>NC_138294.1:82604106-83804106 GCF_965601325.2 Salmo salar | reverse complement strand
GTGAAGATGGCGTTGGAGGAATGAAGGCACTGGCTGGAAGGGACGGAACATCTGTTCATCGTATGGACCGACCACAAAAATATGAAGTATCTCCGCACCACCAAACGCCTCAACTCCAGGCAAGCTAGATGGGCCCTGCTGTTCACACGGTTCAACTTCTCCCTCTCATATCAGCCAGGATCCAAGAATGTCAATCTGGATGCACTGTCTTGCCGTTATAGCCCCACTGCTATTACCCCGGAGCCCGAGACCATCCTTCCCACCTCATGCCAGGCAACAGCACTCAGCTGGGGTATAGGGAAACAGGTCCGGGAGGCTGAACACTGGGGGGGGGGGGGGTCCCGATACCCGGATGTTCTGGCCCACTCCTCCAGACAGTCCTGCCACCCGGTACCTGCCGGTCCATGGCATTTGTGCGACGATGCTTTTGGTGGCCCACCATGGTCCCTAACGTCTCCACATTTGTCGCCACTTGCACAGTGTGTGCTCTGAACAAGACTCCTTGGCAAGCTCCGGCTGGCTTTCTGCAACCTCTGCCTTTCCCTCACCGTCCCTGGTCCCACATATCCCTGGATTTCGTCACGGGTTTCCCCCGTCTGAGGGCAACACCAGTCGATCTGTGATCGACTGGTTTTCCAAGGCCGACCACTTCATTCCTCTCCCCAAACTACCCTCGGCCAAGGAGTCGGCCCAGCTCATGGTGCAGCATGTCTGCCGGATCCATGGATTACCCCTTGACTCAATAACTTGCTAACATCAGATAACATTCATATATTAGCCATTTCTGAGACTCGCTTAGATAATTCATCTGATGATACATCAGTAGCAATACAAGGATATAACATCTATAGAAGAGACAGAAATGCTTATGGGGAGGTGTTGCTGTATATATTCAGAGCCTGTAGTGTTTAGAGAAGATCTTATGTCAAGTGTTTTTGAAGTGTTGTGGTTGCAGGTTCACTTGGCACATCTAAAGCCTTTTCTTTTTGGGTGTTGCTCTAGGCTACCAAGTTCTAACAGTCCAGTATCTAAATAATATGTGTGAAATGCTTGATAGTGTATGTGATGTAAACACAGGTCTACTTTCTTGGGGACCTGACTATTTACTGGTTTTCATCCAGCTGTCCGCTCAAGAAGAAGCTTCTTACTGTAACCAGTGCCTGTAATCTGGTTCAGGTTATTAATCAACCTACCAAGGTGTTTAAAAACACTACAGGAACAAGATCATCCACATGTATTGATTACATTTTTACTAATGCTGTAGAACGTTGTTCTAAAGTTGTATCCATACTCATTGGATGCAGTGGTCACAATATTGTGGCTATATCCAGGAAAGCCAAAGTTCCAACAGCTGGGCCTAAAATAGTGTATAAGAGATCTGTCATGTCTTTACTATGGATTAAATTATATATTACATGCTATTTTATCAAATCAATTCTCTATAATTAATATTACCTGATTAAACTAATCATGTAAATGTAATTAACTAGGAAGTCGGGGCACCACGGAAGAATGTTTATTGAGCTGTTGTCTTCCGAATAAACTCTTAAAGACTTGGTCATCTTTTATATCAATAGCAGTCAATTATTAATCGTCACCTTATTTAGCCTCATCTGAACGTCGTAAAATTCTTGGTTATCTTCACGAACCCTGGCTAACAAGTTGAATCAGCAATACAAAATTTGGTTTAATTATTTATTTATTAAATACCTAAATAGTCACAGAGAATTACATATACACAGGATGGATCATACATTGATTACTAATTCTGTCACAAAAGAAAACGTCCCTAGCGGACAAAACCGATATGACGGCTGGTTACACAAAGAAAAGGGGTTGGGTTTGAATGAAAGTGCGGGAAGACTGAGGACAAAAGGTTTGGGTCTCTATCAGACCTTATGAAGCTATGCTATCGTAAATACATAATCTTATGCATTCTAAATAACTGCCCATTTGGAAAAGGAAAATGCAAGAAATATATTTACTCTGAGCTGCGCTTCGAGAGATTGGTTGAAGATGGAAGGCTGGGTTGCCCAGCAGAGATCTCCTTTGTCCTTTGAATAATATTTCTGGGCGGATACGTTGTAGTCTGTCGTCGTGTGGTAGAACGGTACCCTGTCGTTCTGAAGAGATTGTCCATCCTTTCCTAGGCCACTCACGTTTACAGCTGCTGCTGATACATCGTAGACGTCGAGTTATCACTTCTTTAGTGAATAAGAGTTCAAAGTTCATTCCAAGTTGCCGTACTATAAGCTCATTCTATATTCTGGCTGGTATAGTCGAAATTCATCCAGCGTGGGGATCGTCACCTCCACTTTGAAATTCGCCCTTTTAAACGTATGGACATCAGTCCTCACGTCATTGGGAACACAATATTAATATCGTTAGGTTGTAGTCGTTCAACCATTTGCAACCAGAGCTCACGCGGAGGTTGGCTTAGTCCGCCGTGAATTGGGTCACGGGGGCTCTTATAGAAATGTAGAAAAGGGGTTGGTTCATCATTTCCAACCAATGCCTATTCACGTGGGCGTGGCCACTGAGTGAGCATATTTTACTTATGAAAACAATTCTCTCATTTTAAAAACTAAAATTACATTTCATCTTTTCACAAATAGTTTCATATTTAAACATTTAAATTGCACAACAATTCCATGAGAATCTGATAACTAGAATGTGTAGATTTTCCAAGATACAATTTGTCATCTTATCATCAGTATTAATGTCTCAGACGACAACTGATCAGACATCATATTCTTTAAGTACCAACAGATACTTTCAACTGGTTGGATTTCCGAAATATTGTTCCGTTCCCAACCTTTTGATGTTACCATACTCTCTCTATGTTAACAAAGGGCTTTCCAAGAGTCCATTCTGTAGAGTAGAGAGAGAACAATGGGGAAAGCTATTTATGGGGGTCATAAACCTTACCAACAGGGTAATGTCATGACAGATCATACAAAATATTTTGCTGTGTATTTATTTTCTTAGTCACCTTGTGTTCTGTTTCGTTGTGTTCTTGAATGTAGCCCTGTCTTTCATTTTTGTTCATTAATTTCCCCTGTGTTAGTTACTCACCTGGTCTCATCAGCTCCTTATTTAGTTCAGTTCATTCTGTATGTGCCTTTGTAAGGTATTGTTCGTTTTGACTCTACTAAGCCTTTTCCTAGCTCGTTTGTGAGAACCAGTTATAGTCTTCAGTCCTAGTTTTGATTCCCTTGCCTGTTTGCCTGCCTGTGACCACGATTCTTGACTTCTGTGAAGGCAAAATAAACACCTGCCGCGCTCTGGAGTGAATCTACACCTTTTTCTCCCTGAGTATTTATTACACTCTTAGGTGGATGATGTAAAAAATATTTGTTGGTCTGATGTGATTAATGAGGAGCACCCAGATGCTGCACTTGATTAATTTAGGAAATTGCTTCATCCAATTATTGATAAACATGCACCTGTTAAGAACTGTTAAGGCTTCATGGATTGATGAGGAATTGAAAAACTGTATGGTTGAAAGAGATGGGGCAAAAGGAGTGGCTAATAAGTCTGGCTGCACATCTGACTGGCTTACTTACTGCAAATTGAGAAATTCTGTAATTAACCTCAACAAAAAGAAGAACAAACTTTAATATGAAGCCAAGATCAATGATATAAAGAATGATGAAACTTTGGAGTACTTTAAATGAAATTATGGGCAGAAAGACTAATTCAACTCCATCTTTCATCGAATCAGGTGGCTTATTCATCACAAAACCATTTGATGTTGCCAATTATGTTAATGATTATTTCATTGGCAAAGTGTGCAGACTTAGGCAGGAAATGCCAACAATGAAAAGTGAGAAATTATAATCAATTGTATTCATGCATAAAAAACAAATAATGAAAGGAAAGCAGTGCAAGTTGGAATTTTGTTAAGTTAGTGTAGGAGAGGTGGAAAAATTGATATCGATCAATAATGACAAACCTCCTGGCATTGACAACTTAGATGGAAAGCTACTGAGGATGGTAGCTGACTCTATAGCCACTCCTATCTGTCATATTTTTAATCTGAGCCTAGAGGAAAGTCTTTGTTCTCAGGCCTGGAGGGAAGCCAAAGTAATTCCACTACCCAAGAGTGGTAAAGCGACCTTTACTGGTTCTAACAGCAGACCTAAACTCAGCAAAAAAAGAAACATCCCTTTTTTAGGACCCTGTCTTTCAAAGATAATTAGTAGAAATCCAAATAACTTCACAGATCTTCATTGTAACGGGTTTAAACACTGTTTTTCATGTTTGTTCAATGAACCATAAACAATTAATGAACATGCACCTGTGGAACGGTCGTTAAGACACTAACAGCTTACAGACGGTAGGCAATTAAGGTCACAGTTATGAAAACTTAGGACACTAAGAGGCCTTTCTACTGACTCTGAAAAACATCAAAATAAAGAGGCGTCTCACGCCTAAGACAGAGCTACAGGGAGACAGGACGGACAGCTGATCGTCCAAGCAGTGGCAGACCACGTGTAACAACACCTGCACAGGATCGGTACATCCGAACATCACACCTGCGGGACAGGTACACGATGGCAACAACAACTGCCCAAGTTACACCAGGAATGCACAATCCCTCCATCAGTGCTCAGACTGTCCGCAATAGGCTGAGAGAGGCTGGACTGAGGGCTTGTAGGCCTGTTGTAAGGCAGGTTCTCACCAGACATTACCGGCAACAACGTAACCCATGGGCACAATCCCACCGTTGCTGGACCAGACAGGACTGGCAAAAAGTGCTCTTCACTGATGAGTCGCGGTTTTGTTTCACCAGGGGTGATGGTCGGATTTGCGTTTATCGTCGAAGGAATGAGCGTTACACCGAGGCCTGTACTCTGGAGCGGGACCGATTTGGAGGTGGATGGTCCGTAATGGTCTTGGGTGGTGTGTCACAGCATCATCGGACTGAGCTTGTTGTCATTGGAGGCAATCTCAACGCTGTGCATTACAAGGAAGACATCCTCCTCCCTCATGTGGTACCCTTCCTGCAGGCTCATCCTGACATGACCCTCCTGCATGACAATGCCACCAGCCATACTGCTCGTTCTGTGCGTGATTTCCTGCAAGACAGGAATGTCAGTGTTCTGCCATGTCCAGCGGAGAGCCCGGATCTCAATCCCATTGAGCACGTCTGGGACCTGTTGGATCGGAGGGTGAGGGCTAGGGCCATTCCCCCCAGAAATGTCCGGGAACTTGCAGGTGCCTTGGTGGAAGAGTGGGGTAACATCTCACAGCAAGAACTGGCAAATCTGGTGCAGTCTATGAGGAGGAGATGCACTGCAGTACTTAATGCAGCTGGTGGCTACACCAGATACTGACTGTTACTTTTGATTTTGCCCCCCACCCTTTGTTATGGGACACATCATTACATTTCTGTTAGTCACATGTCTGTGGAACTTGTTCAGTTTGTCTCAGTTGTTGAATCTTGTTATGTTCATAGAAATATTTGCACATGTTAAGTTTGCTGAAAATAAACACAGTTGACAGTGAGAGGACATTTCTTTTTTTGCTGAGTTTATAAGCTTGCTGCCAGCTATTAGCAAACTGTTGGAAAAAATAGTGTTTGACCAAATACAATGCTATTTCTCTGTAAACAAATTAACAACAGACTTTCAGCATGCTTATAGAGAAGGGCACTCAACATGTACTGCACTGACACAAATGGCTGATGTTTGGTTGAAAGAAATTGATAATAAGAAGATTGTGGGAGCTGTACTGTTCGATTTCAGTGCAGCCTTTGATATTATTTACCATAACCTGTTGTTGAAAAAATGTATGTGCTATGGCTTTTCAACCTCTGCCATATCGTGGATTCAGAGCTATCTATCTAATAGAACTCAAAGGGTTTTATTTAATGGAAGCGTCTCTAATGTTAAACATGTAAAGTGTGGTGTACCGCAGGGCAGCTGTCTAGGCCCTCTACTCTTTTCTATTTTTACCAATGACCTGCCACTGGCATTAAAAGAGGTTAAACAAAGCATGTGTGTCCATGTATGTTGATGATTCAACCATATACACCTTCAGCAACCACAGCTAAGGAAGTCACTGAAACCCTTAACCTCCCTGGGCAAGCGTCCCACCTAGTCAACAGCCAGTGGAATCGCATGGCGCGAAATACAAATACCTCATAAATGCTATAACTTCAATTTCTCAAACATATGACTATTTTACACTATTTTTTTAATCTAACCACACTGTCCGATTTCAAAAAGGCTTTACAGCGAAAGCAAAACATTAGATTATGTCAGGAGAGTACCCTGCCAAAAATAATCACACAGCCATTTTCAAAGCATGCATATTTGTCACAAAAACCAAAACCACAGCTAAATGCAGCACTAACCTTTGATGATCTTCATCAGATGACACTCCTAGGACATTATGTTATACATGCATGTTTTGTTCAATCAAGTTCATATTTATATCAAAAACCAGCTTTTTACATTAGCATGTGATGTTCAGAACTAGCATACCCACCGCAAACTTCCGGTGAATCTACTTAATTACTCACGATAAACGTTCACAAAATACATAACAATTATTTTAAGAATTATAGATACAGAACTCCTTTATAAAATCGCGGTGTCAGATTTTATAATAGCTTTTCGGCGAAAGCACATTTTGCAATATTCTGAGTAGATAGCCCGGCCATCACGGCTAGCTAATTTGACACCCACCAAGTTTGGCCCTCACCAAACTCAGATTTACTATAAGAAAAATTGGATTACCTTTGCTGTTCTTCGTCAGAATGCACCCCCAGGACTTCTACTTCAACAACAAATGTTGTTTTGGTTCGAAATAATCCCTAGTTATATTGAAATAGCTCCGTTTTGTTCGTGTGTTGAGGTCCCTATCTGAAGGGTGACGCGCGGGCGCATTTCGTGACAAAACATTTAAAAATATTCCATTACCGTACTTCGAAGCATGTCAAACGCTGTTTAAAATCAATTTTTATGCTATTTGTCTCGTAAAATAGCGATAATATTCCAACCGGGCAACGTTATATTCATTCATAGACTGAAAGAAAAACATGGAGTCCTCTCGTGGACGCGCACTCCAGTGTCATTGTTCCCTGCCTGACCACTCACAAAAACTCCTGCTGTTCTTCGCCCAGAGAGTGCAGAGACGTCATTCCACTTTCTGGCGCCTTCTGAGAGCCAATGGAAGCCTTAGAAAATGTCACATTACAGCAGAGATGCTGTATTTTTTATAGAGATGCCCTAGAAGGAGAACAAATTGTCAGACAGGGCACTTCCTGTATGGAATCTTCTCAGGTTTTGGCCTGCCATATGAGTTCTGTTATACTCACAGACACCATTCAAACAGTTTTAGAAATTTTAGAGTGTTTTCTATCCAAATCTACTAATTATATGCATATTCTCGTTTCTGGGCAAGAGTAGGAACCAGTTTAAATCGGGTATGTTTTTTATCTGGCCGTGCAAATACTGCCCCCTAGCCCCAACAGGTTAACAAAGAGTTGCAGTCTGTTTTGGAATGGGTGGCCAGTAATAAACTGGTCCTGAACATCTCTAAAACTAAGAGCATTGTATTTGGTACAAATCATTCCTTAAGTGCTAGACCTCAGCTGAATCTGGTAATGAATGGTGTGGCTGTTGAACAAGTTGAGGAGACTAAATTACTTGGCATTACCTTAGATTGTAAAGTGTCATGGTCAAAACATATAGATTCAATGGTTGTAAAGATGGGGAGAGGTCTAGCCGTAATAAAGAGATGCTCTGCTTTTTTGACACCACACTCCAAAAAGCAAGTTCTGCAGGCTCTAGTTTTGTCTAATCGTGATTATTGTCCACTCGTGTGGTCCAGTGCTGCAAGGAAAGACCTAGTTAAGCTGCAGCTGGCCCAGAACAGAGTGGCACGTTTTGCTCTTAATTGTAATCAGAAGGCTGATATAAATACTATGCATGCCAGTCACTCTTGGCTAAGAGTTGAACAAATTCAAGAAAGCGTACAGTATTATATAGAGACATTATTGCATGGAACTTCCTTCCATCTCATATTGCTCAAATAAACAGCAAATCTGGTTTAAAAAAACAGATAAAGCAACACCTCGCGGCACAATGCCTCTCCCCTATTTGACCTAGATAGTTTGTGTGTATGCATTGATATGTAGGCTACGTGTGCCTTTTTAAAAAATGTATGTAGTTCTGTCTTTGAGCTGTTCTTGTCTATTGATGTTCTGTATTATGTCATTCTGTATTATGTTTCATGTTTTGTGTGGACCCCAGGAAGAGTAGCTGCTGCTTTTGCAACAGCTAATGGGGATCCTAATAAAATACCAAAATTCTAAATTACTATTACAGGGCTCCAGACTAACATGTTCCCCTGAATCATCACCTATTCGAAGTGTTCATTACTATTACAGGGTTGCAGACTAATATTTTCCCTTGGTGCCACTAACTTGTACACTTGGGTATGAAATTGCATATTTTTGTGCACTAATGTCATGGGCTAATTAATTTGGGGTTCAACACCTGAGAAAGTGGAAACTCAAAACACATGAACTAGATTGCTAACTCTAAATACCTAAATAGGCCTATGTCCTCGCAATAGCTAGTGCGCATTTCGTGTCTGCGCTGCTCTGTATCTCCAAGCCGTATCAAATATCTTGGTTGTAAAATAGTTGCTATTGAGCTGAATATTGATAGTTGAGAAATAAAGATTATACCTACAGAAAGCTGAAACCCTCTTTTCTTCGACAGGGACAAGCTTGACGAAGCTTCCAAAGTGGTGTTTTTCCCGCAATTGCATTTTGAAATGTTATATGATCAGAACAAATTTTTCATGGGGGAGTGGCTTGCTCATCATAGCAGCAAGCCCCAGCGAAACAGGGGCAGGGGCAGACACTTTCCTTACAGGAATCATAAGGATAATGCACTTTACTGTTTGATCAAATCATGGTTTTAGCCGGACAAAAAATAGGACATTTTGAGTGTGTGTAGAATGTGCTCTTTTACGATCCATGATCTTGGCGATCTAACTGAAGACAGAGTGGGAACAGGTCTCTTTGTTGATGCCGCATTGGACTTTGAATGTGAGTTTGCATGACCTCAACTCAGCCCAACAGAAAACAGGGCCGTCCCATCTTGGTAGGGGGGCCGACCATTGCCCACTGACCAGCCAAAGGCAAATTATAGATTAGTACAACAGAGAAGTTGCGCAAAAATTATAATAAAATGTAAAACTTAACAGGCCCTTATACACTGCTCAAAAAAATAAAGGGAACACTTAAACAACACAATGTAACTCCAAGTCAATCACACTTCTGTGAAATCAAACTGTCCACTTAGGAAGTAACACTGATTGACAATACATTTCACATGCTGTTGTGCAAATGGAATAGACAACAGGTGGAAATTATAGGCAATTAGCAAGACACCCCCAATAAAGGACTGGTTCTGCAGGTGGGGACCAAAGACCACTTCTCAGTTCCTATGCTTCCTGGCTGATGTTTTGGTCACTTTTGAATGCTGGCGGTGCTTTCACTCTAGTGGTAGCATGAGACAGAGTCTACAACCCACACAAGTGGCTCAGGTAGTGTAGCTCATCCAGGATGGCACATCAATGCGAGCTGTGGCAAGAAGGTTTGCTGTGTCTGTCAGCGTAGTGTCCAGAGCATGGAGGTGCTACCAGGAGACAGGCCAGTACATCAGGAGACATGGAGGAGGCCTTAGGAGGTCAACAACCCAGCAGCAGGACCGCTACCTCCGCCTTTGTGCAAGGAGGAGCAGGAGAAGCACTGCCAGAGCCCTGCAAAATGACCTCCAGCAGGCCACAAATGTTCATGTGTCTGCTCAAACGGTCAGAAACAGACTCCATGAGGGTGGTATGAGGGCCCGACGTCCACAGGTGGGGGTTGGCTTACAGCCCAACACCGTGCAGGACGTTTGGCATTTGCCAGAGAACACCAAGATTGGCAAATTCGCCACTGGCGCCCTGTGCTCTTCACAGATGAAAGCAGGTTCACACTGAGCACGTGACAGACGTGACAGAGTCTGGAGACGCCGTGGAGAACGTTCTGCTGCCTGCAACATCCTCCAGCATGACCGGTTTGGCGGTGGGTCAGTCATGGTGTGGGGTGGCATTTCTTTGGGGGGCCGCACAGCCCTCCATGTGCTCGCCAGAGATAGCCTGACTGCCATTAGGTACCGAGATGAGATCCTCAGACCCCTTGTGAGACCATATGCTAGTGCGGTTGGCCCTGGGTTCCTCCTAATGCAAGACAATGCTAGACCTCATGTGGCTGGAGTGTGTCAGCAGTTCTTGCAAGAGGAAGGCATTGATGCTATGGACTGGCCCGCCTGTTCCCCAGACCTGAATCCAATTGAGCACATCTGGGACATCATGTCTCGCTCCATCCACCAACGCCACGTTGCACCACAGACTGTCCAGGAGTTGGTGGATGCTTTAGTCCAGGTCTGGGAGGAGATCCCTCAGGAGACCATCCGCCACCTCATCAGGAGCATGCCCAGGCATTGTAGGGAGGTCATACAGGCACGTGGAGGCCACACACACTACTGAGCCTCATTTTGACTTGTTTTAAGGACATTACATCAAAGTTGGATCAGCCTGTAGTGTGGTTTTCCACTTTAATTTTCAGTGTGACTCCAAATCCAGACCTCCATGGGTTGATAAATTGGATTTCCATTGATTATTTTTGTGTGATTTTGTTGTCAGCACATTCAACTATGTAAAGAAAAAAGTATTTAATAAGATTATTTCTTTCATTCAGATCTAGGATGTGTTGTTTAAGTGTTCCCTTTATTATTTTGAGCAGTATATATAAAACTAAATATTTTGGGGGGTGTCAATTTCAACCAGCCCAAACAACAACAAAAAATTGTCCAGACTATCTGGCATATGCCAGAATTTCCAGGTGGCCAATCCACCCCTGGAGGGAGGGGGTTGATGGAGGGAGGAGGACAGAAGCATCGGTGTTATTATTTTAGGCGAGGCTGGGGAGCACCCATAGATTTACATGTTGGCCACACTGCTCGCGCGTGTCAATGAGTGTCTGCGTAGCCAGGCGCTAAAATAGAACTTGGTTCTATTTATGACGCTTGCCACACTGCAGGTCCCGCCTCTCCCATCTCCTTATTGGTTTTTAGGAGAATATATCCCCGTGGGTGATTGAAAGATGAACTGAGGTCCACACTCCAATCCAGTTGGTAGTGGTAATGCATGTTAAAGTTGGTTTCCAACTGCCGTATAAAGTCCAAAGAAGAAGAAAAAGCCTGAAGGAGGAGAGATTACTAGAAACAAACTCGGTTTACCATTTTATCTGTGGATTAATTGTCGGAGTAGAGGACCTTGTGCATTTCAGGTAAAATAACAACCCAATGTTGAAATCCCAGGACAAATTAGCTAGCAACAGCAAGCTAGCTAGTTAAATTGACATAAATGTTTAATGCTTTTCGACCTGTCCCCAAATGAATATAGTTGGTTC
The DNA here is from genome assembly GCF_965601325.2 of Salmo salar. Lineage (NCBI taxonomy): Eukaryota > Metazoa > Chordata > Actinopteri > Salmoniformes > Salmonidae > Salmo > Salmo salar. Next base: position 83,792,624 of record NC_138294.1, on the reverse strand, counting down.
AGAGTTTGTTTTGATATTTAAACCTGCGTGTCCTGATCGCGTCTGGTGTAGGTGAACAAAATCAACATGTGCACGATGGTACACACGTGCGTGCGAGCGGTCTGGTCAGCATGTTAAACATTACGCCATTGTATGTGTCTCATTATGGCATCTGTGAGAGCATGGGCAGCGCCAATGAGGCCATCTCCATTTTAAAGTAGTACATTTTATTCTTCTACTACTTCTATGAGTTACTGAAAGTGTGCATACTGCCACCTAGAGTGTGTTGTTTGAACAGGCGTAAAGCCAAAGTTTGCGATTTACTGCTACCTGCAGTTATGGAATGTTTGGTGACGAGTTTAATTCATTGGCTGATCCCTCCTGATGTCCTGGATTAACTCATTTGATCCTTCTTTAACCCACAGGAAGTCCCACCCAGTTGACTAAAACATTTAATTGTGCTGCTCATGCTAAAATGGGCTTTTGGGCTCTAGAGTCCTCTATCTATCTCTATGGGAGCACTGCTCTGTCTGTCAATGGCAGCATGCTGCGTCTGTTGGTCGCTTGAGAATTGTCTACTGTGCCTGAGGGTCTCTATTGGTCTCTTTTGGTCTCCAAAGCCCCTTTTTGGAGAGAGAATATGGCTTATTTATCTGAACCAGATCTGTTATCATTCCTTATTCAGGCATGACGTCATTTAATGATGATGATGATGAAGGGTTTATATAATAATTAGCCTATGGTGCTTTCACTTATTAGGTAGCAGCTATCAACGTAAGCATATTGTCCATGTGAAAGTCATGGAGTGCCTGGGTCTGTGCTCTTGGTAATCCCTGGATAACTCTTGTGAAATCTCCAGTGTGCCGTAGCCTAATGACTAGTGTCACAAGGCATCAAGACCATATTACAGTCCTTCAGTTTACTTAACTCATGTCTACTATAGAAAATGACATCTTACTAGGGTCAGGACGTGACAGTACCCCCCCCCCCCCCAAAGGTGCAGACTCCGAATGCAAAAAAAATAAAAATAACACAAAACACAAAGGGAGGGTAGGGTGGGTGACTAATGTCTATGGCGGCGGCTCTGGTTCCGGGCGTAGTACCCCCACCGCCCGCTGATCCCCCCGCTTCTGTATGTCTGGAGGAACCAGACCATGGATCATCGCCGGAGGCTTCGGACCGCCAACCGCCACTGAAGACTCTGGGCTAAAGGCCGCCACTGAAGACACTGGACTGCAGACCGCCGCTGAAGACACTGGGCTGCAGACCGCCGCGTCGCTGGAGGCTCAGGGCTGAGGAGCGTCGCTGGAGGCTCCGGACTAGGGATGCGCACTGGAGGTCCGATGCGTGGGACTGGCATAGGTGGCGCCAGACTGGTAACACGCACCTCAGGTCGAGTGCGGGGAGCAGGAACAGGACACCCCGGACTGGGCAGGCGCACTGGAGGCCTGATGCGTGGAGCTGGCTTAGGAGGCGTCAGACTAGTAACACGCACCTCAGGGCGAGTGCGGGGAGCAGGCACAGGACGTACTGGGCTATGGAGGCGCACTGGAGGGAGAGTGCGAGGAGCAGGAATCGGTCTCACCGGACTAGGGAGACGCGCTAAGGGCCGAGTGCTCACAGCAGGCACTGGCTGTACCTGGTTATGGCTGCGCACTGGAGGAATACTGCGAGGAGCAGGAATCGGTCTCACTGGACTGGGGAGACGCACTAAGGGCCGAGTGCTCAAGGCAGGCACTGGCTGTACCGGGTTATGGATACGTACTGGAGACTTGGTGCGTGGTACTGGCTTGGGTGGCTCCAGACTGGTAACACGCACCTCAGGACTTGTGCAGGGAGCAGGAACAGGACACTCCAGACTGGGTATGCGCACTGGAGGTCTGATGCGTGGAACTGGCTTAGGTGGCGCCAGACTGGTAACACGCACCTCAAGACGAGTGCAGGGAGCAGGAACAGGACGTACCGGGCTATGTAGGCGAACTGGGGACCTGGCATGCTGAGCAGGCCTACTCCTTCCGGGTTCAATGACCATCTTCGCCCTACACCGGCGAGGAGCTTGCACCGACCGCACCGGGCTGTGAGTGCGTATGGGCGATATAGTGCGCACCACACCGTAACTCATCGCTCGCTCCTCCACACGCCCGCTCCGCCGTGCTCTTTCTGCCAGTACTTCCCTTCGGAATCTCGCGTCGAGCTCCGTGCTTGACTCCTGTACTGACTTCTGTCTGCTCCACGGCTCTCTCCGATAGGCACGGGAAGTTCGATCAGGGCTCCCCCTGATGTTGACAAACTGCCCTTATGCCCCCCCCCCCCCCAAAAAAAATGTATGGGTCTGCCTCTCCACCTTGATTATAGGTGGATATAGCGCTTCGTAGTAACGTCGCTCCCTCTTGGCTTCCTCTAGTTCCTCCTTCGGGCGACGATACTCCCCAGCCTGGCTCCAGGGTCCTTTACCGTCTAATATTTCCTCCCAAGTCCACGACTCCAAGTACTTCTCCTCACGCCGCTTGGTCCTTTTATGGTGGGTTATTCTGTCACGGCTGTTCGAAGGATTGGACCAAAATGCAGCGTGTTCGTAGTTCCACATATTTATTAGACTTGAAACTGAATGCCATACATAAAGAACTTGAAAACACAAAAACAACAAACCGTGACGCAGAGGAAAACACACTACTCAAAAAAGAATAACCCACAAACAACAATGAGAAAAACCCCTACTTAAATATGATCTCTAATCAGAGGCAATGAGGATCAGCTGCCTCCAATTAGAGATCAACCCCAAACAATCCTAACATAGAAATAGAAAAACTAGAACTAAAACATAGAAATAGAAAACATAGAACCCAAAACACCCCGTCACACCCTGCCCTACTCTACTATAGAAAATGACATCTTACTAGGGTCAGGACGTGACACATGGACAATATGCTTAGCAAGATGGCGCCAATAGAGATGGCAGCTTCGCTTCTAGTCCTTAGGAAACTGTGCAGTATTTGTTTATGTATTATTTCTTACATTGTTAGCCCAGAAAACCTTAAGTGTTATTACATACAACCGGGAAGAACTATTGGATATCAGAGAGACGTCAACTTACCAGCACAACCAGCACTACGACCAGGAATACGACTTTCCCAAAGCGGATCCTTTGTCTGCACCTCCCAGGGCATTTGAACTGACTTCAGAGGCCGACCCAAAACAACGCCGCCGGAGGACAGAGTGCCCGGAACAGTCTTCTAGTGAGGCTTCGGATGCGCACACACCACCCACCGCTTCCCGAGTATATTACTCACTAATGTCCAGTCCCTAGTTAACAAAGTTGACAAAATCAGGGCAAGAGTTGCTTTCCAAAGAGATATCCGGGATTGTAACATACTCCGTTTCACAGAAACATGGCTAGCTGGGGACATATACACACACATGTACACATGGATTTTGTGTTGTAGATATGTGGAAGTGAAATATGGGCCTGAAGGCGCACACTTAGTGTATTGTGAATTCTGTAATGTTTTTCAAATGAAGGATCCACCCCTTTTCTTAAATTTTCATCTAAAATGACATTCCCAAATCTAACTGCCTGTAGCAAAGGCCCTGAAGCAAGGATATGCATTTTCTTGGTACCATTTGAAAGGAAACACTTTGAAGTTTGTGGAAATGTGAAAGGAATGTAGGAGAATATAACAGAATAGATCTGGTAAAAGATAATATGATGTGCCATCATCTTTGAAATTCAAGGGAAAGGCCATAATGTATTATTCCAGCCCAGGTGCAAATTAGATTTCGGCCACTACATAGCAGCAGTGTATGTGCAAAGTTTTAGACTGATCTAATGAACCATTGCATTTCTGTTCAAAATGTTGTATCAAGACTGCCCAAATGTGCCTAATGTGTTTATTAAAATCTTTTCATGTTCAAAATTGTGCACTCTCCTCAATCAATAGCATGCTATTCTTTCACTGTAATAGCTAATGTAATTTGGACAGTGCAGTTAGATTAACAAGAATTTAAGCTTTCTGCCAATATCAGATATGACTATCTCCTGGGGAAATTTCTTGTAACTTACAACCTCATGCTAATCGCATTAGCCTACGTTAGCTCAACCGTCCCGTGGAAGGGACACCGATCCCGAAGAAGTTTTAACTTCATACTCTCCAGTCACTCTCCCTGCCGCTGTCAATAACATAACATAATGAACTGGACACATTGTTCTTTTTGGGAACCTCTTAAAAGACGTGTGTGTGTGTGTGTGTGTGTGTGTGTGTGTGTGTGTGTGTGTGTGTGTGTGTGTGTGTGTGTGTGTGTGTGTGTGTGTGTGTGTGTGTGTGTGTGTGTGTGTGTGTGTGTGTGTGTGTGTCAGTCGTGGAACCATATGCATTTATACTGATTTATTGGCGTCATAAATTGTATGCAGAGATCCATCTGGCTCATCTCCTCCCTTCATCATCATGGAAACAACCTCTAGGGGCAACATACTGTTTACATTAAACCCCCGTCTCCATGATGAATTACTTGCATTTTTTGGTTAACTAATCTACCAACTGTCAGTTTTGAGGCCAAACTAGAGAAAAGAGGGGAGACACATTGTGGCTGCCCATATGGACCATGCTCCGCTTTACAATGCATATAGTCGATACTTGGTGCAAGCTGTTTATTTGTGCTGGGTGGGTAGTGATTAATGAATGGATACTTTGACTTGTTTTATAAAGGATGGTGAGAAAGTTCCACAGTGAGTTGATCTTGCTTTGATCCATGTCCTCTTCAGCTGTGGAACATAAACAAAATATTTAATAATAATAATATTACGACATTTTCATTGTTAATTTGTATATTCTCAAAATTAGCTCACCATGGAAAAAGGCTGACACTGAGCAGAATCAGCAGCAACCGTCTTGAGCTCTGAGTAAACCAAAGATACAATATTTTGGGCTATAATTACAGCCTGGTCTATTTATGTTTAATCTACAATATCTTCTATAAGGCCTACTGACAAGAAGGAGCCATAGAGCCCATTTAGAGAATAGTCATTCAAACTGACAGATAGCCATTAGTTAGAGACTATCACAGCATAAGAACAGGCAGGTGATATCTGCAAGATAAGTACACTTTAAAATCAAGAAAATATCACAAATGTTAGGGGTTAAAGACAAATGTGTACAGCATAATAATCAAATCCAGGGTTTGATTGAAATACATTTTTTTACAAGATTGATGTTTGAGTAATAATACTATGCAATGGAGGTATTTACTTTGGGTTATTTCTTGCCGTTTTAGGTTGCTCTGGTCACATATCTGTCTGTGCAAGATTAGGGAGCGTCCAGGCTTAAGAACTGAGCTCCATGGGCTGACTTCAGAAATACAACCCTTGGAATTCAGTTCTCAAAGCTAAGAACTCAGGGTGTGTTCAGTACATTCCTTTACAGATGAATGAACAGCTCATCCTTCCTGTAAAGTGATGCAATCAAATAAACAAAAAAAAACAGCCATACCGTTTATTTACTACATGAGTTCAATTAAAAGATAGCTCACTTTAAAAAGTTACATCAGTATGAAAAATGACATCTAAAATATGTAGACTATTCCCAAATTTGAAAAGTATTCGGTGATTGATTCTGTCTCATTGTAATACCTTTATGTACAAAGGACATGATACCGTGACTGAGTAAACAGACTATCCCTTGAAAAAGAAATATGTCAGACTTGATTTTATTTTTATTGTAGGCTACCTCCAAGGATCACTTGTATATTTGCAGCATTGGTGCATTACATTCCCATGATGCTGTACCGAAGTTAAACACTGTCATGTCCCTATTTAATGTAGGCCGATGACAGATGCAGGTTTTCCAGTGTAAAATGTTAACTTTTAAAGAACTTTATATTTGTAGGTTTCTATTCTTCAACGCAGGGCACGTGACTGAAACACAATAGTGCCATTTGCCAAACATCCAGCATAAAAACAGGAACTCACTAAGAAAATATTAAATGAAAGGCCTGTTCAACGATTTGAACAATGAAATTAAAATCTGGACATTGCTCTTTAATTTGACTATTTTCAAAGCAGATATTTGCCCATAAATTAAAATAATTAATTAATATGCAATAAAAAAATATATATACAAAAAATACTAGGCTAATAAAATAACAAGAATTGGTGCATTTATCTGAATATTACTTTTGTTTCTGTTATTATTGTTATTATTATTGTTGCAACATTATTTAGAGCTGAAGTAGACCTCTCTTTCTTCAAAGCAAATGACTTTACAATTACTATCTAACAACACAGTGTTGTGGTATTCCATCATGTAGCACATGAATTCTCATAAACTGTTTTAAATAAAAAATGATACCTTAGTTGTGGCATAAACTGTAATAGCAGTTTGTTGGTTGATATGTTAGTAATTGAACAATTTAATCAGAAGTTATTTGTAGTCGCTAAATTATTAAATTGCCTTAGGAAAATTGTACTAGTTGCCAACATATTTAGAAAATGTTTCAATAAGTTACAATTACTAGGGTTATAATTGTGTATCGACTAAAAAATGTTTAACAATCTCTTTCCATGCGTTTTATTTTATTTTAATTAGGCTATAGTCTCCATTTTAGCAATACTTTTTGATGATTCAACAACATTATCAGACATGGGTCTATTTCAGGTGGATTAATGACGCTATATATGTGATTATCCTGTAATTACATTATTGTAACCTATGCATATTATAGAGTACTATAAAGTATTGCACTTTAACATTGTAGGGAGATGGTTAGGCTAATGTTAGAATAGTCTAAACCCTTAAATGCTGTAACCTCACCTCTGAATGCATTCTGCACGAATGAATCCTTTTATTTAAATAGAGGCCCATAGACAGTACAGGCCTAGTTCTCTTAATAAAATAACCATGAATTTGAATACAAATTAGACAGCTTAGACCATTCTCATTTACCCCTATAGCCTAGGGTTCTTTCATGAGGTAGTTAGTCACTTTCTTTTTGTACTTACCATGAGGTTTTCTCTCCTTTTTCTTTCTTTGGCTTCATCATCAGGATGAGTCATTTTGGCAACAGTGCTGTCAGCATCACGGCCGTGCCACTGCTGAATCATCCTGCCGTGCTGTCTGGGTAAAGAGGCGCACTGGGAGATCATTAGCCGCCTTCTCCAAACTCACAGCGTTCATGATGGGCCTCACGTAGTAGTTGGTATATAAGGGAAGCGACGACTGCTCATTTGCATAGGCGTATATTCCAATATAGTCACGGAAAGTCCCTTTTATTATCCCACTGCACATAGAGAGATTGCACAACTATATGACAATGCTCATGACGCGTACATGCGCATATCCAAACAGACATCATTTTCAATCATTCTCAATAAATTGCAACATCGGACAAATAACAATTTAGTTTTTTCCATTTTCATGTTAATGTAAACATTTAGGATGGTGGGTTTCAACCAATGTCTGTTGAGAAAACGCCAGAAGCCGGAACAGGAGGAAATGTGGTTAAGTATTCGATACAGCGTTTCCGCTCTGTAAACTCCGTGGGTTGCGACGGGGAAATCCTGTGACCTGGTACCAACCACCATAAGACATCTATTTCGATCTAATCTTCACTGATGACTATGCAACTATGCTGTCTTTCTTTTGTTTTTATCAGTTGTGATCAAGGTTATACTTGATCAACAAAATAAACAAAATAAATACATTTAGCACGACAACAATAATTATTGCTTTCCTATGTGTGGGTGTGTGTGAGAGAGAGAGAGGGGGGAGGGAGGGAGGGGGAGAGAGCAACCTCTGGCCTCCAAAATGATAGAGAAAATGTAGCTGGACATCCATCTTTATGAACAGTTTGTTCCAGCTCTACAGGAAAACAACAACATATGGAGCACAATGGCCTTGCACAATACCTGGGAATGTCCCTCAGTGAAACCATTGAGGTTGAGTCTTGTTTATCTTGTGATATCAAGTTTGTGTGTGTGTGTGTGTGTGTGTGTGTGTGTGTGTGTGTGTGTGTGTGTGTGTGTGTGTGTGTGTGTGTGTGTGTGTGTGTGTGTGTGTGTGTGTGTGTGTGTGTGGGGGGGCAGTCAAGAATCATGACATCTCTGCATGCACTTGTGCATGTCTTGCGGTGTGAGCCACAACAGAAGGTCACACAAACAGGAGAGGCGTACACAAAATATCTGAAGATCTGGCTGGCCTAAGGCATAGGAAGACATTTAAGTGAAGAGGGTGCATGAAAATTCTACATTTTGAATGCACTTGTACTAGGCACATCAAACATAATTGGTACTCCTTGTCCATTTAACTTCATGTGAAAAGAGTTTGGAAATGTTTAGATATTAAACTGTTGGTTTTTAATTGATATACCTATTGATTCTTGAAGAATATAACTTGAAAATGCTTCCTGAGGTTAGTACCTTCATGAGGTTAGTACCAGCTCTTTCTAAACTGAAAAATATATATAAATGCAACATGCAACAATTTCAAAGGATTTACTGAGTTACAGTTCATATAAGGAAATCATTAAATTGAAATAAATTCATTTAGATCTTAAATTCATTTAGACCGTAGACCTTAATCTATGGATTTCACATGGGTGGGCCTGGGAAGGCATAGGACCATCCACTTGGGAGTCAAGCCCACACACTTGGGAGCCAGGCCCAGCCAACCACAAAAGGGCTTTATTACAGAGAAATACTCCTCAGCGCCACCCGCTTCAAAATGTTTATTCGGTATATAATGCAGTAGTTTTGCTTGCAATAGTTTTTTGGTCACAGTTTTGGGAAATTGGTCAAATACTAGTAAATAACCTTTATCATTTAATTAAACTTTGATACAAATAAATAAACACTTTTTTTTCAATATATACTTTAAAATGTCATGGTCACAAAATGGTTGCTCTCACAGAAATGACTAGCAAAACACCAACACCGCACACAGCCTTTAAACAAAGGACCACGTGAAAGCTCTCACATGAAAGCTATATCGCATTAGTGTATACGCACACTGCTCTCAGTGCAGGTCTGCTGGTTTTGACTAGCAGAAGAAGTGACTTTTTGTAGCAGCTTAGGAGAATTAGCGTGGCAGGTTAGAATAATTAATGTGGCAGGTTAGGAAAATTAGTTTTGTGTTAGCTAAAATTGTCCCAGATGCAACATATCTAGCCACAGCCAGGCCTGCACTGAGAATAATCTAGGCTTCCACTAATATGATGCTGCCACCTGAAACAAACTAGGGTCAGAGATTGGATATAATGACGAAAAGCTTATTGTTGTCCACAGTGTGGAACAGCGGGCTGTCAGTCTCCCGCCTATTCCTTTCTTTGGATTGGTGGATACATCTCGTTATTTTAATACTTTTTTGAATATTCACTGAGGGGTTGACGTCAACTGCCTGTATTCAGTGGAGAGTGAGATGGATTCAGAGTTCCAGCGAAGGGAAATCTTAACGCTACAGTATACAATGACATTTTAGAATCTAGACAATCCTGTGCTCCCAACTTTGTGGCAACAGTTTGGGGAAGGCCCTTTCCTGTTTCAGCATGAGAATGCCCCCGTGCACAAAGCGAGGTCCATACAGAACTGGTTGGTCGAGATCAGTGTGGAAGAACTTGACTGACCTGCACAAAGCCTTGACCTCAACCCCATTGAACACCTCTGGGATGAATTGGAACGCCAACTGCGAGCCAGGCCTAATCGCCCAACATCAGTGCCCGACCTCATTAATGCTCTAGTGGCTAAATGGAAGAAATTCCCCGTAGCAAGGGGGGACCAACTCCATATTAGGGCCTATAATTTTGAAATGAGATGTTTGATGAGCAGGTGTCCACATACGTTTGGCCATATATATATAGTACCAGTCAAAATGTTGGACACACCTACTCATTTCAAGGGTTTTTCTTTATTTTTACTATTTTCTACATTGTAGAATAATAATAGTGAAGACATCAAAACTATGAAATAACATATGGAATCATGTAGTAACCAAAAATGTGTTAAACTATTTAAAATACACTACCATTCAAAGGTTTATGGGTCACTTAGAAATGTCCTTGTTTTTGAATGAAAAGCACATTTTTGTCCAATAAAATAACATCAAATTGATCAGAAATACAGTGTAGACATTGTTAATGTTGTAAATTACTATTGTAGCTAAAAACAGCAGATTTTTTATGGAATATCTATTGCCACCCAGATGAGCTCAGTGCTGCCAAGAACATTGCTCTGCTGGCTTACCACCGCTGGAGCAGGCAGCTGGAGATGGTCGACCAGAAAGATCTGATGGACTAGATCAAGACTGAGCTGTCACACCCCACCCCCACAGGCTCAGACTCAGGGTAGCTGCAGGGGTTGTTTCTACGGAGTGGCTGCGATCTGACTTTTCTGGACCGCTCTTCCCAGGGGCTAAAGGTCCCGAAGCTTCTGCACGTTTCCGGATTCTCTACATACGCACAATCTCAGCTCTACTAGTAGAGAATAGGCTACTCTGGCGAATGGTGCTCTTTTAATAAAGTCTTATGTAGCAAAATTTGAACAATGGGAAAAGTAATTCTGCTTTCAAAGTTGATAAACTTGTAACCTCACTTTTGAGGAAATGGCCTTTGAATATTTCTGTACCTACTGGAGAGCTCTTCTTTGTCTACACCCATTCAGCATCGTTCACGCCTTCTTAAGCTTTAGCCCCACCCATCTCTTTAAGGGTTGATCCGAGCTTTCTGTCCTAACAACAACAACAACAGTCAAGCACCCAAGCTAACTGGCTAATATTGGCTAGCTTGCTAGCTACTTCCAGACACAAACGAGAGAACAGCTCACTGACCAATTTACTTGCCCTAGCAGAGCTGGTTAGGCTGTTTTCATGTTATCCAGAGTGTTGGTGGCAGCAACTGTGCTACTGGCAAAAATGTACGCTTTTTTGCCAACATTTACTGACACCGGCCATATTCAACGGGTGTTGAGTGTTCGTAAATTCATCAGTTATTTTGCTCTCAGAGTAGATAGCCAGAACGAATTTACCACCTAAGTCTATCAACAGTTGTAACAGTGACATTCTATTGAAATAATTACTTGCATTGTGGAGTCTTTTGTTAAGACATGTAGCTAGCTAGCTAGGTAAACAATGAACCATGATCCCAACTCATGACATTAATACCCTGCATGAATCTGCAGGTAGCTAACCAACCAGGTTCAATGTTAGCTAGCAAACATTAGGCTATAATTAGCAAAGCAAATGGTTCTGAGTTACGAATAATAAGATCATACACTTAACGTTGGCTAGCGAGCCAGCCAGCTAGCGTTAGCTAGCTAGCTAACAGTACACTTCAACTTGAAATGAAAACGACTTTCTGTCAATATTAGAAACGTGTAATATCTGAAAATGTAGCTAGCTAGACTATTTTACCCATGCTATGTAATCGGAGTAGATAGCCAGAGCGAATTTACCAGCTACGTCTATCAACAGTTGTCGCAGTGACATTCTATTGAAATAGTTTCTTGCATTATGGAGTCTTTTTTTAAGACATGTAGCTAGCTAGCTAGGTAAACAATGAACCATAATCCCAACTCATGACGTTACTACCCTGCATGAATCTGCAAATAACTAACAAACCAGGTTCAATATTAGCTAGATAACATTAGGCTATAACTGGCAAAGCAAATGGCTCTGATATACGAATAATAAGATCATACACGTAATGTTAGCTAGCGAGCCAGCCAGCTAACGTTAGCTAGCTAGCTAACAGTACACTAACTTGAAATGAAAATGACTTTCTGTCAAAATTAAAAACGTGTAATAACTTAAAATGAAGTTAGTTAGACTATCTTACCCGTATACATCGTGGATGGACTCTTCTCCCTGTCACGGATGCCATGGTTGCCCTTAGTTTGAAGATGTAATCCGGAGACAGGTGTTTTCTCCATCTCCTTAGCTATCATACTCTAATTCCCCTGTTTTCGAAACTCGGTCCTCCAGAAAGTGGAGAGCCACACTTTTGCATTTGTACTACGTGACACATTTTTTTTAAAGCGATGTTAAACTTCGATTAGCTATACATACCAGCTCAGACAGAAGCGGGCTATATGGCAGACCAATCCGAACTCATCTCTCGGCATGTCCAGCCCACTCATTATCTCCAGCCAATCATGGCTAGCGGGAAGGTTGCTCACTTTTTCATAATTTAACAATTTTATTCATATTTACAGATGGCATACAAGAGCTGGCATTTTACTCTCATGCGGCCTCAACTCAACAGTGCTTGCCACTAGGCAGAATATGTGCTTTGAAACAAAACACAGGTAGGCTACAGTTTGTTAACACTATCTGCCCTGAAATTCGCTCACTGTACATAATTTGAAACAACACTGTACATAACAAAGAAGATCTAAATGCATATTCCCATGAAACTAATTGAGATCAAATGGTTTGCATGCAGATGCTGCATGGATGTTTCACCTGTAAAACTTTAAGAATTATCTTTCACGATTGACAGTGGAAAATGTGTGAGGGGGTGACCACAAATAAATGTGTCCGTAAAGTAAAAGTAAAAATAAACACATGTGCAGAACATAATACAGATCTTTCCAGGGGCGGGACGGGGGCAGAACGCTGCGGTTACCTACGGATAAGTAGCCTCGGCCTTGTTTCTATGGAACCTTGCTGAAAGGTTGCCGGTAATAGGAAAGCTACGTAAACAGAAATGGTACAGTAGATCTGTCTTTAAACTATGGGCACCTTCGATAGATAATTAGCAGCAATAGTTTGGTGCTTCTGTTTTTCATCACTGGTTATTTGGACAAATCACGATTTCACAGCTTCGTTCGAATTTCGGAAGCGGAGGTCACATTCGGTCCGCATTCGGACTTGCCCGTAACTTGCAAACAGAGAGGGTGAAGCTCAAACGTAATACTTGTTACTGCATTAATTGTATTACGCACTTCTACAATGTATCAACAATAGGCTACATTATACATCGCGATTCTTGACGTAGGCGCTTCTTCATGTGACCTGACTTCCCGATGTGCTACTAAAGTTCTGTAGTTCTCATGGACTTCTCGTGAATTTAGTTTAATGTAGTAGGCATTAGACAGTAAACGGGTTTTAAATCAACATTCTTAAATCAACAAACAAATCATAAGACGCAACATGGCTTTTGCCATTCCTATGGTTATAGTTACGCTGTTTTGGGGATTTGTTGGAGGGGTGGTACCATGGTTTATTCCGAAGGGACCAAACAGAGGGTGAGTATTGCGGGGCAGAATTCATTTTCTACTGTGCAGGAAATGTGAAAGAGATGAGAATGAAAAATAATCCTGTCTGTCGGATTTTATTGTATAATATCGATATTATATCACAAAAAGTATGAAATGTATAAGCAAATTACGTTTTTGTTATGGCCCACTCTTTGATGGTGTGGCTTTAAACTTTAGAAAAATAACATGTTTATTCCATGGCATTACTGTATGAATGGCCATATCTGCTTCTCACAGGGTCGTCATTACCATGCTAGTATTGACTGCAGTTTGCTGCTACTTGTTGTAAGTATCACGATTTCTTTTTGTGTATCACGATGTTTTGCTATATAGCACAGGCTTCATTCAACTTGTTTGTTCTTTTATTTATTGACAGAGCAGTGTAGTCACGTGGGTCGCGCGTCAGCCAGGCTAGTGACCTATGAGCTAGCTAGTGACAAAGCACACATACCTACTTATTAACAACATTTAAGGAAGTTTATTTTGAAATTATTCATAAATATTATCCTGCCAACCCCTATATGAAGAAGTAAAAAATAAATAAAAAAAAAACATTCAAATTGTACTTTTTGTAATGACCACCCAGAAACAGTGTTGCATCTCTTTTGGCATTGTATTCATGTAAGGAATCTGTGGCAAGACATCAGTAGATTTATAACTGAACACATTTATGAAGATTTAACACTATTATGGAGAGATGTACTGCTTGGATTTTTTTTTTAACTTATGATAGAAATAAGTTGAAACAATTTTATGTAATTAATTTCATTATTCTTTTGGCCAAATGTCATATTCACAAACGTAATTTACAAACAAAACACCACATTTTCTTACTTTACAAAAATAAATGTAACTATATTTTAAGACAATTAAATACTCTGCCAACAAAAACCTGTTGTCATGCTGGAATGTGATATTGTACCCCCTAGCCCCGCCCCTAGCCCAAATGTCCTTTGTATATTCTTTATATATACTTGTGTTCCCCATGTACTTTTTGTATTGATTTGTTGTTAATCAATAAAAATAAAAAAATATTTAAAAAAATATACATTTAAAAAACATTGTGATAGGCATGCATATGTGCTATATTGTTCCACCGGTAGGGGGCAGTAAATACAAGGCATCGTGTGCCTTCATATGTTCCATAGCTCTGCCAAGAATGTGAAAGAAACAGAATAGCCTTTTGTATTTAAGTGTGTGAGAAACCAGTGTGATTCACACGAGGATCAAATTGGTGAACTTTGCCCTGAAAAACTGGGAGAAGTTGCAAGGAGCTCAATAAGCCACGTCTTTGTTACAAATCCACTATCTTTAATTGGGGATCTGTTCAAGTATTTATGAATCTTCTGTTCACTTTGTCTATTTAGTCTGTATTCACATTTTACAGACAGCACCACTTAAAGGGGCAATCTGCAGTTCAAACTATTTACAAAGCGGTCATTCCGCCACTGTTTCTGTAAACAGCTGAGGGACGGGGCTAGAGAAATGTAACCACTCAAATTAACAGACAGAGCTATGGATACAAGATATAAAAAGTATCGTTTTAATCATGTTTTGAGGCTATATATTGTTTGTTTACAATTACATTGTTTTTAAACAACAGAGGAAAACAAGCTTATTTTGGGTTCTGGGTTAGAAAGTTAAACAAAGCTCGTGAGGCAATTCTAAGTTATATTCTTCAAGAACCAATGGCTATATATCATCAATTTAAAAGTGGGGGAAAAAAGGATAGCAGATTCTCCCTTCAAACTATGTTGCCTAATGAAACCACTCTTGCCAGTTATTAGTGTTTAATGGATAAGGTAAGGGTCTCTGTGCTTCAGAACAAATACCAGAGAGTGGGCTATTACTTGCTGCCAAATATGACAGCTGGCCTGATTATAGCACAGTCAGATCCATCCAGGCGGACCCAGGAAACAGTCAAAACAAACAGCAAACAGTTACTTGGATTGTCTGCTGCATCTATTTACATAGCAACTCTTTTTGATAAATATTGAGCTTGTGGAGCAGCCTATGCCTGTGTGTTACTGAGCCTTTGTGTTAATGAACCAGCTGACGACAGTAGCTGGCCACAACATTGAAAGCAAATGTACAAAACAAGCAGAGTGCATTGTTTCCTCAGTAAAATTTGGGGAATTCATGATGGAGAGAGGTTTGCTGAACAACTCCTTTGTTCTCATTAAACTGTATTTCATTGATCAGTACATACTGTTATTGTATGTTGCATCATTCTTTTTTTTTACATCATTGGATCTAAAAAAACAAAAACAATCCACATTCTTGTTCAAATTAAAGATGAATTCAACACAAAGATGAGAAGAGTGCTTGAAGCAGATGAGAAGAGTGCATAATGAATATGCTAATTGTAAGGCCATCATAATGTTTTTTTTCTCTCGTCCCTGTTCTTTCACAGCTGGTTGATAGCCATTCTCTCCCAGATGAATCCACTGTTTGGACCTGCTTTGAGTAATGACACTATTTGGTATCTGCAATTCCACTGGCGCTGACTCTGCCCTCAATGACTGAGAAAGGCCCAGGAGGACCAAGGACAAAGGCATCATAAACCTGTCCATTTAGCTTCTTTTAAACTTTATATCTGACTCTTGGTTTACCTAAGATAATGGTCAAATCAAATTTATTTATATAGCCCTTCTTACATCAGCTGATATCTCAAAGTGCTGTACAGAAACCCAGCCTCCAAACAGCAAGCAATGCAGGTGTAGAAGCACGGTGGCTAATCATGGTAATAAATATACTGAAATAGCTTGCAAATGGAAGTCATGCTAGCCTGTAAATCAGTTAGCAACATCTAGGGAAGCTATATCTGTGAAGGAATTTGAAAATGAGGGGGCAAGTGGTTGAGATACACAAAGCATCATTGAGTGAAAGTGATTGTTTTATTTCTTACTGCTGAGTAATAGCCTCTTCTATTGATAGAGAGGGGGGGGGGGGGGGGGGGGGGGGGCTGGCATGTGGCCGGGGAGTGCAGGCAGATCTAAGTCCTCCAGACTTTCCCACAAGGCCCTGAGCTCAGACCCTCCCACCAATGGAATCCTTGGCTTTGTTAAAATGTATTTTATTAACCACACAGTTACTAAGTATTTTAAGTTAAATGCTCTTTGAATGTATGATATAGGATCTTCAGCGATGATTGGATTCACATTACCGTGCTCATCCTATCAGCTTTAAGTGTTTCTCAAAACTCATGTTGTCTTGTTTATTTGTCTGTTATAATTAATATTTGAAGGTGCCTCAAAATCCACTTTGTGATTTTGTTTTTGGACTGTATGTACATTTTTGGGGACACAATGTGCCCAAGCAATTTCTGTACAGGCAGTAATGTTGACTAAATGAGTTAACCTAGTCTGTATGTTCCATGTTTATCTTGCCCCGGGCACATTTTTCCCAACATAGTAACAATGTCAAATCACAGTACATAACATATAGCATTATGGCAGATCTAATCAAAGATGTTATTTATAATGTACAGTATAATATTTGTAAACCCTAATGACTTGAGTTTCATGCTTGCACCAAGCAAGTGTAGCCTAGAGCCTTTGGAAATATATAAGTGTCATTATTAAAGTATTTATATTACTTCCCTATTATAAAAATGTCTGGATAATTGTATTATAGCATCTGAGGTGTGTGCAATGCTCTGCATTGTGTGCAGTAGTATACTGTAATTTAGGTGCAATGTTTTGGGTCAATCTTAAAGCTTCAGTGCGATTGGTCAGTGAGGGACCACGTGACTACGTAGTCACGCGCTTACCAAGGAACCCGTCAGGAAGAAGAAAAACAAAACAAACGCAAGAGAAAGGCAGCGTGGACTCCATTGAAATTGCTTTGTTATTGCTCAGATAGGAATAAACACGAAGCGAAACACGACACAAAACGTTCATATGGGGTTTCTAAAGGTGAGCTGAACGTTTTAAAAACCATTTGCCAAACTTTGTGGATAATGTTGCTTCGTTGAATGCTTGTTATCTCTTGTCTTGGTTAGCTGGTTATATCGTGCGGCTGTGAGAGGGGCGGGACGGAGGCCATACTGGAGCTAGTTGGTAGGGAACAAGATTGAGCTATTTTCGCGTTAAATCCTGCTGAACTAAAACGGCTTACTTATTTGACAAACCATTTTTGTTGTATCACGACAACTGTAGATATGTGCGTGCACAATGTAGTTCCTTTCAATAGCTTGAATTTTTGTTTACGAAATTATTTTTATTTGCAAGATTGACATTTTGTGATATTTTTTTTGGGGGGGGGGGGTCATGCGGGTGTTGAAACAAGGTGCTGTGAATCAGGCATTACCCCATTAATGCTTTTTGGGTCAACTAAAATCAACATCCTCTTAGGGTACACGCCCCCACCCCCACCATGCTGCTACAGAGCTCGAGAAAAAGATCTAGAACATTCTAGGTAAATTGAGCAAAGAATAAAGACAGCATTTGACCGAGTTTGTTGACAAATTGGCATTTCGGGGATTGAAGGGCGTCAGCTAGTCGGGACGGTTGTCAATGTTTACTTTTGTTCAGTGTCACCGAGATATCCACGTCGTGTGTTTATAATATTGACTAACTAGATATGCGTGTTCCCTCAGTAACTTATGATAAGATGATTACATAGACCTCAGTAAAAATGATCTCCTATGCGAATTCTGCCTGTCAAGGGGTCATTTTGCATGTATTTAGTCAGCTATTTAGGCCACAAAAACAATCCTTTTAAATTGCTTGTTGTTTTCAGTCTCAACCTACAATGAAATCTCCTGCTATTGACAGCAAAGCCGACCATTCGTGCATATCTGGAGGCGGGCTATAACTGCGCTTTGACCAATAGGGCTGTTGGATTACGTGGGTGTTGGCCCAGGATAGTAGTACGTTAGTTTGACGTTGTACTTGTTTGTGTTGGGATCCATGTTGAGTCAGCCTCAAACTATTAATTCAGTTGATTAGTGATTGTATTTTTGTTGTTGTTGATTGCTCACTACAATCCTGTACTCTAATATATACATTTGGCCATGTCTCTTCCGAAAGTCAGATATTGCAGAGGTATTATGCTGTGTAGTTAACGTTAGATCGTCCATTCTCATCGCGTGTAATGCTAGACATCTAGTCCTCTATCTATGCTGAACCTAAAATATACACGCATGCAACAATTTCAAATATTTTACTAAGTTACCGTTCATATAAGGAAATCAGTCAATTGAAATAAATAAATGAGGCACTATTCTATGGATTTCACATGACTGGGCAGGGGTGCAGCCATGGGAGGGCATAGGCCCACCCACTGAGGAGTTTTTCCCCCACAAAAGGGCTTTATTTTCGACAGAAATACTGCTCAGTACACCCCCCACCCCCCGCAGATGAAGAGGCCGGATGTGGAGGTCCTGGGCTGTCGTGGTGACACGTGGTCTGCGGTGGTGAGGCTGGTTGGACATACTGCCAAATTCTCTAAAATGACAATAGAGGCAGCTTATGGTAGAGAAATGAACATTCAATTCTCCGGCAACCGCTCTGGTGGACATTCCTCAGTCAGCATGGCAATTGCAGGCACCCTCAAAACTTGAGACATCTGTGGCATTGTGTTCTGTGACAAAACTGCACATGCTGTTTAATTTGCTTCTTTATATGCCACACCTGTCAGGTGGATGGATTATCTTGGAAAAGGAGAAATGCTTAAATTGGTACACAACATTTCAGAGAAATAAGCTTTTTGTGTGTATGGAACATTTGGGATCTTATTTCAACTCATGAAACATAGGACCAACACTTTTATATGTTGCGTTTATATTTTTGTTAAGCGTAGTTTATAGGTGGTAGATCTGAAGACTTTTAGCCCATTTCTGCTGTAATTCTTTCCTACATGATCGATTTGCCCCTGTAAACTTAGGGGTGACCAGTGTTGCAAATTTGATGTGGAGTGCGCTGCATGCTGAGAATACCACACACATTCTTGTCTTGACTCTTTGCTCAACATGTCCTCAAAGCAAGGTTGTCATTACCAGCTGTGGTGGTTAGACCAGGAGGATATCCTTCAGAGTGCATGAAAGAAAGATGTCTGCCTCAGTGTATTGGTTAACTTTGTGATGATAATAACATGGTAATAACTGAGATAACAAAACGGACCTAAACATCCTTGTTACAGAAATTCAACAATAATCATGAAGCAGGTCATTTTGTATATTGGTAGTACAGTATCTCAAATGTTGCCAGCCTTGCAGACAAAATCAATGCAATTTAAAACATCTAGGCTATCTAGATGTACACTGAACTTTTAATGGTAAACAAACAACCCTTGAAGTTAGGACATTTCTCTGTATTGTCTCTCAGGCGTAGTCAGTTAATTATTATAAGGTTACTGGTACTGCATTTGCATCCAGGTTTGTTTTGGTATTGGCCCTAGACCTATAAATATGCTTGCATGATATTGATAGAATTTGCCCGGTAGTATAAGTTTGCATGACTCATCTTGCCATGTTTATAGCCTACTTTTCTATTGTAGTGGTAAAGAACATAGCTATTTCTGTGTGTAATTAATTAGCCAGTGGAGATGACAACAAATAATTCCTGCTACCACTACCAAATCGGCCTATCACACTTGAGATTATTATCTCTCTGTTATTATATTATAAAGCCCACACACGTGGCAAGGATTCAGTTCAGCATGGAAGCAGAGCTTTTTCTGTAGGACGCTACCTTCAATATTAGCAAATAATATGAAACCTGGATATGCTAGTGATAGCTTTTTTTGGTGTGCTGCAAAAGGGGCACAGGAGAGGTCCCTGTGTTTCTAAAATATACCTATGTTGGCCTTTACACCAATGTTTTTTTTAAATTATTTTGTTGGTGAAGCGTATCAGTTGGTGATGGGGTAGCAATTGATAAAGTAGAGTATCACAATATTATCTTTGACGATATTTATATACAATACCAGTCAAAAGTTTGGGCACCTACTCATTCCAGGGTTTTTCTTTATTTTTACTATTTTCTACATTGTAGAATAATAGTGAAGACATCAAAACTATGAAATAACACACATGGAATCATGTAGTAACCAAAAGTGTTAAACAAATCAAAATATGTTTTAGATTCCTCAAAGTAACCACCCTTTGCCTTGATGACAGCTTTGCACACACTTGGCATTCTCTCAACCAGCTTCACCTGGAATGCTTTTCTAACAGTCTTGAAGGAGTTCCCACATATACTGAGGATTTGTTGGCTGCTTTTCCTTCACTCTGCGGTCCAACTCATCCCAAACATCTCAATTGGGTTGAGGTCAGGGTGATTGTGGAGGCCAGGTCATCTGATACAGCACTCCACCACTCTCCTCCTTGGTCAAATAGCCCTTACACAGCCTGGATGTTATATGCCCTGTTGGAAAAACAAATGATAGTCCCACTTAGCGCAAACCAGATGGGATGGGGTATCACTGTAGAATGCTGTGGTAGCCATGCTGGTTAAGTATGCCTTGAATTCTAAATAAATCACTGACAGTGTCACCAGCAAAGCACCCCCACACCATCACACCACCTCCTCCATGCTTCACGGTGGGAACCACACATGCGGAGATCATCCGTTCACCTACTATGCGTCTCACAAAGACATGGCGGTTGGAAACAAAAATCTAAAATTTGGACTCATCAGACCAAAGGACAGACTAATATCCATTGCTCGTGTTTCTTGGCACAAGCAAGTGTTTTCTTATTATTGGTGTCCTTTTGGTAGTAGTTTCTTTGCAGCAATTTGACCAAGAAGGCCTGATTTCTATTATTGTGTGCATGTAACTGTACTCATTGTTGTCAGGGATCAGAGGAGTTGGGTTAAATGCGGAAGACACATTTCAGTTGTATGTATTCAGTTGTACAACTGACTAGGTATCCCCCTTTCATTGGTTGTAAAGATGTAGGTCCATTATATTTTCTACATACTTTAAATCTGGTTTAACCTCTATGGGCTAGGTGGGACGCTAGCGTGCCACCCGTGGTGCACTCCATCAACAGCAGGTGCATTTCAAGAGCGGCAAATTTGAATCCAAATAAATGTCAAAATTCAAATTTTTCAAACATACAACTATTTTACACCCTTTGAAAGATAAACATCTCCTTAATCTAACCACGTTTTACGATTTCAAAAAGGTTTTACGGCGAAAGCATAAATTTAGAGTATGTTAGGACAGTACATTTACAAGAGTTGTGTGTAATGTTTTGTCGATTCAAAGACAGCGTCACCAAAACCATAAAACCAGCTAAAATGATGCACTAACCTTTTACAATCTCCATCAGATGACACTCCTAGGACATTATGTTAGACAATGCATGCATTTTTAGTTCTATCAAGTTCATATTTATATCCAAAAACAGCGTTTTACTATGGCATTGATGTTGAGGAAATCGTTTCCCTCCAATAACCGGCAGTCAAGTCAGCGTCACAAATTAAATAATTAAAATTAGAAAACATTGGTAAAATATTATATTGTCATTTAAAGAATTATAGATTTACATCTCTTGAACGCAATCAACTTGCCAGATTTAAAAATAACCTTACTGGGAAATCACACTTTGCAATAATCTGAGCACTGCGCCCAGAAAAATACGCGTTGCAATACAGACTAGACGTCATGTTGGGGAGATCTAAAATCGAAAATACTATGTAAATAATCCATTACCTTTGATTCTCTTCATCAGATGTCACTTCCAGGTATCACAGGTCCATAACGAATGTAGTTTTGTTCAAAAAAGCTCATCATTTATGTCCAAAAATCTCTGTCTTGTTAGCACATGATCTAAGCCAGCCGGACTTCTCGTCATGAACGAGGGGAAAAAATATATTTCCGTTCGTTCAAACATGTCAAACGTTGTATAGCATAAATCATTAGGGCCTTTTTTAACCAGAACATGAATAATATTCAAGGTGGACGAATGCATACTCTTTTATAACGTATTGGAACGAGGGTACCCAACATGAACTCGCGCGCCAGGTGTCTAATGGGACATCATCGTTCCATGGCTCTTGTTCGGTCAGATCTCCCTCCAGAAGACTCAAAACACTTTGTAAAGGCTGGTGACATCTAGTGGAAGCAATAGGAAGTGCCAAAATATTCCTCAGCCCCTGTGCTTTTCAATGGGATAGGTTTAAAGGTAATACAACACATCAGGTATCCACTTCCTGTCAGAAAATGTCTCAGGGTTTTGCCTGCCAAATGAGTTCTGTTATACTCACAGACACCATTCAAACAGTTTTAGAAACTTTAGAGTGTTTTCTATCCATATATAATAAGTATATGCATATTCTAGTTACTGGGTAGGATTAGTAACCAGATTAAATCGGGTACATTTTTTTTATCCAGACGTGCAAATGCTGCCCCCTAGCCCTAACAGGTTAAGTTTACCCAGAACCCTCCCCCCACCCCTTTTAAATGGTCAATTTAGCCTCAATGTTTTTTGTGTGCTTGTGAGTGAGACCCTCCCACCCTGAAGTTTGTACAGGAGTATGACTGTCCCTTGTATCTGTCGTTCTTTCCCCACACGATCAGATTGTGAAGTGGGCTCATGTTTCCTAATGCCTGTGGCTTAATGCCTATGGCTTAATGCCTTTCCAATTGTGTTGAGACCTTTGAAGCCAGCTAATGCATAGTGAAGTTTAATGTCCGTCAGGAGCAGCTTGTGACATCCATTGTGACCAATGATATATACAAAAACTAGATCGCTGATGCTATTTATTGGCCAATGAGAGGCTTTGAAGCCACAGGTCGGCCATATTGGTAATCCTCAGCAGCAGTCCTCCAAAGGAAAGAATGGAATTACACAGTATTTCAATGAAATATTTCAAGGACAAAGTTACATGTACTTGTGTTTTTATTTTTTATTTTTTTACTTGCTATATTTTTGATTTGCATGTGTAGCTCACATAACACAATTTTAAAAAGGATGCTTTAAGGTGTCTGTGATTGAATAAACGTGGCAAAAACCAATGTCGACTTTAGTAAATGCATTTCTATAGCTTCCAAAGTGTTTTTTACAATGGTGGGGGAGTAGTAAAATGGATCAGCGATGGCTTCAGAACAGTGCTCCCTGTCTGTCATCTAGTGTATATATAAATAATTGATTGTGACCCATATGTCAGTGCCCCTGTTAAACTGACTTAACCTGTCTGCATAGCATACTGAAGAGCCCATTATGTTTTAGTCGTGATCTCCTATTTCAAAATCTTTCGCCAACAAGGCTAAGACATGTAGCCTGTCCTAATTTAGATGGACTACAGTGCTGTCAATTCCGGGTGTGGGGCGCACAGTTGTTTATGTCTGAAATCTGCAATTATTTATGCCTTCCTTTCATCTCCATATTCTGCCATCAACAGAAACCTATCATCAGAGAAATCTGACTAGGAAGTGTGGTCAATCGTAAGCGTAAGAGAGAGACCTACTCTGTAGCGTGCATTTTAGAAACTGTTGCAGTAAGGCATCACGCAGTATGTTTTTAATGTCCAGGGGGATGTTTCTGTGTAGAGAGGACAAAGATATTAAAATGGCAGAGTGCAGTAGCCAGGCTGGCAGGCAGTTTCTCATGGCGTCAGCACATTGCAGCAAGGGCTTCCCCACAGTGCCTCCAAAAACACAATCACCCTCATCTGAGTGGCTCTAACAGGTGGGTGTATTTTCAGGACCAGGACTGCACTCACAGCACATGGCCTTTTAAGACTCATCAACACATCCCACTTTTAAGGTGAGCTATGTGTAACCAGTAACATACTGACTAGGTATGTGTAACCAGTAACATACTGACTAGGTATGTGTAACCAGTAACATACTGACTAGGTATGTGTAACATACTGACTAGGTATGTGTAACATACTGACTAGGTATGCGTAACATACTGACTAGGTATGCGTAACATGCTGACTAGGTATGCGTAACATGCTGACTAGGTATGCGTAACATGCTGACTAGGTATGCGTAACATGCTGACTAGGTATGCGTAACATGCTGACTAGGTATGCGTAACATGCTGACTAGGTATGCGTAACATGCTGACTAGGTATGCGTAACATGCTGACTAGGTATGCGTAACATGCTGACTAGGTATGCGTAACATGCTGACTAGGTATGCGTAACATGCTGACTAGGTATGCGTAACCAGTAACATGCTGACTAGGTATGCGTAACCAGTAACATACTGACTAGGTATGCGTAACATGCTGACTAGGTATGTGTAACCAGTAACATACTGACTAGGTATGCGTAACCAGTAACATACTGACTAGGTATGCGTAACATACTGACTAGGTATGCGTAACATACTGACTAGGTATGCGTAACCAGTAACATACTGACTAGGTATATGTAACATACTGACTAGGTATGCTTAACCAGTAAAATACTGACTAGGTATGCGTAACATACTGACTAGGTATGCGTAACCAGTAAAATACTGACTAGGTATGCGTAACACACTGACTAGGTATGCGTAACCAGTAAAATACTGACTAGGTATGCGTAACACACTGACTAGGTATGCGTAACACACTGACTAGGTATGCGTAACACACTGACTAGGTATGCGTAACACACTGACTAGGTATGCGTAACACACTGACTAGGTATGCGTAACATACTGACTAGGTATGCGTAACATACTGACTAGGTATGCTTAACATACTGACTAGGTATGCTTAACCAGTAGCATACTGACTAGGTATGCGTAACCAGTAACACACTGACTAGGTATGCGTAACCAGTAACACACTGACTAGGTATGTGTAACCAGTAACATACTGACTAGGTATGCGTAACCAGTAACATACTGACTAGGTATGCGTAACCAGTAACATACTGACTAGGTATGCGTAACCAGTAACACACTGACTAGGTATGCGTAACCAGTAACACACTGACTAGGTATGCGTAACCAGTAACACACTGACTAGGTATGCGTAACACACTGACTAGGTATGCGTAACATACTGACTAGGTATGCTTAACATACTGACTAGGTATGCTTAACCAGTAACACACTGACTAGGTATGCGTAACCAGTAACACACTGACTAGGTATGTGTAACCAGTAACATACTGACTAGGTATGCGTAACCAGTAACATACTGACTAGGTATGCGTAACCAGTAACATACTGACTAGGTATGCGTAACCAGTAACACACTGACTAGGTATGCGTAACCAGTAACACACTGACTAGGTATGCGTAACATACTGACTAGGTATGCTTAACCAGTAGCATACTGACTTGGTATGCGTAACATACTGACTAGGTATGCTTAACCAGTAGCATACTGACTTGGTATGCGTAACATACTGACTAGGTATGCTTAACCAGTAGCATACTGACTTGGTATGCGTAACATACTGACTTGGTATGCGTAACATACTGACTTGGTATGCGTAACATACTGACTAGGTATGCGTAACCAGTAACATACTGACTAGGTATGTGTAACCAGTAACATACTGACTAGGTATGCGTAACATACTGACTAGGTATGCGTAACATACTGACTAGGTATGCGTAACCAGTAACATACTGACTAGGTATGCGTAACATACTGACTAGGTATGTGTAACATACTGACTAGGTATGTGTAACCAGTAACATACTGACTAGGTATGCGTAACATACTGACTAGGTATGCGTAACCAGTAACATACTGACTAGGTATGCGTAACATACTGACTAGGTATGCGTAACCAGTAACATACTGACTAGGTATGCGTAACTAGTTTCAGCCAGTGCTACTGCTCTGCTTTGCAGGCTATGCTGCCGTGTCTGTGTGTCTCTGTGTGATGCTGTGGCAGGCAGAGAGAAGAGGAGGTGGTGTTTTTCTGTTGGTGTTTTTCCTCTGCGGGCAAAAGCTGCTGTGTGAAAAGCAGACAGGGGTGATAAGAAGCTCATTTGACTGAGTTGGCAAACCAGGTGGAAAATGTCATCCGCCACTAGAGGAGCTGGGTTGTTTTGCTCTGTGTCACAGCTGGCTAGCACAGTGCCCTCCCTCCCCAGCATATTTCTCATGATTTGTTACGCAAACGGGGTCCAGCGACTCTGCTCCCTCTCTTTGTGACTCTTCGTTGGCAGCGGGGAATGATAGCTAGCTAGAGTCATTTTAAAAATAGCCTAGACACAGTGTTTATTCAATGCTCATTCTGTCTCGCATCAAACTAATCTGCTGCCTACAGGGAGGGCTCCCAGTGTATTTTCTGGATCTGAAATGCTGCAACCGGACAATGTCTGCAACTTTGCTCGGCTTCGACTATGTCTCTTTTACAAACATGGAAGCCCCCCCCCAGTTTTGCACTGAGTGTCACCAACACAGTCATGAGTTAAGATATATCACACTAGAGTTGATAGAAGTAGGCTATGTGTTCTGATTTAAATGAACAGCCGGTCTTGACAGTCGCTCTCAGAAGCCATGTTTGACGATCTGCACAGAATCTCAGCTTGCAGGCTAAGTGACAGTATTATGCGTTTGAGGCGTATAAGATCGTAGGCGGTGAAGTAGGGAAATGTGCAAACATATGTAATATCTTACTAATTGAACCCTTCCATTCCCCCTGTGTTCTCATCTCTCTCCAGACACAAGGCATCAGACGAGAACTAGACTTCCATGAGTTCACAGAGTTTTCCACAATAAAGAAGACTCTTTTTGTTACTTAACTCATAGATTTTTCTACTGTCGGTTGACATCATCCGAAGACGACTGGGACACGAGGTGGAGGAAAAATTCACAATAAGGAACAGAGATCGGTGCTCGGCGATGCCTCAGGTAATGGAAGGGAGGGTTCTTTAGAAGTGGTCCAGCTTTAGCCAGTTGTTTCTCCATAGTCTTGCAATTCACCAACTTCTGAAGCGAAAACAACTAGGTTGCTGGACAGTTAATGGACAGTCTGTAGCCTAAAACTGACAGACCTCAGTCTAGTTGCCCTGCAATTACACTGTGGATGATATAGCCACAGATGGAACAATGAGCCGGTTAGTTAGAAAACTCTTTGATACAGCTGTCAGTGGACAGACAGCCTATGGCGTTTTCCCACGTCCATGGGAACATTCCCCTTTTTATCCAGGCTGACACAACCCCACAATTGTTGTTTGTTCAGTGTTACTCTCCATGCTTAACTAAATGTTAAAGGGGCAATCTGCGGTTGGTGCATCCATTAATTTAAATTTTTTTAAATTTACTTTTAAGTTCATTTTATATATACCTATTGATTCTTACAGAATGTAACTTATAAATGCCTCGTGACCTTAGTTTAAAACAGATTGCCTCTTTAAACTACAACTATACTGAACAAAAATATAAACGCAACATGGAACAATTTCAAAGATTTAACTGAGTTACAGTTCATATAAGGAAATCAGTCAATTGAAATAAATAAATTAGGCCCTAATCTATGGATTTCACATGACAGGGTCACAGCCATGGGAGGGCATAGGCCCACCCACTTGGCAGCCAGGCCCAGCCAATCAGAATTCGTTTTTCCCCACAAAAGGTCTTTATTACAGACAGGAATACTCCTCAGCAACCCCACCCTCCCCCCTTAGACGATCCCTCAGGTGTGGAAGCCAGATGTAGAGGTCCTGCCTGTTGTGGTAAACATTCAATTAACATTCAATTCCCTGGCAACAGTCTGCGGTTGTGAGGCCGGTTTGACATACTGCCAAATTCTCTAAAATTACATTGGAGGCGGCTTTATGGTAGAGAAATTTAACATTCAATTCCCTGGCAACAGCTCTGGTGGACATTCCTGCAGTCAACATGCTAATTGCATGCTCCCTCAACTTGAGACATCTGTGGCATTGTGTTGTGTGACAGAACTGCACGTTTTAGCGTGGCCTTTTATTGTCCCCAGCACAAGGTTGATATGCCACACTTGTCAGGTGGATGGATTAACTTGGCAAATGAGAAATGCTCACTAACAGGGATGTAAACAGATTTGTGCACAAAATATGAGAGAAATATGCTTTTTGTGCATATGGAGCATTTTTGGGATATTTTACTTTTACATATTTTTGTTCAGTATAATTATCTCTGTTCACTCTGAAATGGAAAAGCAGTATTTAAACATGTTCTTCAGAATATTTTAACAGGACAACAGGAATTGCAACAGGTTGAATAGTTTGGAATGTTTATTTCCCCTTAGCCCGGCATCAGTGGAATGGATCTTCCCTTTGGGGATTTCTTTCAAAATTATACTTTTGCTGATCAGGCGCTGACCAGCACGGACCTGTTGGCGAGTAACACAGACCCAGACTTCATGTACGAACTGGTAAGTGTTCTCCGTGCAGAAGAGCCTCCGGCAGGATCACAGCTTAGAAAGAGTGATAGTAAAAAGCTTTGGCGCACCTTAAATTACATTTCGGGCAAAAAGGCAAACTCAGCTCCATCATTCATTGAATCAGATGGCTCATTCATTACAAAACCCACTGATGTTGCAACTACTTTTTCATTGGCAAGTTTAGCAAATTTAGGCATGACATGCCAGCAATAAACGCCGAACCTACACATCCAAGTATAACTAACCAAATTATTAGAGATGAGCGTTGTCATTTTGAATTCCGTAAAGTGAGTGTGGAAGAGGTGAATTTTTTTTTTGTTGTCTATCAACAATGACAAGCCACCAGGGTCTGACAACTTGGATTGAAAATTACTGAGGACGATATTGCCACTCCTATTTGCCATATTTTCAATCTAAGCCTACTAGAAAGTATGTGCCCTCCTGCCTGGAGGGAAGCAAAAGTCATTCCGCTACCCAAGAATTCCGCTGCCCCCTTTACCAACCCTTAGTAAACTTTTGGGAAAAATGGGGTTTGACCAGATACAATGCTATTATACAGTAAACAAATTGACAACAGACTTTTAGCACCCTTATAGGGGAGGACATTCAAAAGCACAGCGCTTACAGAAATTACTGCTATATTGTGGATAAAGAGTTACCTAACAGAACACAGAGGGATGTTCTTTAATGGAAGTCTCAAACATAATCCAGGTAGAGGTAGGAATTCCCCAGGGAAGCTGTCAAGGCCCCTTACTATTTTCAGTCTTTACTAACGACATGCCACTGGCTTTGAGTAAACTTGAGCAACTGAAATTACTGCAACACCTAACAAAGGGATGTAGTTATTTTCAGAATGGGTGGCAAGGAATGTAGTCCTAAATATTTAATTTAAAAGCATTGTATTTGGGACAAATCATTCACTAAACCCCAACAAAATCTTGCAATGAATAATGTGGAAATTGAGCTAGTTGAGGTAACTAAACTGCTTGGAGTAACACTAGATTGTAAACTGTCATGGTCAAAACATGTTGATACAACAGTAGCTAAAATGGGGAGAAGTCTGTCCATAATAAAGCGCTGCTCTGCCTTCTTAACAACACTATCAATAAGGCAGGTCCTTACGGCCGAGTTTTGTCTCACCTGGACTACTGTTCAGTCGTGTGGTCAGGTGCCACAAAGAGGGACTTATGAAAATTACAATTGGCTCAGAACATAGCAGCAAGGCTGGCCCTTGGATGTACACAGAGAGCTAATATTAATAATATGCATGTCAATCTCTCATGGCTCAAAGTGGAGGAGAGATTGACTTCATCACTTGTTTTTGTAAGAAATGTTGGCAAGCTGAATGCACCGAGCTGTCTGTTTAAACTACTAGCACAAGACATGCCACCAGAGGTCTCTTCACAATCCCCCAAGTCCAGAACATACTATGGGAGGCGCACAGTACTACATAGAAATCAAATTTGATTTGTCACATACACTTGAGCTGAAGTTATTGCAGGTGTAGTGAAATGCTTGTAAAATACTTGACTACATGGAATTCCACATCAGGTAACTGAAGCAAGCAGTAGAATCAGATAAAAAAAATAAAAACATAAAAATACACCTTATGGAACAGCGGGAACTGTGAAGAGATATACACACACACACAGGTACAGACACACGCATGCATACTTACACACACTAGCACACGTACATTGTAATATTGTTGTATGGTGATATTATACATTTTGTATGTAGTGGTGTAATAATGTTATATGATGTACTGTTTATCTTTTGTTTTATGTGTTATGTAAGTGCCTTAATGTGTTTGGACCCCAGGAAGAGTAGCTGCTGCCTTGGCAACAGCTAATGGGGATCCATAATAAATACACACAGAGAGGCAGGACAGGTGGTGTAGTAGAGAACACAACACGCTATAACAATACAATAAAAAAAATAACTTTATTTACACAGAAAATTGTTGATTGAAGATGGTTGCATACTTATCACAGGAAATAATGTGAATTCTATGCACTATTTTCATCTCTGTACTTTCTTTTCCTCCCCAGGACAGAGAAATGACTGCTTGCCTAAGTCCTAGAGTTGATCACTTCACGGTGGGGGACTGCAAGGAGATGGAGTGTGGGGAGCACCTCATGGAGCTGGTGGACAGCGACCCGGCCTACAGCTCGAACTTTGAGCAGTGGGATACGTACTGGGAGGACCTGACCAAGTACACTCGTTTCACCAGCTGTGACATCTGGGGCACCAAGGAGGCAGGCCTGGATGACTTCTCCAGCCCTTACCAAGATGAGGAGGTGATTGCCCGGACCCCCACCTTGGCTCAGCTCAACAGCGAGGACTCGCAGCCCCCTGTGTGTGACACACTCTACCACCCTGATCTGCTGATAGGGGGCCAGAAGCAGCACACCTCCCTCCACCCACTCTCCCTGAGCAAGAAGACAGCCGCCCGCCCGGGCACTTCCTCTTCCTGCTCCAACCTGGTCAAGAACCCCCTGGGCGACTTTGCCAAGGGTTCCCAGAAGGCCACCTGGCCTGTCCCCTCCAGCACAGAGACAATGTCCAAGGCCCAGGGAACCAGCAAGATGGCCACCCTGGGCTACCACTGCAATGACTACGTGCGCAAAGCAAAGGTTCGCATCAGCATGCCCCACCGGCCCCTAGTCGACATGCCCACGGCCTCCCATCAGGTTGAGGCCGAAAACCACTTCACGTACAGCAGCAAGCCCCCTGAGCTGGCCACCACATCTGGCTGTGCTGCCCCCGTGGCTGCTCCTGCTACTGCAGCCTCTGCCTCTGCCTCCGCCAGCACTCTGGCCTATGAGAAGACGGTAGAGCTGCCTCGCCGGGAGATGCCACCCGCCTCAGTGGGCACGTCTGGAGCTGTGCCCCCTATGCTCCACTACCCTGTAGCTGGGGCTGGGGCCAGTGAGACCCTGCTGACTGCCAGTGGGACTGACCCAGTCTCTGACAAGAAGAAGGAGGAGGAGCACAACTACTCCCTGTTCCTAACCCGAGCCAGGCTGGCCGGGAAAGCCCTCACTGAGGAGGAGGAGGAGGAGGAGGAAGAGGAGGAGGACGAAGAGGAGGAGGTGGGGGAGGACGAAGAGGATGCTGAGGGGGTGGAGCTGGATGAAGATCTCGATGAAGATCATGATGAGGGTTTTGGCAGCGAGCATGAGCTCTCTGAGAATGATGATGAGGAAGATGAGGAGGACGATGATTATGAGGGGGATAAAGATGATGACATGAGCGACGCCTTCTCCGAGCCAGGTAGCCATATATCAGGTAGACATTCACCTTTTTTGAGACCCACATTGGCCCCGAGGCCAAAATCCAAGCATGTCCCTTTATAGCAACCATTTTGTTTTTCCATGTGAAGTGAGGTTGGAGTCGCTGAAGGTGCTCTCTTCAGACCGGCAGTTTATTACAAATGTCAGCTCCCTGTATAGTAATGATTACTTAGAGTTCTGGATGGGAATATCTTTGTAGCTGCAGAGTCCCACAGAAAGGAAATATGTGATTGGTGAACTTATTCCCTGTTGGGAGTCCCTGGCCTGGCCCATTGTGGTCCAGTGAGTCAGCATTCTGGATTATAAATGGATCTTGAGAATGGGGTCATGTTTCTGCTTTGGGTGGGTGTTAGTGTGACCCTGGCCGTGCTCTGAGATGGAACAGTATAATCAAGGGTTTATTTAAGCTATTTTATATGTGGAAGGCTCTCTGATCAACTGACCCTCTGCCCTTTTCTCATCCTCGCTCTCTCCATCTTCATCTTTCTCTCCTTCTTAATCTCGCTCTCTCCATCTTCATCTCTCTACCCTCACCCTTATCTCCCTTGCTAATATTTTCTCTCTGGTCCTTCTTTCTCTCAATTGTCTCTCGCTCGCTCCCTGCCTCCCTGTTGTGATCAGGATGTGACAATGACGCGGTGGAGGACGTGAAGGGGCTGACGGCAGGGATCTCCAGGAAGAGGGGCAAGCGCCGCTACTTCTGGGAGTACAGCGAGCAGCTCACCCCCTCCAAGCAGGAATGCTTGCTCAAGCCGTCTGAGTGGGACAGGGAGACCCTGCCCAGCAACATGTACCAGAGGAATGGCCCACACCACGGTGAGACACACTTTATCATAAACACACACATCTAGTAAGTGGTCACATGTACAAGCACACACCACAAACTATCTATTGCACTACAATCATGTGAAGAAGTATGAATTCCCGCATTTACACATGCACTTGATGGAAGCCACACTCTTCATAGTTCATCGATTACATCTTACAGTACATTCTACCCTGATAATGTATGTAGGTTATAAATGTAACGTTGTTGGTCCATTATTTATAGTGTACATTTTGGGGTTTTGAGATACAAATGTGTCTTGACTGTCCCTGCTGACTAAGGGACATGTCTCAGTGGTTAACTGGCTCGGTGGTCGGCTGTGTGAACAGGGAAGTACACTCTGAAGAAGTCTCGGCGGACAGATGTGGAGGACTTGACCCCTAACCCTCGCAAGCTGCTGCAGATCGGGAACGAGCTGCGTAAGCTCAACAAAGTGATCAGTGATCTGACCCCGGTCAGCGAGCTGCCCCTCACAGCCCGCCCACGCTCCCGCAAGGAGAAGAACAAACTGGCATCCAGGTACTGGATACTCACCTTGAAACCTTGTTCAACTCTTGTTCTCCAGAACCTTCTCTTTCTGCTTTGTTACAGTCAACTTTGATACACGCTGCTACTACTACTACTAGTACTGTCACTACTACTATTAGTACTACTATCACTGCTACTACTACTACTATCACTACTAGTACTGTCACTAGTAGTACTACTATCACAACTACTACTACTACTACTACTACTACTACTACTACTACTATCACTGATAGTACTATCACTACTACTACTACTATCGCTGCTGCTGCTAGTGCTATCGCTGCTGCTGCTAGTGCTATCGCTGCTGCTGCTAGTGCTATCGCTGCTGCTGCTAGTGCTATCGCTGCTGCTGCTAACACTGCTAGTACTAGTACTATCACTACTACTACTGTCACTACTGCTGCTGCTGCTACTACTACTAGTACTTCTATTACTACATAAGGGGTGTTCTTGTTATATGTATACCTTTACACAAGCTGTTTGTCTCTCTGTTCAGGGCCTGTCGACTGAAGAAGAAAGCTCAGTATGAGGCCAACAAAGTCAAGCTGTGGGGTCTGGGCACAGAATACGGTATGTTGATAAGTTATGTTGAATAATACACCATTCCCATAGATGATTTCCAACTTGATTTCAGTTTTCTACATTGTGCAATTGGTAGACTGTCAATTGTCCTTCTATAATTTGTGGTTTAGGGAAGGAAGTTTATGTTTTGTTTTTGTAAATAGCTTTATTGCCAATCTCTTTCTCTCTAAAAAAAATAACAATTACATTGCCCTTGTTTTATTGTTTGTTCCAGATCGGCTTTTGTTTGTCATCAACACCATAAAGGAAGAGATAGTGAACAGAGTGCAGGATATCTGCGACGACAAGGGAACTAGCATGACTGAAACTCTGGACAAACTCATCCAAGAGACCCTTGGTAAGATGATGCATTTTGTTGTAAGTAGCAACAGAAATATAGTTTTGAGCCCAAACACAGTTTAAACAATGGCTGTTGTTTAAGAAAAACGTGTCATTTTTTTCTTTCTGCAGTGAAGTCACCAGTTGCCGGGCAGACGTCTGACTTTGTTAACCAGATCCTAGAGAACACTGGCAAGGGGGATCCCACTGGAGGACTGGTCGGGCTGCGCGTACCCACGTCTAGAGTGTAGACGGACCATGTAGAGGTCTGGTGATGGCATACTCAAAGCCATCCGCGCCATTCTTGTCCCACACTGTAACGGCTCACCCTCTGCATGACCATTCCATCCAGGAATCGCATCACCATGCCCTGTGGGAAGACATACATACCACGCTCCAAATGTATGTATGTCTTCACACTGTGAGCATGTGCTGAAATGAAACTTAGTATCTATCTCTGCACTAGTAGTCTGTTACTCGCCATTTGTGCACGTGGCTAGTGCACGTGGCTAGTGCACGTGGCTAGTGCACGTGGCTAGTGTCTTTAGGGCCGCAGTGTTTGCGAATTCAAAGCCAATATATGAAAAATACCTCCCGAAATGTTTATGTTGGAAGAAAAAAAAAATCTGTCAAAACAGAATGATTATCAGTTCTAGCTGTAGCCATTTCCTGTAGCGTTCAAACGACCCGTTTCATGCCTGCGTACCTGGGTGGGAAAGGCAACACAGGATGCCGTTATATTTAGAGTGAGACGATGGGATGGCACGAGATATTTGCTATTGAAACCTAAATAGTAACTTGTCAATCCCATGTCCTTGTCACCTTTACTGAACTGTGCTTCTCAGATGAAAAAAACCTTAAAACAGCCACTGGGTATTCCATAGTGTCTACTGTTGTGGAGGTATAGGGAACGCTTCATACCTGTTGTCTGCTTTCCCATTCTAGCACCGTGGCATTCACATAGGAGGAGATGTTACCCAATACTCTCAGCCTGCCAACCACATTATAAGGCAACAAAAACACACAAGCACCTGAATTACTACTAACATTAAGAAAGTCTACTTTGACAGAATGACGCTAAAAATTTGTAGAAGTTGGGGGGGATACACAGGAATGCAGTGAAAGGTTGTTTTGCAATTTGGCCTGATTTTTCAATTCCATTGTCCTGTGTTTTTGCAGTTGAGAAGATATTTCAAATAGACTTGAGCAGAAGGCCACTATATTCCCATCCTTTGCATGGGAAAATTCTTAGTCATCTGACTATAAGCTAGATGATGTGATTATAACAAACCATTTCCTCTATCTATATACCCTTTGGTTGAAGCGTCTTCAAATGAAAACACCATTGGCTTCTTGCAAAGTAGGGATGAGAGGGCTAATAGTTTGAAGTTCCTTAGTTTGGTGTGTTCATATTTGTATTTAATAACAGTACTGTTCATTGTGCCTTGTATTTAAAGTGAGATGATTACACAAGTGGTTGAAGGATAGTGGACCATTTTACACTGAGGGAGAGCAGAACATGGTGCAGGGAAGGTCAAGAGGTTTGTAATGTATTTCTGCTCTTTCAAGCTATTCTGAATGTACATATGGACATGGAACATGTAGATATATGCCACAGAGTCTGTGCATTGTATTATAAGATGGCTCTGACAAAAATGTACTTTGGTTATCGGTACTTGGACTTTGGGGCTGGGGATGGGGATGGGAGGGTTAAAAAGGATATTCGTATAGAATTTAAAAAATATTTGCACACTATATTTTGATTGCTTTTTGTACCAAAGACACATGCAACGAAAACGGCGACTAGCCAGATAAAGTAAGGTTTTGCACAGCTTACCTGACACCGTATTGAATGTAGGAAATGTGGTAGGGTCAGGGATTTTCATTGAACTGTGAAATTTGCTTGGGTCCAATTACGTACTGAAAGAAGCATTCATTAACTTTTTCTAAATGGCTCCTGTCAGTTGGCTTCTCAAGTAGATTAGTTGCTTTAAAAACATTTGATAGATTCCAAAAGTTACATGTAATACTTCCACTTCTTCTATTGTGCTTTGGCACGAAGTAGAAAAGAGATGGAGAACAATTGCATAATACAAGTTTTATTTTGACTGTTTGTCAAAACGTCACAAATAACCAAAAGGTATATCACTTCTATAATTTATGTTACACGACGAATACACATACATATATGTTATATTAAGTGTTGTGTATTTATAGTAATGTCCATTCATGCATACACATATATCTATCTATTGTGAATTGCCACTTTCTCAAATTGATACGTTAATAAGCATGACACATTTCTAAGGCCTATCCTCACATTCAGAGAAACTTTGAAAAAAAAAATGGAATGAAAAAAAAACAAACATTTTTGTACTATTTGCCTTTTTCTGTTGGTGCGCATGTATGTAATTTGAGAGATGTTCAGAGAAATACATTTCTGGATGGAGACTCTGCATGAGATAGGGTAGGGTTTCTGGATGGTGACTCTGCATGAGATAGGGTAGGGTTTCTGGATGGAGACTCTGCATGAGATAGGGTAGGGTTTCTGGATGGAGACTCTGCATGAGATAGGGTAGGGTTTCTGGATGGTGACTCTGCATGAGATAGGGTAGGGTTTCTGGATGGTGACTCTGCATGAGATAGGGTAGGGTTTCTGGATGGTGACTCTGCATGAGATAGGGTAGGGTCTCTGGATGGTGACTCTGCATGAGATAGGGTAGGGTCTCTGGATGGAGACTCTGCATGAGATAGGGTAGGGTCTCTGGATGGAGACTCTGCATGAGATAGGGTAGGGTCTCTGGATGGAGACTCTGCATGAGATAGGGTAGGGTCTCTGGATGGAGACTCTGCATGAGATAGGGTAGGGTCTCTGGATGGAGACTCTGCATGAGATAGGGTAGGGTCTCTGGATGGAGACTCTGCATGAGATAGGGTAGGGTCTCTGGATGGTGACTCTGCATGAGATAGGGTAGGGTTTCTGGATGGTGACTCTGCATGAGATAGGGTAGGGTTTCTGGATGGTGACTCTGCATGAGATAGGGTAGGGTCTCTGGATGGAGACTCTGCATGAGATAGGGTAGGGTCTCTGGATGGAGACTCTGCATGAGATAGGGTAGGGTCTCTGGATGGAGACTCTGCATGAGATAGGGTAGGGTTTCTGGATGGTGACTCTGCATGAGATAGGGTAGGGTTTCTGGATGGTGACTCTGCATGAGATAGGGTAGGGTTTCTGGATGGTGACTCTGCATGAGATAGGGTAGGGTCTCTGGATGGTGACTCTGCATGAGATAGGGTAGGGTTTCTGGATGGTGACTCTGCATGAGATAGGGTAGGGTTTCTGGATGGAGACTCTGCATGAGATAGGGTAGGGTCTCTGGATGGAGACTCTGCATGAGATAGGGTAGGGTCTCTGGATGGAGACTCTGCATGAGATAGGGTAGGGTCTCTGGATGGTGACTCTGCATGAGATAGGGTAGGGTTTCTGGATGGTGACTCTGCATGAGATAGGGTAGGGTTTCTGGATGGTGACTCTGCATGAGATAGGGTAGGGTCTCTGGATGGAGACTCTGCATGAGATAGGGTAGGGTTTCTGGATGGTGACTCTGCATGAGATAGGGTAGGGTTTCTGGATGGTGACTCTGCATGAGATAGGGTAGGGTTTCTGGATGGAGACTCTGCATGAGATAGGGTAGGGTCTCTGGATGGTGACTCTGCATGAGATAGGGTAGGGTTTCTGGATGGAGACTCTGCATGAGATAGGGTAGGGTTTCTGGATGGTGACTCTGCATGAGATAGGGTAGGGTTTCTGGATGGTGACTCTGCATGAGATAGGGTAGGGTTTCTGGATGGTGACTCTGCATGAGATAGGGTAGGGTTTCTGGATGGAGACTCTGCATGAGATAGGGTAGGGTCTCTGGATGGTGACTCTGCATGAGATAGGGTAGGGTTTCTGGATGGAGACTCTGCATGAGATAGGGTAGGGTTTCTGGATGGAGACTCTGCATGAGATAGGGTAGGGTCTCTGGATGGAGACTCTGCATGAGATAGGGTAGGGTCTCTGGATGGTGACTCTGCATGAGATAGGGTAGGGTTTCTGGATGGTGACTCTGCATGAGATAGGGTAGGGTTTCTGGATGGAGACTCTGCATGAGATAGGGTAGGGTTTCTGGATGGTGACTGGGAGGGGTTCCTCCTGTTTTTTGTTTTCTTTGTGAAGAGGCTCTAGTTTTTTAGGGGTTGTTCTGAAAGTAAGGGATTTAATATCATGGATATCATTCTGGTTTCTTTGTGCCCTCCGCCTCAGTTCTTGACACAAAGCTCATCTGTTGCGCTGAGTCATGGGGAAGATTGATAGAAAATGAATGGATGATAAGTCTCAATTGAATACTTGCAATTGTAGTCTTAACCTGTATTACAATCTCAGCCCAGACGAAATGAGACGAGCAGCTTTTAGAGAGAAAATGCTCTTAGTTCAAGTGTCTGTCTTTGCTGCTGTAACTTGTCAATTTGAAAGACTAGGTTTGCTAATTTCAAGAGAACAAGGAGACTTAAGGCTGAATTCAATCAAACCGGCACAGCTGAAAACCCTCACTGCGGAAAAGTAACACTGTCTTTATTCTGAGAAAGGGCATGTTTTAATTGAAAATGTTTTCTTTTATCTAGTGAACATTTTCTTATTTCAGTACTGAAGATATCTGAACATGCCTTTTGTTTGCTGTAGAGAAACAATGTTATTGTTCTGCAAAGCAGGTTTCCCGCACTGTACGCCATACTCTAACTATTTTTGATTGAATTAAAAAGGGAAAAAATACACTTTCTCTGAAACTAGAATGATATGTTTGATAAGATATCTTATTCTACTTACTTTGTTAGTGTAGTAGTAAATATTCTCTATATACCGTCCATGGTTTGTTTTTGTAGTGTTTCATTTTGTAAATGGATTTATCTTCTAAATATTATATTTGTATAGTCTATATTACATGTATGAAAAAGAAAGCACTTTGTTCAAAAAAAAAAAAAAAAACAAGTATGAAGAAAAGCATTTTTCCTTCCATTTGCTGCTAAACCGACCTTGTTTGAATGCTGCAGTGAGTACTTGACTTCTGTAACCTGACCAGGACAGTGTGTTGGGGAGGTCTTAAGAGGGCAATCAACCTTTGATTACAATGCCCCTATGTTCTGAATGACTCTAATGTCATGAATTCATTTGCCTTCAGTAGAGATTTCCTATGGAAAAACAAATTCTGCTTTGGGTTTTTCTTCAGGTTGATGTACAGTGTAGACACATTTCTTCTGGGCATTTGCCAGAGAGTTATATTGTTATCATTTTAAAAGTAATTTGTACTTGTACTTAATGGGGAAGGGGAGACTGAGGTGCTCACAACAGCTCACATCCTTTTGTGAGTACCTCAGAAGGAAAACTATATCACTGTACTGTATGGCAAGTAATTTGCAGTGGAGATTTAATCCGGGATACTTTTTGCCTTTTCAAACACCCATCCATTCACTTAAGATGGCCAATAGTGGGTTCAATTGCGAAGTAGTGTTGCTGTGGCAACCGATCTCGGCCAATATTGTACCGTCTACAACAAAGACCTTCAACCTGGTGATATGCTCAAATCAACGATGGCCTCTCCATTGGGATCACTGATGGCAAGTGAGGTTGAGCTAGGGGAATTAATGTTGTGTAAGAAGCTAGTGGAACATAGTGTTGTGAGGCTGATTCCAGCATCGGGTGTGTGTCCACGCAGGTTTTCACATTTAACATGATGGGCGCAAGCTGTGCAACTTTACATTCTAACCAGGAGACTCTGTGGCATTTTAACAGTCAAGGAAGTGGTTGACATTCAAAGCCAGTAACTATTCCTTCTGCTCTATTGACATCAAACATATAAACAGATAATAGATTGTGTAATTATGTGCTAGTGCTGATAATTGAATCCATTATGGTCTCTTCTGCAGCGAATCAGGGTAACTACCATTCTTCTAATAGAAATATATGTAATAGGATAGTAAATCAAAGGAAAATATATTTATGTATTCCAATTAACGTTGCGATTTTTATTTCTGCAGTTCAATAACTCTGTGTGTGTTAATAGGGAGTCAATGTAAAACAAAATGGTGCGATGCTCTCTACAGGATAAGAATAGACAAAGGCCAATGGACTTCTAAGTATAAATATTTTACCTAGATGAGTTTTTCTTTATACTCTAACAAATTTAAACGTACAACCTTTTTTTTTTTTCTTTTTTTTTCAAAAGGGAAATAAATGATATTTCTAGTTTTGATCCAACCTCTGTTTTACTGTGCTGCTGCTCATGTATGGGTTGGTTATTCATGGTTTATATTGTATTAAAAAGATGATAGTTCATTATACATAACATATGCCTATGCTTAACAGACCTTTTTTACTTTTTAACAAATTATTAACGTTTTGATCACATTTGAGTTAACCTTATGCTATAGTCTTAGACCTTGTGGATAGATGTCTAATGGTAGCATTACCAAACCGCTTGATCACAACGAGAAAGAGACCGATCTCGATTTATTCCAATTCAGTAGACAGTCAGTAGACTCTAGAGAGGAGGCGGCAAGCGTGTTTGTCCTCTTTCTTTCAATTCCTGATATGATTTTGGCTTGCTTTTTATGTAGTTGTTTGTAGTGTATGTGATGACAATGTTCTTAAATTGTGCACTATGCATGTCTTACTTGTTTTTGAGTAAGACAGTGTGTTGCTTTAGTTTTCAGCTGTCTCGTGTCTGAGCAGAGCATTTTCATTGACTTTATACAAAGACGCTTACCCTGTCTCCGTAACCCTATGGAGGTGTTCCTAGTGGTGATAGGCAGGTGGGGAATGAGTGGAGCTATTTCCTCTGACAATGGAGGAGCCACGCATGTGTAACGGAGAAAGACCTGTCTTATAACTGCTAGATGAGTATGTTCCTTTCCATCTTATCTAACCAGTTGAATGCTTTGTTTTTTACTTTAAACTGTCATTCAAAGTACCTGCATTCTGCCATTTATTTATTTATATATATAGATATATATCTATATCTTTTCCCATACACCCATAGTATCTATAGAAATTGAGAACTTAAAGTATTAACACTTGTATAGCAGATTTTTCATGGGCTGTATATTGTGTACATCATTGCTTCAATGCTTAAAGGGGCAGGCACTCAGCAGTTGCTACTCTCAGCAGTTGGTACCTTTATAAATGAATGATACGTAACCATTGATTCTTAAAGAATATAGCTTATATAAATGCCTCATGAGGTAAGTTCAACTGTCGTAACCCATCAGAAGCCAAAATATAAGCTTATTTTTTTCTCCAATGTTTGTAAACAAAGTAAATGTAAACAAACACTGTAGAGCCTAAAAACATGGTTAAAACTATACTTTTTATATAATGGATGGTCAGTCCTTGCATCCATAGCTCTTTGAATTTGAGAGTGCTTACTAGTTCTCAGCGATTAACCTATGTTTTTGTATTTTTTGTTATTAACTAATTGACCGACGTCAGTTCAATTACTTGAATTCCATTTAAGTTTGTTTTATTTGGGGGGTGGCCCCAACTCGTTGTTTTTCTTGAGATAAATCACAAGAGAAATCATGTCAGGAACTATGTGGGACACTTGGCTGAAGGGAGTTGTAGTTTTCATTAAGCAAACATTCAACCTAGTTCAGCGGGAAAAAACGTGGTAATTAACTACAATGACCATAATCCATTACGCCTGTTTTTTTCCGTCTTGGACCGAGATGGATACAATTTACGCCTGCTATGTTAGGTTAGATACACACAGGCCACATGAGAGAGGAATGTACACAACACGACTACGAGAGAGACAGTTCGTGAAAGTATGCCTTATCTACTTTGAAA
The DNA here is from genome assembly GCF_965601325.2 of Salmo salar. Classification (NCBI taxonomy): domain Eukaryota; kingdom Metazoa; phylum Chordata; class Actinopteri; order Salmoniformes; family Salmonidae; genus Salmo; species Salmo salar. The sequence continues at coordinate 83,750,694 of NC_138294.1, read as the reverse complement.
AACAAGTACAATTATTTAATCAGACAGCTCTGCAGCACGCTTAGGCAGGCTAGCCTAGCTCAAAAAGGATGACTACAGTATGGGAAGCACAGAGAATGTTTGCTGGCTGCTACTGCCTGAGCAGAGAATAGGACATTAAACAATGAAAAATAATGAAGTCATCAAATAAAAACTAAGTAATATACACATCTGAAATGTTTTATTTCATAGTCATTTTCTTTTGATGTCATACCTAATGTGGACCTAATGGAGACAATGGAATATTTTCAATTTTTCAGCAATTGAATGTTCACTCTTTTTGGCTTTGGAATTTCCATTAAAAAGCTCAAAAATATTGTCATTATTTGATCATGCATTTAATGTTTAAATTTTTTTATTGAAATCAAAAAACGTTATTTGTTAATAATCAAACTGAACTGACCTCAAAAATCACTAATCGTGCGGCGCTAGTGTTAACATTTTTCCATCCCCCAGTTTTTTTCCCCCCGAAACAGTGGTGGGGAGGACGCTTTGCTATTGTTTCAACTGCTGATTGCCGCTTTAAGCATTGCAGAAGCATTTCAAACGCATTCTTTCGTATTATAACTCCCCCCATATTGCTTGTGGAACTGCTCATACTCAAAGGTTATATGCTCTATGCAGTATAACCGTTTTGATGTATTATATTGTTGGATAATTAAATGCAGAGAATATGCGTAGGGAATGACCATTGTGCATGAAAATCTCACTCATCTGATATGTTTGTTACTGGGTCAAAATGTACTGAGTAATGGGTGCATCTTCACCCTGAGTTCAAGGATTTTGTGAGTATCAAGGACTATGTCCACGTGGTATTTGAACTTAACAAGCATAGAGAGAGTTGGTTTTGGATGTTGAACATATTCAGATCAAACTATTTTCCATTGCTTACCCACTGTTTTTATGAAAACAAAATCGTACAAACAGAAGCATACCCACAACTCACTTGGTTTTACAAAATGTCAAACATAATTTTAATACAATGCCTGCTAAACCAGGTGCCTTAAAAAAATAAATTGAATCCAAACGTGATCTACACCCTTCAAAGTCTTGATGTTTTGTATGGATACAAGATTTACTATCTTTCTGCCCACTATGCCAAGAATTCTGACATTTACTCTGTCTGGTGTTTTAACAGTGATCTCGTGTACAGATGAAAATTGATGCTGCTTTGCCTCAGACAGTTTTCGCATCAGTGGAATGTAGTCTTCCTTCAAAGGATTCAATATGAGGATATGTTCATACTCAGAGATGTCCAGTGTAACATTGGGTGGGAGAGACTATCCAATGTGTGCTGCAATCATGATTCAGAGAAATTTGAACTTTTTTGTATGGTTGTCCTTATTTCTGTAAACCTTTTTATTTCTTTTGTATTTATGCTCAAAATCAGTAATTGTTGCACACGTTTGAATTTTTTAAATATTTTTTTGCCTTTTCTACTTAGACCTTACCTACTTGCCATACCATTTATTTTATATTTCATTTGAAATATTTCCTCTAGTTTACCTATAGAAATTATTTTAGATATTCATGATACCGCAGCGAGCTATATGTTCTTGCTGAATTACATTTATCAGACCAGGAGCATTCACCAATGGTGATTGATTTAGTTGAGTTTTCTATAGAACCTGTAGATCTGCTTTGCAAAAACTGTCAATTTACCAACCTATTGTGTCCCCTCAAAAATGATCAAGATAATTGTGCCTCTTTGGTCCTCATTAGACTACTATTCCACAAACGGCTGGGTTTCACTTTACCCGGAGCAGTGTCACATATACAAGCAGATGGCCTTTAGCAGCCGTTCTTAAATGAAAAAACAAGGTTTGAAACAGCAACTCTTAATGACACATGTTGAGGTTTGCATTGTTCAACATAGATTTATGTTAACCATGGAGTTCCAGGAAACAAACCTCGATGTCTCCTAGTAATTACGCAGGGGCAGGCGGCGTTTTAAACGTGGCAAAGCCTGTATAACGCTTAAAGCGATGGTGAAGTGGTGGGCATCTGCACAAATCCAGGTTCCTTGATTTCACCAGATTGCTCCAAAGTGCCACCACACATTTCCCTTTATAACTTAAGATTGAAGGGGGCACTAATTGGAGAGTGAGTTTAAAACAAAACAATGCAAACAGCTGATAGGAGGCACCACTCGCCAGCCATGGTGCTGAATCTCAAAGACGTACTTGAACTTCCTCAAGAGCTGCCACTCGGCCCCTGTTGCTGTGTTGGAACACTGCCTGAGGGGTGTTGCAACTCTTGACCAGTTCCCAGTGAACTTTGGACAGCGACTGACTGCTTTTTAAGACCTGCTGTAGCCACTGCAGTGTTGGTGTCAGTAAGACCTTGTCCTCAGTAATGGTGGTCGACGACCGTGTTTTTTAAAATTTAATTGAAGTGGATTGGCTGGTAGCTTTGATAGGATAATACATTTTTTTGGCTTCAGGAAAAGGCATAGAGATCGGTAAGGGTCACTAGGGCTGCTGGGCAGAGATCTCTCATCCCTTCACTGAAGTGTTGGAATATGTGTTCCTGCATAGTACACATGCAGACCAATTCAATGATTACCAATGACATTGAGAAAACAGATATAACGCTCTTTCAAAGCACCATAAACACATCATATTCACACTGCAATGATTTACATTTTCCTTCCAAACTTGCCAAATTATTTTTTGGGGAAATCCATACAACTCCCAATGAGGACAATTTTTAAAGATATCTCACCCATTCTTAAAACTACACAATTCATACCCGTGATGTAATGCTTCTGATGTTGTATGGTATTTCAATAGATAATGTAGCATGGGAACTTTAAGTAGTTAGTACTGTGTGTGTACTCCCCAAGTGAAAAATATTTGTCACAGTAGGAAGGCTGTATTTCATTGCTAAGTGCTCTGTAATAAATCTCTTGGGTGATACTCATAAACAAATCTGTATCCTGCTGAAACTAACAGTGACTTGATCCTATTAGAAATGTCTATATTTGTAGTTCACATATATGCCTGTTCAAATTCAATAATATCTTGACAGTTGTTATATTTATGTTGTTTAAATGTTGTGCTGGGTTTATACTTTTGTCGTTCGATCTCTTTCTCTTATTTTTGTTTCCGTTTTTTTGGAGGCACAATTAGTTGAACAGCTATTGGATAAGGATCCTTGTAAATGTACAGATGTGATGTAGGTTGGGTTCAGTTATGATTGATTGGAAAAATGTGTCTGCTTGTGTAATTGTGCCTCTCCTTCATTTAGTTTAGTTTTTTTATCATACTTTTTCTCACAGAATTGTATCAGCCAGGAGTTGGTACCACAGTTGTGGCTAGGTGGAGTATAGCTATGGACTGAAGTGACTTCACGTAGCAGGTTAGGAGAATTCATGTAGCAGGTTAAGAGAATTAGGTTAAGGTTAAGAGAATTAGGTTAAGGTTAGGAAAAGGGTAAGGGTTAGCAAAAATGCTACAGCTGACCCCGATGCGACTCGAACATGCAACTTTTGGTCCATAGCTGTACTCAATCTAGCAACAACACAATTTTGCTTGTAACCATGATTCTATTGTCCAATTCTATTGTTGATTTTAATATCAAAATAAAAACATTTGAAAATCACTATTTGCCTTTTACCATTTGTATGTTGTATTTGTATGATTAACACTGAAGCACATTCATGACCTACGTCTTCCATACTACAAAGCATAGTTAAAATCCAGTCCAGACAGAAATAATATTGAATTGCATAAGCATTGATGTTAGAGGCTGAATCATAGAAATTGAATCACATTCTAGTTCTATGAACTGACTGACCAACTGTACTGAAAAGCAAGTTCAACTAGCCTGGCAGCTTCACTTAGTGTTAGTGTGAATCACAATACAATCTCCTCTCAATATGTCTTTTTCTGATTTCTTGTCTTGTGTGGGTGCCAGTATCATCTCAGATATTGCTGGTCAGAGTCAGCATGACATGACAATGTTTAACTCAAGCAAACAAAAGCAATGGTCAAGTGGTTTATGTCACTCGCAGAAAGCTCTTACAATGGTTGAGATGCATGAGGACATCTACAGCTTGGGACTAGAAGTTTCTATCTGGTTCTATTTGCAAAAATGCAGATAGAAACTTATACTCACTAAACACATGCTTCATATGTAAATTATGTCTGAGTGTTGAAACATGCCCCTGGCTATCCGTAAATATATATATACTGCTCAAAAAAATAAAGGGAACACTTAAACAACACAATGTAACTCCAAGTCAATCACACTTCTGTGAAATCAAACTGTCCACTTAGGAAGCAACACTGATTGACAATAAATGTCACATGCTGTTGTGCAAATGGAATAGACAACAGGTGGAAATTATAGGCAATAAGCAAGACACCCCCAATAAAGGACTGGTTCTGCAGGTGGAGACCACAGACCACTTCTCAGTTCCTATGCTTCCTGGCTGATGTTTTGGTCACTTTTGAATGCTGGCGGTGCTTTCACTCTAGTGGTAGCATGAGCAACAACCCAGCAGCAGGACCGCTACCTCCGCCTTGTGCAAGGAGGAGCACTGCCAGAGCCCTGCAAAATGACCTCCAGCAGGCCACAAATGTGCATGTGTCTGCTCAAACGGTCAGAAACAGACTCCATGAGGGTGGTATGAGGGCCCGACGTCCACAGGTGGGGGTTGTGCTTACAGCCCAACACCGTGCAGGATGTTTGGCATTTGCCAGAGAACACCAAGATTGGCAAATTCGCCACTGGAGCACTGTGCTCTTCACAGATGAAAGCAGGTTCACACTGAGCACGTGACAGACGTGACAGAGTCTGGAGACGCCGTGGAGAACGTTCTGCTGCCTGCAACATCCTCCAGCATGACCAGTTTGGCGGTGGGTCAGTCGTGGTGTGGGGTAGCATTTCTTTGGGGACCACACAGCCCTCCATGTGCTCACCAGAGGTAGCCTGACTGCCATTAGGTACCGAGATGAGATCCTCAGACCCCTTGTGAGACCATATGCTGGTGCGTTTGGCCCTGGGTTCCTCCCAATGCAAGACAATGCTAGACCTCATGTGGCTGGAGTGTGTCAGCAGTTCCTGCAAGAGGAAGGCATTGATGCTATGGACTGGCCCGCTCATTCCCCAGACCTGAATCCAATTGAGCACATCTGGGACATCATGTCTCGCTCCATCCACCAACACCACGTTGCACCACAGACTGTCCAGGAGTTGGCGGATGCTTTAGTCCAGGTCTGGGAGGAGATCCCTCAGGAGACCATCCTCCACCTCATCAGGAGCATGCCCAGGCGTTGTAGGGAGGTCATACAGGCACGTGGAGGCCACACACACTACTGAGCCTCATTTTGACTTGTTTTAAGGACATTACATCAAAGTTGGATCAGCCTGTAGTGTGGTTTTCCACTTTAATTTTGAGTGTGACTCCAAATCCAGACCTCCATGGGTTGATAAATTGGATTTCCATTGATTATTTTTGTGTGATTTTGTTGTCAGCACATTCAACTATGTAAAGAAAAAAGTATTTAATAAGATTATTTCTTTCATTCAGATCTAGGATGTGTTGTTTAAGTGTTCCCTTTATTTTTTTGAGCAGTGTATATTTTTTAAATGATGTATTATGGTTTGCTTAATAAAAGGAATTTTAAATTATACTTTTACTTTAACTTTTGATACTTAAGTATATTTAAAACAAAGTATTTTACTGGGTGACTTTCACTTGAGTAATTTTCTATTAAGGTATCTTTACTTTTACTCAAGTATGACAATTGGGTACTTTTTCCATGACTGCTAACATCCCTGTGGAATGTTTTCAACACCTTGTAGAGTCCATGCCCTGACGAATTGATGCTGTTCTGAGGGAAAAAGTGGGTGCAACTCAATATTAGGAAGGTGTTCCTAATGTTTTGTACACTCCGTGTACATGTTAACAGGGCTGAAAAGTGACTGATAGCAGGACTATATAAATACTTATGGTAACATACTAATGGTAATACATACATTTAGATAACCCTAAAAAATGTAATTATTAGCAATGAATCCTTAGGTAATGGTACTGGTACTCAGAGTTCAACACCATAGTACCCTCAAAGCTCATCACTAAGCTAAGAATCCTGGGACTAAACACCTCCCTCTACAACTGGATCCTGGACTTCCTGACGGGCCGCCCCCAGGTGGTGAGGGTAGGTAGCAACACATCTGCCACGCTAATCCTCAACACTGGAGCCTCCCCAGGGGTGCGTGCTCAGTCCCCTCCAGTACTCCCTGTTCACCCACGACTGCATGGCCAGAACGACTCCAACACTATCATTAAGTTTGCAGATGACACCGACAACGACGAGACAGCCTACAGGGAGGAGGACAGAGACCTGACTGGGTGGTGCCAGAATAACAACCTATCCCTCAACGTAACCAAGACTAAGGAGATGATTGTGGACTACAGGAAAAGGAGGACCGAGCACGCCCCCAATCTCATCGATGGGGCTATAGTGGAGCGCTTCAAGTTCCTTGGTGTCCACATCACCAACAAACTAGAATGGTCCAAACACACGAAGACAGTCGTGAAAAGGGCACAACAAAGCCTATTCCCCCTCAGGAAACTAAAAAGATTTGGCATGGGTCCTGAGATCCTCAAAAGATTCAACAGCTGCAACATCGAGAGCATCCTGACTGGTTGCATCACTGCCTGGTACTTCCCTGTGGCTCAGTTGGTAGAGCATGGTGTGTGCAACGCCAGGGTTGTGGGTTCGATTCCCACAGGGGGCCAGTACAAAAAATGCATGAAATGAAATGTATGCATTCACTACTGTAAGTCACTCTTGATAAGAGCGTCTGCTACATGACTAAAATGTAATGTAAATGGTACGGCAATTGCTCGGCCTCCGACCGCAAGGCACTACTGAGGGTAGTGCGTACGGCCCAGTACATCACTGGGGCTAAGCTGCCTGCCATCCAGGACATCTACACCAGGCGGTGTCAGAGGAAGGTCCTAAAAATTGTCAAAGACCCCAGCCACCCCAGTCATGGACTGTTCTCTCTACTACCGCATGGCAAGTGGTACCAGAGTGCCAAGTCTAGGACAAAAAGGCTTTTCAACAGTTTTTACCCCCAAGCCATAAGACTCCTGAACAGGTAATCAAATGGCTACCTGGACTATTTGCATTGTGTGCCCCCCCCCCCTCTCTTTTACGCTGCTGCTACTCTCTGTTTATCATATATGCATAGTCACTTTAACTATACATTTATGTACATACTACCTCAATTGGCCCGACCAACCAGTGCCCCCGCACATTGGCTAACCAGGCTATCTTCATTGTGTCCCGTCACCTACCACCCACCAACCCCTCTTTACGCTACTGCTACTCTCTGTTCATCATATATGCATAGTCACTTTAACCATACCTACATGTACATACTACCTCAATCAGCCCGACTAACCAGTGTCTGTATATAGCCTCCCTACTGTTATAGCCTCGCTACTGTATATAGCCTGTATTTTTACTGTTGTTTTATTTCTTTACTTACCTATTGTTCACCTAACACCTTTTTTGCACTGTTGGTTAGAGCCTGTAAGTAAGCATTTCACTGTAAGGTCTACATCTGTTGTATTAGGCGCACGTGACAAATAAACTTTGAATTGGAGTTGATTCTTATTACAACTCTACATTGTTTCCTAGAATTACATAGGCCTATAGAACAATAGGATTTCTATATCTATTTTTCTGTTCATGATGATTTGATTTTATTTAACTAGGCAAGTCAGTTAAGAACAAATTCTGATTTACAATGACGGCCTACAACAACAAAGGCAAAGGCCTCCTGCGGGGACGGGGGCTGGGATTAAAAATAAAAAAATATAAATATAGGACAAAACACACATCACAACAAGAGAGACCTAAGACAACAACATAGCAAGACAGCAACACATGACAACACAGCATGGTAGCAACACAACATTACATTTACATTTAAGTAATTTAGCAGACGCTCTTATCCAGAGCGACTTACAAATTGGTGCATTCACCTTATGATATCCAGTGGAACAACCACTTTACAATAGTGCATCTAAATCTTTTTGCAGGGGGGGGGGGGGGTTAGAAGGATTACTTTATCCGATCCCAGGTATTCCTTAAAGAGGTGGGGTTTCAGGTGTCTCCGGAAGGTGGTGTTTGACTCCGCTGTCCTGGCGTCGTGAGGGAGCTTGTTCCACCATAGGGGTGCCAGAGCAGCGAACAGTTTTGACTCGGCTGAGCGGGAACTGTGCTTCCTCAGAGGTAGGGGGGCCAGCAGGCCAGAGGTGGATGAGCGCAGTGCCCTCGTTTGGGTGTAGGGACTGATCAGAGCCTGAAGGTACGGAGGTGCCGTTCCCCTCACGGCTCCGTAGGCAAGCACTATGGTCTTGTAGCGGATGCGAGCTTCAACTGGAAGCCAGTGGAGAGAGCGGAGGAGCGGGGTGACGTGAGAGAACTTGGGAAGGTTGAACACCAGACGGGCTGCGGCGTTCTGGATGAGTTGTAGGGGTTTAATGGCACAGGCAGGGAGCCCAGCCAACAGCGTGTTGCAGTAATCCAGACGGGAGATGACAAGTGCCTGGATTAGGACCTGCGCCGCTTCCTGTGTGAGGCAGGGTCGTACTCTGCGAATGTTGTAGAGCATGAACCTACAGGATCGGGTTACCGCCTTGATGTTAGTGGAGAACGACAGGGTGTTGTCCAGGGTCACGCCAAGGTTCTTAGCACTCTGGGAGGAGGACACAATGGAGTTGTCAACCGTGATGGCGAGATCATGGAACGGGCAGTCCTTCCCCGGGAGGAAAAGCAGCTCTGTCTTGCCGAGGTTCAGCTTGAGGTGGTGATCCGTCATCCACACTGATATGTCTGCCAGACATGCAGAGATGCGATTCGCCACCTGGTTATCAGAAGGGGGAAAGTAGAAGATGAATTGGGTGTCGTCTGCATAGCAATGATAGGAGAGACCATGTGAGGATATGACAGAGCCAAGTGACTTGGTGTATAGCGAGAATAGGAGAGGGCCTAGAACAGAGCCCTGGGGGACACCAGTGGTGAGAGCACGTGGTGCGGAGACAGATTCTCGCCACGCCACCTGGTAGGAGCGACCTGTCAGGTAGGACACAATCCAAGCGTGGCGCCGGAGATGCCCAACTCGGAGAGGGTGGAGAGGAGGATCTGGTGCTTCACAGTATCAAAGGCAGCAGATAGGTCTAGAAGGATGAGAGCAGAGGAGAGAGAGTTAGCTTTAGCGGTGCGGAGAGCCTCCGTGACACAGAGAAGAGCAGTCTCAGTTGAATGACCAGTCTTGAAACCTGACTGATTTGGATCAAGAAGGTAATTCTGAGAGAGATAGCAAGAGAGCTGGCCAAGGACGGCACGTTCAAGAGTTTTGGAGAGAAAATAAAGAAGGGATACTGGTCTGTAGTTGTTGACATCGGAGGGATCGAGTGTAGGTTTTTTCAGAAGGGGTGCAACTCTCGCTCTCTTGAAGACGGAAGGGGCGTATCCAGCGGTCAAGGATGAGTTGATGAGCGAGGTGAGGTAAGGGAGAAGGGCTCCGGAAATGGTCTGGAGAAGAGAGGAGGGGATAGGGTCAAGCGGGCAGGTTGTTGGGCGGCCGGCCGTCACAAGACGCAAGATTTCATCTGGAGAGAGAGGGGAGAAAGAGGTCAAAGCACAGGGTAGGGCAGTGTGAGCAGGACCAGCGGTGTCGTTTGACTTAACAAACGAGGGTCGGATGTCGTCGACCTTCTTTTCAAAATGGTTGACGAAGTCATCCGCAGAGAGGGAGGGAGGAGGATTCAGGAGGGAGGAGAAGGTGGCAAAGAGTTTCCTAGGGTTAGAGGCAGATGCTTGGAATTTTGAGTGGTAGAAAGTGGCTTTAGCAGCAGAAACAGAAGAGGAAAATGTAGAGAGGAGGGAGTGAAAGGATGCCAGGTCCGCAGGGAGGCGAGTTTTCCTCCATTTCCGCTCGGCTGCCCGGAGCCCTGTTCTCTGAGCTCGCAATGAGTCGTCGAGCCACGGAGCAGGAGGGGAGGACCGAGCCGGCCTGGAGGATAGGGGACATAGACAGTCAAAGGATGCAGAAAGGGAGGAGAGGAGGGTTGAGGAGGAAGAATCAGGAGATAGGTTGGAGAAGGATTGAGCAGAGGGAAGAGATGATAGGATGGAAGAGGAGAGAGTAGCGGGAGAGAGAGAGCGAAGGTTGCGACGGCGCAATACCATCCGAGTGGGGGCAGAGTGAGAAGTGTTGGAGGAGAGCGAGAGGGAAAAGGATACAAGGTAGTGGTCGGAGACTTGGAGGGTAGTTGCAATGAGATTCGTGGAAGAACAGCATCTAGTAAAGATGAGGTCAAGCGTATTGCCTGCCTTGTGAGTAGGGGGGAAGGTGAGAGGGTGAGGTCAAAAGAGGAGAGGAGCCGAAAGAAGGAGGCAGAGAGGAATGAGTCAAAGGTAGACGTGGGGAGTTTAAAGTCACCCAGAACTGTGAGAGGTCACCCATCCTCAGGAAAGGAACTTATCAAGGCGTCAAGCTCATTGATGAACTCTCCAAGGGAACCTGGAGGGCGATAAATGATAAGGATGTTAAGCTTGAAAGGGCTGGTAACTGTGACAGCATGGAATTCAAAGTAGGCGATAGACAGATGGGTCAGGGGAGAAAGAGCGAATGTCCACTTGGGAGAGATGAGGATTTCAGTGCCACCACCCCGCTGGCCAGATGCTCTCGGGGTATGCGAGAACACGTGGGCAGACGAGGAGAGAGCAGTAGGAGTAGCAGTGTTATCTGTGGTAATCCATGTTTCCGTCAGCGCCAAGAAGTCGAGGGACTGGAGGGTAGCATAGGCTGAGATGAACTCTGCCTTGTTGGCCGCAGACCGGCAGTTCCAGAGGCTGCCGGAGACCTGGAACTCCACGTGGGTCGTGCGCGCTGGGACCACCAGGTTAGAGTGGCAGCGGCCACGCGGTGTGAAGCGTTTGTATGGCCTGTGCAGAGGGGAGAGAACAGGGATAGACAGACACATAGTTGACAAGCTACAGAAGAGGCGACGCTAATGCAAAGGAGATTGGAATGACAAGTGGACTACACGTCTCGAATGTTCAGAAAGTTAAGCTTACGTTGCAAAAATCTTATTGATTAAAAAGACTAAAATGATACAGTACTGCTGGCTGGTGAAGTAGGCTAGCTAGCAGTGGCTGCGTTGTTGACTTTGTTTGAAAGTGTAGCTGGCTAGGTAACCTCGATAGTTTCAGTACTACACCTTTATCATGATACAAAGGCAACTATGTAGCTAGCAAACATAACACTAATCAAGACGTTCCTTTGTAATGTATTTAGTTTCTACAATGCTGCTCGTCGGTAATAGTTGGCTAGGTTTGGAAGATGGCGTCGCGGGGGACGAAAATAGCTGGCTAGCTAACCTCGATAATTACTCTAAACTACACAATTATCAAACTATGACAAAGACAACTATGTAGCTAGCTAACACTACACTAGTCAAATCGTTCCGTTGTAATGTATTAGTTTCTACAGTGCTGCTAGTCGGTAAAGGTTGGCTAGCTAGCAGTGGGTTTGATGTTGACTAGGTGTGTTGACTAAATCTGGAGAACGGCGTCGCGTCGCGGTGGACGAAAATAGCTGGCTAGCTAACCTCAATAATTACTCTAAACTACACAATTATCTTAGATACAAAGACAGCAAAGACAACTATGTAGCTAGCTAACACTACACTTCCGTTGTAATGTATTAGTTTCTACAGTGCTGCTAGTCGGTAGAAGTTGGCTAGCTCGCTAGCAGTTGTTGACTATAACATGGTAGCAACACAACATGGTAGCAGCACAAAACATGGTAGCAGCACAAAACATGGTACAAACATTATTGGTCACAGACAACAGCACAAAGGGCAAGAAGGTAGAGACAACAGTACATCACACAAAGCAGCCACAACTGTCAGTAAGAGTGTCCATGATTGAGTCTTTGAATGAAGAGATTGAGATAAAACTGTCCAGTTTGAGTGTTTGTTGCAGCTCGTTCCAGTCACAAGTTGCAGCGAACTGAAAAGAGCAGTGACCCAGGGATGTGTGCGCTTTGGGGACCTTTAACAGAATGTGACTGGCAGAACGGGTGTTGTATGTGGAGGATGAGGGCTGCAGTAGATATCTCAGATATCTCAGGTGGGAGTGAGGCCTAAGAGAGTTTTATAAATAAGCATCAACCAGTGGGTCTTGCGACGGGTATACAGAGATGACCAGTTTAGAGAGGAGTATGGAGTTCAGTGATGTGTCCTATAAGGTGCATTGGTGGCAAATCTGATGGCAGAATGGTAAAGAACATCTAGCCACTCGAGAGCACCTTTACCTGCCGATCTATAAATTACATATCTGTAATCTATTATGGGTAGGATGGTCATCTGAATCAGGGTTAGTTTGGCAGCTGGGGTGAAAGAGGAGTGATTACAATAGAGGAAACCAAGTCTAGATTTAACTTTAGCCTGCAGCTTTGATATGTGCTGAGAGAAGGACAGTGTACCATCTAGCCATACTCCCAAGCAGCGGGGGTTCTAGCTTGTATGGCTCCCTGGGCTAACTGTCATTTTTATTCAAACATTTGGAACAACACAAATAAATAATCATAACTTTTAAAACTATATAAATAAAAAAATATATAAGAAAATAAGACTCATAAATATCAAAAAGAAGTAACAAAGGCATATAGAAATAAATTGTAGTAGATAAATACAAATAAAAAGAGAATTGAATTATTACACTACTACCCTATTGCTAACAGAAAACACACAAATAAAACTAAATTGCACAAATCCTATATCACACAAATACACAAATAGAATAACACACTTATAAAGAAGAGAACCTGATTATTACACTATTGCACTTCAAACAAGAAACACAAACTAAATTGCACAACTGCCATCTAAACACTGACCTTTCTTGCCTTCCTTGATGCAAAGTCATCATCATCATAAGAAATCTGCCCAGTAATTGCATGGTTAATACTGATGACAGCAAGGCCACTAAGGCGTTCCTGTGACATGTTGGACCTCAGGTAGGATTTGATGAGCTTCAGCTTTGAAAAGCTCCTCTCTGCTTCAGCTATGGTCTCTGGAAGAGTAAGACAAATTCTGAGAGCAGTCCACAAATTTGGATACATTTCTGAGAGCTCCCTTTCGTGTATAAATATCAGCAGCTCAAGCAGGGTCATGGTCTTCGATGGCAAGTTCTTCAGTTCCTGTGCAAGATCTCTGCCGTCCAAGTCTGAGTGTTCTTTATAGTGCAGTGTCACACTAAGGGCCTCACAGTGTTCTGTCAGCTCCTCATTTGAGAGACTTTGGAAGGTTGACAGCACTCCAAACTTCTCTCCCACATTTTCCAATGTGGAAAATCTTTCCTGAAGGGCTGAGGTTGCAGCATCAACAACATTGAAAAATGTCACCTCCAGCTTCTTCAGATCATCACTCAAAGGCTCATCAAATGATTTGTATGAAAAGTGCCGCTTTGTGGACCTCAGCCTTTTTTGTTGTAGAACGGCCTCTACATTCATACCCTCGCAAATATCCTTAGCTGACGTTTGTGCAGTCATAAAGCATGATGCCCTGTAGTCGATGAGACCTCTCTCTGTCTTTCTGAGAAGACTGACTGCAACATCCACATGCATACTGGGAGACTGCATCAGCTTGCTCACATGTTGGATCTGGCTCCAGATGTCATACCACACCACTGTACAGATGCTGAAGCGGTATGATCCCACCTCCTCTGACAAGGACTGGGTTTCAATCTTTATCACAGGGTTTTGGTTTAATCCCTCACCTCAATCAGTGCCTCTCTCACCGCTGCTGCCTGATACCTCAGTGGCTCTACACTCTTAACTTCCCTCTCCCACCTTGTCTCAGTCCACATCTTCAAAGTGATGTCCACATGTGGCTGAGAACAAAGTGTCCAGTTTGTGTAAGATGCCAAAGTAACCTGTGGCATCAACAGAACTTTTAGCAGCATCAGCCACAACCAGGTTCAATGTGTGAGCCCCACATGGCACAAATAGAGCTCTTGGATTCATTTCCAGGAGTCTGGCTTGGACACCTTTGTTTTTGCCTCTCATGTTGGCGTCATTATCATCAGGCTGTCCTCTGCAGTCCTCTGTCCTCTGCAGGAATTTTTAGCTCCTCTAATCTTTTGAGAATCAGGGATGCCAAATGTTGGCCCGTGGACTCCTCTGCCTCCAAAGAAAACATAAAATGTTCCTTTACGCGGGGCTCCTCCTTCAGTGACACAATTCTAATCACAACTGACAACTGTTCAGTGTGGTTGACATGAGGTGCAATCTAGAATGATAGAGAAGAATTGTGCCAGCTTGATGTCACTCACCATTATTGAAATGACCTTGCTGCTCAACAAATCAATGAGTTAATTTTGTATTTGGTTGCCAAGGTAGCTGGTGGTGTGACTCGAGGTCTCTTTTTGGACACGGTTAAGGTGCTCTTTCATGACTGGATCAAATTGTGCCATCAGTTCAAACTCTTTGAGGAAATGTCCATTTGATGGAGAGTATAGTGATTCTGTGTGTCCCCTTAGTGCCAGATTTCTAATAGACAGAGACTGGACAATAGCAGTCAGACGTGTCAACACCTCTCTTCATCTTATCCTCTCAGCCTCCATAAGTGCCATCTCGGGCTTATCAATTGTTTCCCTTTTTTGATTCTCATTGCCAGTTCTTTCCATGTTTACATGCAGTTTTGGTGTTCTGGACTGCTGTCGTGTGAAGTCAGCAAAGAACTTGCATGTTTTCAGTCTGTCAGTTCTAAGTTTGCTAAATTTTCATTTTCTTCTTAGAAGCAGAAGAGGCTGTTGTTTCTTTAAAAGAATACACCAACCAACATCTAGGGATTTTCTTTACCACTCACCAAGGTCTTCCTGAAATACTGGTGGTGGCAACTTCCATCACTCTCATTCCTTGGGAAAACAAAGTTAGGTGGTACCTCACTTGGTCCTCTGCAAACTAGTTGTGTCCAAATTCTGTCAGTCAGAACTGAAGGCCAGTGAGCAGGGTCTGTAGACAGGGTCTGTAGACAGTGGTTCATCCTCAGCAGCAGGATGTGGTGGGGATGCTGCTACAGGTATTTCTAATGGAGAGCACATGGGCATTAGTTTACACACGTTATTCACAGCATTTATAGCGGTGGAACATCCCACATACATACACAGTAATAATAAAATCCTCATTGTTATCTACAATATGGAAACTTAAAACTTTGCAAAAGGGAAATTATTTATTTTGTTTATGCTATGCAAGAATGCACACACAAACACATGCGTGTGCGCATAAACACACCTGAAGAATCCTGCTGGGTAGAAGTGGAAGCAAATGGTTCTTCATCCTCATCCTCAGGCTCAGACAACATTTGTGAAGAGGCCTGTGTGGCTGAGGAGGTGGATGGCTCCTCATCCTGGCCAGTGTCAGAGGGTGCTCCAAAATATTTCAGAAGTGCCCCTGAATTTGCAGTTAAATACAGCATATGAAGTTGACACCCTAAATACATTTGTGGCATAATTAAATATACATGTCATTATGCACAATTTATCAAACTTTCAGAATAGGAACCAAATGAACCATACAACCTCCTTGGCTAATTCTAGGCATAAGACACCCCAAAAGACTCAATATATCACAAAAGATACAAAATATCAGCATGTCTTTTAAGTAAGCCTACAGCATTGGAAATTCCCCTTACTGAGCTCAGGACCTAGTCAATACAATCACAGAAAACCTTTATGATGTCACCTCAGTGAAAGTTAACCAAATCAATAATGTGCTAGTTAGGTTGTAATCGTTTTGCTGCAGGCTACACACATTATCATGATGAAACTGTGTGAAATTATATCCAATGTTAGGTAAGCTAGTTGGACAGAAAACGGAATGTTGTCACCCTATGTGTAATAGCATAGAAAGCAACACAGGCAAACAAACATAAGTGTTATACTAGCCTATTTCATTACATTTTCAACCAAGATCATTATGTTTTCAACCAAGATCTCAGCGATCACTGCCTCATTGCCTGCACCCGTAATGGGTCAGCGGTCAAACGACCTCCACTCATCACTGTCAAACGCTCCCTGAAACATTTCAACGAGCAAGCCTTTCTAATCGACCTGGCCCTGGTATCCTGGAAGGATATTGACCTCATCCCGTCAGTAGAGGATGCCTGGTTATTTTTTTTAAATGCCTTCCTCTCCATCTTAAATAAGCACCAGGAACAGATATAGCCCTTGGTTCTCCCCAGACCTGACTGCCCTTAACCAACACAAAAATATCCTGTGGCGTTCTGCATTAGCATCGAACTGCCCCCGCGATATGCAACTTTTTAGGGAAGTTAGAAACCAATACACACAGGCAGTTAGAAACGCCAAGGCTAGCTTTTTCAAACAGAAATTCGCTTCGTGCTACTCCAACTCTAAAAAGTTCTGGGACATTGTAAAGTCCATGGAGAATAAGAACACCTCCTCCCAACTGCCCACTGCACTGAGGATAGGAAACTCTGTCACCACCGATAAGCCCACTATAATTGAGAATTTCAACAAGCATTTTTCTACGGCTGGCCATGCTTTCCACCTAACTACCCCTACTGCATTCAACAGCACTGCACCCCCCACAGCTACTCGCCCAAGCCTCCCCCATTTCTCCTTCTCCCAAATCCATTCAGCTGATGTTCTGAAAGAGCTGCAAAATCTGGACCCCTACAAATCAGCTGGGCTTGACAATCTGGACCCTTTCTTTCTAAAATTATCTGCCGAAATTATTGCAACCCCTATTACTAGCCTGTTCAACCTCTCTTTCGTGTCGTCTGAGATTCCCATAGATTGGAAAGCAGCTGCTGTCATCCCCCTCTTCAAAGGAGGTGACACTCTTGACCCAAATTGCTACAGACCTATATCCATCCTACCCTGCCTTTCTAAGGTCTTCGAAAGCCAAGTTAACAAACAGATTACCAACCATTTCGAATCCCACCGCACCCTCTCCGCTATGCAATCTGGTTTCAGAGCTGGTCATGGGTGCACCTCAGCCATGCTCAAGGTCCTAAACGACATCGTAACCGCCATCGATAAGAAACAATACTGTGCTGCCGTATTCATTGACCTGGCCAAAGCTTTTGACTCTGTTAATCACCACATCCTCATCGGCAGACTCAGTAGCCTTGGTTTCTCAAACGATTGCGTCGCCTGGTTCACCAACTACTTCTCTGACAGAGTTCAGTGTGTCAAATCGGAGGGCCTACTGTCTGGACCTCTGGCAGTCTCTATGGGGGTACCACAGGGTTCAATTCTTGGGCCAACTCTTTTCTCTGTATACATAAATGATGTCGCTCTTGCTGCTGGTGAATCTCTGATCCACCTCTACGCAGACGACACCATTCTGTACACTTCTGGCCCTTCTTTGGACACTGTGTTAACAACCCTCCAGACGAGCTTCAATGCCATTCAACTCTCCTTCCGTGGTCTCCAACTGCTCCTAAACACAAGTAAAACTAAATGCATGCTCTTCAACCGATCGCTGCCTGCACCTGCCCGCCTGTCCAGCATCACTTCTCTGGACGGTTCTAACTTAGAATTTGTGGACAACTACAAATACCTAGGTGTCTGGTTAGACTGTAAACTCTCCTTCCAGACTCACATCAATCATCTCCAATCCAAAGTGAAATCTCGAATTGGCTTCCTATTTCGCAACAAAGCATCATTCACTCATGCTGCCAAACATACCCTCGTAAAACTGACCATCCTACCAATCCTCGACTTCGGCGATGTCATTTACAAAATAGCTTCCAATACCCTACTCAACAAGCTGGATGCAGTCTATCACAGTGCCATCCGTTTTGTCACCAAAGCCCCATATACTACCCACCACTGCGACCTGTACGCTCTCGTTGGCTGGCCTTCGCTTCATAATCGTCGCCAAACACATTGGCTCCAGGTCATCTACAAGACCCTGCTAGGTAAAGTCCCCCCTTATCTCAGCTCACTGGTCACCATAGCAGCACCCACCTGTAGCACGCGCTCCAGCAGGTATATCTCTCTGGTCACCCCTAAAGCCAACTCCTCCTTTGGTCATCTCTCCTTCCAGTTCTCTGCTGCCAATGACTGGAACGAACTACAAAAATCTCTGAAACTGGAAACACTTATCTCCCTCACTAGCTTTAAGCACCAGCTGTCAGAGCAGCTCACAGATCACTGCACCTGTACATAGCCCATCTATAATTTAGCCCAAACTACTACCTCTTCCCCTACTGTATTTATTTATTTTATTTATTTTGCTCCTTTGCACCATATTATTTATATTTTATCTCTGAACTTTCTTCAAACTACAAATCTACCATTCCAGTGTTTTTCTTGCTATACTTTATTTACTTTGCCACCATGGCATTTTTTTGCCTTTACCTCCCTTATCTCACATCATTTGCTCACATTGTATATAATCTTTTTTTATTTTTTTTATTTCTACTGCATCATTGATTGTATGTTGTTTTACTCCATGTGTAACTCTGTGTTTTTGTATGTTGTCGAACTGCTTTGCTTTATCTTGGCCAATTCGCAATTGTAAATGAGAACTTGTTCTCAACTTGCCTACCTGGTTAAATAAAGGTGAAATAAATAAATAAAAAAAACATGCATAATATTATACTCATAAAGAGATGACAGAGCTGCATACCTTTATCTTTTGCGCGTTTCTCCTCTTCTTCTCTCCTCTTTTTCCTAAACTGGGCACCTGATGGCTTAGACCTTTTCTTATCCATTTTGTGTTGATTTGGCAGTCGAGCATCAATACATTACCCATCCCCCAACACTGTCAACCAAGAGTCAAGACTAAACCAATTCTGTCACGTGTGCCATCTTCATATTCCCTGTCATAAATTAGCCAAGGCACAGCATGCCGGTAGTTCCACATGTTTTATTTGTGAACTCGAACAAAACAAGAAAACAGGTGAAAACAGAAACTAGAATCAGGGCGCCCACTCCGACAAGGTTAATTGACCCACAGTCCCACACGGTGACATGATATCATTGACGTGACGTGCAAATGAGCGACAGAAAACTGATCGCGCAAATATTACCATTGCAAATGTTTTTGTTATGGCACCCCATGCCAACCCCGGAAAGATACTGCTCTGGGCGGCTGCCCATGTAGCCCATACCTAATCTGCCACTGCTCCCAAGTACTTTTATGAGGTGACCACCTCAAGCGCTAAACCCTCAGAGGTAGTAATCACACCTGTGGGGAGATTGACATTCTTCTTACCAAACCACATGACCTTTGTTTTGGAGGTGTTCCGAACAAGGTTAAAAGTAGGGAAGCTTGTTGGCCACTATGAAAGCTTTGTTGTAGAGCATTTAACACAAAATCCGGGGAGGGGCCAGCTGAGTATGAGACTGTATCATCTGCATATAAATGGATGAGACAGCTTCCTACTACCTGAGCTATGTTGTTGATGTAAATTGAGAAGAGCGTGGGGCCTAGGATTGAGCCTTGGGGGTACTCCCTTGGTGACAGGCAGTGGCTGAGACAGCAGATTTTCTGACTTTATACACTGCACTCTTTGAGAGAGGTAGTTAGCAAACCAGGCCAAAGACCCCTCAGAGACACCAATACTCCTTAGCCGGCCCACAAGAATGGAATGGTCTACCGTATCAAAAGTTTTGGCCAAGTCAATAAAAATAGCACATTGCTTAGAATCAAGGGCAATGGTGACATCATTGAGGACCTTTAAGGTTGCAGTGACACATCCATAACCTGAGCGGAAAACAGTTTGCATACCCGAGAGAAAACTATAGACATCAAAAAAGCCAGTCAGTTGATTATTGACAAGTTTTTCCAACACGTTTGATAAACAGGGCAAAATAGAAATAGGCCTATAACAGTTAGGATCAGCTTGATCTCCCCCTTTAAATAAAGGACGAACCGTTGCTGCCTTCCAAGCAATGGGAACCTCCCCAGAAAGGAGAGACAGGTTAAAAAGGTCGGAGATAGGCTTGGCGATGATAGGGGCAGCAAAGTTAAAGAATAAAGGGTCTAAACCATCTGACCCAGATGGTTTTTTGGGGTCACGTTTAAGGAGCTCCTTTAGCACCTCGGACTACGTGACTGCCTGCAGGGAGAAACTTTGTAGCGGGGCAGGGGGAAAAGAGGGAGAAGCATCGGGGATAGAAGGGGTGGCAGATAAGGAAATGTTGGACGGGTAAGGAGGCATGGCTGAGTCAAATAGAAATCCTGACTTAATGAAGTGGTGATTAAAGAGCTTAGCCATGTGCTTCTTGTCAGTAACAACCACATCATCAACATTAAGGGACATGGGCAGCTGTGAGGAGGAGTGTTTATTCTCCAGGTATTTAACCGTTTTCCAGAACTTCTTGGGCTTAGACCCACAGAGAGAGAACAGGTCCTTAAAGTAACTAACTTTGGCCTTCCGGACAGCCTAAGTGCACTTATCTCTCATTTGCCTGAACAAGAGTATGCGTGTGCCGAGCCTTTCGCCAAATGCATTTCTTGAGGTGGAGTAACTCTGCAAGATCACGTTCGAACCAGGGGCTGAACCTGTTTTTAATTCTCATTTTCTTGATGGGGTGTGTTTGTTAACAATAACACTGAAAATATAAAAAAAGAAGGGGATCAGAGGGGATCAAGCTGATTCTATACCATTTTACAGAGGCCAGTTCACAAAGGAAGGCTTGCTCATTAAAGTTTTTAGCAAGTGTCTATGACAAATCAGGACATGTCATTTCACTGAGAAGCCATTACGAACACAGGCTCTAAAACAGTGATCACTATGGTCATTACAGAAAACACCAGACTGATATCTATCAGGATTAGTCCCGAGTGTGGGAACAAATATAGTCTGTCCCATGGTTGGGTAAAGAAAGTTTGTAGTCAACAAAGCATGCAGGAGTCATGAGGCAAATAGCAAAATGCACTAGAAAAAAAAAGATTATTCAAAGAAGTACATTTTCATATATAGACTATGCACTGGTGCTTATGCTATATATATTTTTAATACGATGTGTTATATTGATATTGCCCATTTATATTGAACAGCCAATCTTTTCATTTAAAAACGCGCTTAAGGTAGCACGCGCTTTTTGGATTTGTGGTTTGCCGTACAACAACAACAGAAATGGCCTCTTCCCAGGATGTCCACGTCCGAATTTGTGGACAAGAAATAATCAAATATGATCTCGAAATTAAAGCTCTCATTCAGGTACCTATATCTTAATAACTGTTTACATATTTTCTTTATTCATTTTGTGTAATTTCAATTTGTGATTGGGGGACAAGTCAGTGTACATTTGGCAAACTAATCTAGCCTAGCTAGTTACTGTAATTGTGGAGAGAAAGCGATGCAATAAACTAATAAACAAATGTGGATTATATTGAATGGTAAGTTAAAAATAAAAGATATGTACCTTATCTTGCTTAGGACATTAGAGAATGTCCGGGGCCACAAAGTGTGTTGATGGATTTCAACTCCGAAGTAAAAGAGAGATTCAATCAGCTGCGATTGAGAATCCAGGTACGAATTCAATGCATTAGTTTAATTTACATCGCATTCATTGTGATCAGCTAGATAAAACTCTTCTGAACTATACATTAAATTCACAGAATATGGAGCAAATGGCCAAGGAACAAGACAGAGAAACAGAAAAACAAGCCATCTTGAGTGAGACAGAGAGTAATCGTAGACAGATGCTGAGGTATGAGACTGGAATCCAGATTCCTACTTAAAATGTAATTGATCTCACAATTCCTCTTGGAATTCCTTAACTGAATATTTTCCAAATATTCCCTCTACAGTAACCAGACAGCTTGGAGGAAGGCAAACCTGGCATGTAAACTGTCCATTGACAACCTTGAGAAAGATGAGCTGTTGTATGGTGGAGACTCCACTGTGCGACAACGGTGCGTGGTGTTCTTCTCTTCAGGCATTGCTGCTTTATTAACCCTCTATTTATATGTCCAGTTTCTTATTCCTGCAATCCTCATTCTTCACAGCTTTCTTCTGCACTTTTTCAAGAAACTTATTAACGTGCAAGTGGAAAAATACCCCTGTGACAGGGAGAGAAAGTTGGAATTGCATTGGAATTAATTGCAGTGTGTGTGTCCTCTCAGAAAAGCAACTAAGGAGAGTTTGGTCCAGACATCCGGTGACATCACAGAGAGCCTGATGAGCATCAGTCGTATGATGGCTCAGTCGGTGTCGCAGAGTGAGGAGACCATCGGCACTCTGGGTAAGAGACTACTCATTCGGGAAGGGAGAACAGTCACAAAATGGGTGCCAATGGTTAGGGCTTGCAGACCTATAATAATATATGCCATTTTGCAGATGCTTTTATCCAAAGCGACTTAAGTCATACTTGCATACATTTTTACGTATGGGTGGTCCCGGGAATCGAACCTACAACCAAACAAATATAAGATATGATAACTTTATTGTCAATTTATCTGAAAATTCATGTTGTAATGTTCACATACAAAATACACAAAGTCAATACACTATTGTACAATACAAAAATTGCTGGAAAGTGAGCACACAAATATTCACATATCCTAGTCCCTTTGGCATACTGCCCCTAGTATCCCTGTTGGTGCTAGGTTTTGTCCACTAGTCTAGAACACTTTGCATTTCCAGCACGTATTGTAATTCATGCCAGCAACACTCTTATTAATGTAGGATAAATGAGTCATTATGTACACATTTTCTCCTGTATGTAGCTACGTCTTCAAGAACAGTCCTGGAAACGGATGAAGAGTTCAAAGCCATGACAGGAACCATACATTTGGGAAGGAAACTGATCTCAAAATATAACAGACGGGAATTGACTGACAAACTACTAATCTTTCTAGCAGTAGCTTTGTTTTTAGCAACTGTCTTGTACATTTTGAAAAAAAGGCTGTTCCCATTCATTTAGAGAAAATTGTGAGCAGTTTCCTGTTCTTAATTTATAAACTACATCTGTAATATAACTGCAGGCATGCCTTTCTAACCTTTCAATGGGTTTTTCTTGCCATACAGTCCTGTGCATTTCCATTATGCACCTTCCCCAGACTGTCTACAAAACTGTGTCAGACTGTTTTATTTTTTATTTAATTTAACCTTTATTTAACTAGGCAAGTCAGTTAAGAACAAATTCTGATTTACAATGACAGCCTAGGAACAGTGGGTTAACTGCCTTGTTCAGGGGCAGAACAACAGATTTATACCTTGTCAGCTCGGGGATTCGATCTAGCAACCTTTCGGTTACTGGCCCAGAACTGTGTCAGACTGTCTACAGAACTGTGGTCAGACTGTCTACAGAACTGTGGTCAGACTGTCTACAGAACTGTGGTCAGACTGTCTACAGAACTGTGGTCAGGCTGTCTACAGAACTGTGGTCAGACTGTCTACAGAACTGTGGTCAGGCTGTCTACAGAACTGTGGTCAGGCTGTCTACAGAACTGTGGTCAGGCTGTCTACAGAACTGTGGTCAGGCTGTCTACAGAACTGTGGTCAGGCTGTCTACAGAACTGTGGTCAGACTGGCATGCATTATCTATCTATACCACTGAGGAATTACCTTGTTTTAGGGCTCATAGCTGGCAGGGACACTTTTTTTAATTTTATTTTTTAATCCCATTACCCTACTTATTCTTACTGTACAGTATACCTGGAATGTACACCCTGGCCTTAGTCCATATACAGTAAGAAGGAAATGGTTACTGTAGATCTGTATTGCTGTTGGAATAGTGTTCCCAAAACACATGAAATTAGCAAATTGTTGTGAGATAGAAGACTACTTATTGTATAAAAGAATCAACCGTTTTACAACATTTTGAATAAACAAATGTTTCTTAAATCTCTTTAATTATTGCTAGCTAGTTCAAAGATCTGTCTCCACTTTCACATGACTTAGGAACAGATATACATTTACCCTAATAAAGTTTAGAAACGTTTGTGAAGGTTTGGTGTGACTATTATTAAGCTTTAGCTACTGCAGGCCTACGAGATGAAGGCAGTGCGCCCTGGTGCTCCAAATAACAGTTGAACTCGAGGAAGTTTCAGACCTACCAAAGTTACTCCTATAATATAATGCTTATCTTTATACAAAATATAACGATAAATTAACAAATTACACTCCTCCTGTCTGTCTGTATAGCATATGCAGTAGCCATCTGACATTAAGAAATGCATGTCAGTGTCTTAGCATGCCACCGACATATCTCCATCTCTCTGGGCTTAGGCCTAAGCTTCTCTTTGTTTATATATAGGCTATATATATTTAGTAAAATATGAATATCCTACAGTAGACAACTAAGCCTGTAGGTCTTTGCATGCAGTGCCCTGATACATGTAGTGCTCAAATCTCTGAGACCTGAACTCTGAGGTGGACAATTATTGTTTTAGGAATCCCCCAAATAATAGGCTATAAATGTTTGCATATGCTACACATTGAAACAGAAGGAATAGGGTTTTTGTCATTTGTTATAGGCTGTTTCTAAGGACATGTAAATGTGTCTCATTTGGCAAACATCCCTCGTTTATTGATGGTGCTAGCTGTGTTGGATCTGAATGCATATGGATGTCCATTACATTTGTCCAGTAAATTAAAATGTTCCCTGTCATGTTGTCCGGTGCCAATTTTTCCTAATGGAAACTCAAATGGCATATTGTTTTTATGAAGATTTTTGAATATTCACAAATCTGCCGCCAATTGGAAGGAAACCTAGCTATAGACACCCTAAACACTCTGGCAACTCACTAGTCCAGTGTCACGTTGAATATGCCTTCACATCATGATTCATCAGCAGCCCCAAACATCTAAAGAATAAGCTTCCACCCAAACAAGCTTGTAAGAATTGTACTTAAACTCTCCCCTTATACGTATCTGGAGGTTGATAGAGACAAAAACATATATGTGTCTATCTATGCTGAACACAAATATAAAGCAACATGTAAAGTGTTGGTCCCATGTTTCATGAGCTGAAATAAAAGATTCCAGAAATGTTCCATACGCACAAAAAGCTTATTTCTCTCAAATGTTGTGCACAAATTTGTTTACATCCATGTTAGTGAGCAGTTCTCTTTTGCCAAGATAATCCATCCACCCAACAGGTGTGGGATATTAAGAAATTGATTTAACAGCATGATCATTACAGGTGCACCTTGTGCTGGGGACAATAAAAGGTCACTTTAAAATGTGTCGTTTTATCACGCAACACGTCACAGATGTCTCAAGTTGAGGGAGCGTGCAATTGGCATGCTAACTGTAGGAATGTCCACCAGAGCTGTTGCCTCAACCGCAGACCACATGTAAGCAAGCCAGCCCAGGACCTCCACACCCAGCTTCTTCAACAGTGGGATATTTCTGTCTGTAATAAATCCCTTTTGTGGGTTAAAACTCATTCTGATTGGCTGGGCCAGTCTCCCCAGTGGGTGGGCCTGGGCCCTCCAAGGCCCACCCATGGCTGCAACCCTGCTCAAATCATGTTTAATCCATAGAATAGGGCCTAATTTCTTTCAATTGACTGATTTACTTATAACTCAGTCAAAATCTTTGAAATTGTTGCATTACATTTGTTTTTGTTCAGTATTGTATATGTAAAATAAAATAAATTTTAAAAGGGGACAATAGAAATTCCCAACTTTTTGCAATCCAAGTCACTTCTAAAATAATCTGTATTTTTAACTGACAAATAAAATCAATCCAAACTGTGCATCGGTCAATTGAACGAAAGCGACATGTTACAAAACACCAAAAAGTTTGACATTCGGAAAATGTCAACCAAGCCTTTGATACTGGGTCTATTATGGTGTTGAAAACGTAAACCATGATATTGAAGTGTCCGAAGTCGGTATGCTTCGTTTATTGGGTGGTGCAGAGAAACTTGGAAAATGTTGCATATATTTTATAACTATAAATCTGATTAACCCCCTAGCTGATCGTTGTCTGCAGCCGGTTCTGATCGTAGTGTAATGAAACAGGCTCTAGGGAGAGTTCTCATCTGTCGTGATCGGCAAAACCTCAGGCCCGTAGCGGCAGCGACTGTGGCACAGAAGTCGATATTCATAAACCGGGTCGCTACGGTTATTTGTGGTCGTAAACATGAGTTAAGTCTATGAGAGGGTGTTCAAGACATTTAATAGGGGGGTCATGTGAATATTTTTATTTTGGGGAGGGGGGAGGTGCACTTTAAAAAAGTAGACAACTTGAGGGTGACCAGTCCCTGAGTAAATCTTGATCTGTCTGAAAAGTGTCCATTTTGGATTCCTCCAATGTGTCGTGTATTACCAGTAGATGGCAGTAAGCAACAAAGCTACAGTATTATGGACAGATGTTTATGTATATTTGATTTGGCAAATTTTACAATATTGACACGATACAACTTTTGCGCAACCTTACGTTTGTTGATTGACACGTTGAAGTGAGCAGAACAGAGTTATTCAAGTTAGTCTCCTCAGATTTAACAATTTGCACTCAAGCCAACTAGTAGAATTTGTTAGTTTTTTTATTCAACAATATGATTATAAAATGATTACAATGCATTGTCCTAGATTTAAAAAGGCAAAGTATCAGAAATGTTTAATGTCCAAAATAAATGAAATGTATAAAAAAAAAAGTAGTTTGCTTGTATCAAGGCCTAACCCTAAACCACAAATAACACAAAAGGTAATGCATAGCTTAAGAAAAGTAGTCAAAATAAATAAAAGTTAAATACTTTAACAGACATTGAATCAGAGTACAAACAAACTTCATAAGAAATAAGTTGCTGTTTTCAAGTACAGAGTCTATGTGAATGCAGTCATCCACTTGATTGCATGTAGCTGACAGTACTGACAGAAGTTGTGTAGAGGGCAGTTGATGCTCATCTTACACATGCACAACTGGACATACCAAAAGAAAATCTACATCATACAAGCCAACTGTACAAAATGATAGTAAAAAAAAAAAAAAATGAATGTGTGAGATAGCAGAGTGTCTTGTATTCATACCAGTTCAATGTCCTCTGAATGTGTCCAGTATTAAACATCTCTAGAGCTGGCATGACTGGTGAGAGGCGAGGTAGGTTCCTTGGCGTACTATTGATGAGGTTACTATAGAACAAGCTAGCTATTTGGATCAAAAAGTAGTAAAAACATTCAAACTGTCAGATTTGAAAATGTTTGACAAGACATTCTGTGGTCATCCTGTGTAAAAAAAAAATTGAAGTACAATGCAGTAGACCCATATTAGCGAAGGCCTCAGTGAGAACAGTCTAAGACTCACATTCCATTTAACTAATACATTTTGATGGGTCTCATTGTTTTATGACACCTGAGGTTTCCTGATGTTTGCCTTTGAGTGAACGCGCATTACCATGTTGCAGAGTTAATGGTTGTGAGATTTTTTAATGAGCTTTCCTGATTGTGGTAGAAGGGCCACTTGTCAGCCAAGTTGTTACTTGTGATGTGTGTGATTACTCAATGCATCATATGGGCCAGTAATGGACTTCTCTTTGCAGAGTTGAAGTGACATTGAGTTGTACGATTCACTTTTGTACTGCAAATAAAATAGTTTCAGCAGAAACATTAACAGCTTGCGTAAGCACCTATGCGCTACACAAGTTAATTTACAGTAGCTCTAGTATTTAGTTAAAACTGCAGTATTGAAACTAGTTGACAGAACACAATAGACCGTTTACTTCTAATTTAACTCATCTTCTGAATACCTAGAAAATAGGACCTGGAGCACTTCAGCCATCCAAGATGTGGGTTTCATTAAGTGTATTGTCTCCTTAAAACCTATTTTATCAAACTATAAAGTCATAACTTTGAGCGTGTAATACCAAGTCAGTGTCTAGCTAAACCTAGACTATTGCAAACACAATTTTGGGAAGAAGTGTAAGACAACTTCCAACCAGCTCCAATAGAGTCCTTGCTGTGACAAGCTCTTAAATCTTTACTGAACTAATAGATATCTGGATATGTATAAATTGTTTACTGTAAGTTTGATATGCCCATGATTTACTTTTAAAAGGAATCAAATAAAATAAATGTTACTTTAAAATATGTTTTGAATATCACTTGTAATTAAAACAAAGGAACTGAAAAACAAGGCCTCAAATCTACATTTTACCAAACATACCCTTTCACCTGTACCATTTAGGAGAGTAGGAATGGAGAAGCATGGTACAGGGTCATTACTCTTCCTTGTTTACAACAGAGGTCGTCTGTAGTGGGGCTGTTTCAGGGGAAGGGTCCAGAGGTCGTCTAGTGGGGTTGTTTCAGGGGGTCAGAGGTCATCTGTAGTGGGGTTGCTGAGGGGAAGGGGGTCAGAGGTTGTCTGTAGTGGGGTTGTTTGAGGGGAAGGAGGGGTCAGAGGGAGTCTAGTGGGGTTGCTGAGGGGAAGGAGGGGTCAGAGGTCATCTAGTGGGGTTGTTTGAGGGGAACATGGGTCAGAGGTTAGGGCTAATCTGTTGTGTGTTCAGGCTAGGGACCTTGTGCTCCGTTTCACCCCTGGACGGCAGTACCGGGTGCTTGACTGGGCACAGCGAGCCCAGGGTCTGTGGCATCATCCAGGGGATTCTGACTGAGTCTCTCAGAGGGGTGAAGGCTCCCCTCGTCTCCTAGCTGGTCTGTTCTTGGTTGGTCCTGTTCGGTGTTGGGGAGGGAGAGCTGGCCAGCAGGGGGCAGTGTGGTCCTGCCCTGCAGAGTGGCGGGAGGGACAGTGATGTGTTGGGGGTCATCTGAGTGGCCCAGGGAGCACAGGCTCAGGCTGCCACACAGGGCCCCCCAGTTCTGCTCACACTGCATCCTCACTCTCCGTGCTATGGCCGTCCTCACCTCCTCGCCACAGCCCAGCAGGATGTTCACCAGCTCCACATGAGGCCTGACATAGGAAGAGGAACAATTATATTTCTGAATGCAGATTACTACAGTAATTGAATTCCGAGCATGTGGACTCTGGACCATTAAAATGTACTACACTGAATGGGTTTAGTATGAAATGGAAGGCTTCATGCTCACCCTTTGGGGAAGAGGTCCTGGAAGTGGATCATCTCCACCATGACGTTAACGTTCTCCCTGACAGCAGAACAAAGGTTGTGTTTGACGTAGCACTCTCTCTGCAGCTGGAACACCATCTCGTTCACCGCCAGGCACTTCCTGCTCACACAACTGAACCGGTGCCTCAGGCCGTGGGCCATGCACTTCAGGGCATCCTTGATGAAGGACTTCCCCTTCAGAATTCAACATAACAGTTGACATCACCTTAAGGCTGGCACAATAGTATAGCTGACAATTATGGACAATAACCGTGAACTAAAGTTGTAATCGTCATATCCCCTTACATTTATTTTAGTGGGGGGGGGGGGATTAAACTTTATTTTCGAGTAGATAGTTCACCCAATAGCAGTTTCATTTTTACATGAAGATGCTAAATTTGGTAATAGTTTGAAGCAGAACGGCTCAGTCAAGAAGCTTAATTTCCGAAAGTTCCAAGTGGTCAAATCTAGTCGTTTTTGAGACGGGTGTCCCCAAAGCTGTATTGGGAACACCAAGTCAGTTGCACAATGCATTCAACCAAAATGTCTTTCACATTTAACCCAGAGAGGTGTGTGGGGGGGACACATCCTCGCCCAGGGAGCATTTGTTGGTAGAGGTTAACGGTCTTGCACAAGGGCAGAACAGCAGATTTTTCCACCTTGCTGGCTCGGGAATTCAAACCAGCAACCTATTGGTTACTGACCCAATGCTAGGTATGTTGTAGCTAATTTTCAAAGAAGCATTATGAGTTCAAAACACTTTCAGCAATTATGACAATAATTAGCAATTTGCATGACAAATATTCGTAACCCAAAATTCAATAATCGTCACAGCTACACATCTGAAGTGGCAACTTTCAAATTGTGTTGATCTATAACTAATAAGCATAACACACATGTTTATACAGCTCCATAAAGCTGGTACTGTATGTAGGCTGTAGTAGGGCATGGGGATATTCACTTTCTTTGACCCTCTACAATAGAAGCACACTCAATCCAAAAGGTTAGTTGGGAGGTTTGGAAGAATTGGGATATACCTGGGAGTCAAACTTGCCGGCATTGTGCAGAAATGTCATACAGATGTCATGTAGGCCTTGGATTTCACACGAGTTGTTGTTGAAGCATTCGAACATGCCACAGCCCACATCCCCAGCATTCACCAGACAGTGCTGGATCTCCGCTGATGAAGGGAACATGTTAGTAGTCTCTTTAGAAGGGAAAACTACAGTGGAACAGTAGATTTTTAATAATGCAGAAGTTGACCTGGTGCCAATTTGGTGGTTGCTAGGGGGATGAGAAAAAAAAGTTCTACATTTTACTGATACTTTCAATAAATAATGATCAAGTTCCAAATACTTGAGATTAAAAGTTAATGTCGATGATTTAGTAGCCAATTAAGCAAATAGATTTCACAATTGCAATAGGGTTAGACCAATGTTGATGACCAGGAAGATGGAATGCTGGGACCGTTCGAGTGCCTGACGCCATGTGGCTTTGCATCGGTGATTACATAAACGCAGGGGATACGCAGAAGTACATTAATGCATTGCTAATCGTGTCATAACAGCTTTGATAGAGAAATAAAACATGGGCTTCCATGTAATGCATTTGTGCATAATTGCGCACAAATGAAATGGCAACTTGCCCGTTTAAAAAAACAATAGCAAACATTCAAGTTTGATGGCTTTTTGAAAGGTCTACAGTATCCTATAGTTAGAAATATATAAAAACAATAATCATTTCTTTGTAATCTACACAACCTTGGCATTTATGTTTCTTAGCAAAACTGCTTATAGGTCATATAGGGCGCAAATAAAATATTCGAAGACATGCAAATGTATCATAACAATGCTACAATTTCTAAAGTGTTGTTATCATATTCCCGCTGGTGTGTGCCTGCGCCGGGGGTAAAAACAGTTTGCTGTCAGAGCTTGTGTTGGCATTTGAACAGAAAGGTGTTTGGATAAGAGCTGGCCACTAGGCGTATGGAATTACAGTGAAGTGGCAGAATTAGAGATCACTGGGTACCTGCGTAGGAAGAGACTATGATAAAACCACATTACGACCACAGGCAATTTCGGGAGGGGGGGGGGGTCACAATTTTGTAAAAAGAAGAGTTTAATTCACATTGAAATAAACTATTCCACATGAGCCAAAATCACAATGGGATTTTATGACAACGTGACAGAATTTGTTAAACTCAGAATTCAAGCAGGGATTTTTTTTTGGACTTCACCTGTTTAAATTATAATCCGCATTAAAAAAATTTAGACATGCAATACATATCAGCATTCACTTACCTGTGTTTTGCAGTGAGAGTCGTCTTTTCTGCTGGTTCAAATGTTTGTCTGGAGAGATTTCGTGAAATTCGATTGGATCTGTCGCCAATAATTGCTGAAACGCTATTAAAAAGAGCACTAAAGAAAATGTAAGTAGCATCTCCATTTGCACTATTACGCACTCCAACAACAACAAAAAAGAAATTTAGAAAAATATTACTTTTGAATTAAGTTCAACTTGATAACTTTGCCGTAAATACGTGTATGGAACCGCGCATTAATGTCGAGAGTGAGTACCGAGAGGGTATGATGCTTCCTATATCTCCCTCAACTCTTGTCAGTTTTGATTAAGTAGCTAAGCAGGTGCTGTCATTCGTGGCTGCCGACCAATCACAGTGGCAGGCATCCACCACCATGTTTAAAGGGCGTGCGCTCAATTAAATATTCGCCTATCCTGTACTGAATAATTAGAAGCAATTAGTGGCATGTTACCACAACGCAGTGCTGCATTGATATCGTGAATTTTTTTAATTATTCTTTGTAAGAATACAAAAGCAAGGGTGGGGTTAGTTTTTTTAATTTTGGTTCAACTTCTGAATCATTTGTTGTTATTCATGTATAGTATTTTTTAGTAATTGCTGTTGCTGAGGTGGCATTTGAAAAACACAGAATAAAATATTCGAATAGTTTGTACATACCCAGAGAAATGTAAAATAGATGCTTATGGACTGCCAGGAGTGACTTGTGGTGAGGTCGATGGATGGGTAGTCACTGGCTATTATTAAAGCCAGATTTATTCACAAATAAACCTTGATGAAGCCCAAGTTCCCCATACAACAGATAGCTCCAACAACCAAAGTGACATTTACAAAAATGTTCACCAAATGTAAATATCAATGTAAGCAAGACACACAAGCGATAGCATATCTGACAAAATGACACCCCACTCAGCTCAGCCATAGACGGATGTAGCATCCACAGTTACAACTGATAGCTGGCACTAAAATACCAGTATATGCACATTTAAAACTCCATGGCCTTTTACAAGGGATTTACAATTCTTACAATGCACTGCACACAAGCAAACACATACACACACACACTAATAATATTATCACCCACATATATACAGTTGAAGTCGAAAGTGTACATACACTTAGGTTGGAGTCATTAAAACTTGTTTTTCAACCACTCCACAAATTTCTTGTTAACAAACTATAGTTTTGGCAAGTCGGTTAGGATATCTACTTTGTGCATGACACAAGTCATTTTTCCAACAATTGTTTACAGACAGATTATTTCATTTATAATTCACTGTATCACAATTCCAGTGGGTCAAAAGTTTACATACACTAAGTTGACGTTCTGTCTCCTAGAGATGAACGTACTTTGGTGAGAAAAGTGCAAATCAATCCCAGAACAACAGCAAAGGACCTTGTGATGATGCTGGAGAAAATGGGTACAAAAGTATCTATATCCACAGTAAAACGAGTCCTATATCGACATAACCTGAAAGGCCGCTCAGCAAGGAAGAAGCCACTGCTCCAAAACTGACAAAAAACCCAGACTACGTTTTGCAACTGCACATGGGGACAACGATCATACTTTTTGGAGAAATGTCCCGATGAAACAAAAATAGAATGGTTTGGCCATAATGACCATAATTATGTTTGGAGGAAAAAGGGGGAGGCTTGCAAGCCGAAGAACACCATCCCAACCGTGAAGCACGGGGGTGGCAGCATCATGTTGTTGGGGTGCTTTGCTGCAGGAGGGACTGGTGCACTTCACAAAATAGATGGCATCATGAGGGAGGAAAATTATGTGGATATTTTTAAGCAACATCTCAAGACATCAGTCAGGAAGTTAAAGCTTGGTCACAAATGGGTCTTCCAAATGGACAATGACCCCAAGCATACTTCCAAAGTTGTGGCAAAATGGCTTAAGGACAAAGTCAAGGTATTGGAGTGGGGCCATCACAAAGCCCTGACCTCAATCCTATAGAAAATGTGTGGGCAGAACTGAAAAAGCTTGTGCGAGCAAGGAGGCCTAGAAACCTGACTCTGTTACACCAGCTCTGTCAGGAGGAATGGGCCAAAATTAACCCAAGTTATTGTTGGAAGCTTGTGGAAGGCTATCTGAAATGTTTGACCCAAGTTAAACAATTTAAAGGCAATGCTACCATATACTAATTGAGTGTATGTCAACTTCTGACCCACTGGGAATGTGATGAAAGAAAAAAGCTGAAATAAATCATTATCTCCACTATTATTCTGACATTTCACATTCTTAAAATAAAGTGGTGATCCTAACTGACCTAAGACAGGGAATTTTTACTAGGATTAAATGTCAGGAATTGTGAAAAACTGAGTTTAAATGTATATGGCTGTCACAGGCGTCAAAATGAGTAGACCAAGGTGCAGCGTGGAATATGTTCATTTTGTAGTTTAATGAAAGAATGGACACTTTACAAATTAAACAAAAAATGACAGCAGACAGTTCCGTCAGGCACTTACAACTAAACGGAAAACAACTACCCACAAAACCCAAAGGAAAAACAGGCTGCCTAAGTATGGTTCCTAATCAGAGACAACGATAGACAGCTGCCTCTGGTTAGGAACCATACTCGGCCCAACACAAAGAAATACAACACGTAGAATGCCCACCCCACACCCTGACCTAACCACATAGATAAACAAACCCTCTCTCTCAGGTCAGGGCGTGACAATGGCTAAGGTGTATGTAAACTTCCGACTTCAACTGTATAATAAATAAGGGTTTAACTACATTTCATATCAACAATCAATGACTGAAAAATACATTTAAAAACGTGGAAGTGACTCATCAAAACAAAAGTTTGGCTTGATAAATCAAACACATTCAAAGAGATGTTAACCCTCAAAATTGCAAAGGAAAATGCATTCTCGGCCCAACTTTGTTGTAAATTAAGTAATTTCATCTGTCCTTCAGGATGAACCTCTCGGTAAAAGTGTTGTAGAATTCACAGTAGAACCCCACAGTAGAACCCCATTACTTTATTCTGCATGGACACAACTGGCCCCATGGTTGTGTGGGAGACGCATCCCCAAGGCCTCCTTTGGTTTTCACACTAACACAAAGGGTCACACACACAAACAGTAGCACAGTTCTCCCACGCTGCACACAGGTAGGCAGCTCCATCCATTAGGGCAGGGTTCCCCAACTGGCGGCCTTTTTAGCTCAGTTTTCTGAGCTAAAAAAACAAATATTTCATTGTTGGACATAAAAGACTGTAAAAACACCAGGAAATCAGCTCAAATTGATTTTAATTTTGTTCATCTGTTCCCAAGTATTCCTACGCATAATAGAGAGACGTATATGATCGTAAACAAATAATTATAATTCTTAATTTATTGGATTTATATCTAGCACTATTGTACCAACTGAGGTACTCAAAGCACCTTACATAGTAGGGGGAACTCACCTCATCCACCATCAATGTGTAGCACACATCTTAGTGATGGACAGTGACCATTTTTTTGTACCAGAACTCTCACCACACATTAGCTATGGTGGAGAGGTGAGGAGTGATATATGCCAATTAGGAATGAGGGGGATGATTAGTTGGCCATGATGGAATGGGGCCAGGTTGGGAATTTGGCCCTGACACCGGGGTGAACACCCCTACTCTTAAAATAAGCCCCATGGGATTTTTAGTGATAACAGAGAGTCAGGACACCCGTTTAACGTCCCATCTGAAAGACGGCACCTCAAGATTTGAAATTATTATGTTTTAGTCAAATATTATATATGTTTAGGCTTCTTACGTAGAATTTTCTGTCAATTTTTTTGTTTTATTATGTTCCGCACCCCAACCATTCACTCAAGAACAAATTGGCCCGTGGCTAAATCTAGTTTATGATCCCTGATAGGGCTTCAAGCAGGATGGAGAGCAGAATCCTCGCGCGCGAGTGCGTCCCCATGCAGCCACGCATGTAGAATAGTTGTAGTGTGGTTAGTCACATCCATCTTGTAGAAGCCAAGGCTCTGGCCCGTATTGAGTGGTGTGAAAAGCCCCATTCCCACTACGTCCACGAAGTACAAGTAGATGTCCAAGATGTGTAAAAGTCAGGGTGAAAATGTTTTCATTGGTAATGACGTTTCAGACAAGTGGACAGTCCAGGACTCACTGTTCGCCTGTCCGACAGTTAGCAATGAGGGAGATGGTTGTTGCCTGTCATGTCACGTCTTGTAGAGCTCCTGCATACTGCCTATGGTCTTAACTTTCATTATAGTTCACGTCCCCCGTTCGAACCCTCAATGCGGCATGTTACATTATTCCAACTTTGATTTGATAGGTTGGTTTTGCAAGCTAGTTAGCTTTGTTCAGTTCAAGGGATGCGAACGACAAATTAAGTAGACACGCCCAAATGTGCAAAGCTTACCCCAGGCATTACCCACACAACATGTTTAGGCAATATGCATACGCAAAATATGAAATCCGCTACTTCAAACTAGGGAAAGCGGCGACACCTATGCTGGCTCTGTCTGTTAACAAGTGACGAGTCAAGAACTGCTGGGCTCGTCAAAGATTTTAAGGGTTTTGAAAAGATGGAAAGAAAAGATGGAAAGAAAGGCATGAATACTGCGCCTTATCTGAGGGTTTGATGCAGTTTTAGCAGATTTTGAGATTTTAATCACCAGAATCATTAGGTAACAAAAAATAATGGTATGTTTTATATACAATACCAGTCAAAAGTTTGGATACACCTACTCATTCCAGGGTTTTTCTTTATTATGACTATTTTCTACATTGTAGAATAATAGTGAAGACATCAAAACTATGAAAAAGTACATATGGAATCATGTAGTAACCAAAAAACTGTTAAACAAATCAAAATATATTTCATATTTGTGATTTTTCAAAGTAGCCACCCTTTGCCTTGATGACAGCTTTGCACACTCCTGGCATTCTCTCAACCAGCTTCACCTGTAATAGTTTTCCAACAGTCTTGAAGGAGTTCCCACATATGCTGAGCACTTGTTGGGGCCACAGTGTCTCCTGATCCCTGTGAATTTAAGTATGCTCTCTCTCTCTCTCTCTCTCTCTCTCTCTCTCTCTCTCTCTCTCAGAGGACCTGAGACCTAGGACCATGCCTCAGGACTACCTGGCCTGATGACTCCCCAGTCCACCTGGTCATGCTGCTGCTCCAGTTTCAACTGTTCTGCCTGCAGCTATGGAACCCTGACCTGTTCACCGGATGTGCTTCCTTGTCCCAGACCTGCTGTTTTCAACTCTCTAGAGACAGCAGGTGCGGTAGAGATACTCTGAATGATCGGCTATGAAAAAGCCAACTGACATTTACTCCTGAGATGCTGACCTGTTGCACCCTCTACACCCACTGTGATTATTATTATTTGACCCTGCGGTCATCTATGAACATTTGAACATTCTGTTATAATCTCAACCTGGCACAGCCAGAAGAGGACTGGCCACCCCTCATAGCCTGGTTCCTCTCTAGATGTCTTTCTAGGTTCCGGCCTTTCTAGGGAGTTTTTCTTAGCCACCATGCTTCTACACCTGCATTGCTTTCTGTTTGGGATTTTAGGCTGGGTTTCTGTACAGCACTTTGTGACATCAGCTGATGTAAAAAGGGCTTTATAAATACATTTGATTGGTTGGCTGCTTTTCCTTCACTCTGTGGTCCAACCCATCCCAAACCATCTCAATTGGGTTGAGGTTGGGTGATTGGGGAGGCCAGGTCATCTGATGCAGCACTACATCACTCTCCTTCTTGGTCAAATAGCCTTTACACAGCCTGGAGGTGTGCTGGGTCATTGTCCTGTTGAAAAACAAATGATAGTCCCACTAAGCGCAAACCAGATGGGATGGCATATCGGTGCAGAAAGCTGTTGTAGCCAGGCTGGTTAAGTGTGCCTTGAATTCTAAATAAATCCCCCTCAGTGTCACCAGCAAAGCACCCCCACACCATCACACCTCCTCCTCCATGCTTCACAGTGGGAACCACACATGCGGAGATCATCCATTCACCTACTCTGCATCTCACAAAGACACAGCGATTGGAACAAAAAATCTAAAATTTGGACTCAGAGCAAAGAACAGATTTCCACTGGTCTAATGTTCATTGCTTGTGCTTCTTGGCCCAAGCAAGTCTCTTCTTATTATTGGTGTCCTTTAGTAGTGGTTTCTTTGTAGCAATCCGACGATGAAGGCCTGATTCACGTAGTCTCTGAACAGTTGATGTTGAGATGTGTCTGTTACTTGAACTCTGAAGCATTTATTTGGGCTGCAATTTCTGAGGTGCAGTTAACTCTAATGAACTTATCCTCTGCAGCAGAGGTAACTCTGGTTCTTCCATTCCTGTGGCGGTCCTCATGAGAGCCAGTTTCGTCATAGCGCTTGTTGGTTTTTGCAACTGCACTTGAAGAAACTTTCAAAGTTCTTGAAATCTTCCGCATTGACTGACCTTCATGTCTTGAAGTAATGATGCACTGTCGTTTATCTTTGCTTATTTTAGCTATTTTGCCATACTATGGACATGAGCTCTGTTCGAATACCCATACTAACCACACTAACCGTACTATTTGTGACGTGAATTGAGTATATAGTATGCTTATTGGTCATAGTATTGATATGGTTAGTATGCCAAAAGTTCCCGGATGTCGTACTAAATTCGCCAAAATATGAAGTATACACGCAGAGGACACCATTTCCGTACTTTAGGGCCCATAATGCAATTCTTCAGGAAATGGGCATGACCCTGAAGTCAATGCTCAGGAAGGTAATCGATAAGGATGGGAAAAACTGGGATTTCATGTTGCCGTATCTGATGTTTGCCATTAGCGAGGTTCCCCAAGCCTCGCTGGGGTTTTCACCCTTTGAGCTGGTATATGGGAGGCACCCCCGGGGAATCTTGGACATCACCAGGGAAACCTAGGAGCACCAGTCCACCCCTTACACTAGTGTTATAGAGCATGTCATGGCAATGCAAGACAGGATAGCCACAGTCACGCCCATCGTCAGAGAAAACATGAGACAAGCACAAGAGCACCAGCGGCACACTTGTAACCGGCAGGCTACCCTGAGGGAATTTCAACCAGGAGATAAGGTGTTAGTGCTGGTCCCCATGGTAGAGTGTAAACTACTAGCCGTATGGAAAGGACCGTGTGAAGTGCTGGAGAGAATAGGATAAGTTAATTATCGGATCTGACAGCTAGGTTGTCGGCTCCCGGAAGAGATCTATCACATTAACCTGTTAAAAGCATGGAGAGAGGGAGAAACACTAATTGTCACGTACCCCACACCCACTCAGGAGGCAGCCGAAGTGCATGTTTCACCTACTCTGTCGTCAGCACAAGTACAGGAAGTAAAGACCCTGATCCAGAAAAACAGAGATGTGTTTTCAGGGATGCCAGGCCTAACTGAGGTTACGGCTCATGATATTGTTTCCGTACCAGGGAGAAAAGTGAGCATGAGTCCATATGTGATACCCGAGGCTTGATGAGCCACGATTAGATCAGAGACAGAGAAAATGTTGGCAGATGGAGTGGTCGAAGAGTCACAGAGTGAGTGGTCTAGCCCAGTTGTGATGGTCTCCAAACCCAATGCGTCTTTGCGGTTTTGTAATGATTTTCAGAAGGTAAATTAAATCTTCAAGTTTGATCCCTATCCCGAGTAAATGAACTGTTGAGAAAATTGGTAAAGCTCGGTACATTACGACCCTGGACCTAGCCAAAGGTTACTGGCAAATTCCTCGGACCCCCAGAGGAATTTGAAGTCTTTAAGAAATGGCTTTCTTCTTGCCACTCTTCCATAAAGGCCAGATTTGTGCAGTATACGACTGATTGTTGTCCTATGGACAGAGTCTCCCACCTCAGCTGTAGATCTCTGCAGTTCATCCAGAGTGATCATGGGCCTCTTGGCTGCATCTCTGATCAGTCTTCTCCTTGTATGAGCTGAAAGTTTAGAGGGATGGCCGGGTCTTCGTAGATTTGCAGTGGTCTGATACTCCTTCCATTTCAATATTATCGCTTGCACAGTGCTCCTTGGGATGTTTAAAGCTTGGGAATTTTTTTTGTATCCAAATCCGGCTTTAAACTTCTCCACAACAGTATCTCGGACCTGCCTGGTGTGTTCCTTGTTCTTCATGATGCTCTCTGCGCTTTAAACGGACCCCTGAGACTATCACAGAGCAGGTGCATTTATACGGAGACTTGATTACACACAGGTGGATTCTATTTATCATCATTAGTCATTTAGGTCAACACTGGATCATTCAGAGATCCTCACTGAACTTCTGGAGAGAGTTTGAAGCACTGAAAGTAAAGGGGCTGAATAATTTTGCACGGACAATTTTTCAGTTTCTTATTTGTTAAAAAAGTTTGAAATATCCAATAAATTTCGTTCCACTTCATAATTGTGTCCCACTTGTTGTTGATTCTTCACAAAAAAATACAGTTTTATATCTTTATGTTTGAAGCCTGAAATGTGGCAAAAGGTCGAAAAGTTCAAGGGGGCCGAATACTTTCGCAAGGCACTGTATATATATAGTACCAGTCAAAAGTTATATATATATATATATATATAAAAAATATTTGGCATTTCATATGTTTTTTTGTTGTTGTTGATTGTAAACACTGCCTACCTTGACTGGACGTCTATGGTACTAGAAAACATAATCATGCTATTGCCTGAAGGTATCAGGTGGCACAGAATAACATTCTCTTACCCCTAAAGTGCCTAAGCACACATGTTAAGTCAGTTACACTGAATTGATGGGATTATCATAACTAGCCTCAATTAACCAGTCGGCTAAGTGGGTGCGAGAGAATGTCAGCATGTCTTGACAGCCAGTGTGAAGGTAGGCAGCTGTAAGGTAGTAGCCTTCATGAGTCACTTAGTTGTGAGTCTTTATTAACAGGGAGAGAGTCAGCGAGGTGGTGTGTACTTTGAAGTGGTGCTATTCAAAACAATTGAGTGAAAGTCAGGAGCCTTACCCCGGCCCAGGCGGCAGGCCGTGATTTGTGCGAAACATCTTGCAGTCTTGCCTCAAGGTTATAACTGCATGAGCGGCATAGTACCATGGAAACCAGAATGCGTCAAAGTGGCCTATAGTGTCAAAGGATCCCAAAGGAACATGAGGTGAGCGAGACTCCGATGCCTTTACCAGGGCCAAGCCAAACCTATCCCGTCATCCTTATATTAGCACTGTGTGTCAGAAACTTGACTAATGTGGATAATATGCCATGATGAAGGTAAATACAGCCTCCTTGTGTATTTAAAAAAAGCATTTATATTTAACTAGGCAAGTCAGTTAAGAACAAATTCTTATTTACAATAACAGCCTACTGGGGAACAGTGGGTTAACTGCCTTGTTCAGGGGTAGAAAGACAGATTTTTACCTTGCCAGCTCAGTGATTCGATCTAGCAACCTTTCGGTTACTGGCCCAATGCTCTAACCACTAGGCTACTTGCCATCCCATACGAAGGGCCATATGAAGGGCCAGCAACTGAGATAATCCCTAAAGCTGACACTTAAAATTGCTTGAGTGACAGCTCGTTCTGTCCTGGTCCAGTTTTGAAATTCCCATTACCTACTTAAACTGAAATGTCATAGATACATTTCAAACCAAATTTGTATTTGCTTTCAGTAGTAAGGTGCAATTTAAGATTATATTGAATTAAAGTCAGGGGAGGGGGAATCAAACCTAGGTCTGGTTGCTGACCCAACCCAGATCATCACCATCCATCCATCTAAATGATAAAGGACCCGCACTCATTAGCAGGGTCACACACAGACAGCTGAGTCAGCCCTGGTAGTCACTCCACTACTCCCAAAAGAATCAACTACAGATGTAGCATCTTAATTTGATCACTCTTTTGTTGCTGAGAATATTCCTGCACTGCAGGATAAGCAGATGAGATTTGTGATTTACATAAATTCCCTGAAAACTCAAACTAACACACAGTTATATTAATAGTGTTGCACTTTTTATGTCGCCTACTTTTGGCCAACTAATAGCCTAACCACTGATCAAGCAACATTATGTGACAACATAGGCAGGGGCGCAACTTTGGTTTTAGAAGTGGGAGGGACATAACTTGGCGGGGATCTGAGGGTCCACCCGTTTTTTGGGGCATCTAAAGCTAATTTCCTGTATAACTACACAATTGAATATGACCTGTGATCCTTCTAGCCGACTCTATTTAGAACAACAAAAAGTAATTAAAAATGCACACGGTCATCAAGCTTGGCAAGAGACCATTACTAAATATGTTTTAAGTGATTGATAAGACTGAACTAGATCAATAATAATTCAATAATAAATATTGTGCTGCACCTTTAACCAATAGCCTAACAAATGATCAACTCTTACAAATAAAGTACAAAGACTTACATTTTGATTGTCTTTATTAAGACATCCTCTATATCAAATTTCAGCCAGACCAGCCCAAGCCACCTGCACGCTTGACCCCCACCAGTCTAGTCAATAACTCAACTCTCTCCCAACACAATTTCCTTACCATCTTTTTTTTTTTTTTTATGTCTCAAGGGAAAGGTTTGGAAATCAAAAGTTTAATAAAAACACACATTCACTGCCTACACATTAACACACATAAACAGTAGATCCTCCATAGAATTCATATCATAGGCCTACTAGTACTGTACACAATACAGCTCGGTCACCACGTCCTGCCGCTAATGTTCCACGGCCTTGCAGCACCCCAACCCAACACACCCCACTAAGCTTTAGGGTCTTAGTGAAACATTCATTATTCATCAGGTGTGTTAGGCCAAGGCCAGAGTGACAACCAACAGTACGGCAGACCCCCAGGGCCAGGACTGAGCATCCCAGCAGCTAGGGATTGCCTAAATAGGTATCTCCCCTGACATGGGCATGTTTTCAATACAGACTCCTTTAGTCGTACAGTATTCCATATAAGGAATCCAGACCATATTAAAGCTGCACAGTATACACTTAGTCTGGTAATAAATCAAATCTAGTGATACATAACTTGACATTTTCGTCCATCCATTGTGACATAGTGGGAGAATAACAAACCTTCCAATTAATGGCAATGCATTTCTTAGCCTTTATAAATGCTAGGTTACACAGTTTCTTCTGATAACAGTCTCCAGTATCAACATTTCCAAGCAAACAAAACAGGGAAAATCTGTAGACATGCTGAGATAAAATAACATACTCTGCCAGAATTTAGCCAGGCTTCACAATACCATAACATATGCAAATATGTCCCCTTTTGTGTTTTACACCTCCAGCAGTGGAATGACATTTCTGAGTGCATGATATTCAGTTTAACTGGCATATAGAATGGTCTATGGATGGTCTTCAACTGCAGCCATTTATATCTGAGATTATATGAACATGACTGGGCATTCTAACACATCTGTATCTATTCATCATCATCAATAGCATCACCCAGGTCTTCCTCACATTTTAGTTTTACATGTTTTGTGTCATCGGGAAAAGCCACTGTCAACCCTTGATACAGTTAGGAAATCAACTTTAGAGGTTTGTCAGACTGCCTTAAAATAGTTTACATCTTTGAAGCTTCTTGCTTGTCCAGTGTTCGCTGCACCGAGAGAATAAAGTGTTGTATCTGCAAAAGTTCACCTCTGCGCCGTCACAGACTGGTCTTCCCTGGCTGCCTGACCCTGATGAGACCCCTGTCACAGACTGGTCTTCCCTGGCTTCCTGACCCTGATGAGACCACTGTCACCATCTGATCCTGCTCACATGAGGCATGACAAAGCATTACCTTGCATTTATACATTATATTATCCAAGAAGTCATAGTCTGTTCTCTTTGCTACCGTACGGCAAGTGGTACTGGAGCGCCAAGTCTAGGTCCAAAAGGGTCCTTAACAGCTTCTACTCCGAAGCCATAAGACTGCTGAACAATTAATCAAATGTCCACCCGGACTATTTGCATTGAACCCCAGCGAGTAGCAGCAGTTATTTTATCTATCCATAGTCACTTTACCCTTACCTACATGTCCAAATGACCTCGACTAACCTGTAGACCCACACACTAACTTGGTACCGGTACCCCCTGTACATAGTCTCGTTATTGTTATTTTGTATTTCTTTTTTTACTTTAGTTTATTTTGTAAGTATTTTCTTAACTCTATTTTCTTAACTATGTTGTTGGTTAAGGGCTTGTAAGCATTTCACGGTAAGGTCTACACCTGTTGTATTCGGCGCATTGGACAAATAACATTTGATTTGAAGAATAGAATCAATGGTTCAATAATTTAAATGACCATTATTCCCAGATCCCAGACTGTAGCCATCAACTCAAGATGGAACTTTCACTGATTGTTATAATATACTGCAAAATTCACCTGTGTTCTGTAGACTGGTCTTCCCTGGCTGTCTGACCCTGTTGGGACACCTGTCACCTTCTGATCCTGCTAAGACATGATGAGCATAGGATTGTGTACTGACTGTGCACCATGATATTTGTATTTGTATTTATTATGGATCCCTATTAGCTGCCGCCAAGGCAGCAGCTACTCTTCCTGGGGTCCAGCAAAATTAAGACAGTTTATACAATATTAAAAACATTACAATACATTCACAGATTTCACAACACACTGTGCCCTCAGGCCCCTACTCCACCACTACGACATATCTACAGTACAAAATCCATGTGTACGTGTGTGTATAGTGCGTATGTTATCGTGTGTGTGTATACATGTGTCTGTGCCTGTGTTTGTGTTGCTTCACAGTCCCCGCTGTTCCATAAGGTGTATTTTTATCTGTTTTTTTAATCAAATTTTACTGCTTGCATCAGTTACTTAATGTGGAATAGAGTTCCATGTAGTCATGGCTCCATGTAGCCATGGCTCTATGTAGCACTGTGCACCTCCCATAGTCTGTTCTGGACTTGGGGACTGTGAAGAGAACTCTTGTCTCATTGAAGCCTGTAGAGCTGTTTATACCATGTCAGTGTGAAAAGTAGGGAATTAGCTGGGGAAAATGACAGATCAATAACGTTACATTGCAATACTGACTAATTAAAATTCACATTACGCTGAAGAAACGTCAGAATATATCAGTCTTCAATCGTTTGGCCGCTGGTTTCATCATTTGATTCAGGTCGAGTGTGATTGAGTCAAAAATAATAGCTAAAGTTAGTGAGCTATCTAGCTAGCTAGCTAATGTTAGCCAACTTTTGGCTGGCTCTAGCTAATGGTACATCATCAAATTTACTTCTGTTGAAACAGGACAAAACAAAAGCTACAAAACATTTCTATGCACACAACAGCTGTTAGCCATGACAGATAACTAGAGGCTAGCTAGAGCTGAACTGGCTGTGGTAGCTACTAGCTAGCTAACTAGCTGCTAGTAATTAATTTACTTCAGTCGAGAGGGGATGATACGCTGG
The DNA here is from genome assembly GCF_965601325.2 of Salmo salar. Classification (NCBI taxonomy): domain Eukaryota; kingdom Metazoa; phylum Chordata; class Actinopteri; order Salmoniformes; family Salmonidae; genus Salmo; species Salmo salar. The sequence goes on along the minus strand of NC_138294.1, from coordinate 83,705,945 downwards.
CTAACGTAACATATCATTTACACTACTAGCTAGGAATAAAAAGTTGTTTTCTGTCAAACAGCAGTTATCTTGCCAGCTAGATCAGTCAACTAAAGGAGTAGTCCGTTTCTGCTTTGCTTACTTTTACAACTCAGAGAAAAAGCGCAACACAGACAGCAGCTGCCTCTGATCATCTCTCCCATGCTGGTCCTATATTTTTTTTGGTTTAGTTTAGTTTATTAGTTCGACCATTTAAAAAAAACACACACACACACACATACAACTTGAAAAAGCCATACATGTACATGAGTAAAATCATCGAGGATAACACACAATAAAATCTGGGACTTATTTCCATTGTGGTCCTCTTGAGACAAGATGGCTAGACAAGATCGAACACAGTTAAACATAGTATGGCAGTGAAATAATAAAACAAAAAAAGAAGAACATCTATCTCATCATTGCAGTTCCATCATAGGGGTTATTCATATGGGCACAGAAGACATCAAACATATCTTTACTTTATTTTTTAAAGCTGCCCAGAAAGGACATTGTTTTTATGGGCAGAGGCAACTCATTCCATTCTGAGGCTCCAGTATACAGTACAAGAAAGTACCTTTCCCAGCATTACCCCTGAACCTGTATAAGCACACATCAGCAACACCTGATCTGGTGCTGTGATTGTGTGCATCCCTAACACAAGGAAAGTAATCACTTAGACATCTGGGTGCAGGACCATAAATACTCCTGTAAACCAAACCTAGTCTAATCTGGGACACCCTAGCCTCAACAGCCAGCCAGTTTATTTCCTGAAAGCAGCTCCTGCCTATGTGAGTACGTTGCCCTGCCTTCAATACTACCCTGATCAGCTTATTCTGGGCTATCTGGAGCTTGCCATTCATAAATTTAGATAAGCCCCCAAACCAGGAAGTACTAGAGTAGTCAAAATGGCATTGAATGAGGGCAGTGGCTAGCACTTTCATGGAGTCCTTATAAAGCAGTTTGGACTTTCTAGCCAAAAACTTAGTCCTGGCATTAACCTTCCCTAGCACTTTATTGGCCATGCTCACACTTCCCAAGCTTCCATCAAGGATACATCCCAGGTAGCTAACAGAGGTTTTAGTAGTCAGCACCTCAACTCCTAACTCCACTCTGATTTCAGACGACCTACACAATTTAGGTCTGGATCCAAAAATAATTGCTTCAGTTTTCCCTAAGTGCAGAGCTTATTATCTCCAAGCCATTTGCTAATGTTAGTAAGCTCTGTGCTAAGTACGCTCTCCAACATCATTTTACTTTTGTGAGACACCAGAAGTGTAGAGTCATCCGCATAAAGAAAAAGACGGCAAGAACAAGCATCTTTCATATCGTTAATATTTTTTTTTTAAACAGCAGAGGCTCAAGCACGCTCCCCTGCGGAACGCCACAACTCATTGGTTTTGCCTGAGACAGTGACCCATTAACCTCTACTACTTGCTCCCTTCCTGATAAATAGGACTTTACCCAGCCCAGAGGGATACTGCTCAACCCCATTGCCTCCAGTTTGGAGATTAGGAGACAGTGGTTAACTGTATCAAAGGCCTTCTGTAGGTGAAGCAGTACCATTCCATACAGATTTCCCTCATCAATCTCTTTCCTGATGAAGTCAGTCAAGTAAAGTAGACATGAATCAGTGGAGAATGTTTTTCTAAAACCCGACTGAAAATCATACATTAAACTTTGTTTGTTAACATATTCATATATTTGCTCATTGTAATTCCCAGGGTCAGACTTTATCCCCTTGTTATACAGAGGTATAACGTTATCTTGTTTCATGTCCCTGGGAAAGATGCTTTGTTCAAGAGAGAGATTAATGATATGCTTAATACAAGGGCCAATTTGCTCGGCAGAATCTATAAGAAACCTTGCAGAAATATTATTCAGGCCTGTGGCTTTGGAGCATTTAAGCTCTGCCAGCATACTGACTATTTTGGCTGTTGCTACCTTTACAAAAGAAAAAGAGTTTGGCTGAACCCCTAACTCTACATAATACTTATTGACTTGGTTGCTTCCATACAAACCAGAACTGGTGGGCAGCTTGCTAACCAGCTTACTGGCAACAGAAGTTAAAAAAAAGAGTAGAATTCATTGGCAACCTCTGCTTTTTCATATACCATCTCCCCCTGATGATCAGTCCAATACTGTTGAGTTTGTTTTTGGTAGTACTACTACAGCCTAGTTCATTAAATGATTTCCAAAGCTTTTTAGGGTTATTTTTGTTCTCAATTATTTTCTCAGCAAAGTAACCCCTCTTAGCTTCATCTGTCCTGCTCTGTGCTTCATTTCTGTGACGTTTATATAGGACAAAATCAGGCTCCTCTTGAGAGTTCTTACATTTTTTAAAGGCCTTATTCCTTGCTTGGATAGATTCTAGAATCGCATGATTAAACCAAGGGCTAGGTCTCTGCTTTACCCTGACCCATCTAATGGGAGCCATCACATTCACCACATCAAGGAATCTACATTTAAAGACTTCCCAGGCACTGTCTACCCCTACACTATCCAGCACAGGTGAACAGTCTATTTTACCCACTTCCTCCCAAAATTTTTCAGCACAGTATTTTTTGAGTCCTCTGATTCTAACAGTTTTGTGACACTTAAATATATATTTAAAAATCCTCCTTGTGCAAAATGTAATAAAATGATCACTGATTCCATATACTATTACTCCACTCTGCAATATTTTAGATTTATCAGACACCAATATATCAGCCTTTCAGAAGCTTTGCCTTCACACAGCCTTTCCGCACACTCTGTGGTGTCCACGCCTTCCTAAATCCAGCCAGGTGAAACCCTGAAAACTGCCTACCCGACCGCTCTGAGGCGTCCACATGGTCCTAAAGCACACCACCTCCGGATTTTGTATCACAGTGCAATTTTAAAACTGGTGGGACAAAAATTCAATTTCAGAATGGGGGGGGGGGGGTTCATGTCCCCACCTGACCCCAGTGAAAGTTGCGCTCCTGAATATAGGTCAAATTTAGATCCTACACCTATACACCCATCTGTAAGCAAACAGGTGTCATGTATCCTTTTGGTGCATCAATAGATGTATTCACTTTTCATAGGCCCGGCACCTCAAGATACAAAGGTAGAAAACGAATCATGGGCCCAAGCCATTGTTTCTTCCATTATAAATTACCTGAGGCAGTGGGGAGAGGTTTCCTATAACTCAAGTGGTATAGGATGCTCCTGTCAACTACACCTGAAATATGGGCCTAGTGGTCAGAGAAGGTGGAGGTCAGGGGAAGGTCACACAGAGAACAGAGTAGGACAAGCTGGTCCTACTATGACAACCTCACAACACTGGCCTCATCCAAAAACATTTATTGGAAGATGGAAGGGGAGATAGATTTCAAGAACCAAGATCAATGATATGGTGAATCACAAAATGTTCTGTAAAATATTGCATAACTTGAAGTTCAATGTCATCCAGCATCCGTCATCTTATAATTGTGTAAAACAGATATTACAGTAGTTGGTCTGTGTGACACACAAAGCAACTGTGTCCCATTGGTTTAGCTCAGGTATTCCCAAACAGTGGTGCTTTCACGGGTACTCCAAATAAAAATGTGATTCACATTTTTTTTAATTAAAAGTATTCACATTTTCAAACAGTCCATTTATATTTTCCAATGGGGCTATACATTTGGGTGAGGTTTTTTTCTCGCCTGAGTAGCCTCGTTCCACTGCCAAAAATAAAATTAAAACATCTAGTGTTCAGTGAAATAACAACACAATGTGAAATACAGGTAGCCTAGTAAAATAATGGACATCCAATCACATTAACCGTTACTCTCTCGCGGGAATTCCACTAACGGTCCGTATGTAGCCAAACGTAGCTGCTGCTCATGTTGGTATCTGTACTGATGGCGCAAAAGCCATAACAGGGAGACATAGTGGAGTGGTAACGCGCGTGCAAGCAGTTGCTCCCGACGCCACTTGGGTACACTGCAACATCCACCGAGAGGCTCTTGCTGCCAAGGGAATGCCTGACAGCTTGAAAGACTTTTGGACACTACAGTGAACATGGTTAACTTTGTTAAAGCAAGGCCCCTGAACTCTTGTGTATTTTCTGCACTATGCAATGATATGGGCAGCGACCATGAAACGCTTTTACAACATACAGAAGTGCGCTGGTTTTTTTTAGTTTCTCACATGACTGGCCTATTTGGGTGATGTTTTTTCTCACCTGAATGATCTGAATCTTGGATTACAGGGACTCTCCGCAACTATATTCAATGTGCGGGACAAAATTGAGGCTATGATTAAGAAGTTGGACATCTCTGTCTGGACAACACACAGGTCTTTCCATCATTGTATGATTTTTTGTGTGCAAATGAACTCAATCTTACGGACAATGTCAAATGTGAAATAGCACCTGAGTGAGTTGGATGCACCATTACGCAGGTATTTTCCCCAAACAGATGACACAAACAACTGGATTCGTTATCTCTTTCATGCCCTGCCTCCAGTCCACTTACCAATATCTGAACAAGAGAGCCTCATCCAAATTGCAACAAGCGTTTCTGTGAAAATGGAATTTAATCAGAAGCCACAGCCAGATTTCTGGATTGGGCTGCGCTCAGAGTATCCTACCTTGGCAAATCGCACTGTTAAGACACTGATGCCCTTCGCAGCCACGTACCTATGTGAGAGTGGATTCTCGGCCCTCACTAGCATGAAAACGAAATACAGGCACAAACTGTGTGTGGAAAATGATTTAAGACTGAGACTTTCTCCAATACAACCCAACATTGCAGAGTTATGTGCATCCTTTCAAGCACACCCTTCTCATTAATCTGTGGTGAGTTATTCACAATTTTCGATGCCCAAATAAAGATTAATATGTAAGATTATTGATTATTATTATATTATTATTTGTGCCCTGGTCCTATAAGAGCTCTTTGACACTTCCCACGAGCCGGGTTGTGACAAAAACTCACACTCATTCTTATGTTTAATAAATGTATCGTATAGTGTGTGTGTGTGTGTGTGTGTGTGTGTGTGTGTGTGTGTGTGTGTGTGTGTGTGTGTGTGTGTGTGTGTGTGTGTGTGTGTGTGTGTGTGTGTGTGGCAGGCTTACAATGATGGAAAAAACAATATTTGAGAGTGTGCTGACCCTGCTGCTAGAGGGGGTACATAGCTGGAGGTTGAATGTTAGAAGGGTTTTGGGACTATAAAAAGTTTGGGAACCACTGGCTTAGCTAATATCATTAGTATTACTCCCAGAGGCCTGGTAGGGAAAGGGGGGGGGGGGGGGGTCTGAGGGATACAAAGCATATATCATCAACGGCTGTGTACTGAGGTCTGGGCATAATGGCATACTTCCCCCAGTAATAACAGGGTCCTAGAAATGGCCCCAGTGTTTAGTTAGGCTAATATTCATGTATTTACAGAAGGGGAGAGATCCGGTAATGGGACAGGATGAGAAGCTACAGTATCTGCCTTTCAGCGAGAGTCTCAGTGCCAGCAGAAGACAAGTTCAGCAACGGCTTTCACCCTCTGTCCAAAGATGTACTGTATGTCCCTCCATGGCCAAATATAGTCTAATGTAGGGGGTAGGCAACTATACTGAACAAAAATATATAAATGCAACATGTAAAGTGTTGGTCCCATGTTTCATAAGCTTATTTTTGTAAAATGTTGTGCACAAATCAAATCGAATCAAAGTTTATTCGAATACAACACCTTACAGTGAAATGCTTACTTACAGGCTTCTAACCAACAGTGCAAAAAAGGTATTAGGTAAAAATAGGTAAGTAAAGAAATAAAACAACAGTTAAAAGACAGTGAAAAATAACAGTAGCGAGGCTATATACAGTAGCGAGGCTATAACAGTAGCGAGGCTCCATACAGGCACCGGTTAGTCGGGCTGATTGACGTAGTATGTACATGTAGATATGATTAAAGGGACTATGCATATATGATGAACAGAGAGTAGCAGTAGCGTAAAAGAGGGGTTGGTGGATGGTGGGTGGCGGGACACAATGCAGATAGCCCGTTTAGCCAATGTGCGGGGGCACTGGTTGGTCGGGCCAATTGAGGTAGTATGTACATGAATGTATAGTTAAAGTGACTATGCATATATGATAAACAGAGAGTAGCAGCAGCGTAAAAGAGGGGTTGGGGGGGGGGGGGGGGGGGGGGGGCACACAATGCAAATAGTCCGGGTAGCCATTTGATTACCAGTTCAGGAGTCTTATGGCTTGGGAGTAAAAACTGTTGAGAAGCCTTTTTGTCCTAGACTTGGCATTCCGGTACCACTTGTCATGCGGTAGTAGAGAGAACAGTCTATGACTGGGGTAGCTGGGGTCTTTGACAATTTTTAGGGCTGACACCGCCTGGTGTAGAAGTCCTGGATGGCAGGCAGCTTAGCCCCAGTGATGTACTGGGCCGTACGCACTACCCTCTGTAGTGCCTTGCGGTCGGAGGCCGAGCAAATGCCGTACCAGGCAGTGATGCAACCAGTCAGGATGCTCTCGATGTTGCAGCAGTAGAACCTTTTGAGAAGGTTCTAAATCTTTTTAGTTTCCTGATGGGGAATAGGCTTTGTCGTGCCCTCTTCAGGACTGGTGTGTTTGGACCATTCTAGTTTGTTGGTGATGTGGACACCAAGGAACTTGAAGCTCTCAACCTGCTCCACTACAGCCCCATCAATGAGAATGGGGGCATGCTCGGTCCTCCTTTTCCTGTAGTCCACAATCATCTCCTTAGTCTTGGTTACGTTGAGGGATAGGTTGTTATTCCAGCACCACCCGGCCAGGTCTCTGACCTCCTCCCTGTAGGCTGTCTCGTCATTGTCGGTGATCAGGCCTACCACTGTTGTGTCATCTGCAAACTTAATGATGGTGTTGGAGTCATGCCTGGCCATGTAGTCGTGGGTGAACAGAGAGGACAGGAGGGGACTGAGCATGCACCCCTGGGGGGCTCCAGTGTTGAGGATCAGCATGGCAGATGTGTTGCTACCTACCCTCACAACCTCAGGAAGTCCAAGATCCAGTTGCAGAGGGAGGTGTTTAGTCCCAGGATCCTTAGCTTAGTGATGAGCTTTGAGGGTACCGTGGTGTTGAACGCTGAGCTGTAATAGCATTCTCACATAGGTGTTCCTTTTGTCCAGGTGTGAAAGGACTGTGTGGAGTGCAATAGAGATTGTGTCATCTGTGGATCTGTTTGGGCGGTATGCAAATAGGAGTGGGTCTAGGGTTTGGTGGGATAATGGTGTTGATGTGAGCCCTTACCAGCCTTTCAAAACACTTCATGGCTACGGACGTGAGTGCTACGGGTCTGTAGTCAATTAGGCAGATTGCCTTCGTGTTCTTGAGCACATGGTGGTCTGCTTGAAACATGTTGGTATTACAGATTCAATCAGGGACATGTTGAAAATGTCAGTGAAGACACCTGCCAGTTTGTCAGCACATGCCCGGAGCACACGCCCTGGTAATCCATCTAGCCCCGCAGCCTTGTGAATGTTGACCTGTTTAAAGGTCTTACTCATGTCGGCTAAGGAGAGCGTGATCACACAGTCGTCCGGATCAGCTGATGCTCTCATGCATGCCTCAGTGTTGCTTGCCTTGAAGCGAGCATAGAAGTGATTTAGCTGGTCTGGTAGGCTCGTGTCACTGGGCAGCTCGTGGCTCTGCTTCCCCTTGTAGTCTGTAATAGTTTGCAAGCCCTGCCACATAAGACGAGCACCGGAGATGGTGTAGTACGATTCAATCTTAGCCCTGTATTGACGCTTTGCCTGTTTGATGGTTCGTCGGAGGGCATAGCGGATTTCTTACAAGCTTCCTTGCTAGAGTCCCGCACCTCGAAAGCGGCAGCTATGCCCTTTAGCTCAGTGCGGATGCTGCCTGTGATCCATGGCTTCTGGTTGGGGTATGCACGTATGGTCACTGTGGGGATGACGTCCTCGATGCACTTATTGATGAAGCCAATGACTGATGTGGTGTACTCCTCAATGCCATCGGAGGAATCCCGGAACAATTCCGGTCTGTGCTAGCGAAACTGTCCTGTTGCTTAGCATCTGTTTTTATTGATCCAGTCACTGGTGCTTCCTGCTTTAATTTTTGCTTGTAAGCAGGAATCAGGAGGATAGAATTATGGTAAGATTTGCCAAATGGAGGGCGAGGGAGAGCTTTGTATGCGTCTCTGTGTGTGGAGTAAAGGTGGTCCAGAGTTTTTTTTCCATTAGTTGCTCATTTAACATGCTGATAGAAATTTGGTGAAACAGATTTAAGTTTTGCTACATTAAAGTCCCTGGCTAGTAGGAGCGCCGCCTCTGGGTGAGCTTTTTCTTGTTTGCTGATGGCAGAATACAGCTCATTCAATGCTGTCTTAGTGCCAGCCTCTGACTGTGGTGGTATGTAAACAGCTACGAAAAATACAGATGAAAACTCTCTAGGTAGATAGTGTGGTCTACAGCTTATCATGAGATATTCTACCTCAGGCGAGCAACAGCTCGAGACTTCCTTAGATATCGTGTACTAGCTGTTATACATAGTCCTCCACCCCTTGTCTACCAGACGCCGCTGTTCTATCCTGCCAGTCCAGCGTATAACCAACCAGCTGTATGTTGATGGTGTGTTGATGGTGTCGTCGTTCAGCCACGTCTACATGAAGCATAAGTATCCCACTGGTAGTCTACTCTTCCGCGTAGGTCTTCCATTTTATTCTCCAGAGATTGCACATTTGCTAGCAGAATGGAAAGAAGTGAGGGTTTATTTGTTCACCTACGAATTCTCAGAAGGCAGCCCACCCTCCGGACCCTTTTTCTCCGCCTCCTCTTCACGCAAATCACAGGGTTCTGGGCCTATTCCTGAGAAAGCAGTATATCTTTTGCGTCGGGCTCCCAGGAGAAAAAAAAAGGAAAAAAAGGATTCTGCTAGTCCGTGGTGAGTAATCGCAGTCCTGATGTCAATAAGTCATTTCCGGTCATAAGAGACGGTAGCGGCAACATTATGTACAAAATAAGTTAAAAAATAAGTTACAAACAATGCAAATTAACAAACAAAAAAAAACAATCGGTTGGGGGCAGTAAAACGTGTCTTCTTCTCCGGCGCCATCTTCCTCTATTATTCTACAATTTAGAAAATAGTACAAATAAAAAAAAAACTTGAATGAGTAGGTGTGTCCAAACTTTTGACTGGTACTGTAAGCTACTTTTTTTTACGGTATCTGTGACCAACAGATGCATATCTGTATTCCTAGTCATGTGAAATCCATAGATTAGGGCCTAATGAATGTATTTCAACTGACTGATTTCCTTATATGAACTGTAAATTAATAAAATCTTTGAAATTGTTGGATGTTTTTATATTTTTGTTCAGTGTAGATTCAGCCTCTTGGACGATTTTTGTCGGAGCGGATGGTCGGGGGGTTGCAAGACTTTTGCAAGCTGATAACGAAACTCCAGTTGAACCCAGTTTAATTCATTCCCTCTATAGCACTGGTGCTGAATGTTTAGGCTGTTGAAGATACAGATATTTACTTTATCAACAACACCTCAAGTGTTTACACTCTAAACTGCTCACCTTAGTGAAAGTGTTCAGTGGCCCAACGGCGCCAGGAGCATAAGCGACACTGAAGAACAGTCAAATAGGGGCCTGTCTACTGCATGTCAGACAGGGGTGATGGCAGTCAACAGTGAAGGTGACCACATCATTATAGTTATGTGTTGTGTCATGGTATGTGGTTTGTTGTTTTGAACATTGAGACAATAGAACCCTACAATAGATGAGTTATGCTGGAAGAACACAATGTTTTGGTTTATCAACCAGAAACATATTTTAACTGCTAAAGCGAGGAGCCTATATTGACCATGTTGAGGGCTTATTACTATCCTATAATTCTGTTTTTCCAAGATCTCTGCTTGAAATCAGGGGGATTTGTTTCCAAAATATTGAAAGAGAGAATATCCCAAAACTCTGGTTTTGCTCACCTGCAGTCCCCCCCCCCCCCCCCCCCCCAATAATATTTATCTTTGTGAATGACATTTTTTCCCATGCAGGTAACTGATACAGGCATACTGGGCGCCCTCTGTTGTAAATCCATACTGTTTAGCATTCTGATCCACCGCATTCAAAGAACATGACAACGTCTGTGGTCCTCACAAAAGTCTAAAGCATGTGTCTCTTGTGTAATCCCAATACCACCACAAGTAAAACCCATGTTACCACTCTGGAGTCAGATCAAACAAAATTACTTCATGAAAACAGTTGTCATCAATAAAATTGTCTATTGGTGACTGATGCAAGGTATTGAATAGCTAATTTTTCTATACCTACACGCACATCTCCTCGTTAACTGTGACAACACAATGACACAGGATGAACATTTGTGAAACACATTAACTGATAGGTTGTAATTCATTTTACTATATTTTACTTTTACTATATAATCCATGAATTGGTGCCAGTTAAGTAGTTGTTGTAAAGTCTAGTGGTGACCCAGGGGTTAAGGGGCAGTGTTCTCTGGGTGTTCTACTCTCAGACAGCGGGACTAATGGAGCCGGGCTCTTGTCTCTGGTGGCAGCAGATGCCGACTCTGCAGAGTGAATCTTAACCGTCGGAGTTAAGCGACGATAGTCTCGGCCTCCTACGTCAGGGCACATTTTAACAGGCCCCGCATCCTGCCAAGAAAAGGAGCAGGCTTCCCAGGAGAGTTGCTGCTGCTGTTAAAATAAACACACTTTACCAGGCTGAGAAAAGACAGAGCGCAGGCTGCAGGCCAGGCAGGCCTTCCCCCTGTCACAGTTGCTTGTTGGATGCAGCACACCATGTCCCCGGTGCAGAGAAGCAATGTTTTTAGAAAGCTAGGCGCTCTCCTTGATTTATAGTTTGTTTTCTGTATCATGACGTACCCTTCAGGACAGCTACCTGTTTCAAGGCTACGTGTGTGTGTGTGTGTGTGCACACTACAGCAAGGTATTGAACAGGGCATTCACATGCTCTGTGGGGCATAGTATTCTAGGTTACCCTGCCGAGGGGGTGAAGGTAATCCCTTTTGGCACCCTTGTAGAAAATAACATTTTCGAGCTCTGACTGTGCTTTGACCCTTACAAGGGCTTTAAATCATTACCCCTCTTCGTGTCAGCCCTCCAGTCATTTGCAAGCACTCTGAAAAAAGAGGCCACTCTGCCAGACAGGGCATTTGCTGAATCTGGCCAAGTGCAACACTGGCCTGACTCCAGGTTCTGCCATAGTGCTGGCACAGCAGAGCTGGAGAGGTCTTGGCCCCAAATATTCACACACATACTCCAAAAGCTACCTGCAGAACTCTCTCATTGCTACCATAGCACAGTCAATTTGCTGTGTGTTGTATTTGTCTATATGTATACAAGGAAGTGGGTTATGTTCCCTGGAATGATATCCTATGTGCTGATAGTAGCGCTCAGTGTACGTCCTTTACCCAGCCAGTGTAAGAGGCAGGTGATACACCTACATATTCCAGTCACTTAAAGGATCTCCAATATATCCCATTTCGTGTTGCTGCATAGTAGATTGAGTCTGTCCACTCACCCTGCCCCCTATACTCGTCATCTTTCAGCCTCAACTACCAAATATAAGCTACAGAGAAACTCTCAATGTGATCAACTACAGACACATTGTCATGATGGGTGATGTTGGTTTAATTGTCATGAAAGTGGAGGGACATATTGTCCAATGCCAGTTGAGCTTAGTGTATAGGAGATTTGTCACTTGTGCTCCCTCTCCGGCCTCTAGGTTACCAGGCTGCTCATTATGGCGCACACCTGTCACCATCGTTACGCGCACCGGTGGGTCATCAGACTCAACTGGACTCCATTACCTTTCAAAAGGTAATCCGGGAAGTGATGGAGTCCAGTTGAGTCTGATGACGCACAGGTGCATGTATCGATGATGACAGGTGTGTGCCATAACGAGCAGCCTGGTGACCTAGAGGCCGGAGAGGGAGCACAAGTGACAAATCTCCTATACACTAAGCTCAACTGGCATTGGACAATATGTCCCTCCACTTTCATGACAATTAAACCAATATATATATATGACAATTATATACAATTAAACCAATATATATATATATAAATGACACTCCCTTTGATTTCTTCCCCTGGCGTCATTGTTTCTATTTCATGTCTGTGCTTTGTTCGTGTTTCTTCGTTTTTTTATTATGTTGTGTTTATTTATTAAAACAGTCACTCCCTGAACTTGCTTCCCGACTCTCAGCGCACATTGTTACAGGATCTCGAGTGTATCAGCCAGCTGAGACGTATCTAACACCAAAGAGTCCCTTTGACCACCAGCTGATTTGTCCCTCCTAAGTAGAGTAAAGAGAGAGTTAATGTAGTTCAGTGAGGGGCAGCAGAAGGGCATATTCAGAGAAACAATAGAAATGTTTTAATTAATTTTTTATATATTTTTTTGTAAAAAAATGTCCCCCCTTTTTCGTCATATCCAATTGGTAGTTACAGTCTTGTCCCTTCGCGACAACTTCCGTACGGACTCGGGAGAGGCGAAGGTCAAGAGCCATGCGTCCTCCGAAACGCAACCCAGCCAAGCCGCACTGCTTCTTGACACAATGCACGCATAACCCGGAAGTCAGCCGCACCATTATGTCGGAGGAAACACCGTACACCTGGCGACCGTGTCAGCATGCATGCGCCCGGCCTGCCAAAGGAGGCGCTAGCGCGCAAAGGGGCAAGGACATCCCGACACAGCCCGGTATGCAACACAGCCCGGTATTGAACCAGGATCTGTAGTAACGCAGCGAGCACTGCGATGCAATGCCTTAGACCGCTGCGCTACTCGGGAGGCCCCGAAATAGTAGATTTAAACATAGTGACTGGCACTGACTGACGAGGTGGCTATTTCCAATACGACCGCACATGTGAGTTATCCCTATGTTCATAGCACTGTTGAATGAGCTAGTGTCCATAAATCACTGGAGGGGCTTAATTCTGACCCAGAACCCCGTGTAGAAAATGTCATCTCGCGTGTCAAACATGAAAGGCATCCAACTCAAGCGTATGTGCATGAGTCCTTTCCAGTGACACTGTCATCATAAGGGGCTGACCCCCTGCTCCCTGACAGTCACAAGGTGTCCTACCTGTTTTTGTGAATGATTCTCCTGGACCTTATGACAGCACAGTAAGCCCAGGGGCAGCAGGACCATGCACAGCACACCATGATGACATCACAGGGCCCCAGTGGAACAGCGCCACACAGACATGGCAGTCTCCTCCGCCTGACCCTGGATTATTGGTGGTGGTGGTGGTGGTGGTGGTGGTGGAGGGGGTTGTTTTGTTTTAGGGGGGGTGAAGAGGTCTTGTGTGTGGGTTGGTTTACACATAGTGCGCCCCATATTTGGACTGGTGACTGTCCCGCTCTCTTTTATCCTCGCAGAGAGCTTAAAAAACAACCTAACAGAACAGTGTTGATCTCCCACTGAATGACCCCTGACCTGCAAACAAAAGCATACACATTGTCTCAAACACACAATGTTCAAGTGCACTCTTGTACCGCCCGTCCCTCACATGACCGTGTTATGAAAAATGCTAAACGTAAACACGGTTGTTGTCTTGCCTAACTGTCAGAGTTGTAGAATGCAGCATTGTGTGTATGCGCGTGCTGTATAAACACAACTCGAGTAGCTTGTTAATGTAGATGGACTAAAGAGAAGAGGAAGGGTAATGCAGGTATAGTACACAGATCCCAGAGGCTGCATTTTGATATGACGTAACTGAGTTGAGGCAGGGACAGTTGCTCTGTATAGCACACCTATACCAGCTATAGTACCAACAATCAATAGATAGTTGGGAGACGGACGAAGTTCATTGAAATACATGTTTTTATAGAAATCATTTGAAACATAACTCTCTAGACACCTACAGTGGCTTGCGAAAGTATTCACCCCCTTGGAATTGTTCCTGTTTGTTGCCTTACAACTTGGAATTAAAATGTATTTTGGGAGGTTTGTATCATTGGATTTACACAACATGCCTACCACTTTGAAGATACAAAATATTTTTTATTGTGAAACAAACAAGAAATAAGACAAAAAAACAGAAGACTTGAGTGTGCATAACTATTCACCCCCCCCCCCAAAGTCAATACTTTGTAGAGCCACCTTTTGCATCAATTACAGCTGCAAGTCTCTTCTCTTGGGGTATGTCTCTATAAGCTTGGCACATCTAGCCACTGGGATTTTTGCCCATTCTTCAAGGAAAAACTGCTCCAGCTCCGTCAAGTTGGATGGGATCCGCTGGTGTACAGCAATATTTAAGTCATACCACAGATTCTCAATTGGATTGAGGTCTGGGCGTTGACTAGGTCATTCCAAGACATTTAAATGTAAACCACTCAAGTGTTGCTTTAGCAGTATGCTTTGGGTCATTGTCCTGCTGGAAGGTGAACCTCCATCCCAGTCTCAAATCTCTGGAAGACTGAAACAGGTTTCCCTCAAGCATTTCCCTGTATTTAGCGGCATCCATCATTCCTTAAATTCTGACCAGTTTCCCAGTCCCTGCCGATGAAAAACATCCCCACAGCATGATGCTGCCACCACCATGCTTCACTGTGGGGATGTTGTTCTGTTGTGATGAGGTGTTGGGTTTGCGCCAGACATAGCGTTTTCCTTGATGGCCAAAAAGCGCAATTCTAGTCTCTTCTGAACAGAGTACCTTCTTCCATATGTTTGGGGAGTCTCCCACATGCCTTTTGGAGAACACCAAACTTGTTTGCTTCTTTTTTTCTTTAAGCAATGGCTTTTTTCTGGCCACTCTTCCATAAAGCCCAGCTCTGTGGAGCTCTATGGATTTAATGGTGCACCGTGGGATGTTCAAGGTTTCAGATATTGTTTTATAACCAAACCGTGATCCGTACTTCTCCACAACTTTGTCCCTGACCTGTTTGGAGAGCTCCTTGGTCTTCATGTTGCCTCTTGCTTAGTGGTGTTGCAGACTCTGGGGCCTTTCAGAACAGGTGTATATATACTGAGATTATGTGACAGATCATTTGACACTTAGGTTGCACACAGATGGACTTTATTAAACTAATTATGTGACTTCTGAAGGTAATTGGTTGCACCAGATCTTATTTAGGGGCTTCATAGCAAAGGGGTGAATACATATGCATGCACCACTTTTCCATTTTTTTTATTTCTTAGAATTTTTTTTAACAAGTTATTTCTTTCATTTCACTTCACCAATTTGGACTATTTTGTGTATGTCCATTACATTAAATCCAAATAAACATCCATTTAAATTACAGGTTGTAATGCAACAAAATAGGAAAAAATGCCAAGGGGGATGAATACTTTTGCAAGGCACTGTAAGTCATGGGACTGTACTGTAGATACCCTGCAGCATCAACAACAACTCATTGGAATGTCCTCATGAATGAGGACTAAAGGTTGTATAATACCACCTGTTCTATTGCTTCAAATTGGGAGTAAAGAGATGGAGGACGTGGGTTGAGAATGGACTCTGTGTGAAAGTTCTATAAAACCTCCTGTTATTGTTGAAGGCACCTGGTTTGTGTTCTGCTGTAATAGGTCAGGAAGGCTCAGACAATGCATGCAGAGAGAGTAGAGAGAGGGCTTGTTGTGTCCCCTACTAGAGGACCCTGACCACGTGGGAAAACACCACGGGCCTCACTCTCCACACAACGTCTCCTCCAATCTGCACATTGCCTGACATTGAACGTGTGTTTCAGACTCATGCCAAAAACAAGTGGATAAATCAATGAAATTACACAAGAGCTGCCATCTGCAGAGGAATAGCCAAGCTGTGCTGATGTTGCTAACTTGCTTTCTTCCCTCTCACGATGAATAAGCGGGCCGAATCTACCTGTAATGGCAAAATTCACAATATTTGTAAAGACAATGTACAATAAATACAATTGTCTAATAAGTACATATGCCTGCTTATAATTCTCACTATGTAATAATGAATGGATCCTAGATGTATTTTGATAGATATACTGTAGCCAGTCACTATCCTCTCAGTCCATATGGAGTCCTTATTTCACAACTAATTACTTCCATGATATAATTTTGCAAATATGTTCCAAAACAGAAATTCGCAAATAACATTTGCTAACACATTTCATCATACATACAGTATGTCCTCCATTAAAGCTTTAAAAGGGGATTGCTTCCATAGGCAGCCAAGATCACCAAGCCACAGCATTTAATACTCATTACGTCTGTATAGTCCCTGGCTGAAGAAGAGAGTGGAGACTGAGGAGCTTGTGTCTAGTGGTGAAAATGACCTTGCCTAATGCACATCTGGGTAGAGAGGTCCTGGATCGGGCAACCTCAGTGTACCACTATATGTAATGAATCCCCCCACTAACGTGTGAGAAATATGAGGGGTAATTAAATGAACAGATGCACCAAGGCTTTGCAGAGGAATGGGGATTTAATTGTTGTGGCTTGGGCCTCTGAGGGACAACTCTGGGCCCAACGTGCAGCTGTGCTCTAATGGGGTTAAGGGGGGGGGGTTGAATTTACCCCTACTCTGTCCCATTTCAATAATTACTCTGGTTCAGAAAACCAATGCAATGACAGCTGAGACTTTTGCCCCCAAGATGTGCAGTGAACACAACACACAATTTCACACTATATTACCAGTACCCTCCAAGGACCCTGAACTTAATTGCTGCATATCTGAGGCCAAAAGTGCTGTGTCACTTGGTTTCTTACACAATGCATAGTTCAACCCTGTGTCCTCTCTCATCCGTGAGGGATTTAGTACTGGGCAGAGTTTGGGTTTTGAGTTTTTTTTTTTTTGTTTACACTTGACGATGATGATAAATGATTGGCTTGCTATGTCCTACAAATATTAGTTTTTTCTAAATAATTGAAATGATTGCTATGATTGTGCAATATTCAACAATTCTAATTAGGGAGTCATGATTACGTCATGACGTGTTGCTCACATACTGACACAAGATAGTGACCAGGAACAGAGCAGCAGCACAACAATGGTCCTCTATGAAAATTTGAACATCTTGGCACTGTTATAATCTCCACTCGGCACCCCTAAGAGCCTGGTTCCTCTCTACGTTTCTTCCTAGGTTCCTACCTTTCTATGGGAGTTTTTCCTAGCCACTGTGCTTCTACATCTGCATTGCTTGCTTTTTGGGAATTTTACCTGGGTTTCTGTATAGCACTTTGTGACATTGGCTGATGTAAAAAGGACCTTATAAATTTGATTGATTGAAACCCCACACCTCACCAGCTATATTCAAATAAAAACATACCTCTCCCTGTTGTATTGGTTGCATACATTGTTATTCTCCAGAAACTATACATGATACTTTGTCAGTTTAGCCGGGTCAAGCCATACTCAAGACCAACAGCTAGAGGAGGATGTCCCTGAGCTTGTTAGGATCACTTTGCCCCCTAGTGGGTTTTGTCTTACATTTCAAATACTGCCAAAGCATCTGCTACAGTACAGCCCTGTACACTCTGCTCCTCCATTGTGTGGGAAGAAGATGTTGCTGCTGTGAGAGTTCTGGACTGGAACACAACTTGACCTTTACTGTTCAGAATAATGTGATTGTGTTGAGACCATCTGGCCATAAATTGGCATTGCTTTTAATTGTATAACGCATGCGTAATAAGTGACCAAAATTCAATAAGGGTTCCTGGGTAATCCCAACCACATACTGTGACCCGTAGAAAAGGTAGTGGAGAGTGGTGTACATTTAGCCATTGTTTACATTGAGCTTTACTCCGTCAAGATAAATATAGACTGAACAAAAATATAAACACATTATGCAACAATTTAATGCCTAGCCAATCAGAATGAGTTTTTCCCAACAAAAGGGCTTTATTACAGACAAAAATACTCCTCGGTTTCATCAACTGTTCAGGTGGCTGCTCTCAGACGCTCTTGCAGGTGAAAAAGCTGGATGTGGAGGTCCTTGGCAGGTGTGGTTGCACATGGTTTGCAGTTGTGAGGTCAGTTGGACATACTGCCAAATTCTCTAAAATGACGTTGGGTCGGCTTATGCTAGCGAAATTAACATTCAGTCATCTGGCAACAGCTCTGGTGGACGTTCCTATAGTCAGCATGCCAATTGCACATGAGCCATCTGTGGCATTATGTGGCGTGACAAAACTGCACATTTTAGAGTGACCTTTATTTGTACACCTACAAGGGGCACCTGTGTAATGATCATGCTGTTTAATCAGCCTCTTGATATGGCTGTTGTTCATTATAGTATTCTTTCTAACAAAGATATCTACATATATTTCAGGATGTTGTGTATCCCTGTAAATATTCAGAATTCATGTAAACATACAGTTTAGAACATTTTGGAAAAAAAGGTCTCTTGGCACTTTCTCCAGGTATGGGGTAAGTTGAGCCACAGGACAGGGTAAGTTAAGCCACTCAAATGTATATACTGAATGAAATTTTACCACAAACCTTTTGAAATGTCTAATTTTATTTCCCAAACACAATTCAACACAATCCCTTTTTTCCCCCCATATTTTTTACATTTTAAGCATCTTTTAACAAACACTTTTTTTTAACACAACATTGGCCAGGCCCTGTTGATAATGCCTTGCACTACAACTGGTAAGAAAACACTTAAATTTGCTCAAACATTGGCTAAACTTACCCCAAGGCAAACATTTGGTCTAAATTAGCCCACACAGCTACAAGGATGCACTTTTATGCTAGGTTTAGGACCTCATACTGAAACTTAATGACCCCAACTGATGTATAAAATTATCTACTTTGGTTTAGATAGAAGCATCATGAAACCTCTAGTATATATTAATTTGACTTTTTCCATGTGGTTTCTTCCTTTAGACTCCATGAAATTATGACCTTTTCCTAAATATTTGGTAAAATTATTAATTTTGTGTATGGTTTCCTAGAAACAAGGGTGGCTCAACTTACTCCACTTTCCCCTACTGACAAGACAAAGTGAAGACCAGAGACTTCCAGCTCGAGTGCAGTGGAGCCAGGGCATTAAATTCCTCACCCTGGATTCTGATTACTCACACCAGACAGCTGACAATTGTAGCGTTAAAATCAGGACAGGATTGAGTTTCCCCAGATGGAGGAACTGTGGCAAAGCATCTTAATTAGTGTGAGCAGCAGACACTGATGTCAGGGTGGGGGCTTGAGTCACGTAGCCATGCTGCTGGTCTCTGAAAACCTGACACACCACCAGGACCTTTATTCAATTTGTGTATGTTTTGGGGAGGGCGGGTCCAATGTGTCACTAGTCTCCACTTGCCCTAAATGCTTATCGGTCTACTACACACAATTTCCTTACGTGATTCTTTAGACCACTCCTAAAAGTCATTCCGTAGTGTCAGTGAGTGGAGGTCTCTGATTTAAAAAAAGAGAACAAAGGCCTGCTTGCCAGTTCTCAGTGGTGCAGCACAGTGGGCCTGCTAGTATGCACGTCCTCAGAGCCGAGCTGGTGAATGACAGAAGCAGCTCCATCCAGGCAGCTCTAACAATTCAACCTTTGTCCCAGCCAGGTGGGAACACTCTGCACAGCTCATCCAAAGCCCCTCGTCCCCCTCCCTTTACTGGGGGCCTTGGAGCTGCATCTTGGGGCCATGGAGCTAAGCCTCACTCCTACACGGCTGAGGGCAGCGAGAGAAATATAGCATGGATGTGTTGAGACAGCAACCATGCCGTGCTCCCAGGCACTGCCAATCAACTTGCACCCTGCCTGCCGAGAGGAATGCCAACAAGCCTCAGTCAGAGGCAGCCTGTTCTACTCCCTCTGCCCTGGCAGCTAGTTTCATAACCTGGGTTGTACTCCAGATGTTAAGTCTTGAACTGGCAAAAACTGCAGCACTCCCTTTTATGGACTGTGTCCTCTATGTAACGGAGTATACCTTCCTACCCTGAAGAGATCTCACTTATTGTGCTCTGGATGGATCCAAATGTGATAATGCTGTGATCAATCTAATAAAAATATAGGAAATCAGCTGTGTAGTGCGAGGGCAAAATCCAAAACTTGCACACCTTGGGGTCCTGAGGACAAAGTGTGGGAAACGCTGCTCTAGGCCAACTGAGCGATGTAGTCTTACCACAGCCAGTACAGCACAGTATTGACACAGTTTAACAAATGACAGGGCAGTGTACACATTTCTACCAAATCATTCATTTATTGGTGAATGACATTTACAATATTCACCAAAAAGTGTCAAACTGAGGGACAAAATCTGTAAGCCAACATTACAATGGCTACTTCCTGCTCCTTAAGAAGAAAAAAAAAAAAGTTACCCTTCTCTTTAATTCAATAACCACAAACAAAATTCCATGTGCTATACCAGGGGTACTCAACTCTTAGCCTACGAGGTCCGTTGCCTGCAGGTTTTCTTCTACCTGATAATGAATTGCACACAACCTGGTGTCTCAGGTCAAAATCAGTCCCTGATTAAAGGGGAACAATGAAAAAATGCAATGGAACTGGCTTCGAGGTCCAGAGTTGAGTTTGAGGGTGCTATACCCAGTGTCATTTGCACAATTCTACCTTTGACTTGTTATGGGCATTATTTGGTAGCTGTTAGCATTGACAGCTAATATCCACGGCTGGTTTCTCCACATGAAGAAAGACTAAGAGTCGTGCAAACCTCTTGCTCCATGATTACTAGACAGTAGGTCCTTGTCCATCCAGCCTGATGGAGCACTAGAAAATGTCTACCTTTAGCAGAAAACATTTCTCTGTACCTGAAGTAAAAGGAGAGAAGACAAACTGTGAGAACGTGAAACTTTGATTATACTATAGTTCAATGCCTATAGATGTGCCCATGATGTTTATGTTAAGGTGTTAGACGCACTGACCTCATGGCGTTTTGGGTCCAGTGTGGCTTGGAGCCTCTTGTTGCTCAGTCTCTGATTGAGTGTTGGATGAACCCTCCTCCTTCTCAGCAGACAGGAAGTCATGAATGGCATCCTCAATGTGGGGCCTGAAAGTGTGGTTAAGCTTGGGATCCACCACCTGGGTGATGATTCTGTCCACTCCAGACTCCAGCATGCCTGACCTGACACACAGCAGAGACAGTACAGATGACTAATGACTGGAGCATAAGTAGCAACAACTGATAGCACCTACCGCTGTCCAGACTGGGGAAATGAGCTTAGCCATCCAATGTGCAGTTTTCACTATCCTCTGTAATATGTACTGTCAGCAACGCATTTGACACTTACAAGCAGAATTATGAGTATATGAAGTACTGTAGCTACTTACTGCACGACGCTTTGTCTTAGCCCATTTCGCACTTGGTTTTTGTTGATTGATGGGTTCCATTCTTGAGTGCTCAAATGAGTGGATACAAAGTTGTCAACTTTTTGTCGCAGATTCTGGTAGGCAGGCTGACGACAATGACAGAAGTACACCGGCATTGATCAATAGCTGAGGACATTTTCCAGCACAACTGGCTAGCTAACTATGCTAAAAAAAAAAAACATGGTTGGACACAAAGCGTAAACGTGCTAGCTAGCTGAGTAAAATAAATGTAGACAGCCAGTTAGTCAGGAAAAAGTTGAAAACTATATATAGTACCTTTGTATCCACATCTGCCAGGCAATCTCTGCGGAACTCGTCGAACAAGCCTCGGTTCTTGAGATGTTCCACGATGAGACCGATTAGCTGAGGATCTCCGGGAGGAAGATTCACCGCGTTACCGCTGGCACCCTCCGCCATACCGATGTTTGTTTAATTTCAGCGTTGTTTATAAACCAGTGTAACACTATCGATATCAATTGAAGAAACGACACAAAAGAACTGCTCGTGGGTCTAAAACTACAAACTAGCTAGTTATGTGGAATAATGATTTGGAAGTGTACACAAGTACCAAAATGCTTTGCAATACGGAAGTCCCTCCTCATTGCTCTTTAGACAGTTGCTTCCTGGGAAGTGTCCTACTTAGCTACTACGCTAGGTGGTCTTTCATCTTGATAGGCCCTGCATGGTCATTACCAATTCTGCATTGGCCGTGCAGCATTTACGGTGTTTTGGACTCTGCAGAAGTCAGGGCATTCATACTTATTTCGTTTCGCCGAGCAGCGCTGTTGTGAAGGAAGTTGTCAATGAAGTGAGTTTGTGTTATACAGGACCTCCCGCCCTCACCGACCGTCAAACAATCATTTCAATGCGGGGTTATACCGTGCACTCCGCATTGTTAAAACATTTGAGAGGCGCACTGCGATGCGGTACAGAGCTCAATTTGGCCCCTGGAGGCTCCTCTATTGCGCCACACCATCCACACCGCGCCTCAGACCACATTTTCAGATCAAGAATAAAATGGCTCTTAGCTTTTGGTTACAGATAGGGAACTCTTTGGTTAGACACAGTTCAACCTTAAAAAAATACCAAATGTACTGATGACAGGGCGTAATGGCCAGATCATATTAATTGTCTTGTTTGATAAAAAAAAAATGAATGTCTCTAATATTGTTAGCAATACTCACAATGTATGTATATCTTTCCTGTAAATTGCATACTGGTAAATGTAGACCACCTCATAACAACTTAGGTATAGGCCTATGGATTACAGTACTTGGTTTTGCATAATGATGAAATCAGTTTGTGCCTAATTAATTCATACATTTCCTGTGTGACAGATCAAATAGACAGTGTCCATCTAAGATGGGATGGTGATTATAGGTCTGGTGTGGGTGAGACTGGGAAAAAATACATCTGTATTTGTGAATCTTTTTTTAAATGGCCATGTGAGTGTTACATAACAACCTCAATTGCTGCAATTTGCACTCAATTATGTTTATCCTCTATGGGCTAGGTGGGACGCTTGCGTCCCACCTACTCAACAGCCACTTTAAGCCTGTGGCGCGATTTTCAAAACCTTAAAAATCCTATTACTTCAATTTCTCAAACATATGACTATTTTACAGCTATTTAAAGACAAGACTCTCGTTAATCTAACCACACTGTCCGATTTCAAAAAGGCTTTACAACGAAAGCAAAACATTAGATTATGTCAGCAGAGTACCAAGCCAGAAATAATCAGACACCCATTTTTCAAGCCAGCATATAATGTCACCAAAACCCAGAAGACAGCTAAATGCAGCACTCACCTTTGATGATCTTCATCAGATGACAACCCTAGGACATTATGTTATACAATACATGCATGTTTTGTTCAATCAAGTTCATATTTATATCAAAAACCAGCTTTTTACATTAGCATGTGACGTTCAGAACTAGCATACCCCCGCAAAATTCCGGGGAATTCGCTAACATTTTACTAAATTACTCACGATAAACGTTCACAAAAAGCATAACAATTATTTTAAGAATTATAGATACAGACCTCCTCTATGCACTCGATATGTCCGATTTTAAAATAGCTTTTTGGTGAAAGCACATTTTGCAATATTCTAAGTACATAGCCCAGGCATCACGGGCTCGCTATTTAGACACCCGGCAAGTTTAGCACTCACCATAATCATATTTACTATTATAAAAGTTTGATTACCTTTTGTTGTCTTCGTCAGAATGCACTCCCAGGACTGCTACTTCAATAACAAATGTTGGTTTGGTCCAAAATAATCCATCGTTATATCCGAATAGCGGCGTTTTGTTCGTGCGTTCCAGACACTATCCGAAATGGTAAAGAAGTGTCGCGCGCATGGCGCAATTCGTGACAACAAAATTCTAAATATTCCATTACCGTACTTCGAAGCATGTCAACCGCTGTTTAAAATCAATTTTTACGCCATTTTTCTCGTAGAAAAGCGATAATATTCCGACAGGGAATCTCCTTTTCGGCAAACAGAGAAAAAAATCACAAAGGCGGGGGCGGTCGGGTCACGCGCATAAGCCCAGAGTCCCTTGATCGGCCACTTGAGAAAGGCGATAATGTGTTTCAGCCTGGGGCTGGAATGACGACATTCTGTTTTTTCCCGGGCTCTGAGAGCCTATGGAAGACGTGGGAAGTGTCACGTTAGAGCAGAGATCCTTAGTAAAAGATAGAGATGGAAAAGAAGTTCAAGAAATGGTCAGACAGGCCACTTCCTGTAAAGGAATCTCTCAGGTTTTGACCTGCCATTTGAGTTCTGTTATACTCACAGACACCATTCAAACAGTTTTAGAAACTTTAGGGTGTTTTCTATCCATATGTAATAAGTATATGCATATTCTAGTTACTGGGTAGGAGTGGTAACCAGATTAAATCGGGTATGTTTTTTATCCAGCCGTGTCAATACTGCCCCCTAGCCCTAACAGGATATCTGACTCACATTGTCAGACAGCATCTTCTGTTTATTTGAATATTAATACCACATGGCTCTTTTAAAAAACCCTTGAGGTAATTCAAGTGTTAGACTATTGGCCATGTGGCTGATTTATAAATAACCTAAATGTGAATTGTTTTGTAATTTAGGCCTATATTACAAAAATCAACTACAGAGATATGATTTTGTCTTGCAATTATTTTCTTTAATAAATGTAGTTATTGTAAATGGTGGGGGTGGTCTTTAATTATAATGTCAACTATAGTCTCCTCAATTTCCAGGAGTAGCTGGTTGCCAGGCAACTAGGGAGAGGAACCATGGTGATACTAAGGGAAGAGGAGGGAGAAACAAGGGGCGTCTGATGAGGAGGACAGTGTCTTTATGGATAGTTCAACATGTATTGCAACATTGTTTCCATGTAAGTACACCATGGTCTTGTAGGCTAACCCTTTATACTGGGAGTATAGCCTGTATATAGCCTCCTCTCTTATTTCTTATTTTGTGTGTTTTTTAAAATGTTCAACATTTTTATTAGTTAAACTTTTTTGATATTGAGTACTGCACTGTTGGGTAGGGTTTGCATAATAATTTCACTGTACTTGTGCATGTGACAAACTTGAAACCTGGAGGCCTGTTTAGTTTGGCTCTCATTGGCAGAGGAAAAATGCAAATTGGCTACTGTGAATTGACAACCCTTCTGCAATTTGTCAACGTGTTTGGAAATGACAGAGAGCCGTAGAGGCAAACCAGATGATCTCAAACCTATTTTTTCATACACATTATTTGTGTATAACATATGCATATACCAACATGGAGAGTTGAGGTACGCCCTCTGTACGGCATTGTCTTTTTCACAATGCAGTTATGCTTATTAATGGACAGTATTCATTTCATGTTGCCTCAGAGATGGTTTGAGCACAGTAATTAAATCTTCCAGATTTAGATCACCAATGGGCCACAAGATGGTGACATAACATCAGTATGTGTCAGAGTTAAAGCAGCTTGAGCAGATAGGTTTAATTATGCAACGCTGTAGTCTCCAGCTGTAGTTGACAGTTTTTCGACATGTGCTGTGGCATATGTATCTTTGATCTGTACAATAAGATATTCTGTAACTGCCACCAAACAACAAAAACAAAGCACCCCGGCATGAAAACACACACACACAAATACTTAATGGCACTAGTCCCAATCATAACTCTGCCAATTTTGCAGAATCAGGCTGGCCTGCTGTACTGTAATCATTTTACAGTCGGATTGCAGTCCTGGTTTTTGGGATCAATATGTCATTGTGCTCCCACTAGTATATCCTTGTAGATTCCTGGGTAAAGCATGACGCTTGCAACGCCACATGATTGTAGGTTTGATTTCCACGGGGGACCAGTATGAAGAAGAAAAATAAAGTATAAGAATGTATGCATTCACTATTGTAAGGAACTCTGGGTAAGTGTGTCTGCTAAAATGTAAATGAGTCAGAACTCTATTCTTCCTGGTTGGCACATGGATTAGGAATCTAAGAAAGGAGTGTTTTGGAGCACTTACTTTGGTATTATGTGATTTTATAAACTGGGTGGTTTGAGCCCTGAATTGGGATTGGTTGATAGCCATGGTATATCAGACCATAAAACATTGAGTTTTACTGCTCTATTTATGTTGGTGACCAGTTTATAATAGCAATAAGGCTCCTCAGGGGTTTGTGATATATGGCCACTATGCCACAGCTAAGGGCTGCGTACAGGCACTTTGCGCTGCATCGTGCATAAGAACAGCCCTTAGTTGTGGTATATGGCCAATATACCACACCTCCTTGGGCTCCTGAGTGGCGCAGCGGTCTAAGGCACTGCATCTCAGTGCAAGAGGTGTCACTACAGTCCCTGGTTTAAATCCAGGCTGTATCACATCTGGCTGTGATTGGGAGTCTCATATGGTGGTGCACAATTGGCCCGTGTTTGGCCACGGTAGGCTGTCATTGTAAATAAGAATGTTTTCTAAACTGACTTGCCTAGGTAAAAAAATAAAACGTAACTCAACAAGCGGAGCAGATCAGCTTGCATTTACAATACGAGAGCAGAAAAACTCAATCTTGAAGCTGAGATAAACCAAGTGTTTTCAGATTTATTTTCCATTCATTGGACAATTACCTTTTAGTATGTACACACCAGGGACGTCACAAGAGATTCAAGGATAGGGGGGTAAGCCTCTTTTATGGGGGTCTGGCATACTCCCTCCTGTCCGTTTACTGTTAAGCCACAGAAGTAGCTGAGACTGTTAGCTAATGTTAACCAAAATGTTAGCTACCAGTAGGCCTAATGGTACATGTACACTAGATAGCAGTAAATTGCCGCGTGCCGCTTAGGCCGTCCATTGTGACTCGCTTGTGGGTGTGCTGGCAGCATATGGCAGCAAATAGTTTGATTGTGCGTCAAGAATTCAGCATAGCAAGTTTGTATGAAGGTCTGGTTATAAAATGGGTACATAGTTCAAAAGTAATATCCTCTAAAATGCTCTAGTGACAAACAAACTTTGTTGCCTTGTTTCCAATTGTCCACATGGCTGGGAGAACCTATTCAAGGAAGTATATACATTTAGAAAATGTAAAAAAACAACAACTATGTATTATTAGCTAACTACAGTTCAGACTAACTCAAATGAGCTGCTAAATGAGCTAGCTAGTCGGCTAGCTTGCTATCTAGCCAAATTCACATACTGTATAGATAGCTAAGTGAATTAAATATCACTAGCTACCCAACTTCATATTAGTTAGCTGTCTTGATGTATTTATCACTGTAAAAAAACAAACTCCAAATGCATTTGTAGGTAGCTAGCTAACAGCCATGGAGGAGGGTGAAAGGATAGCAGCCCCAACTGTCAGTGAGAGAGGAGGCTATTCTGGATAGGGCAGGTACTTGTGTAATTCCTGTCCCTAGAAGTGAGGACGGAGATAATTGTAACATAATATTCAGTGCGGTGTAATTTGACTATAATAAAGTCTGTTTCTTGTGAGGTTTTCTGTCCTCAGATAAAGAGAGCTATGAAAGCCTGTCTACATATGAAGAGCAGTGGTTCTCAGTCCTGGGGATTCAAAGGGGTGCACAATTTTGTTTTTGCCTTAGTACTGCACAGCTGATTCATATGATCGTCTCATCAAGCTTCGAGTGGTATTTATGTATTCATTTGTGATGCTATCCTTGATATTATCCTGTTATTGTCACATGCTACACATGTACATATGTGTGCCCATGCATCTATCAATCCAATGTTATCATGATTTGTTATCAGGTATATTATACTTTAGTAATCCACAATGACCAGGTGATGTAAGTCTAACAATTACATTGTCTTCCATATTCCCTAGATACCTTGTAACGGGAGATTCCTTCAAAACAATTGCCTACAGTTAACATGTATGGCACTGCAAGGTTGGGTGACCAGGGCCATCTGGGACTGCCTCCTGGGGGAATTCAGGTGTGTGAAGGCTATCTGTGTCCTGCATAACTTCATGAGGATGGACACGAGGACCAGGAGGGGATCTGCAGCTCGCCGCCATTTGCCAGAGAAGTCTGCTGCTCTGCAGGATGTTTCAAGGATAGGGTCCAACAACGCAGTAAGAAAGGCAAACCGTGTGCGGGATATCTTCACCTCCTACTTCTTCAAAGAGGGTGCTGTTCTCTGGCAACACCATAGACTACACTATGCACAACCAAATGCTCTTTTAAGAGCCATCCACATTGCAATAAGAGTATTCTTCCATTTACTTAACTATGTCAACTGCAATTATTCAATTCCCAGTTTCTCTCCCTTTGATTTCTACTTCTCAGGTGAGGGTGCTGTTTAGGTAAGGGCGTGATGTCTGTACAAAAACAACAGGCTCTTTTAAGAGTCACCCATATTGAAAAAATGTAGAACAATTAGACACCCTATAACCCACACCTACACACTCATGTATCAATCTGATTGATGGATTGTGTTGTGCAGTAAGCAGGCTCAAGTGTATAACTGTGGCTCCTTCCACCTTTAACAAATAGGCAAGAGGGCCAACCATGGAGAATAGTAAAACACTTCATTATTTCTATAACTACGCTATATTGTTTGTCCTCATGTGCCCGTTCAGGTTTTTCAGCATTAAGTACCCTGCAGCCACTTAGTGTGGACACCAGGTGAGGCCACACACAGATTCCTGTTGAACACTGTCTCTTTTAACATTATTTTATCAATAACAGTCCCTCTCCTTCACTTCATCCCTCTCTCCTCTTTTATCCCTAAATCCTCTAGGTTATATCAGATGTGTCGGTGAAGCCCTCCCGCATCTGAACTGGCTACATAGAGGGCACTTGGTCAAGTCAACAGGAAGTATTATTAAAGAGATGCTTTACATGGAAATAGAGATGCAGTAGTCCCAGAGTTCATGATCCAAGGTCAGTTTTGCATTTCACCCGATTATTATGACTACCAATGTTAGAATAAAAAATAAAAACAAGGCTTAAACATGCTCTCTCTCTCTCTGTCTCTTGTCTGCAGATGTTTTGATGTGAGAGAGGATGCTAAACCCCAGTCCCGTCATCGCCACCTCACCTGCTCATAAGATAACCGTCGGGCCGACTTGAGACACTATGTAATTGTGATGAACTGAGAGAATATTTGGGTTGCACTGTGATTCATTAATCATATGCTGCCTTCCCTGCTCCTATGTTCTTACCTCTTTCTTCCTGTTTTTATATTGCACAAAAGATGTACAGATTGAACTTGTATTTATAATATTACAATTATATTTATAATGCATGTATTTATAACACTTGGTTTATTGAACTTCTTTCAATAAAGCGTTTAATTCTCTACTGGTTGAAATTAAGTCTCATTTAATGAAATACTACACCTATCTGTGTTTATCAGATCAATGCAGATGAAGGGCATTATATATACACAGATGAACCAGTTTTAGACTATTTACATGATGCATAAGAAGTGTAGTGCATTGTTTTTATATTCTATATCTGTATATATTCATTACAAATCAGCCTTTAACTAGTTAAATCCTGTTTCTAGTCTATTAGTTACAATGTGTAACCATGATGTTCCAGGACCAAGATTGGTAAACACTGTTGAAGTGTATAATTGTAATACATACATGCAGACACAGCGTCATTCAAAGACTGGAATGTGATACTCCTGGTATTGGATATGACTGAAAAATAATCTCAAAGACATTCATACCTAAACTGCACCTTTATTTGCCAAGGTAGAGTACATGATCAGTGAATATATTAAATATACAGGCTACAATGTGGGGATCTCATGCATGGCAATAACTACATGTATATACGACTTGCATCCTTGGCACAACATGATATTATATTCTACTCAATCCATAGGCTTCATTAATGTCATTCAGGCTGTTTTGAAGTTGATACAACTGGCTATGATAGCTGAGGTTCATAGCTAGGTTCTGAACTAATATGTATACCAAACGTTTGGGTCCATACACAGATCGGCTAGATAGCTAGCTACACATCCATAGGCATACAGGTATTTTTATCATCCACTGCACAATAAGCAATAACATAGCTAACTACGTTATTTCATCTATCTGCATAGAAAATATCAGGAAGGCAAGCTTACAAAATTGTAAATTCAATTTGCAGTAAATGCTTTAGCTTGCTAGATTCTTTACATCCACTGTTTCACAAGACGACAGCCTGGTTTGCTGGTTGTTTCAGGAGTCCCTAAAACATTAAACAACCACAATTACAATTTCATACTCATGTCACAACACCCATAAAGCTAAGCAGATAACGTAGCTGGCTAATGTCAGCTGGTCAGACAGTTTGCTAAATCGCGATTTTCGCTAATTAACTTTATGATAAAAAATAAAGCATAATCGTTTGTCTCTACACTAACTAACATATTCCTGTCAACTGTACTTTTTTTTTTGCATGATTCGTTATGGCGTTATAATCACTTACATTTGCTTCCATCCGAGTATTTTTGTCAGACATCTTTGCTGAATAAAGTCTAACACGGAACCCAGACCGGCTACGCGCGTGCGCCATCGTGCTTAAAGGTATTTCGTCCCCCCACACCAAACGCGATCACGACACGCAGGTTAAAATGTCAAAACAAACTCTCAACCAATTATATTCATTTGGGGACAGGTGGAAAAAGCATTAAACATTTATGGTAATTAGCTAGCTAGCTTGCACTTGCTAGCTAATTTGTTTATTTATTTATTTATTTTTTTATTGCTAGCTAATTTGTCCTATTTAGCTAGCTTGCTGTTGCTAGCTAATTTGTCCTGGGATATAAACATTGAGTTGTGTATTTTGTGGTTGTGACCCAGAGACTCTTTACCATTTATTTTGGGACTGTTCTTATGTCAGAATATTTTGGTGTGAGTTAGAAGATTTTATTTGAAAAGAAACACCTTTTAATGTTAATTTGAAAGACTCTGATATTATATTTTATTTTGATCCAAATGATATGGACCCTGATTTAACTTTCATTGTTAATTTGTTTCTTTTATGGAAGATTCTTTTTCCATAAAATGAAGTGGGCCGAGAACAAATCCCTCTTCACATTATTTAAAATAGAATTGAAATATTATTTTGAAATGATCAGTAAATGTAAAAACAAAAAAGCAACACGCACCATAGAAGTATTTAACAAATTGAAAATTAATCTTGATATGTAATACAGCGGTCTGTTAGGTTTATGTACTCTTGTTTGTATATTTCTGTTTTTTTGTATTTGTTATGTTCATAAATAAAAAATAAAAAATAAACATTGAGTTATTTTACCTGAAATGCACAAGGTCCTCTACTCCGCCAATTAATCCACACATAAAAACGGTCGACTGAATCGTTTCTAGTCATCTCTCTTCCTTCCAGGCTTTTTCTTCTCTTGACTTTATATTGCGATTGGCAACTTTCATAAATTAGGTGCATTACCGCCACTGACCTCATTCGTCTTTCAGTCACCCACGTGGGTATAACCAATGAGGAGATGGCACGTAGGTACCTGCTTCTATAAAGCGGTGTAGTCAGCCTGTAAGATGGAACGGTTGACGAAAAAAAAAAATTACAGAAGAAATATATTGACTGATATTGATTTATTTATGGGGGGCTAATGAACATTTTAAAGCCCCCCTAAAATAGGCCTAGCGACGTCCCTGGTACACACTCAGATAGAGGGGACAAAGGCTAGGTACAACAAAAGTAAGGCT
This sequence comes from Salmo salar, assembly GCF_965601325.2. Classification (NCBI taxonomy): domain Eukaryota; kingdom Metazoa; phylum Chordata; class Actinopteri; order Salmoniformes; family Salmonidae; genus Salmo; species Salmo salar. The sequence continues at coordinate 83,674,494 of NC_138294.1, read as the reverse complement.
GAGTTGTGACAGTATAATGTGAATTTTGAAACTATATTTGTGTGAGATATCTCATGGGGCTTGTATTTACCTGTATTTTCATTGTAGCACTTAGAAATAGACACTTACCCCTACTGAAAATATTTAATGCAGTATAATGCACACATGTTAAACCAGAGACCAATTTACTCCATTGTCTGATCATACAAGTCTCTTTGTTGCCAAGGCAACTCCTTCTCCAGACTTCACATTTTAAACTGAAGAGAAATCTTATGCACCAACAGCTTCATTTATCTTTACCTTATGTCTTTAGGATTATGATCAAACGACACACTTCAGTATAATGACATCAATTACCAGGTCTTAGTCTGTGGTGCAATAGTTACATTTCAATGAGTATTTGTAAATTGATATTCCTATAGGCTTTTACAGGGGTAAAATAGGAAGGAACTGCATGGAGAAGAGTTTCGTCACCCATGGTTTAAGGACAACAATGGGCTCCTGAGTGCTCCTGAGACCACAGTCTTTCTCTGCCTCCGTCACTGATTTGGCGTTGGGCCCTTTTCAGAATTTGTTGACTGCTTGTTCGCTTCTCTGGACAAGAAATAAGAAAAAGAGATGCATAACTTAGTTTCATCTCCTCTCTGGTATTACTGCACATTTACAAGGACCTATGTCAGGGCTTTATTAGGCTTAACTAAGTACCTTTGAGGAGAACAAGATAGGCTGTTCTCTTGGGAATGTTTCCTCTTCATCGTCAGACTTGTCGTGGCGTCTTTTGATTGACGACCTGTGGCTCGACTTATACTCACGCACAAAGGCATAGGAGAGGTTCTCAATGTCCTGGATGGGCTGGGAGGACTCGGTCTTTGAGGGCCCTGCAGCCTCAGTCTGGGAAGTTCACTCTTCAGTCAAGAGTAGACTATTTCCATGAGACACTATTTGGCATGACAGGCCCTGTAACAAACATTGCTTAGATTCTAGAATGTTGGATTCCCTTAAGTTCCATTGGACCACAGTTCCCTTAGATTCTATTCTGACCATGGTATGAACATTTAAAAATATAATAATCAAAAAGACTGTGATGATGATGTTGGAAAGGATGTAGGTATTTAGAGTCAATTTTTTCTTGGTCATTAAAGTGCTCCTGAGTGGCGCAGCGGTCAAGGCACTACATCTCAGTGCCAGGGGCATCACTACAGTCCCTGGTTTGAATCCAGGCTGTATCACATCTGGCCGTGATTGGGAGTCCCATAGGGCGGTTCACAATTGGCCCAGCGTTGTCCAGGTTTGGCTGGGGTAGGCCGTCATTGTAAATAAGAATTTATTCCTAACTGACTTGCCTAGTTCAATAAAGATTCAATTTAAAAACACACACACACACAGCTAGTGGAGTAACAGTAATTACTGTATGAATGCTTGATCCTCCTGAGGTATATCTTAACTCAATAATATAAATGAAGAATAGGGCTGGAGGAAAATGGCTTCCACAGCTCTCTGTCATGGCAACCGCAGCGGATGAGAGTGGGATATCATCTAGTCATGGGCTTTCTGTCAGACATTATGGACATATTAAGTAAATATCAAGGGCTTCTCATGAATATCTCATTTGCAGACTGCCCACCCCTCCTGGACCTAGCTGTGAATGGCGTTGTTTGATATGAAAAATGCCCACTGCATCCTACTGAAGTGCTAGATTGAATTCTGTATGTTGTTTTATTCACACCTCCAGAGAATCACTCCAATTTATTTTCCTCATAGACGAGGTGTGCTGCTTAAATCAGTGGTGTGTGATTGTGTGTGTGTGTTACGCGCTGCTTAAAAAAGGTGTGTGTGTGTGTATGTGTTTGATATGCACACAGGCGACGGTGAAATAATAGGTCACTGTCATCTCAAGGCAAGCCACTGAAGAGAGAGGAAATGATGTGACATGTCCCTCATCTTTATTTTACATCAGTCGCATTCACACATTGGTCCTTTACGTGCTAGAGCTCTCCTTTCATTCTAATCAAACAACAAAACGGAGGTGACATGAAACAAACATAAAAAAAGGCTCTTTTGAGGAAATTCCGTTCTCTGCACAGGGATGGTGCATCCTGTCACTTTAACTAGACTTTTCTCAACTATGGAATCTTCCCTCCTTTGCGAGGTCATTTAAACATGTGCGTTTATTTATGCAATATTTGTGTGTGCATGTGCATGTGCATGCATGACTGTGTGTTTTTACTATTCCTCGAGACAATGCACAGCTGTCTCTTCTGCAGGGGTTTCTCTGTTGCCTGGCAGCCAAGTCATTTTATTAGACGCCTGTTAGCCTCCATTTATGCTAATTTATCATGGGGACAGAGATGATCCAGATTTGCCTGCTGCCAACCATCACTCACATCTGCTTGCCATGTTTGCAAATGCACACTGATCCAATTAGACATTAAAGATGTCACTCAGTCACAGGAGGGACAGTCAGTCTGAAACATTGGGTCCTGATAGGCTGGTGTGCCTTCAGAATACTAACATGTCATTGTCTTATCCCACCAGGTTGCCAGTCTCCTTCTAGCTGGAATTAACTCAAGCTCCTTTTTCTCTTTGCAAAGTGTGAAAACCAGAACAAAATGGTGAATCTCACTAAAATGGAGGTTATGAGTAACACTGAGAAGACCAAACCCGAAAGCCAGATGTGCAGGTCTGCCTGGCTGGTTAGCTGGCCTGAGGCTGCTCTCTCACCAGATGCCTAATTTGTGAGTTTAGTATTGTTTGTATTTGTGATGTGGCTGGGCTGGCTACTGGGGTTGGAGCAGACTGAGGAGACAGGATGAGCCACCGCAGAGAGGAAACGTCATTGACAAGAGCTGGACGCTGTCGGCCACTAGAGGGCATGTGTCTGTCGGCCACATGTGTTTCACTGCCTGCTCAACTTTACTTACCACTCACTGCTCTGATAATGCAGAGAGGACAGAGAAATGTCTTTCAGGTTTAAAGAGTATTGTTCTTATTGGACTTCCTGAGCTATGACCTTTAGTTGAATAGCATCTTAATAGAAATAGGTTCCTGAAACTAGTTCTAGTAAATATTAGGCCTGTGAAGTTTGATGCAATCAGTTAAGAATGAAATCTTAGGAATGAATGAAAACCAAATCAGATCAGCACCAGCTTCCTTACATTTAATACACCTCAGCAGATAGACTAAAACACTGACTAGAACACTGTGAGACATGTCTTGTCCTCTGTAATGACAATCGGTTCCATTTGAGGACATAGTTGGGTGTGCAGGATGACACACAACGGGTTCAGGAAGATTCTTGTACCAAAGCAAAAGTTCCCAATTCTCTTGTCATCTTGCAATATTCTGGAGAGAGATCAAGCCCCCTCGAACAAAGAGCTGGCTTTTGTTGTTTGATCTGCTGCCATCAGCACACTAGCATCTTGGAGGCTTATTTTAATGTGAATTCAGCACTGTATGAAATATTTAAAAAGAGGCGTCTCTCTCTCTCTCTGTGTGCTGCCCATCTTCTATTGTTTCTCTGTGTAGCATCTCTGTCCTCTCCAGTCTGTGTGTAAAGCCTGCAGATGGGCGCTGGGGTGAATAAGCCCTTCACAATCAGGGACACACACACTATGGGCTATAAATAGCCTGATACTCACTGACACACATACAGCCTCTGCCACTATACTTCCAATCTAGGGGGAATCAATCTGGAGAATTCCAAGCAGTTTCCTTGTCGGTATTTCATGCACATTCCATGCTCATGCTAGCTAGTTAGATTGTATTGACACAAACAAAGAATGGGTTAGTGTGGTGGATGTAGTCATTTTTTCTTCTATGGAGGACATGGATGCACTAGAAGCAGCATATATTCTTGCCTCATGCATACTTAACCACGGGGGGCTCCACTTTCTCACGCCATGTATGACGAAGAGGGAGAGCGAGAGCGAGAGCGACAGAAAGAGGGAGGGAGGGAGGGAGAGGGAGAGGGAGAGAGCGAGGGAGACTGATGGAGAGAGAGCAAGAGAGAGAAAGGGACAGAGAACAGGGGAGAGATTAAGAAGAAGAAGAGAGAACAATGAACTACAGGACAAAATAAAAACCCTCCAACCCACAAAGGCCTGTGGTGTTGATGGTATCCTCAATGAAATGATCAAATATACAGAAAACAAATTCCAATTGGCTATACTAAAACTCTTTAACATCATCCTTAGCTCTGGCATCTTCCCCAATATTTGGAACCAAGGACTGATCACCCCAACCCACAAAAGTGGAGACAAATTTGACCCCAATAACTACTGTGGGATATGCGTCAACAGCAACCTTGGGAAAATCCTCTGCGTTATCATTAACAGCAGACTCGTACATTTCCTCAGTGAAAACAATGTACTGAGCAAATGTCAAATTGGCTTTTTACCAAATTATCGTACAACAGACCACATATTCACCTTGCACACCCTAATTGACAAACTAACAAACCAAAACAAAGGCAAAGTCTTCTCATGCTTTGTTAATTGCTTTGTTAAACTCAATTTGACATGAGGGTCTGCTATACAAATTGATAGAAAGTGGTATTTGGGGAACATACGTCATTATAAAATCCATGTACACAAAACAACAAGTGTACGGTTAAAATAGGCAAAAAATACACACATTTCTTCCCACAGGGACATGGAGTGAGACAGGGATGCAGCTTAAGCCCTACCGTCTTCAACATATATATCAACAAGTTGGCGAGGGCGCTAGAACAGCCTACAGCACCCAGCCTCACCCTACTAGAATCTGAAGTCAAATGTCTACTGTTTGCTGATGATCTGGTGCTTCTGTCCCCAACCAAGGAGGGCCAACAGCAGCACCTAGATCTTCTGAATATATTCTGTCAGACCTGGACCCTGACAGTAAATCTCAGTAAGACCAAAATAATGGTGTTCCAAAAAAGGTCCAGTCGCCAGGATCACAAATACAAATTTAATCTAGACACCGTTGCCCTAGAACACACAAAAAACTATACATACCTCAGCCTAAACATCAGCACCACAGGTAACTTCCACAAAGCTGTGAATGATCTGAGAGACAAGGAACATAAAATTCGACATACCAATTAGGACCTGGCTAAAAATACTTGAATCAGTTATAGAACTCATTGCCCTTTATGGTTGAGAGGTCTGGGGTCCGCTCACCAACCAAGAATTCACAAAATGGAACAAACATCAAATTGAGAAAACTGCAAAAATATCCTCTCTGTACAACGTTAGAGTTTTTTTTTTTAACAAGGACAGTGCTCATTAATTAATGTTTCAGTAAAAGTGCCGGTTTTAGCCAGCCGGCTAATTTTCAACCGCAGTCCCTGGGTAGGTTATTAACGTAAAACACCAAATAATGCATGCAGAGCAGAATTAGGCCAATACCTGCTAATGATCAAAATCCAGAAAAGAGCCGTTAAAATCTACAACCACCTAAAAGGAAGCGATTCCCAAACCTTCCATAACAAAGCCATCACCTACAGAGAGACAGTAACAATTAGATCTAATCAAATCATGAGAAAACAAAAAGATAATTACTTGACACATTGGAAAGAATTAATGAAAAAAACAGAGCAAACTAGAATGCTATTTGGCCCTAAACAGAGAGTACACAGTGGCAGAATACCTGACCACTGTGACTGGCCCAAACTTAAGGAAAGCTTTGACTATGTACAGACTCAGTGAGCATAGCCTTGCTATTGAGAAAGGCCACAGGAAGGCAGACCTGGCTCACAAGAGAAGACAGGCTATGTGCACACTGCCCACAAAATGAGGTGGAAACTGAGCTCCACTTCCTAATCTCCTGCCAAATGTATGACCATATTGGAGACACATATTTCCCTCAGATTACACAGGCCCACAAAGAATTCGAAAACAAACCCAATTTTGACAAACTCCCATATCTACTGGGTGAAATACCACAGTGTGCCATCACAGCAGCAAGATTTGTGACCTGTTGCCACAAGGGCAACCAGTGAAGAACAAACACCTGTCACGGGTGTCATAGGTTAGAGACCAAGGCGCAGCGGGTTGCGTGCTCATCATTATTTTATTTATAGGTGAACACGAAAAACCAATAAACAAAGAACGACAGTTTCGCAGGCTATACACAGCAGTGCAAAAACAATCTCCCACAAAGGGACAGGTGGAAAACAGGCTCCCTAAGTATGACTCTCAATCAGAAACAACGATGTACAGCTGTTCCTGATTGAGAGCCACACCAGGCCAACAAAGAAATACACAACATAGAAACCCTAGAATACAAAACACAAGAACATATCCAACACCCCGGAACACATAAATCAAATACCCCTCTACAATAGACACACACCCCGAACCACCTAAATCAACTACCCCCTCTACGTCGACACTTACACCAATAAACCCCAGAAACACTCTACACAAAATATCCCTCTATCTAAACACATACACAAAACCATGAAAACAAATACCCTCTGCCACGTCCTGACCAAACTACAATAACAAATACCCCTTTACTGGTCAGGACGTGACAACACCATTGTAAATGCTACCCATATTTATGTTTATTTATTTTCACTTTTGTACTTCAACCATTTGCACATCGTTACAACACTGTATATATACATAATATGACATTTGTAATGTGTTTATTCTTTTGGGAAATACTGCGAGTGTACTGTTTACTGTTTATTTTTATTGTTTATTTCACTTTTGTATATTATGTACTTCACTTGCTTTGGCAATGTTAACATATGTTTCTCATGCCAATAAAGCCCCTTGAATTGAATTGAATTGAGAGAGAGAGCGAGAGAGAGAGCAGGGGAGAGATTAAGAGGAAGAGAGAGAGAGAGTGCGTGGGAGGCAGGCAAGCAGCATATCCCTCTACAATTAAAAGCCTCTCTCTTGCCTTTCGATCCCTCTCTCTCTCTGTGCTGTGACGTTTTCTTCAAATCCTGATGCCCTCCCCCTTGCGTCGTGCCGCTATCTGCGAATATCGTCAGGATAATTATTCGCTCAGAGGCATCTGAGGCACAAGCATCTGCCTCTCCTTCTGTTGACCTCTAGTCCCCCTCCTCCTCTTCCTCCTCCTCCTCCTGCTGCCTTCTCAAGCCTGTTCTACCTTCCTACTCCTCAGATTCATTACCTACAACAGAGTCTTGATCAACTAAACATGCATGCATTGACTTTCTTAGAATGAGAAAGAAATGTAGATAAAACAGTAGATGGATGATATAGAGGGGAAGTGAAAGAGAGAGAGAAAGAGAGAGGGCGGACAGACCGTATGGAGAGAGAATGATGAATGCGAAAAGGCTTTCATATTCAAATGGAGATTGAAATGGGAACTTATCAGGGTGTCACTTTTCTATCTCTTTAACACTAGGGACACACTCCATGCTTGTGTGTGCCACCGGTCTGTCACACCAATATGATTGGTCCCTAAACATGATCGTTTTTTTCTAGGTGTCTGGTGATTCTTCCCCCTTAATGCAGTTTCAGCCACTCAGGAGTCAGGAGGGTAGAGACTCCTAGCAACTCCTATCATTTCACTGCAGGAAGGTATATGTTCTAGATCTGTGGCTCTAGATGAAGGAAACAGCTGAGGAATTCTCAGTCATGTTAACAGCCATCGACTTGTAGATACACCCTAGGCTTATGGTGACTCAATATCACCATCTGTACACTACAGTATTACCTGGTTCCAAGTACTGGTATGTATCAACATGGATTGAATCCTGTTCATTATGTAGACCTCTTGAATTTAGCTCCAACATCAGGGTGGCTATGTGACTGATTTAGTAGTTTAATATAGAACATTAGAAGACAAGCGTTATGCATCATTATGGAAAAAAGCCCCAGCATTGTGAACATTATCAGCCAGAAGTCAATCTCTGTCTGGTAGACGTCACCAAGCATGCAGAGCTCATCAACTGCTTAATTAGCAGCTCATAAAACGGGTGGGGAGATCAAATTACAAAATATTCATGATATACGTACATTAGACTAGTGAGGGGGGATAGGCTCTCCAATGAGAGGGGGGATAGGCTCTCCAATGAGAGGGGGGATAGGCTCTCCAATGAGAGGGGGGATAGGCTCTCCAATGAGAGGGGGGATAGGCTCTCCAATGAGAGGGGGGATAGGCTCTCCAATGAGAGGGGGGATAGGCTCTCCAATGAGAGGGGGGATAGGCTCTCCAATGAGAGGGGGGATAGGCTCTCCAATGAGAGGGGGGATAGGCTCTCCAATGAGAGGGGGGATGGGCTTTCCAATCTCTACCATCTCTCTCCATGATTCACAGAATCCTCTAAAAAACAGGAGAGCATATGTCAAGAAGCGTGTGGCACAGTTTGTGGATAGGACCCTGGAAATATGAGAGGCACAAGGCAGACCCATCAATAGAGGACAGAGGCAGGCATACATTATACATCTCCGTTGCATGGTGATATTATTGAACGATCGCTGGCTAGTATCAAATCTAATTGTATTTGTCACATGCGCCGAATTCAACAGCTCTAGACTTTATCATGAAATGCTTACTTACGAGCCCTTTCCCAAAAATGCAGAGTTAAAAAGTAAGAACAATTTGCAACAAATTAATATAGAAATAGTAACACAATAAAATAGCAATAACGAGACTATATAAAAGGAGTACTGGTTCTGAATCAATGTGCAGATGTACGAGGTAGTTGAGGTGATTGAGGTAATATAATGTAGGTAGGGGTAAAAGTGACTAGGTAATCAGGATAGATAATAATCAGAGTAGCAGCAGTGTTGGTAGTTGTGGTAATATAATGTAGGTAGGGGTAAAAGTGACTAGGTAATCAGGATAGATAATAATCAGAGTAGCAGCAGTGTTGGTAGTTGAGGTAATATAATGTAGGTAGGGGTAAAAGTGACTAGGTAATCAGGATAGATAATAATCAGAGTAGCAGCAGTGTTGGTAGTTGAGGTAATATAATGTAGGTAGGGGTAAAAGTGACTAGGTAATCAGGATAGATAATAATCAGAGTAGCAGCAGTGTTGGTAATTGAGGTAATATGTACATGTAGGTAGGGGTAAAAGTGACTAGGTAATCAGGATAGATAATAATCAGAGTAGCAGCAGTGTTGGTAGTTGAGGTAATATAATGTAGGTAGGGGTAAAAGTGACTACGTAATCAGGATAGATAATAATCAGAGTAGCAGCAGTGTTGGTAGTTGAGGTAATATAATGTAGGTAGGGGTAAAAGTGACTAGGTAATCAGGATAGATAATAATCAGAGTAGCAGCAGTGTTGGTAGTTGAGGTAATATAATGTAGGTAGGGGTAAAAGTGACTAGGTAATCAGGATAGATAATAATCAGAGTAGCAGCAGTGTTGGTAATTGAGGTAATATGTACATGTAGGTAGGGGTAAAAGTGACTACGTAATCAGGATAGATAATAAACAGAGTAGCAGCAGCGTATGTGGAGAGTGTGAAAGTGTGTCTATGAGTAAACTCTCTGTGGCTGGCATGAGCATGGGGGGGGGGGGGGGCATGGGTTCTGCTCTCCCTTGTCCTCCAGGCTGGTGTAGTGAAGTCTGTGCCCCCATGTGGAGCGTGGTGAGGGCGGGTGTGGGATGTAGTGTGAGAGGGAGTGGAAACCCCTTCACCTTAGGCTCAGAACAGAACAGCAGAGTGGCTCTGGGGAAAGACCAAGTGTGTCTTTACTCTCCTCTCCTCTCCTCTCCTCTCCTCTCCTCTCCTCTCCTCTCCTCTCCTCTCCTCTCCTCTCCTCTCCTCTCCTCTCCTCTCCTCTCCTCTCCTCTCCTCTCCTCTCCTCTCCTCTCCTCTCCTCTCCTCTCCTGTCCTCTCCTCTCCGCTCCTCTCCGCTCCTCTCCTCTCCTCTCCTCTCCTCTCAGAACTGCTGTGTACATCTGCCTAAATAGATCTGCTAGGCTGATTAAGGCTCCACGTTTACGTAATTGTGAGTTTGGAAACGTGTCGCTGGTTCCAATTTAAATCAGGTTGTTGTGATGTAAAACGGCCTATGAGTCTGGGAGAATAGGATGTGTTTAACTCGCTACAGTATTTCAGTACGCTCTCGTATCTTTCAGCCTGTTTGCGTGTGTTGATTCATTATTCAGTTGGCCTCTTCCTCTGCTTCCGGGCCCTCTCTGCCTGCCTCTGTAATGCAGTGGACTGGTAGTTTCTGTTTCAATGCAGGAGCCGTGACCGGTCCATTCATCTCCTCTTCCATTTGCCTAACACACAAACACGACACGAGCGAAATAACAGTGTGATGCAGGCCAGCAATCTGCACAGTGGAAATCAATAGCATGGGATCTAACATCTCTCCAGCCAAACAGTATGAGTCAGAGCCTGAGGGGAATCAATGCGGCCTGTAGGTGTTTGCCATAATGGGAGGCTTGCCTTTAATGGGAGGCAGTGGTGGTTTGTGTGTGTCTGTGTTTTTGGTTGTCTGTCAGTGGGTGAGTGCGGGTGTGTTTGGTCCTGAGTGTGTCTGTGTGTGTGTGTGTTTGGTCTTGTGTGTTTGGTCGTGTGGTTGTGTGTGTTTGGTTGTGTGGTTGTATGGTTGTGCTCCAGTGAAGGGCTTACATATGGGGTGTGGTTCATGGTAGACAGACAGGGCCTCACTCCCAGCTAGGGGTATACCATAACAGTAATTCAATTGAGCCGGCGAGCCAAGCCCGCTGGGATTTACAAAATCTGTGCAGGTGTGTCTGTAGTGTATGTGTATGTTTCTATGCTGGTGTGGGGGTTGACATTACAGGCTGGCCATGAAATGTGATTGTGTTTTTTTCAGTAGGGGGCAATTTGAGACTCCTGCCTCTTTCCTCTGTGTCCAATAAATACATGATCAGGGGCAGGAGATGAATTATTGAGAGGCCTCCCCTCCACCCCGTCTCCACTCTCTCTTCCACCCAGTCTCCACTCTCCCATCCACCCAGTCTCCACTCTCCCCTCTCCCCTCTCCTCTCCCCAGTCTCCACTCTCCCCTCTCCCCTCCACCCAGTCTCCACTCTCCCCTCTCCCCTCCACCCAGTCTCCACTCTCCCCTCCACCCAGTCTCCACCCTCTCCTCCATCCAGTCTCCACTCTCCCCTCTCCCCTCCACCCAGTCTCCACTCTCCCCTCCACCCAGTCTCCACCCTCTCCTCCATCCAGTCTCCACTCTCCCCTCCCCAGTCTCCACTCTCCCCTCTCCCCTCCACCCAGTCTCCACTCTCCCCTCCACCCAGTCTCCACCCTCTCCTCCATCCAGTCTCCACTCTCCCCTCCCCAGTCTTCACTCTCCCTTCTCCCCTCCACCCGTCTCCACTCTCTCTTCCATCCAGTCTCCACTCTCCCCTCCCCAGTCTCCACTCTCCCCTCCCCAGTCTCCACTCTCCCATCCACCCAGTCTCCACTCTCCCCTCCACCCAGTCTCCACTCTCCCCTCCACCCAGTTTCCACCCTCTCCTCCATCCAGTCTCCACTCTCCCCTCCCCAGTCTCCACTCTCCCCTCTCCCCTCCACCCAGTCTCCACTCTCCCCTCCACCCAGTCTCCACCCTCTCCTTCACCCAGTCTCCACCCTCTCCTCCACCCAGTCTCCACTCTCCCCTCCACCCAGTCTCCACCCTCTCCTCCACGCAGTCTCCACCCTCTCCTCCACCCAGTCTCCACCCTCTCCTCCACCCAGTCTCCACTCTCCCCTCCCCCAGTCTCCACTCTCCCCTCCACCCAGTCTCCACCCTCTCCTCCACCCAGTCTCCACTCTCTCCGCTATTCTTCTGTTCTTGCAGGTGCTGTACTGTAATCCAAAGCTAATTAAGACACGCTCTGTGTGTGTGTGTGTGTGTGTGTGTGCATGCATGCATGTGTTTTGCCCTGATTGGGACAAGGAGACACTCATTTAGCTGGGGGTGTGTGTGGGGGTGGAGGGGAGTGTGATGGATGCCAGCCCAAAAAGGCCCATATTGGGAGTTCATGGTGATGATGTAATTAGCTCAATATGCTGCCTACCTCTGGCTTATGGGATCCCAGGCACTATGAAGACTCAGTAGTACCCCTGCCAGACTGAGTGGTACCCCTGCCAGACTGAGTAGTACCCCTGCCAGACTGAGTGGTACCCCTGCCAGACTGAGTAGTACCCCTGCCAGACTGAGTGGTACCCCTGCCAGACTGAGTGGTACCCCTGCTAGACTGAGTGGTACCCCTGCTAGACTGAGTGGTACCCCTGCCAGACTGAGTAGCACCCCTGCTAGACTGAGTGGTACCCCTGCCAGACTGAGTGGTACCCCTGCTAGACTGAGTGGTACCCCTGCTAGACTGAGTGGTACCCCTGCCAGACTGAGTAGTACCCCTGCCAGACTGAGTAGTACCCCTGCCAGACTGAGTAGTACCCCTGCCAGACTGAGTGGTACCCCTGCCAGACTGAGTAGTACCCCTGCCAGACTGAGTAGTACCCCTGCCAGACTGAGTAGTACCCCTGCTAGACTGAGTAGTACCCCTGCCAGACTGAGTGGTACCCCTGCTAGACTGAGTGGTACCCCTGCCAGACTGAGTGGCTCCCCTGCCAGACTGAGTGGTACCCCTGCCAGACTGAGTGGTACCCCTGCCAGACTGAGTAGTACCCCTGCCAGACTGAGTGGTACCCCTGCCAGACTGAGTGGCTCCCCAGCCAGACTGAGTAGTACCCCTGCCAGACTGAGTAGTACCCCTGCCAGACTGAGTGGTACCCCTGCCAGACTGAGTGGTACCCCTGCCAGACTGAGTGGTACCCCTGCTAGACTGAGTGGTACCCCTGCCAGACTGAGTGGTACCCCTGCCAGACTTCTGTCCTGCTCATAGTGGGACTATATGTTGTGCCCTCCAGACCCAGTTCAAATAGGGATTATGCATATTGGACTAAATCAGGTGATGGCCAGCCTAGGGACATATGGTCTGGTATTGGCATTGGAAACAGGTGCCAGTCATCAATAAACCATGGTGAACGCCATATACCTCGTATCAAGTTATATTGCATTCATAGCGTTTCCTGCAGGGTATTTTATGGCTAGCTATAGCTACTGCATAGCTATAGCATGGCTTTAATTCAGGTAACCTATGCATTATCCATTCGGCATTATCCATCCAGCATTATCCATCCAGCATTATCCAGCAGTCGCCCAGTGAGTACCTTATTCTGAGAAACGTTCATATCTCACTTGCTTATAAGCGTAATCCTTTCATGGCTTTACATGACTTTATTTTCTGATGTAGATTAGATTTTGCTTATGAATTGTGCAGGGCTCCCTTGCAAACAAGACCCTGGTCTAACAGTCATGGCTGGTAGAATGGCAGGTGTGTCACTATCAGGCTTCCATCATATTGACAGGGTGCAGTTCGACTGTAGGCTCCATCACAGGGCTTTAAATACTATAATATTACCATCCCAGACTGTTCCCATGTTCCCATGTTCCCATGTTCCCATGTTCCCATGTTCTCCTGTTCCTCTCTGGTCTTTGATTGTGATAGAAGCAGGCATAGGGATATTTCTCCCCTGTGCACCCTCCTCAGCTATGTTGTCGTGCCTTACCTGTGTGTGTGTGTGTGTGTGTGTGTGTGTGTGTGTCTCTGTGTGTGTGTGTGTGTGTGTGTGTGTGTGTGTGTGTGTGTGTGTGTGTGTGTGTGTGTGTGTGTGTGTGTGTGTGTGTGTGTGTGTGTGTGTGTGTGTGTGTGTGTGTGTGTGTGTGTGTGTGTGTGTGTGTAGGGAAGCTGGCATTCAGGGAGTGGGTTGGCACATTGTCCCTGAGAGATGGCTTTACATTCATCTCTACAGTCATGCAGCTGGTGAGTAAGCTAAGCACTTCCTTCAGTGTGTGTGTGTGTGTGTGTGTGTGTGTGTGTGTGTGTGTGTGTGTACACGTGTGCGTAAAGAATGACACATGGCTAAAGGCTAAGGTTAAAGAGAGTGGATGTATCTTTCTCATTTCATTTGTTCCTGTAATATTGCCGTCTTTCTCAGGATAAAACTCTCATGCTATATCACATGAATCTTTCACATGACAGCTTATTACAGTTTCTTCTACAGAGACTTTTCATGGTCGTTTATAGAGCGCTGATGAGGTAGCACTCTATCACACAGAGAGGAGCCGGAGAAACCCACGATGATGGGCTAAATTACATGTTAAACTTGCCATGTCAAATAGAAACATCATAGGATCAGGATGTGGTTTGTATATCAGCTTCTACAATGTTGCAGTACCCAGTACAGGATGTCCTCAATGTGGCAGATCTAACGGTCTAATCACAAGAGAGAAATGGGAAGAGACTATTATGAAGAGGGTAGCAATCTCTCCTCTCCTCTCCTCTCCTCTCCTCTCCTCTCCTCTCCTCTCCTCTCCTCTCCTCTCCTCTCCTCTCCTCTCCTCTCCTCTCCTCTCCTCTCCTCTCCTCTCCTCTCCTCTCCTCTCCTCTCCTCTCCTCTTTTCCTCTCCATTCACAACAGGATTCAGTTGGTAAGAGATAGACATTCAGTCCATACTAGGAATAGGATCTTCACCATCGATCTCTTACTCCAGCATAGAATATACATTGTCAAAATAGCATTTAGATTCAGAGCAATAAAAAAAGAAATCATTTATCTGAGCAAACCAGAAATCTTCCAAGAATTAAATTCAAGCAATATTTTAGGAGCGCTTGAAAACAATACATTGTCTATGTTGTAAATTACTATGGTAGATGACAGAACCAATCTATATTTTCAGACTGTCAAAGTATTTATCATTATTATTGTTTACTTTTGTATATATAGTTGTTCTTAACATATCAATATTTATTTTAAAGTTTGTCAAGGACTCCAAATGAGGACTAAAAGAGATCCTAATAAAATTCAAATCCTCTCCTCTCCACTCCTCTCCTCTCCTCTCCTCTCCTCTCCTCTCCTCTCCTCTCCTCTCCTCTCCTCTCCTCTCCTCTCCTCTCCTCTCCTCTCCTCTCCTCTCCTCTACTCTACTCTACTCTACTCTACTCTACTCTACTCTACTCTACTCTACTCTCCTCTCCTCCCCCAACCCTTCACTAACTCTCTCGCTCTCTCTCTCTCTGTATCACTATCTCTCTCTCTCTCTCTCTCTCTCTCTCCCCCCTGTAATCTATTGTGACAGATTGCGGCCGGGAGGCTGCAGCAGGTGTAATCTAGGGCTGTGTGGCTCTGTGCTGCTATTTATGTGCCACACCGGGCTGGGCTGGGATAGAGTGGTATAGAGAGGGCTGGGCTGGGATAGAGTGGTATAGAGAGGGCTGGGCTGGGATAGAGTGGTATAGAGAAGGCTGGGCTGGGATAGAGTGATATAGAGAGGGCTGGGATGGGATTAGGTGGGGTGGGGTGGGGTGGGGCTGGGCAAGGGTGGGGTGGGCTGGGCTGGGCTGGGCTCTGCACCACTTCTTATGCAGTTGAAAGGCACTCTCCTGTAAAAGTGTGGATTTAAGCCATTTCTGGATGTTTGATACTTATGTTTATGATAAAAGTGAATCCTGGTGAGATAGCACAGTACTACTGTACATTAATGGACTCGCTCGTTCTATAACTACTTATGGGAAAACCTATTTCATCAAAGATAACATGGTCAGATTGAAGAAAATCAGCGAAAAAGAAATGTCTTCTCACTGTCAACTGTGTTTATTTTCAGCAAACTTAAAATGTGTAAATGTTTGTATGAACATAACAAGATTCAACAACTGAGACATAAACTGAACAAGTTCCACAGACATGTGACTAACAGAAATGTAATAATTGTAAAGGTCCTGTGTGTAGCTGGTGTAGAGAGTCAGGCGCAGGACAGCAGATATGAGTAATCAACGTATTTTACTCAAAATACACAAATACAAAGCAATATAGCGAGCCCACAATAACGGACCGATTTACAACGAACAATTACTCACAAACAAACATGGGGGAACAGAGGGTTAAATAATGAACAAGTAATTGGGGGATTGAAACCAGGTGTGTAAGACAAAGACAAAACAAATGGAAAATGAAAAGTGGATCGGCGATGGCTAGAAGGCCGGTGACGTCGACCGCCGAACGCCGCCCGAACAAGGAGAGGGACCGACTTCGGCGGAAGTCGTGACAATAATGTGTCCCTGAACAAAGGGGGGGGGGGGGTCAAAATCAAAAGTAACAGTGAGTATCTGGTGTGGCCACCAGCTGCATTAAATACTGCAGTGCATCTCCTTCTCATGGACTGCATCAGATTTGCCAGTTCTTGCTGTGAGATGTTATCCCACTCTTCCACCAAGGCACCTGCAAGTTCCCGGACATTTCTGGGGGGAATGGCCCTAGCCCTAGCCCTCACCCTCCGTTCCAACAGGTCCCAGAGGTGCTCAATGGGATTGAGATCCGGGCTCTTTGCTGGCCATGGCAGAACACTGACATTCCTGTCTTACAGGAAATCACGCACAGAACGAGCAGTATGGCTGGTGGCATTGTCATGCTGGAGGGTCGTGTCAGGATGAGCCTGCAGGAAGGGTAACACATGAGGGAGGAGGATGTCTTCCCTGTAACACACATCGTTGAGATTGCCTGCAATGACAACAAGCTCAGTCCGATGATGCTGTGACACACTGCCCCAGCCCATGACGGACCCTCCACCTCCAAATCGATCGCGCTCCAGAGTACAGGCCTCGGTGTAACGCTCATTCCTTCGATGATAAACGTGAATCCAACCATCACCCCCGGTGAGACAAACCCGCGACTCGTCAGTGAAGAGCACTTTTTGCCAGTCCTGTCCTGGGTTTCTGCCCATAGGCGACGTTGTTGCCGGTGATGTCCTGTGAGGACCTGCCTTACAACAGGCCTACAAGCCCTCAGTCCAGCCTCTCTCAAACTATTGTGGACAGTCTGAGCACTGATGGAGGGATTGTGCGTTCCTGGTGTAACTCGGGCAGTTGTTGTTGCCATGCTGTACCTGTCCCGCAGGTGTGATGTTTGGATGTACCGATCCTGTGCAGGTGTTGTTAGACGTGGTCTGGCACTGCGAGGACGATCAGCTGTCTGTCCTGTCTCCCTGTAGCGCTGTCTTAGGCGTCTCACAATACGGACATTGCAATTTATTGCCCTGGCCACATCTGCAGTCCTCATGCCTCTTTGCAGCATGCCTGAGGCACATTCACGCAGATGAGCAGGGACCCTGGGCATCTTTCATTTGGTGTTTTTCAGAGTCAGTAGAAAGGCCTCTTTAGTGTCCTACGTTTTCATAACTTAACTGCGTCTTAACGACCGTTCCACAGGTGCATGTTCATTAATTGCTTATGGTTCATTGAACAAGCATGGGAAACAGTGTTTAAACCCTTTACAATGAAGATCTGTGAAGTTATTTGGATTTTTACGAATTATCTTTGAAAGACAGGGTCCTGATTAAAGGACGTTTCTTTTTTTGCTGAGTTTACATAGCAGCTGGAGGGTTGTGTGGAACTGAACTGACACAGTTTATGGCTCCACTGAACCGCGTGCTCTGCGATGGAATGTGAAAAGCAAGTATCAGCACTTTGCTGCTCGGCTCTAGAAAAAAAGGGCTCAAACAAAACAGTATGCATCTCTCCCCCCTCAGGCTGTCCCTGACTGGCCAATGACAGGCTCCTCCCGCCCTGCTAGGTTGTTCATCTCTTGCCAGCCTTGAGAGTGAAAGGCGTAATCAGCTGAATTACTGGAAGTTATCTGTCTCAATCAATTAGGTCTTACAGGGAGAGCTGTCTAACTCCTCCCACTGAAACTCTGACCAATCCCAAAGGCTATAGGGAGGAAGGGGATTCAAGTCGGTCGCAGAGCACAGAAACAGTTTTCCTGCTTTACAGGGTAGAGGCAGACAGTGAATGATTTGTCCCAAATACAATGCTTTTAGTTTTAGACATATTTAGGACTAACGTATTCCTTGCCACCCACTCTGAAACTAATTGCAACTCTTTGTTAAGTGTTGCAGTCATTTCAGTTGCTGTAGTAGCTGACGTGTATAGTGTTGTATCATCCGCATACATATACACTCTGGCTTTCCTCAAAGTTAGTGGCATGTCGTTAGTAAAGATTGAAAGAAGTAATGGGCCTAGACTGCTGCCCTGGGGAATTCCTGATTCTACCTGGATTATGTTGGAGAAGAAGCTTCCATTAAAGAACACCCTCTGTGTTCTGTTAGACAGGTAACTCTTTATCCACATTAAAGCAGGGGGTGTAAAGCCATAACACATACGTTTTGCCGGCAGCAGACTATGATCAATAATGTCAAAGGCCACACTGAAGTCTAACAAAACAGCCCCCACAGCCCCCATTGGAGTCAAAATGGGGTAGCATCTCTGTGGAACGCTTTTGACACCTTGTACAGTCCATGCCCCAATGAATTGAGGCTGTTCTGAGGGCAAAAGGGGGTGCAACTCAATATTAGGAAGGTGTTCCTAATGTTTTGTCCACTCAGTGTATGTAGCTACATAACAGAGAGTAAGTCTGGACCACAGGAGGCTGCTGAGGGGAGAACGACTCATAATAATAGCCGCAACGGAGCAAATGGAATGGCATCAAATACCTGGAAACCATGTGTTTGATGTATTTAATACCATCCCACTCATTCCGCTCCAGTCATTACCATGAGCCCGTTCTCCCCACCAACCTCCTGTAGTCTGGACTATGACAATTGCCAGCTAGAGTTGAACGTTTTGGGTGTTTCAAGTCTCCAACAGATGCGGCGACAGTGGCCAAGGATCCACACAGCCAGAACAGAGGGAGGGGGTTTGTCAACAGGGTGGAGATGGCAGGCAAGCAACACAGTTCACTCTCTATTTAAGGCATCTCACCGGCTCGGGTCTTGTATGCTGACTGATGAAGTTCGTTGTTAAGTTCCCAATCACTCAATGATAAAACCCAGGCACAACACTTCTTAGATTTCCTCAGATTGAGTGATGAGTTCATCACTGCCAGCTTGCCATCTATTGCAGTCCTCCTCATGGGTCAGGAGACCGTAGAAACAACAACAACAAAAATGGTTGTTGAATTAAAATCAAAACACATTGGCTAACTAGCTTGCTAGGCATTGTTATAGCTATTTTGAAAGAACTGATTTGCCATCAAATTCAATGGCAGGAATCAAATAGCTGTAACCCAGTATTGCATAAAGTGCTGTAGAATGCTAACAGACTTTCACCACAGAGAAGTAGGTTACAAACATGTTGACAGAGCTCATGTGGAGAAGCTCTCTGGTTAGGGGAGAGAAGGGGAGAGAAGGGGAGAGAGGGGGAGAGGAGAGGGGAGAGAGGGGGAGAGAGGGGAGAGAGGGGGAGAGAGGGGGAGAGAAGGGGAGAGAGGGGGAGAGAGAGGGGGAGAGAAGGGGAGAGAAGGGGAGAGAGGGGGAGAGAGGGGAGAGAAGGGGAGAGAGGGGAGAGTGGGGGAGAGAAGGGGGAGAGAAGGGGAGAGAGGGGAGAGAGTGGGGGAGAGAAGGGGAGAGAGGGGGAGAGAAGGGGGAGAGAGGGGGAGAGAGGGGGAGAGTGGGGGAGAGAGGGGGAGAGAAGGGGAGAGAAGGGGAGAGAAGGAGAGAGAGGGGGAGAGGAAGGGGAGAGAGGGGGGAGAGTGGGGGAGAGAAGGGGAGAGAAGGGGAGAGAGGGGGAGAGAGGGGGAGAGTGGGGGAGAGAAGGGGAGAGAGGGGGAGAGAGGGGGAGAGTGGGGGAGAGAGAGGGGAGAGAGGGGGAGAGAGGGGAAGAGTGGGGGAGAGAAGGGGAGAGAAGGGGAGAGAGGGGGAGAGAGGGGGAGAGTGGGGGAGAGAAGGGGGAGAGAGGGGGGAGAGAGGGGGAAGAGTGGGGGAGAGAGGGGGAGAGAAGGGGAGAGAGGGGGAGAGCCGAGGGGGAGAGCTGGGGGGAGAAGTGCGGGGAGAGAGGGGGGAGAGAAGGGGGAGAGAAGGGGAGAGAGGGGGAGAGAAGCGGAGAGAGGGGAGAAGGGGGGAGAGAGAGGGGAGAGAGGGGGAGAGAGGGGGAGAGAAGGGGAGAGAGGGGAGAGTGGGGGGAGAGAAGGGGAAGAGAGGGGGAGAGAAGGGGGAGAGAGGGGGAGAGAGGGGGAGAGAAGGGGGCAGAGAAGGGGAGAGAGGGGGAGAGAGGGGGAGAGAGGGGGAGAGAAGGGGAGAGAGGGGAGAGTGGGGGAGAGAAGGGGAGAGAGGGGGGAGAGAGGGGGAGAGAAGGGGGATGAGAAGGGGAGAGAGGGGGAGAGAGGGGGAGAGGGGGGGGAGAGGGGAGAGAGGGGAGAGTGGGGGAGAGAAGGGTGAGAGGAGGGGGAGAGAAGGGGAGAGAGGGGGAGAGAAGGGGAGGAGAGGGGGAGAGTGGGGGGAGAGAAGGGGAGAGTGGGGGAGAGAAGGGGAGAGAGGGGGCGAGGAGGGTGTCGAGGAGGGGGAGGGAGGGTTGGAGGGTGGGCGGGTTCGAGCGGTAATAGATAAGGGTGACCCTGCATTCTCATTCACCTTCCTCCTTCCACCCCGCAGTGTGAGGCCTTTCTCAGTCTCATCCTCTGCACCCCGTACTCCACCCGTCGTCATGTGACTGTGTTGCTGCTGCCTGGTCGTCAGGGAAACCCCACACACCCACACTGATATACAGTCTGACGTCATACACTCCACTGTGGTGCATGTCTAGCACTTTGTACCATGAAAAAAAATGCTCACTTTGTACCCTCAAAACGTCCTCACCTTGTACCCTCAAAACGTGCTGGCTTGTGCTTCCAAAACATTCCAAACCGGGAAAAGTGAATATGAGAAAAATGAGAAAAATACATCTATTATTATCAAGACCATTTCTAATGTTCCCTACCACACAGTTCTTTACATGACCACATGATATTTGTTGTTGTTCCATTAGGCCCAGGGGTTTAGCAGGGGTTGGTTATGTAAATGCTGGAACAGAACACAGTAAGACCTGCATTATTCACTGGTGAGAATGAAGGAAAACAGCCCTGCAGATTAGATTAACAGTGGACTATGACTGACACTCGCACAGCATAACTATAAACTCACCCCTCTCTCCTCTCCCCCTCCGCCCCTTTCCCCCTTGCTCCTCACCCCTTACCACATCTCCCCTCACCCCCTCACCACCTCTCCCCTCACCCCCTCACCAACTCGCTCCTCACCCCTCACCACCTCTCCCCTCACCCCCTCACCTCCTCTCCCCTCACCCTCTCACCAACTCACTCCTCACCCCTCACCACCTCTCCCCTCACCCCCTCACCTCCTCTCCCCTCACCACCTCTCCCCTCACCCCCTCACCAACTCGCTCCTCACCCCTCACCACCTCTCCCCTCACCACCTCTCCCCTCACCCTCTCACCACCTCACCCCCTCACCACCTCTCCCCTCACCCCTCACCACCTCTCCCCTCACCCCCTCACCACCTCTCCCCCTCTACGCTTACCTTGTGTTACTTCCTCTGGCTGACACCAGACCTCTGGTCACATGACTATCTCTCCCTCCACACTGCACCGCACGATCCCCTCTATCCTTGTGTTGTATCTAGGGTGAAGAACTGTATGTGTAGGACTGAGTGTCTCTGGGTGCCTAAACAGGCCACTAATGATCTATTTAGTCTGCCCAGACAGAGAGGTGAGGGATTCTGAGTCAGCGTGTGAACAAAGCTGCTATACAGTGCACGCTGCAGGGCTTTTCCCAAGCTGGGTTTGACATGTTGGTGTGACAGAGGCTGTGACGTTCCTAATCACATTTAATTGACTTTTTCAGGTTCTTTAGTTAAAACAGGATGACACATCCTCCAAATTGTGTATGAGCATGACCAAATTGTGTATGTAAATCATTATGGAATCTCTTTTGCTTAAATACTGTGAGAGTGGGTGCTTTTATGACTATACGGTTGCTTTAGCAAATTGGTAGTTATACTTTAGTGAGACTCATGAGTATAAAATAGGAACGTATGGTATGTGATGTATATCTGTTGTTTAACTGGCTGAACTAATGGTTTGACTTCCTCTCATAGACATACGCATACACTCATACAGACTCATAGATACTCATAGACTCATATAGATTCATATAGACTCATATAGATTCATATAGACTCATATAGATTCATATAGACTCATATAGAATAATATAAACTCATATAGATTCATAAACTCATATAGACATATAGACATACACTCATACAGACTCGTATAGATTCATATAGACTTATATAGATTCACATAGACATAGCGATTCATATAGACTTATGTAGATTCACATAAACTTATACAGACTCATATAGACATACACTCATAGAAACCCATATAGACATACACTCATATACAGTTGAAGTCGGAAGTTTACGTTCACCTTAGCCAAATACATTTAAACTCAGTTTTTCACAATTCCTGACATTTAATCCAAGTAAAAATTCTCTGTCTTAGGTCAGTTAAGATCACCACTTTATTTTAAGAATGTGAAATGTCCGAATAATTGTCACGACTTCCACCGAAGGTGGCTCCTCTCCCTGTTCGGGTGGTGCTCGGCGGTCGTCGTCGCCGGTCTACTAGCTGCCACTGATCCTTTTTTCCTTTTCGTTTAGTCATGTCTGTTTTGTGGTGCACCTGTTTCTTGTTTGGGTTGATTAGTGTGGGTATTTATTTTCTCTCTACCCGCTTTGTGTCGTGCGGGTTTATTTTTGTTTCCCTGTTTTATGTTTGGGAAACGTTGTTTTTGTTCATAATTTTTTCATTCAGGTTATGTCATTGGGATTTTGTTCTTTTGATCATTGTTGGACTGTGTATTTTTGTTCGGTGCCTGTATGGTTTTTTGATGGACTTTATTAAACTCTGGTTATTGGAATTATCTTCTCTCCTGCGCCTGACTCCTACACCCATCTCTCGTAGAGAGACATTACAATAATAGTAGAGAGAATTATTTATTTCAGCTTTTATTTCTTTCATCACATTCCCAGTGGGTCAGAAGTTTACATACACTCAATTAGTATTTGGTAGCATTGCCTTTAAATTGTTTAACTTGGGTCAATCGTTTTGGGTAGCCTTCCACAAGCTTCCCACAATAAGTTGGGTGAATTTTGGCCCATTCCTCCTGACAGAGCTGGTGTAAATGAGTCAGGTTTGTAGGCCTCCTTGCTCGCACACACTTTTTCAGTTCTGCTCACACATTTTCTATAAGATTGAGGTCAGGGCTTTGTGATGGCCACTCCAATACCTTGACTTTGTTGTCCCCCCCGCACAATCTATTTTAATTCCAGGTTCTAAGGCAACAAAATAGGAAAAATGCCAAGGGGGGTGAATACTTTCGCAAGCCACTGTAGAGTCATATGGATTCATATAGACTCATATACACTCATATAGACTCATACTGTAGACTCATATAGATTCATATAGATTAATATAGACTCATATAGACTCACATAGACTTACATAGACTCATAAATACTCATATACATACACTCATATAGATGAATATAGACTCATATACATACACTCATATAGACTCATATAGACTCACATAGACTCACATAGACTCATAAAAACTCATATACATACACTCATATAGATGAATATAGACTCATATAGATTCATATAGACTCATACAGACAGGAAGAAGTATGACACTGATGCAGTCTAGTTATTCAGACGCTCCAGATCCCTTCATGGTCATGTGTCTGGTGAGAGGTTAGACATGTCTTTGTTTCACACTGTCACATGACCCAGTCTATCCTGTTTTGCTGACTGACAGACCAAAGTTTGTGCAGAGCTGTCCAAACTCTACTATCTGACTACCGTGTGTGTGTGTGTGTGTGTGTGTGTGTGTGTGTGTGTGTGTGTGTGTGTGTGTGTGTGTGTGTGTGTGTGTGTGTGTGTGTGTGTCTGTCTGTCTGTCTGTCTGTCTGTCTGTCTGTCTGTCTGTCTGTGTGTGTGTGTGTTAGCAGAAGCTAGTATGTTTGGTGAGTGTAAGTAACAGTAACACCACTATAATCAGCGTGTAACTGTATATTATGTAATCAGCTGTGTGTGTGTGTGTGTGTGTGTGTGTGTGTGTGTGTGTGTGTGTGTGTTTGTGTTATTCAAATCAAATCAAATCAAATTGTATTTGTCACATGCATCGAAGACAACAGGTGTAGATCTTACAGTGAAATGCTTACTTATAAGTACTTAACCAACAATGCAGTTTTAAGAAAATACCCCCCAAAAAGTAAGAGATAAGAATAACAAATAATTAAAGAGCAGCAGTAAATAACAATAGCGTGGCTATATACAGGGGGTACCGGTACAGAGTCAATGTGGAGACTATATACATGGGGTACCGGTACAGAGTCAATGTGCGGGGGCACTGGTGTCGAGGTAATTGAGGTAATATGTACAGTTGAAATCGGAAATGTACATACACCTTAGCCAAATACATTTAGACTCAGTTTTTCACAATTCCTGACATTTAATCCAAGTAAAGATTTCCTGTTTTAGGTCAGTTAGGATCACCACGTTACTTTAAGAATGTGAAATGTCAGAATAATAGTAGAGAGAATGATTTATTTCAACTTTTATTTCTTTCATCACATTGCCAGTGGGTCAGAAGTTTACATACACTCAATTAGTATTTGGTAGCATTGCCTTTAAATTGTATAACTTGGGTCAAACGTTTCGGGTAGCCTTCCACAAGCTTCCCACAATAAGTTGGCTGAATTTTGGCCCATTCCTCCTGACAGAGCTGGTGTAACTGAGTCAGGTTTATAGGCCTCCTTGCTCGCACACACTTTTTCAGTTCTTCCCACAAATGTTCTGTAGGATTGAGGTCAGGGCTTTGTGATGGCCACTCCAATACCTTGACTTTGTTGTCCTTAAGCCATTTTGCCACAACTTTGGAAGTATGCTTGGGGGGTTGATGGTATCCTAAATGAAATTATAAAATATATAGACCACAAATTCCAATTGGCTATACTTAAACTCTTTAACATTATCCTCAGCTCTGGCATATTTTCCAATATGTGGAACCAAGGACTGATCACCCCAATCCACACAAGTGGAGACACATTTGACCCCAATAACTCACGTGGGATATGCGTTAACAGAAACCTTGGGAAAATCCTCTGCATTATGATTAACAGCAGACTCGTACATTTCCTCAGCAAAAACAATGTACTGAACTAATGTCAAATTGGCTTTTTTCCAAATTACCGTATGACAGACCACATATTCACCCTGCACATCCTAATTGACAAACAAACAAACCAAAATAAAGGCAAAGCCTCATGCTTTGTAAATTTCAAAAAAGCTTTTGACTCAATTTGGCATGAGGGCCTGCTATACAAATTGACGGGAAGTGGTGTTGGGGGAAAAACATACAACATTATCAAATCCATGTACACAAACAACAAGTGTGCAGTTTAAATTGGCAAAAAACACACACCTTTTCAACATATACAATACAGGGTCAAAGGTTTGGGGTCACTTAGAAATGTCCTTGTTTTTAAAAGATAAGCACATTTTTTGACCATTAAAATAACATCATATTGATCAGAAATACAGTGCAGACATTGTTAATGTTGTAAATGACTAATGGAATATCTACATAGGCGTACAGAGGCCCATTATCAGCAACCATCACTCCTGTGTTCCAATGGCACCTTGTGTTAGCTAATCCAAGTTTATAATTTTAAAGGCTAATTGATCATAGGAAAACCCTTTTGCTCCAGATACTCCAGATACTCAACTAGTCTAAAGAAGGACAGTTTTATTGCTTCTTTAATCAGAACAACAGTTTTCAGCTGTGCTAACATAATTGCAAAAGGGTTTTCTAATGATCTATCAGCCTTTTAAAATGATAAACTTGGATTAGCTAACACAACGTGCCATTGGAACACAGGAGTGATGGTTGCTGATAATGGGCCTCTGTACGCCTATGTAGATATTCCATTAAAAATCAGCCATTCCCAGCTACAATAGTCATTTACAACATTAACAATGTCTACACTGTATTTTTGAATACATTTTATGTTATTTTAATGGACAAAAAAATGTGATTTTCTTTCAAAAGCAAGGAAATTTCTAAACGATCCCAAACTTCTGAACGGTAGTGTATATCAACGAAATGGCGAACAGTCAGCAGCACCCGGCCTCTCCCTACTACAATCTGAAGTCAAATGTCTGTTTGCTGATGATCTGGTGATTCTGTCCCCAACCAAGGAGGGCCTACAGCAGCACCTAGATCTTCTGAATATATTCTGTCAGACCTGGGCCCTGACAGTAAATCTCAGTAAGACAAAAAAAAATGGTGTTCCAAGAAAGGTCCAGTTGCCAGGACCACAAATACAAATTCCATCTAGACACCGTTGCCCACATCTAGACATCTAGACACAAAAATCTATACATACCTCGGCCTAAACATCAGCGTCACAGGTAACTTCCACAAACCTGTCAACGATCTGAGAGACAAGACAAGAAGGGCCTTCTATGCCATCAAAGGGAACATCAAATTGAACATACCAATCAGGATTTGGCCAAAAATAATTGAATCAGTTATAGAACCCATTGCCCTTTATGGTTTTGAGGTCTGGGGTCCGCTCATCAACCAATCACAAAATGGGACAAACACCAAATTGAGACTCTGCATGCAGAATTCAGCAAAAATATCCTCTGTGTACAACGTAAAACACCAAATAATGCGTGCAGAGCAGAAAATTAGGCCGATAACAGCTAATTATCAAAATCCAGAAAAGATACATTCACCTCTACAACCACCTAAAAGGAAGTGATTCCCAAACCTTCCATAACAAAGCCATCACCTACATAGAGATGGACCTGGAGAAAAGTCCCCTAAGCAAGCTGGTCCTGGGGCTCTGTTCACAAACACAAACACAAACAGACCCCTAGACCCAACCAAATCATGAGAAAACAAAAATATAATTACAGTGCAAACTAGAACTAGAATCCTTAAACAGAGAGTACACAGTGGCAGAATACCTGACCCCTGTGACTGACCCAAACTTAAGGAAGGTTTTGACTATGTACAGACTCAGTGAGCATAGCCTTGCTATTGAGAAAGGCCGCCGGAGGCAGACTTGTCTCTCAAGAGAAGACAGGCTATGTGCACTCTGCCCACAAAATGAGGTGGAAAATGAGCTGCACTTCCTAACCTCCTGCCAAATGCATGACCATATTAGAGACACATATTTCCCTCAGATTACAAACCCACAAAGAACTTGAAAACAAATACAATTTGAGACTCACACAGCCAAAGTAAGTCACATGGGCTCACCATGTGTAGCTGCTCTGTGTAGGTGGACTGGGTTGGCTGCAATGGAGCTCAGCCTCTCGGCTCCATAGAACAATCCCCTGTTTGTCTCTCTCTCTCTCTCTCTCTCTCTCTCTCTCTCTCTCTGTATGCCTGAGTGTGTGATCTGTGTCTCTCTCTGTGTGTGTGTGTGCTTTTGTCTTTAAATCTGTGTGTGTGCCTGTGCCATCATGTTTGTACCTGTGTTTGTTAGTGTCTGTCTGTGGATGTATTATGTTCCTGAGAGAGAGAGAGAGAGAGAGAGAGAGAGAGAGAGAGAGAAGGTTTAGCATCAATCCCTGTCTAATTTTTGAGTGCTGCATGGAGGCTGTCCCAGCTGTTATAGTGTGTCTGGGTGCAGCATGGAGGCTCTCCCAGCTGTTATAGTGTGTCTGGGTGCAGCATGGAGGCTCTCCCAGCTGTTATAGTGTGTCTGGGTGCAGCATGGAGGCTCTCCCAGCTGTTATAGTGTGTCTGGGTGCAGCATGGAGGCTCTCCCAGCTGTTATAGTGTGTCTGGGTGCTGCATGGAGGCTCTCCCAGCTGTTATAGTGTGTCTGGGTGCTGCATGGAGGCTCTCCCAGCTGTTATAGTGTGTCTGGGTGCAGCATGGAGGCTCTCCCAGCTGTTATAGTGTGTCTGGGTGAAGCATGGAGGCTCTCCCAGCTGTTATAGTGTGTCTGGGTGCTGCATGGAGGCTCTCCCAGCTGTTATAGTGTGTCTGGGTGCAGCATGGAGGCTCTCCCAGCTGTTATAGTGTGTCTGGGTGCTGCATGGAGGCTGTCCCAGCTGTTATAGTGTGTCTGGGTGCTGCATGGAGGCTCTCCCAGCTGTTATAGTGTGTCTGGGTGCTGCATGGAGGCTGTCCCAGCTGTTATAGTGTGTCTGGGTGCAGCATGGAGGCTCTCCCAGCTGTTATAGTGTGTCTGGGTGCAGCATGGAGGCTCTCCCAGCTGTTATAGTGTGTCTGGGTGCTGCATGGAGGCTCTCCCAGCTGTTATAGTGTGTCTGGGTGCTGCATGGAGGCTCTCCCAGCTGTTATAGTGTGTCTGGGTGCTGCATGGAGGCTCTCCCAGCTGTTATAGTGTGTCTGGGTGAAGCATGGAGGCTCTCCCAGCTGTTATAGTGTGTCTGGGTGCAGCATGGAGGCTCTCCCAGCTGTTATAGTGTGTCTGGGTGCTGCATGGAGGCTCTCCCAGCTGTTATAGTGTGTCTGGGTGCAGCATGGAGGCTCTCCCAGCTGTTATAGTGTGTCTGGGTGCAGCATGGAGGCTCTCCCAGCTGTTATAGTGTGTCTGGGTGCTGCATGGAGGCTCTCCCCGCTGTTATAGTGTGTCTGGGTGCTGCATGGAGGCTCTCCCAGCTGTTATAGTGTGTCTGGGTGCAGCATGGAGGCTCTCCCAGCTGTTATAGTGTGTCTGGGTGCTGCATGGAGGCTCTCCCAGCTGTTATAGTGTGTCTGGGTGCTGCATGGAGGCTCTCCCAGCTGTTATAGTGTGTCTGGGTGCTGCATGGAGGCTCTCCCAGCTGTTATAGTGTGTCTGGGTGCAGCATGGAGGCTCTCCCAGCTGTTATAGTGTGTCTGGGTGCTGCATGGAGGCTCTCCCAGCTGTTATAGTGTGTCTGGGTGCAGCATGGAGGCTCTCCCAGCTGTTATAGTGTGTCTGGGTGCAGCATGGAGGCTCTCCCAGCTGTTATAGTGTGTCTGGGTGCTGCATGGAGGCTCTCCCAGCTGTTATAGTGTGTCTGGGTGCTGCATGGAGGCTGTCCCAGCTGTTATAGTGTGTCTGGGTGCTGCATGGAGGCTCTCCCAGCTGTTATAGTGTGTCTGGGTGCTGCATGGAGGCTCTCCCAGCTGTTATAGTGTGTCTGGGTGCAGCATGGAGGCTCTCCCAGCTGTTATAGTGTGTCTGGGTGCTGCATGGAGGCTCTCCCCGCTGTTATAGTGTGTCTGGGTGCTGCATGGAGGCTCTCCCAGCTGTTATAGTGTGTCTGGGTGCAGCATGGAGGCTCTCCCAGCTGTTATAGTGTGTCTGGGTGCTGCATGGAGGCTCTCCCAGCTGTTATAGTGTGTCTGGGTGCTGCATGGAGTATGAGGAAAACAGACAACAGGATCACCATAAACATTAGCAGCTGTCCCCACGGCAACACAGGCGTGGGGACAGTGGAGGAGCAGGAGGAGGAGGAGGGGAGGTGGAGGGGTGATATAAAGGAGGAGGAGGAGGAAGGGAGGTGGAGGGGTGATATAAAGGAGGAGGAGGAGGAGGAGAGGGAGGAGCAGAGGAAGTGGAGGAGCAGGAGGAGGAGGAGGGGAGGTGGAGGGGTGATATAAAGGAGGAGGAGGAGGGGAGGTGGAGGGGTGATATAAAGGAGGAGGAGGAGGAGGGGAGGTGGAGGGGTGATATAAAGGAGGAGGAGGAGGGGAGGTGGAGGGGTGATATAAAGGAGGAGGAGGAGGAGGGGAGGTGGAGGGGTGATATAAAGGAGGAGGAGGAGGGGAGGTGGAGGGGTGATATAAAGGAGGAGGAGGAGGAGGGGAGGTGGAGGGGTGATATAAAGGAGGAGGATGAGTCAAGTTGGGTGGCAGTAGTATTAGCTCGGTACAGCTGTCAATGGCAAGGAGCAGGTCATGGCTTAACCTTGAGATCCCTGTTGTTTCCACGGTAATGGTAGCTAGAGACTAGCCAGGACTCCTCTCTCTCTCGATCCAGTGTAACCACGCTCTCTAAGGTGTGATATGCTGCTGGTGCTGTTACAGTCACTCCTAACACAACTGTCGTCAAGATGCCTGTCTTTGCCAGCCATCTTGCCACACATCACTGTACCATGTATCCCTGGCAACAGAGAGAGGGTGGTGAAATGAAACTCTATCATGCTCTATAGTGGGAAGTCCTCAATAGATTCATATAGGGTTCAGAGTAAAGGGTTGGAGAAATACTGTATGTACGACACAAAACATTGGTGTCCTACATTTCAGCAGGGTTAAGAAGGTGTTGCTCTTTAGAACCTTAACATCCTCATTGTAACCATGGCAGCTAGCTACTGTTTTGGGGAGTAAACAGAAAAGCTGCGGATGGAATTTCTACAGGCCTGAAAATAGAGAGGGAGGCTCATCAAAATCACACCAGCGTCAAACAGGATTCTGGGTGGTGGAGGGGGCAGTGTGTGGGGGGACATAGATGGGTGGAAAGGGGAAACAGAGGGAGGGGGTAGTGTGTAGGGGCACATGGAGGGGTGGGGATTCAGAAGGGGGGAAAGGAGAGGACACGTGGTGTGGTGTGAGTGGGGCGAGGGCCCTGCCGGCAGCGGGCAGGCTAGGCTGGGAAATATGGGGGTGCTGGAACACGCATTCCTGGGGGTTGAGCTGCCTGTCCAGCCTCTGTATGGAGCTCATTGTTCCTGGGGGTTGAGCTGCCTGTCCAGCCTCTGTATGGATCTCATTGTTCCTGGGGGTTGAGCTGCCTGTCCAGCCTCTGTATGGATCTCATTGTTCCTGGGGGTTGAGCTGCCTGTCCAGCCTCTGTATGGATCTCATTGTTCCTGGGGGTTGAGCTGCCTGTTCAGCCTCTGTATGGAGCTCATTGTTCCTGGGGGTTGAGCTGCCTGTTCAGCCTCTGTATGGAGCTCATTGTTCCTGGGGGTTGAGCTGCCTGTTCAGCCTCTGTATGGAGCTCATTGTTCCTGGGGGTTGAGCTGCCTGTTCAGCCTCTGTATGGATCTCATTGTTCCTGGGGGTTGAGCTGCCTGTTCAGCCTCTGTATGGATCTCATTGTTCCTGGGGGTTGAGCTGCCTGTCCAGCCTCTGTATGGATCTCATTGTTCCTGGGGGTTGAGCTGCCTGTTCAGCCTCTGTATGGAGCTCATTGTTCCTAATCCGGTCATGAGAGCAGCCAGACCACATACAACGGCCACACACTCTCAGAGATACCAACCAATCACACTTATAGACAACACACACACACACACACAAACACACATACACAGACTCCGAAAGATACTACCTTGGATGCCGGTGCTCAGGACCTTGGGGAAACACAAACAAATATACCGTAATCACACACACTGACTAATGAATAGAACGTATTCATACTTTTCTATAAAGAAAATGGTATATCCAAGTTTTTAACCTAGATTCTCTACTTGAGTACTCGAATGGCCTTTAACTCACCAAAAGCGTGTGTGATTTTATTTTAGAATGCATTGTTTTGAATTATAATGGCCCAACCGAAGCCGAGTGCGCGGGTTGTTCGCTTTCACACCTTGTTCAATTAGAACATGTCTTTATTTTATCGTTTTATCGTTAGCGCTGTGGTCACACAAAACAATAGAAATGCTGTCATTATTCCCTTTTCTTCAACCTCATTTGAATTGTAAGAGGTGGCTTAGGGTTGAGGCTTTAGTAT
Source organism: Salmo salar (assembly GCF_965601325.2). Taxonomy (NCBI): domain Eukaryota; kingdom Metazoa; phylum Chordata; class Actinopteri; order Salmoniformes; family Salmonidae; genus Salmo; species Salmo salar. Next base: position 83,642,916 of record NC_138294.1, on the reverse strand, counting down.
ACATGCTAAATTAGACCACTTCATCCACTTACGGAAACACAACATCGCTATCAGTAAAGATGACTCGCTCTGCTTGCTCCGCCCACCCGCTTCTGGTGAGTTTTTCGCTTTACTGTCTAAATGACTAGAAAGGCTTTCCTCTCCTCTCCTCTCCTCTCCTCTCCTCTCCTCTCCTCTCCTCTCCTCTCCTCTCCTCTCCTCTCCTCTCCTCTCCTCTCCTACTGCCAGATGTGACCTATCACACGCCCCATCTGTCTAGTGCATCTATCTCAGAGCACCAGCAGTGGCATCTCTGTGACAGGGTCCAGGACACCTCCAACACACACACACACACACACAAACACACACACACACACACACACACACACACACACACACACACACACACACACACACACACACACACACACACACACACACACACACACACACACACACACACACACACACACACACACACACACACACACACACACACACTAAATGGATGCTGTAGTCTCTATAGGAACTCATCCTCTGGGTGTGGCGAGACTAGAGAACTTGGAAACCATTTTATGCTATCCACTGCATGAGATGCATAGGATTTATGTTATGAGCTCTTCCTGTCTCGAGCGTGTCTGTGTTGCCGTCTCTTGGGCAATACCGAGCAGCTGTTTCTGAGTCTAGATGTCCATCACTCATTGTAATACTTTGGAATCATTAATCTGAATAACCCCCCCATATCTTCTTCTGGCCTGTTGTAGAGATTAATGTCTGGTGCCTTCATGTAGATTGCCGCCTCGCCAGCTGTGGTCCCAATACTCTCCACAGCACAAGATGTGGTCTCTCACTCCCACTAATGCATCGACATGCCTGTCTTCCCTCTGTATGAGCATGTTCTCCATCTCTCCTGCCCCACAGTCTTCATGTCTATTCTGTAATGCAATCATCACTGTTGCCATGGAGAGGGAGTACGGGCGGCGGCGACACACACCATGACCTCGTGAGGAACAGCTTGGTGGAGGAGAAGCACGCTGCCTGACTATGATTCTGCAATGAGTCACCATGAGCAGCCCTTCCCAGAAATACCCCCCTGCCCGCTGCACCACTCTGCACTGCCACGTCGCTCCATCACGTGGTCATGGTAATTATTGTTTCTTAGTCACCTTCGGAGCCATAATGCATTGTTTATGTGGCATGACGAGGGACAGCACGAGAGGACTCTGGGTATAGGGACAGACAGTTTGGTGCGCTTCAGTGGCATTTGTGATTTCTCCGTAAATCAGCTTTACAGTGAGCTATACTGTAGCCTCACTCAGCTAAAGCTGCTCCCTGGCAGGCACCACACCACACCACATAACTTTGCTGCATTTGACCTTCCTTTTAAGTCTGACCTTGTGCTGATGCACTGACAGAGAGAGAAAAGAGGGGGGGGGGGGGGTAGCTTTTAGACAGTCAGCTGAATCCAGCCCAGGGAGAAAGCCTGGCTTCTTCCTGTATGGGTAATTCAGTCCTGGGCTTGATACACTAAACCAGCAGGCCTCTGCACCCGAAACAAAATGGCCCTGTTGTTGAGACAGTTTCATAGATCCATAGTGGGATCTATGAGGCAACAGTGGTGTAAAGTACTTAAGTAAAAATACTTGAAAGCACTATTTTTGGGGGGTATCTGTATTTTACTTTAGTATTAATATATTTTTGACAACTTTTGCTTTTACTCCTCTACATTCCTAAAGAAAACAATATACTTTTTACTCTTTACATTTTCTCTGACAGCCAAAGGTACTCGTAACATTTTGAATGCTTAGCAGGACAGGAAAATATTCTAATTCACACACCTATCAAGAGAACATCCTTGGTCATCCCTACTGCATTTGATCTCACTAAACACATGCTATGTTTGTAAATGATGTCTGAGTGTTGGAGCGTGCCCCTGGCTATCTGTAAATTAAAAAACAAGAAAATGGTGCTCTCTGCTTTGCTTAATAAATGGAATTTTAAGTGATTTATACTTTTACTTTTGATACTTACGTATATTTGAGCGATTACATTTACGTTTGATATTCAAGTATATTTAAAACCAAATACTTTTAGACTTTTACTCAAGTAGGATTTTACTGGGTGACTTTCACTTTTACTTGAGTCATTTATATTAAGGTATCTTTACTTTTACTCAAGTTTGTCGATTGGGTACTTTTTCCACCACTGTAAGGCGGGTGCCCTAAAGCAGGGCCTGTGGGGTTAGCAGTGGTCAGGGTGTCAGACAAGAGCCCCACTCCATGCCAGGTTGAGTGCTAATCTGTGCTGTGCTGAGGAGCTCTGTCGTGGGCTAGAGGAGCAGACTGGGACCCTTGTCAGGGCAGTGCTGAAGGGTCAACATCCCCAGCTCCAGTAGCCCTTTTCCTCCTCTCCACTTCTAGAGAGAGCAGAGTGATATACTAAAGGGATTAGAGACAACCAGAGCAGGGCTTCTACTGTGTGACACAAGGATATCTATGTATTTTTATACATGGGGAAATTAAAATGTGTTTCCTCATTTGTGGACCATAAATGAGACTTGAGAGTGAGATGTGAACCTGGACCTGAATGTGACAGAGCTAATTATCAGGATTGGAGCGCATAGAGTCTTGTGTTGTCAACAGGACTATTACTGGGGCAGCTTCCTGTGGGGGATTCTGGGAGAGGGGGTCTCCAACCCCCACTTAGATGAGACGAGGGGTGCGGCGGCGACCGAAGTGGAGCGGAACGGCAGAGTCATGGCATTCCCACCCATAAAAAGATGATTGCAGGTTGGTGGATACAAGCAAGCAGGCGAGAGAGAGTGGGTTGTTTTATAATGATGCTCCCTGGCCTCAATCATAGCATCTGAATTAGACTGCTCATCTATAGCAGCTATATCGAGATGCGTAAATCTTACAGATTAAACTGTATCACCATATGAAAAAAGAACATGCAGCTAAAAAAAAGAGGAGCTCTCTTGTCTCCCTACCTCCTCCTCCTCCTCCTCCCTGCCGATGATGTGGAGCCAAAGAGCAGGCAAGCGGTGTGATTTAATTGCACACTAGAGCAACCTCAGAGAATCTTGTATGGTGTGCATGCCAGAAACAGTTGGTGTTGTTTCTGTCTTTAATAAACTAATGGTACGTGGTGTGGTAACGGTACCTTGTTGAAGGCATGCGAGTCTCAGTAGGTCCGCCACGCAAACACATTAGGCCGTCAAACATCAGCATGAGCTGAAGCCGTATCGTACAAGATTCTGTTTGTCTATTCCGTGTTGGTCTGACTGACTTGATCGTTTTTTACAATGCAGGATGCGGAGGGGGCTGTTCCATTGTACTGTAAAACACATGACTGTGCATGCTGTGGTGCATTCCCTTTGTACATGACAGACACGTTGCATACCAATGATTTTGGGTTATACAGCAAAAACAGGAGGTGGTGGTGGGCTATTCTTTTTGAAGCGGAGCTCTGCAGTCATGGCAAACCACTTGGCAGCACTCTCGCTGGACCATGCCATGCATTTCAATGAATTGTAGTGGTGCTGCTGGAAAAGGAAATTTGAATGGACACTGGGAGGCATTTAAAAAGTGATCATTATGTCTGTGGCTCTGTGCTGTCTGGCCTGCCTGGTGGACAGAGTGTACTGTACTGTATTGTACTGTAGGAGGATGAGGCAGGGCTGGGGCAGGGGCAAGGCTGGGCCTGGGCTGGGACAGGGCTGAGGAGGGCTGGGACAGGGGCAAGGCTGGGGCAGGGCTGAGGAGGGCTGGGGCAGGGCTGAGGAGGGCTGGGACAAGGCTGGGACAGGGCTGGGACAGGGGAAAGGCTGGGGCAGGGCTGAGGAGGGCAGGGGCAGGGCTGAGGAGGGCTGGGGCAGGGCTGAGGAGGGCTGGGACAGGAGCAAGGCTGGGCCTGGGCTGGGGCAGGGCTGAGGAGGGCTGGGGCAAGGCTGGGGCAGGGCAGGGGCAGGGCTGAGGAGGGCTGGGGCAGGGCTGAGGAGCGCTGGGGCAGGGCTGAGGAGGGCTGGGGCAGGAGCAAGGCTGGGCCTGGGCTGGGGCAGGGCTGAGGAGGGCTGGGGCAAGGCTGGGGCAGGGCAGGGGCAGGGCTGAGGAGGGCTGGGGCAGGGCTGAGGAGGGCTGGGGCAGGGCTGAGGAGGGCTGGGACCGGAGCAAGGCTGGGCCTGGGCTGGGGCAGGGCTGAGGAGGGCTGGGAAGGACTGGGGCAGGGCAGGGCTGGGCAATGTGTGTTTGCACAGGGCCTGGCTGTTACATTATCCCCACTGCCAGAGTGCCTCACACCTCCTTGCCTCTGTGATGAGTAGGGAGCTGAACTAATTACCTTCCAGCAGGAATTAGATTACGGTGTGTTTGCCGGGCATCCCCTCCATGAGATAATATCCACGTCTGCTCTGCACTATCCTGACTTAACCTATGGGGAGCGGGACAAGGACAGTTTGTGGAGTAACATCCTCCACTGCAAGCAAGCTAGTACTAAACATTTTTGCTTGGAAAGCAGATATGTCTTTTTTATCATACCCAATATAACACGTTTTAACGATGCGTTCTAATGTAATTGCTATGTAATATAGTGTCCAATACGATACATTTATTTACCGTATCCAGGAGGACTTTCGTACGATAACAACATGCCATCCATAATTTTCAGTCCACATAAAGTGAGTATGTTTTACAGCAGCAATGTAGCCAGGCACCTAACAGAAAGGTTAGCATGGCACTGGGCCAAGAAAATGAAAAACACTCCATATATTCCAACAGCTTTCTGGATTCTCTCCACCAATGGGCAGACAGGTGAACAGTCTAAGGTGCACTGACCTGGCCTCTTCTAAACTCGGGGTGAGCAGGTTTTAACCGCGATCAATAGTAATCAATGGTCATGTTTTGGCTTGAAATAGAACAGGACAGAGTGTCAAGTAGACTTTGTATTGAGAGATGTTACAGCATTCCTATCTGATGTGATAAGAAGAAAGATGAGTAACAACTGAAAGGATAATAAGGCCATGGTTGACTTAGCAACCAGCACAGAGAACTGTTGTTCACGTAGAAACACATACAGTACATATTTAGTTGCGCTTGAGAGATGTCTAACAGATACAGTGTAAATCTGCAGCGCTATCTAGATCAGTGTTTCTCGATCTTGGTTTTTGCCCTAACACTAACACACTTGATTGAACCAAAGATTGTCTATTATATTGACAAGATAGTCAAGTGGCCGCTCTAACAATGGAAATACATGTCCTCAAAGATGGAAGGCAGGTGGGAGGGGGCGAGATCAGGTGGGACCATTCTAGCCAATGAGAGGGCAGATACGTGTGTGAACAACAGGCCATAGCGATAGACGGACTCATCTTTGTATATGTGCCATTATAGTGTCTGTGACAACATGAGCAGCGCCTTTGAGGCTATCTCCATTTGAAAGTAGTACATTTTCTTCTTCATTGGCTGATTGCTCCCAGCTCATTGGAATCCCCACCCAGTTGACTACTTTAAAATGGTGGAAGCCCTCAATGGCAATGTCCATGCTAAAACGGGTTGTAGCAATGATGAGTCCTCTATCTATCTCCATGACAACAGCACATATGAAGTCGTTTTTTTCCAAAGTTGCCGAAATGCTACGTGCATCCACTTATATCAGTGCATTCATAACAACCTAACCATTAAGAATCTTCTATTTAATCAAATAAGCCTTATGTAGCAAATTAGCAATTTGTAAAACCTCTCGCTTCGCCTCTTCCTCTCTGATGGAACTAATCAACATATTCCTCTCTGATGGAACTAATCAACATATCATCAACCCTGATCTAGACAAAGTAACATGTCTCTGGTATAGAGCGTCTATGTCTGTCTCTGTGTTATCTGATATCCCCCTATAGCTATGTCTCTGTGTATGTGGCGCTGTGTTGGCCTTGCTCTAGGGAGTGGGCTGTGGCCTTCCCCAGATGGCCTGGAGGAGAGCCTGGTGTAAGCTGTCCTCCGCGGCTCAGTGCAGCGCCTTTAGCTGCCCACGCCCACGCACTGCTTGAGACGCAACACACTGGGGCTAAGGAGTCGCCATGAGCAGAAGGACAGAGGACGCCTTCTCAATGCCTGGCTGAATGAAAATCAGGTCACGAAGAAAGAAACACTGTGTCTAACCAAGATTCCTTCGAAAACGTCTTATCTTTTCCACAAAACAATGTCTGATTAGAGTTGCTCCTAGTCTGTATATAAAATACAGTAACTTCATAGATGTTTCTGGAAGAAAAAAAAGCGGTAGAAAAAGCATTACAAAGATGGCACCATGAATAAAAAGCATTACAAAGACGGCACCATGAATAAAAAGCATTACAAAGACGGCACCATGAATAAAAAGCATTACAAAGACGGCACCATGAATAAAAAGCATTACAAAGACGGCACCATGAATAAAAAGCATTACAAAGACGGCACCATGAATAAAAAGCATTACAAAGACGGCACCATGAATAAAAAGCATTACAAAGACGGCACCATGAATAAAAAGCATTACAAAGACGGCACCATGAATAAAAAGCATTACAAAGACGGCACCATGAATAAAAAGCATTACAAAGACGGCACCATGAATAAAAAGCATTACAAAGACGGCACCATGAATAAAAAACATTACAAAGACGGCACCATGAATAAAAAGCATTACAAAGACGGCACCATGAATAAAAAACATTACAAAGACGTTACCATGAATAAAAAACATTACAAAGACGGCACCATGAATAAAAAGCATTACAAAGACGGCACCATGAATAAAAAGCATTACAAAGACGGCACCATGAATAAAAAGCATTACAAAGACGGCACCATGAATAAAAAGCATTACAAAGACGGCACCATGAATAAAAAGCATTACAAAGACGGCACCATGAATAAAAAGCATTACAAAGACGGCACCATGAATAAAAAACATTACAAAGACGGCACCATGAATAAAAAGCATTACAAAGACGGCACCATGAATAAAAAGCATTACAAAGACGGCACCATGAATAAAAAGCATTACAAAGACGGCACCATGAATAAAAAGCATTACAAAGACGGCACCATGAATAAAAAACATTACAAAGACGGCACCATGAATAAAAAGCATTACAAAGACGGCACCATGAATAAAAAGCATTACAAAGACGGCACCATGAATAAAAAGCATTACAAAGACGGCACCATGAATAAAAAGCATTACAAAGACGGCACCATGAATAAAAAACATTACAAAGACGGCACCATGAATAAAAAGCATTACAAAGACGGCTCCATGAATAAAAAACATTACAAAGACGGCACCATGAATAAAAAGCATTACAAAGACGGCACCATGAATAAAAAGCATTAAAAAGACGGCACCATGAATAAAAAGCATTACAAAGACGGCACCATGAATAAAAAGCATTACAAAGACGGCACCATGAATAAAAAACATTACAAAGACGGCACCATGAATAAAAAGCATTACAAAGACGGCACCATGAATAAAAAACATTACAAAGACGGCACCATGAATAAAAAACATTACACAGACGGCACCATGAATAAAAAGCATTACAAAGACGGCACCATGAATAAAAAGCATTACAAAGACGGCACCATGAATAAAAAGCATTACAAAGACGGCACCATGAATAAAAAGCATTACAAAGACGGCACCATGAATAAAAAGCATTACAAAGACGGCACCATGAATAAAAAACATTACAAAGACGGCACCATGAATAAAAAGCATTACAAAGACGGCACCATGAATAAAAAGCATTACAAAGACGGCACCATGAATAAAAAACATTACAAAGACGGCACCATGAATAAAAAGCATTACAAAGACGGCACCATGAATAAAAAACATTACAAAGACGGCACCATGAATAAAAAGCATTACAAAGACGGCACCATGAATAAAAAGCATTACAAAGACGGCACCATGAATAAAAAACATTACAAAGACGGCACCATGAATAAAAAGCATTACAAAGACGGCACCATGAATAAAAAGCATTACAAAGACGGCACCATGAATAAAAAGCATTACAAAGACGGCACCATGAATAAAAAGCATTACAAAGACGGCACCATGAATAAAAAGCATTACAAAGACGGCACCATGAATAAAAAGCATTACAAAGACGGCACCATGAATAAAAAGCATTACAAAGACGGCACCATGAATAAAAAGCATTACAAAGACGGCACCATGAATAAAAAGCATTACAAAGACGGCACCATGAATAAAAAGCATTACAAAGACGGCACCATGAATAAAAAGCATTACAAAGACGGCACCATGAATAAAAAACATTACAAAGACGGCACCATGAATAAAAAGCATTACAAAGACGGCACCATGAATAAAAAGCATTACAAAGATGGCACCATGAATAAAAAACATTACAAAGACGGCACCATGAATAAAAAGCATTACAAAGACGGCACCATGAATAAAAAGCATTACAAAGACGGCACCATGAATAAAAAACATTACAAAGACGGCACCATGAATAAAAAGCATTACAAAGACGGCACCATGAATAAAAAGCATTACAAAGACGGCACCATGAATAAAAAGCATTACAAAGATGGCACCATGAATAAAAAACATTACAAAGACGGCACCATGAATAAAAAGCATTACAAAGACGGCACCATGAATAAAAAACATTACAAAGACGGCACCATGAATAAAAAACATTACAAAGACGGCACCATGAATAAAAAACATTACAAAGACGGCACCATGAATAAAAAGCATTACAAAGACGGCACCATGAATAAAAAGCATTACAAAGACGGCACCATGAATAAAAAGCATTACAAAGACGGCACCATGAATAAAAAGCATTACAAAGACGGCACCATGAATAAAAAGCATTACAAAGACGGCACCATGAATAAAAAGCATTACAAAGACGGCACCATGAATAAAAAGCATTACAAAGACGGCACCATGAATAAAAAGCATTACAAAGACGGCACCATGAATAAAAAACATTACAAAGACGGCACCATGAATAAAAAGCATTACAAAGACGGCACCATGAATAAAAAACATTACAAAGATGGCACCATGAATAAAAAGCATTACAAAGACGGCACCATGAATAAAAAGCATTACAAAGACGGCACCATGAATAAAAAGCATTACAAAGACGGCAACCATGAATAAAAAGCATTACAAAGACGGCACCATGAATAAAAAGCATTACAAAGACGGCACCATGAATAAAAAACATTACAAAGACGGCACCATGAATAAAAAGCATTACAAAGACGGCAACCATGAATAAAAAGCATTACAAAGACGGCACCATGAATAAAAAGCATTACAAAGACGGCACCATGAATAAAAAACATTACAAAGACGGCAACCATGAATAAAAAGCATTACAAAGACGGCACCATGAATAAAAAGCATTACAAAGACGGCACCATGAATAAAAAACATTACACAGACGGCACCATGAATAAAAAACATTACAAAGACGGCACCATGAATAAAAAGCATTACACAGACGGCACCATGAATAAAAAGCATTACAAAGACGGCACCATGAATAAAAAGCATTACACAGACGGCACCATGAATAAAAAACATTACAAAGACGGCACCATGAATAAAAAGCATTACAAAGACGGCACCATGAATAAAAAGCATTACAAAGACGGCACCATGAATAAAAAGCATTACAAAGACGGCACCATGAATAAAAAGCATTACAAAGACGGCACCATGAATAAAAAGCATTACACAGACGGCACCATGAATAAAAAACATTACCCAGATGTCTCCAGACTGTCATGATTCAATGGACAAACTGCAATGTGTGTGTTTTGTTGCAATATTTGTGGGAGAGTTGTTAGATAATCCCTGTGAGTTGCTGTGTCTATACATTTTATATGTGTCAATACAGATCAATGGACAGCGAATGACAGTGATCAATCTGATAAGCGCAGATATTGGCCTGTAGCAGAATGCCCTGCCAGTGACCCAGCCAGACCTGATGAGTGGAAACTGAAAGAGCGGGTGCCCCTCCACCCTAAACAACTCTTCAATCCCCATGAAAAAGAGAGCGGGAGCGAGACCTCAATGGATGCAGTGGAGTACAATGGAAGGCAGTATTGATCAAAGCTAGCTACTGGATTGAACTGAATTCAGTGAATAGAATGTTCTCAGATTATTGATGACCAGTATACCTGTGTATTGTGGGGCTTCAAATGGGTAGAGGAACACATAAACAGAGGCATCAAAAATGTATACATAAAATGCATACGTAAAATGTATTCGCGCATGAATAAGTCGCTTCGGAAAGAAGTGTCTGCTAAATGGCATATATTAAACTTCTCCAAAGTAGAGCAGATGCTGTACATAAGACACTGCATCTCAGTGCAGGAGGCGTCACTACAGTCCCTGGTTCGTATCCAGGCTGCATCACATCCGGCTGTGATTGGGAGTCCCATAGGGCGGCACTTCAATTGGCCCAGTGCTGTCCGGGGTAGGCCGTCATTGTAAATAAGAACTTGTTCTTAACTGACTTTCTAGTTAAATAAAGGTTCAATAAAAAATTACAAATAATAGATATATATTATTTTTGATTCTATATATATTTTTAATCCAAGCCTTTTCTCTCACACAGTACCTGTATCCTCCATTCCCTTCCCTTTCATGTCGATCCATGGTGTCTCTAAGAGGACAGACAGTACGGGACGTGACACATGAAGGGATGTCCTGTTCCTAATGTTTCTGTGAAGGTAACTGGTAACAGGAGACCAGCAGGGCGTGTTGTCCCAGGGCAGGCAGCACAGGGCTGGGTCTGTCCTGCTAGCCCAGTAAAGCGGGTGGAATGGTGGTGTAAATGTTTGATGGGGTTGCAGATCACTGCTCTGATATGCTGCATCATGCCATCTGTCCCCAGCAGAGCCTTGCCTTCTAAAGAGAGGGAGGAGATGGAGAGAGCGAGAGAAAGAAACTGAAGGACAGTCATCAGTGTTTCCCTTCCTCTACCCATGAAACCGTTATAATAAGAGGTTCTTTACAGGGCAGAATAAGTGATGATCAAAGGATATGTTAAATTGTTTCTCATGGATTTTGTGCAGTATCGATCCTGCACGGTGCAGTGTATAGGTGGGGGTGGGGAGGGGAGAGCTCTCATACATTCACACTGCAGGGTCTCTCCTTTGGTTCTCTCGTTGTTATCCAGGCAGCAGCCACGTTGTGCTGTGAGGCTTGGAGCAGAGAGAGAGATTTCAACAGATTGATAATCTATGTGTTATACTTCAATCAATGGGACTAACTATCAATCAGGCAGATTGTGAACTCTGCAAACAGAGGTCAATAAACACAACAGTATTCTGGGGCCCTGGGTGGAAATCTCTTTACCTAAGCCCTGCCTCCTTCTGGTCCTGATAAAAAGGTCAACAGTCCTCTTCACAACATAACAACACAGCGAGGCTAATCGTGATGTTTCCAGAAAACCTGAAAATAAAACTGAACAACAACACAGAGATCCATGTCCGTCCGTTTGTACTAACTCTGTGTTTGATGATTTATTCTATAAGCACGACACACTTTGGAATATTAGTTTGAATCCTACATTAATGCTACTGTACACTTACGTTCATGTATGACCTGGAAGGCTGAAACCCAACCTGGACTAGTCAGATACAGTTTAGCTCATGCAGAGCAAAGCCAGTTGCCCAGACCCAAGTAGGCTACTGTATGCTGAAAGCAGTGAAGGAAAGAATGGGGCCATGCCAAGCCTACGGGAATCCACCTCAGTTCTTTTTTGTCCGGTGCTTAAACACATCAAGTTTATGGGGACACCAAGAAACTAACATCTGAAGTAATTAAGTCAGAACTTGAATGTAATCTCGGAAAGAGAGAGAGAGGCAGTCAAAAATATACATATCTTCCCTCCTCAGGCTTTCAAGTTTTTAATGATGATGATCTCAAGCACTGTTGTTTAGTGTTTAGAGTTTAATGACAGGGACAGCATTTTTTTTTTCTCCTTGAAATGTAGTTTGTGTGCGTCTGTAAATTGTTGTTCGTATGTGTGATTTAAAACAAATTATAATAATGACATGTGGCACACTGTTTAGACTGTGGTGTAAAAGACTCTTTCACATGGGCAGCCACTGTATCACGTCACCCAGACCAGTTTCTGTCAGGGTGGCTGACACATAGACATTACATTGTCCATGGGCTGACACTGCATCAACTGATAAGGTTCTTGTTGAAACTCCATCCTTCACCTGAGGAGAGGTGGAACGGTATACTGTAGGCTACGTCTGCCCCATCAAATACAGCAGAGGACTTTACATTATTGATGAGGCCACACTCCGCATCTCTGCTGGAGCGAAGGATGGCTCAGGTCGGTCTTACTCAGCTCTTCTGCGTCCAAAGCTCCAGGATTTTCGCCGTGTCAGCACTATGTGAGCTAGAAGAGAGAGAGATAGGTGGAGAGCGAGGAGTGAGGAGAGAGAGAGAGGGGTGAGGAGAGAGAGGGGTGAGGGGAGAGAGAGGAGTGAAGGGAGAGAGAGGAGTGAGAGGGTTGAGGGGAGAGAGAGGTCGTTCTGGGTGGATTGGTAGTGTAAGTGAGCTGATGGTAAGGTAGCCATTTTCATTATTCACCATCGCAGTGAGCTGTGCCACTCGATATGGCCATTGTCAGATGTCCCCTGTCAACGGGCCAAGCTCATCAACTGTGGAGAGCTGCCCAGAAGGAAAGTGGCATCTCATTTGTTACACACACACACACACACACACACACACACACACACACACACACACACACACACACACACACACACACACACACACACACACACACACACACACACACACACACACACACACACCCCGCTGGTCCACTGTAATGTATTCCGTATAGTACCCAAAGGACTAATGAAATCACTAAGGTCTCTCTGACATCCACCATTCCCCCCTCAAACGCTGAGATATTCCACTGGCTAGACCTCTTTGGCTTCATTTCTATTTCATCCCTGGGAAAAACCCACCAGGACAAATACACACAGAACAATGTGAACAAGCCCTGGCCTACTGTGCTGGATCACAGTTCATGACTATTATATTCCATTCCTTTCAAACAAAGTAGGGCAATACAGAATGGAGCAAGAGTCAAAGCTAGAGAGGCAGAATGGAGGTATAGTGGAACGTGCTAGGGTTGGGCGCCTGGCACTTACGTAGTGGTGGTGGTAAACAAACATGTATGTTTATACTATATACAACACGTCAAACAGAAATGATGCCTTTGTTGATACTCCTGCCTTGCAGCTCACGAGGACAGAGAACTGCTGAGAACACAAGGCCAGGCACCCAGTAGCGTGCCCAGTAGTGTGCCCTGACCCTGGATATAGCTTACTTACTTTCTCATGTTCTTCTTATTTCTATTTCTCGTGTGTTTTTGTTCTACTTTACTTTATTTTATAGTACAACTGATATTGATTACTGCATTGTCGGGAAAGGCATTTCACTGTACTTGTGCACGTGACAATAACACCTTGAAACTTGAGATAGTTTGTTTGGTGTATTGAATATTTAATGTGGTACAATACAATGGTATTACACAATATAATGTGGCCTTGTTGTCGTCGTCTATTCACAGCTCTCTAGGAGGAACCAGTATGGGTGATTCATTTTTTAATGGATTTAATGTTTTATTCATAGCCTCGTCGGAACTGTTGCAATATATACACGTAAAAAAGAGATACAAAACATGTCTGGATATGCGATTGGTTACGGTGGACAAACACCGTAACCAACCAGAAATACAGTAGGACACATAAAGGCTATTATCATCCGCCACACTGCTTTCTCTCATAAATATGGATGTTATTTCCCTGCTTTGAATGTTAGCATTTATTTCCCTGCTTTGAATGTTAGCATTTATTTCCCTGCTTTGAATGTTAGCATTTATTTCCCTGCTTTGAATGTTAGCATTTATTTCCCTGCTTTGAATGTTAGCATTTATTTCCCTGCTTTGAATGTTAGCATTTATTTCCCTGCTTTGAATGTTAGCATTTATTTCCCTGCTTTGAATTTTAGCATTGAGGGTGCATGGGAAGGAAGATGAGTTGGGGGAGAAGAGGTTTTGTCTCTCTCTGTAAATGAAGCCAGTAAGATCGGTTATTCTATCCTTCTGTAATTAATTTACGCATGTTTCAACATCTCCACCCCACTGTGAGAGAGAAATATGTGTTTCAAATGCTCCTTTCCTCCACCTCTTCCCACTGTTGTCAAGATTAGTGGATTAATATGATGAATGGATGAATATCCCTGGGATCATGTTTGCTGAATTGGGGAGAAAATTGTAAAAATAAAGAAATGTGTATAGGACAGAGAGCTGTGGAGGTGTCTACATTAACTGACACTATGCAATTATTACTGTGCAAGCATTAGGCTGCTATCTGTGTCTGGGTCTTTGAACTGGAAAAACTATGGACCATAAATAAACATTTATTCAGTGTAAAAAAGCTGATTCTCAGAACAGCAGCAGCCAGTGAAACAGAATGGTTACGTTTTACTCCTCTACAGAAATCCTGAAACTGGCAGAAGTGGATGAGGCCCATTTAAAGAGACATGACATACTGTATGTCATGCCATGTCAGAATGATTGGATTTTTGACTGTTAAATTATTGCTGATGTTGTATTATAACTGTGTAATGTAATCTGTTGCAAACAAATGCCTCATTGTATTTCAATTCAGCCGGCTTGTCAAACACTGCAGTGGCAACACAGGCAGATAATCACACACGGATTTGAATTAAATTCAGTCAGAGCTGTTATCAGCAGGTTAAAGGGATATGGCCTGTCTCACTGAGTGAAGTGTGAGGTTAAAGAGAAATGAGAGACTCTCATACTCTAGTATCCATGGCTACCACCCGCATGCAGTTACACACAGTCTAGAACCCCCAGTATACCCACACACACACACACACACACACACACACACACACACACACACACACACACACACACACACACACACACACACACACACACACACACACACACACACACACACACACACACACACACACACACACTAACACACACACACACCTGAAAATAAAATGACAGGTTTAATTGAATGAGCACATTTGTAGACTTCACGTTTCATGAAAAGGCAATGAGAGATTGTCAGTTAGTCGTGACCCAAGCAGCGTAGTGAAAATGATCAGGCAGGAAGAGCTTGATTAGCGGGTGAGAGAATAGAAGGCTAGGCAGCAGCTTGGTTTAATGAGATCTCTGTTTGTGGCCACAGCTGTTCAGAGCAGAGGCTCTCTCTCTCTGTGCTCCCTGACCCATCATTTCACATCCGCACTGGTAATGAGATTGATCCTGCTGGCCCAAAAATTTAGAGAAGAGAGCAAGCAGGTGCCTCTACCAATACCATCGACAGCAGACCTTTCCACCGCTGTCACAATCTGCCATATCACATGGGGTCAATTTCATGCCTTAAGTATTGACTTTAAAATTAAATAATTTATCATTTTCGAGGAATAGTGAAATAATGGATGTTGAGATCATCAATCAAAAAATCAAAAGCTAAATTATTTTAATTGTAAACAAAAATAATGATATCAAAAGCAAAACCCAAAAAACGTGCATGCAAAAAAATGAAGTGAGATCAAAACAAATTGATTTCAAAACTAATGCAAAAATAGTTTTTTTGTAAAACTTTTCCAACAACCAACCCTATTGTATCCATTTTTCCTGAACTTTTTTTTTGCCTGCAGTTACTATCTTTGGTTAGGTTACTCTGATATTTGCTTTCACCGTCCGTTTCTTTGTTTTCCCTGCCAGTTTTATCAATTGTGAGCTTTGGCAATTTTTTTCCACGAATGCAGGGTTTAGAGGGAGCGGTAGATAATGCGTCTCAATTGATCCACTAGTTTTGGAATGATAAGTCATCCTAACCCAATCAATGAGCAGGATAGACTGAGGAGGGTGGCCTTTTTATATTGGCTACAGTACTTAATAGTCTGGGTCAGTACAGAGATGAGGCTGTGTGCAGCCGAAACCACCTCTGAATATTCTTTCTGCTGAAGACAAAGTCAACATTAGCTGGATATAGGGGCAACAAGGGAAAAGCATTAACCGTCTTGCCCATGAATGTCTCTAGATTAAATAGCCAGCTAGTACAGAACATCTTGTTAAGGGTTATTACGATACAATCATATATGAATGACAGGTTTGACTGTATGCTTTTCGCAAGCCAAGTAATTATTCTATCCGTAAAGGGCGTAATGTGATTTCAATCTCATTATGAATATCTCCAGCTAGATAAATAGCTAGCTAAATTATATATGTAATCCAGAGGACTCGTGTAAGAGTGTTGATATGTCAAAGTGGATACACAAGTCCCTGGTCTAAATACAAATGATGTAGCTAGCTAGTTACATTTAACTGGAGATATTCGTCATGGGATAAAAATCACAATGGTCTATTCGTCCATAACAAGCACTATGGTTTACTAAAACGATACAGACAAACCTTTCACTACGCCTGGTACGGGCTAGCTACAGGCATGCAGAGTCTTGCGATTAATTCCATTTGGCTAGCTAGTCTGATAACTACAGTAAAACAGCCAACTAAGCTAGAAATAGAATAGAAATAGAAAGAAACCACCCTCTGTCTATCCTGCTCATTGATTGGGTTAGGATGAACCGTCACTCCAAAACTAGTGGACCAATGCAGGTGCATTATCTACACCTCCCTCTAAACCCCGCTTTTACTGAATAAAAATGCCAAAACTCGCAATTGAAAAAAACTAGCAGTGGCTACAACAGATTTTCATGCAAATATTCTAAAATCCACATAAAGAAAATATGCACAAACGGACTTGTTGCGGATAAAAATCTGTGTGATGGCGAAGTGCACACAACATTTTCTTTTTCGCTTAATTTTCAGAATAAAAATCTGTTTTCATCGCATTTTTAACTCTAGGCCTACGGATAGTTTTATCACAAAAACTGTTGCATTAAATAGAAAATGTGCTCACTCTGGTCTTGACACATGCACTCTAGCCAACAGCTTGCAGATACAGTGCAGGTAGGCTGTGAGGGTAGGCTAGTCTACATGATGAGATTATTATGAATAAGAGCTACAATAGATTTTTTTGGTCAAACGGCATTCAAGCATCGATCATCATGGCACCAGAATAAGACCCTCGATATTTATTGGAAATTTGCATCATGCACGTTACCGTGCACTTTCTCCACCATGTGAAGTTTATTATTTCCATCTGTAGGCTAGCCTAACAAACTACTGTACATGGTTTCCCGAGTGGTAGTGGGAGGACCATACACCATATCATCGTGTGACGCTAAGTTTACTTCGACATGATGGTTATTATATAAATATATATGCATAAATGCGTTTCCACCAGCATTTCTCGCATAATTAATTGTATTGCCTGAAGAAGATTCCACCCATGTCAAATGAACAAATGATCTGTTGGCATTTATAAAATTATACCGAAACATCCTGTTTCCATGGCAGCTGTTGTGATCATTTTTTGTGAGGTATGACTTTGCATAAAAACTGTGGATGGAAACATGGTTATTGAAGGCAAAGAAACAGATGGCAAAAGCGCAGATCAGAGTAACCTAACCAAAGGTAGTAACAGCAGGCAAGAGGGTAATTGAAATGGATTCAATAGGTTTGGTTGTTGGCCTACCCTACCAAAAACATATAGAAAACTAATATAGAAAACTAAGTTATAGACCGGACATTCTTGTTGAAAGCAAGTATAAGAATCAGTATATCTGTCATATGTGCACTATTTCTATGCTTCCCTTTCGTAAGTTTCATTTTTGCATCTGTAACTTTTGGTTTTGTACACCAGCTTTAAAAATGATTGCTTGCAAGTTTTTTTTATTTATCTTTTGATATTCTTTTTGTTTACAATTCTACACGTTTTTGCTTTCAATTTTTTTGGTTTTTAATCTCAACATCCATTATTTCACTTTTCAGCTAAAATATTATTTTTGCATTTTCAATTGTTTACGATTTATTTTATTTTGAATTCAATACTTAAGGCATGAAATTGACCCCATGCTATCACCAGCAACTTCTCTTTCAAAACCACTGAGAGATTTTCAGGAAGTTGCAGAAGATATTTCCACCACACAAGCTCGCATGTATATCACCTACAGTAATAGGGCTGCATCCAAGGAACATCACATTATCCTGAGTGTTTGATGGTGAATATGTCTATGAACACTGGAAGGAGCAAGCTCTCTTTTCCATGTTGAACATTGAGCTGTACTGGGGTGTTTATGCTATAGCTAATGTATAACCTCTAGCCAAAAACAAACAATAACAGTTAAGGACACAAGCTATATGCATGAATGTAAGAGTAAGGTAGGACTATATCTATATTACAACTACAGCCTGCTCAATGCTATATTTCTGCTCAGAATCCATATCGTTCATCACCTTTTAAACCTTTTGTAGAAGGCTTGACCTCTTAATTTACAAACGAAAGGGAGGGAATGCAATTTCAGCTGTTTTCTCTGATCTGAGCTCTCATGATTCGACCTTACTAGGCGGAGACTTGGCGTCAAGAGGATATACGCATATCACGTGAATTGACCTTAAAGGGCGGGCATATCTTTAAGGTAGGTGAGGCTACTGGTTTGTATGACCAATTATACGCCACTATCTCACGAGGTGTGGGTGGTGTCACGAATTGAGGAGAGGCTCCCAGCCATCCGTGGGAAGGTTTTAGAAGGGGGCAGAGCTCTACCCGGAAGTGTCTCGCGGCTGAGCACTCTGTCATTTGGCCACGGTTGGTTCTGAGGAGAGGGACAGCAACGGCAAAAGAAACGCAGGAACAAGTCAGTTGGATAGAGAGAATTTTTTTTTTTTACAGAAATCCTTTAAACAATGAAACCCACCGAATAAGCCACTACAGTCAACTAGTATTAAATTCGTTTTAACAATTTAATTCAATGACATTTATTTTTTTAGACAAGCAAGGTTAGCGGTTCGCGAGAGAGAGCTGTGTCATTGAGCAGGCAGGACACGTCAGGAGAGGAGAGAAAAGCTGGTTAGCCATAACTAGCTACTATATGAGCGAAAGCCATAAAAGTACCATATCGCTTGTCATAAACTTGATTTTCACAATTTTATCAGACACATCGAGATTGCCGGTTGACTACAGGACGATCGAGTCATCGCCTGGATCAAGGGTAACGTTAGCGACCAAAAGGTGAAAAAGGGATTTTATTGTCGATGTGTGTGCAACGTCGCTTTAGCCAGATTATTCATACACTACTATAGCTAGCTAGCATCTGTGACTATCGACTATGTCATATCTGTTTAAGATTTTGCCTAAAACAATCAAACTGTTGGGGGAAGTGCCTATAACAGATTAAGAGTAAATAAACCATCATCATTTTCTGAAATTAAAAGGTTGAATCCAAACAACGGGATAGGCTTTGACAGCTGTCAGGCAAGCAAGGTCGCTTGTCTGTCATGATTTCGTTCAAATTTAGCTAGCTAATGTTAGCTGGCTAGCGTCATTTTCCAAATACTGTTGCATATGACTATTGCAACTGGCCAGCTAACTTTAGTATGTTATCGACAAAATGCTAGCTAGTTAATTGGCCTTAGAAATGTCACCACTGCAATCTCCTGTCGACTGTCCGACATGCACTACATTGCCAAAGTAGTGGATTCGACTATTTCAGCCACACCCGTTGCTGACAGGTACATAAAATCGAGCACCCATCCATGCAATCTCCATAGACAAACACTGGCAGTATTGTGGCCAGTACTGAAGAGCTCAGTGACTTTAAACGTTGCATCGTCATAGGATGACACCTCGCCTGCTAGAGCGGCACCGCTCAACTATAATGCTGTTATTGTGAAGTGGAAACGTCTAGGAGCAACAACGGCTGTGAAGTGGTAGGCCACACAAGCTCACATAACAGGACCGCCAAGTGCTGAAGCACGTAAAAGTCATTTGTGCTGAAGCACGTAAAAGTAATTTGTCCTCGGTTGCAACACTCACTACCGAGTTCCAAACTGCCTCTGGAAGCAACGTCAGCACAAGAACTGTTCGTTGGGAGCTTCGTCATAAAATGGGTTTCCATGGCTGAGCAGCCTAAGATCACCATGTGCAATGCCAAGCGTTAGCTGGAGTGGTGTAAAGCTTGCTGCCATTGGACCCTGGAGCAGTGGAAACACGTTCTCTGGAGTGATGAATCGCGCTTCGCCATCTGGAGGTCCGACAGACAAATCTGGGTTTGGCGGATGCCAGGAGAACGCTACCTGCCCCAATGCATAGTGCCAACTGTAAAGTTTGGTGGAGGAGGAATAATGCTCTGGGGCTGTTTTTCATGGTTCGGGCTAGGCCCCTTAGTTCCAGTGAAGGGAAATCTTAACTCTACAGTATACAATGGCATTCTAGACGATTCTGTCCTTCCAACTTTGTGGCAACAGTTTGGGGAAGGCCCTTTCCTGTTTCAGCATGACAATGCCCCTGTGCAAAAAGCGAGGTCCACACAGAAATGGTTTGTCAAGATCGGTGTGGAATAACTAATCGCCCAACATCAGTCCCTGACCTCACTAATGCTCTTGTGGCTGAATGGAAGCAAGTCCCCGCAGAAATGTTCCAACATCTAGTGGAAAGCCTTCCCAGAAGAGTGGAGGCTGTTATAGCAGCAATGATCCAACATCTAGTGGAAAGCCTTCCCAGAAGAGTGGAGGCTGTTACAGCAGCAATGTCCCAACATCTAGTGGAAAGCCTTCCCAGAAGAGTGGAAGCTGTTATAGCGGCAATGTCCCAACATCTAGTGGAAAGCCTTCCCAGAAGAGTGGAGGCTGTTATAGCAGCAAAGGGGCGACCAACTCCATATTAATGCCCAAGATTTTGTAATGAGATGTTCGACGAGCATGTAGTGTAGCTTACCAGAAAACGTTAGCTAACTAGGTAGTTAGACTAGTGTAGCATATTCTGTGGCAACGTAAAGATGGTGCTAGATAACCAACTAGCTAGCATACAATAAATCATTTAGCTACAACGTACAAGGTGGAACTGATGTGGCATCTCACGTTAGCAAGGTTATTATATTAGCAGCTATTCTCGACAGATGGCTTTAACTCATTCCATGAATTTGTGTCCATTAATACCTTAACCATAAGGTAAGAGGAGTTCCTAATGTATCAGTGACCTTAATTCATTAATTAGCTAAGTACAAGGGAGGAGTGTGAACCCGAGGCACTCAGCCCTCTGTGGAATAAAAATCAATAAAAATGTTTGTTTTATTTATTTAACCTTTTATTTAACTGAATGAGTTTGCCACATGTGGACTAGCAAGATGTTTACTAGCAGAAAAGGGTCTGACGTAGCTAGCTTTCAAAGTCCTTTACACTGTTGACTGCCGGATTCTCAATTACAACCAATGAAATAATAACTGGTGTGTTTTGTGTTTGCCCCTCTCTTTAGGACGTAAAGATCACGGGATAGCACATATTGTGTGGGGGAAAACAAATGGGGGATTACGGGTTTGGAGTCTTAGTGCAAAACAACACTGGCAACAAGTCTGCATTCCCAGTTAGAATTCACCCACATCTGCAACCTCCACATCATCATCAGAATGCGTCTCCAAGCCCTGCTGCTTTCATAAACAATACCACATCTGGTAATGGCAGTAGCAGTGGGTCGCCTTGGCTGTTTTCAGCCACAGCTGCCCACAGCAGCATGCAAGATGAAATTCTTGGGTCTGAAAAGCCCAAAGCCCAGCAACAGGAAATGCAAGAAACGCAAGAAAAGCAACAACTGTCCCCTGGCCACCAGGAGTCTGTAATCATATCTGAGTTAGAGAAGGCGAGGTCCGAGGAGAACAAGGTGGAGGGCAGCGCCTCAGATGGTAGCAATGGAAAGGAGAAGCTGCGCCTCGAGTCCCCAGTACTGACAGGCTTCGACTACCAAGAGACATCGGGTCTTGGGACTCCAGCCCAGTCCAGTACCTCCTCGTCCCTGACCGGCTTCAACAACTGGTCAGCGGCTATTTCCCAGACACCCTCCACCATCATCAACGAGGATGTCAGCTTCTTCAACCCAGCTGCCTCTGCTAACAATGGGGCCCTCCTGTTCCAGAATTTCTCCCACCACACCAGCCCAGGCTTTGGGGGAAACTTCTCCCCCCAGATTGGACCCATCTCCCAGCACCATCCCCCACATCCACACTTTCAGCACCCACACAACCAACACCAACAGCACCGCAGGTCCCCAGCCAGCCCCCACCCTCCTCCCTTCCCCCATAGGAATGCTGCGTTCAGCCAGTTGCCGCATTTGTCCAATAATCTGAATAAACCCCCGTCACCTTGGGGTAGCTACCAAAGCCCTTCTCCCTCTCCCTCCTCAACCTCCTGGAGTCCTGGCGGGGGCTATGGTGGCTGGGGAGGCTCCCAGGGGCGTGAGTACCGTCGGGGCCTCAACGGAGGCATGACCCCCCTGAACTCCATCTCCCCACTGAAGAAAACCTTCCCCAACAACCACGTGCCGTCGCAGAAGTACTCCCGCACCAGCCCTGGGTTCAACCCCAAATCCTGGATGGACGAGAGTGTGAGCAGGAGTGACAACATCTTCCCCTTCCAGGTCAGTCAATAATTCCCACTGGTTTTATATAGTGTCTTCTGACTTTAATGATATTAGAGCCATTCAGCGAGACGAAATAGAATTGTGTGTACCCAAAGACCTTACTCTGCGTTACGTGATGAATTTGTCACGCTATTAGATGTTGGTCCTAATGCTTTAATTGCCAGAGGCCTCTTATGACTAGCGTAGCTGTACCACTGCAGTGATGTGTGCCACGTATATGACATACAGAAGCTATGACAGCCTAGAAAATATCAGATCATTTTCTTCATCCAGAGAACACACTGTCGCGAAATGGATGGAACATCAATTACCTATCTTTCCGTGAAAGTGATTTTTAGGATTACAGGGCTATTAATAACCTGAGACTACCGGTCTACACATCCTTTATAATGCCACCTCATTTATAATGCAATTTGAAATTTGATTGATAGCACACAATGAAGATGACTTGGATAACGGTATTATGCGTTGGAAAACTGATAGGCTTGATGGAAAGGGCATGGAGATTATTTTATTGATCAAGCACAGGGGTGACTGCGTCTGGAGGGGTGGGTGCAGGGGTTGGGCTAGTATACGTGCTGGAAGGCTTGATTTGAAGGCTCTGAGGATACCCCCCCCAGAAGTGCTGACAGCCATGATGCCATATCGACCAAGTTAGATATAGCCTGACTGCTATGTTACTGTAGCACACGGCAGTGCTGTGCTCTTGTTGGTTCAGCTAGCCTGTGTTGCTCAGGCTAGCTGGATTGTGGCCCTCTGACCTCTAAATGCATTGGGGTGGAGGGTATGATTGGAGGTTAGTTTCCTGATGCAGGCTGTAATAACTGAGACACATTGGTTTTTTAAATAATTAAGAAGCATTTTCTAGTCTACTTCAACAGGGGATGCTGAATATTCTCACATATCGGGTAAGGTTGGCCTGACAGGCAGAAGTGTTCCATAGAGACTGTCGGAATGAAGTTGTGCTCTTTAAATCCATTGGAAATGAATCCTCTGCAACGATGTCTATATCGAAGGTTTGGGTGGTGAAAGGCTACTGTCGTGTGACTGAACTGAGGGATCTGCCGTGGATCAAAATCCAGTAGTAGGTTAGCTGTAGCTGTTTGGAACTGCTGTGGAATTATTACACAGATATTACATTGTTATTGTATAATCATGCTTAGTCACGCTAGGATAAATCACATAGGTATTGTATTTTTGTTCTATAATAAAAAAGATCTGTTCTATGTAACCTAATGATTACTTTTATTATATAGGCTAATTACATTACTACAGTACCAGTCAAAGGTTTGGACACTACTCATTCCAGGATTTTTTCCTTTTTTTAAATAAACAACAACTATTTTCTACATTGTAGAATAATAGTGAAGACGTCACTATTATGAAATAACACATGGAATCATGTAGCAATCATGTAGTAACCAAAAAAGTGTTAAATCAAAATATATTTTATATTTCAGATTCTTCAAAGTAGCCACCCTTTGCCTTGATGACAGCTTTGCACACTCTTGGCATTCTCTCATCCAGCTTCATGAGGTAGTCACCTGTAATGTATTTCAATTAACAGGTGTGCCTTGTTAAAAGTACATTTGTGGAATTGATTTCCTTAATGCGTTTGAGCCAATCAGCTGTGTTGTGACAAGGTAGGGGTGGTATAAAGACCAAGTTCATATTATGGCAAGAACAGCTAAAATAAGCAAAGAGAAATGACAGTCCATCATTACTTTAAGACATGAAGGTCAGTCAATATAGAACAAGAACTTTGAAAGTTTCTTCAAGTGCAGTCACAAAAACCATCAAGCGCATGATGAAACTGGCTCTCATGAGGACCGCCACAGGAAAGGAAGACCCAGAGTTCATTAGAGTTAACTGCACCTCAGATTGCAGCCCAAATAAATGCTTCACAGAGTTCAAGTAGCAGACACATCTCGACATCAACTGTTCAGAAGAGACTGCATGAATCAGGCCTTTATGGTCGAATTGCTACAAAGAAACCACTACTAAAGGACACCAATAAGAAAAAGAGACTTGCTTGGGCCAAGAAACCCGAGCAATGGATATTAGGCCGGTGGAAATCTGATGGTGTGGGGGTGCTTTGCTGGTGACACTCAGTGATTTGTTTAGAATTCAAGGCACACTTAACCAGCTTGTCTACCACATCATCCCATCTGGTTTGCGCTTAGTGGGACCATCATTTGTTTTTCAACAGGACAATGACCCAAAACACACCTCCAGGCTGTGTAACATGGAACCCAAACCGGCTGTGCACCATTGTGCATACATTTATTTTGTCCCCCTACACCAAACGCGATCACGACACGCAGGTTAAAATATCAAAACAAACTCTGAACCAATTACATTAATTTGGGGACAGGTCGAAAAGCATTAAACATGTATGGCAATTTAGCTAGCTAACTTGCACATGCTAGCTAATTTGTCCTATTTAGCTAGCTTGCTGTTGCTAGCTAATTTGTCCTGGGATATAAACATTGAGTTGTTATTTTATCTGAAATGCACAAGGTCCTCTACTCCGACAATTAATCCACACATAAAACAGTCAACCGTATTGTTTCTAGTCATCTCTCCTCCTTCCAGGCTTTTTCATCTTTGAACTTATATGGTGATTGGCATCTACACTTTCATAGTATTACCACGACAACCGGCAAAACAGTTCGTCTTTCAGTCACCCACGTGGGTATAACCAATGAGGAGATGGCACGTGGGTACCTGCTTCTATAAACCAATGAGGAGATGGGGAGAGGCAGGACTTGCAGCGTGATCTACATCAGAAATAGGAATCACTTCTATTTTAGCTCTTGGCAACGCGGACGCGCGTTAGCAGTGTGGGTGCAATAATTGAATAACATGGATTTCTACATTTATTTTGCAACGCTCGTGCACGCGACGTGTCCGGTCTGTTCAGCATGTAAGGGCTATTTGACCAAGGAGAGTGATGGAGTGAGTGCTGCATCAATGACCTGTCTTCCGCAATCTCCTGACCACAACACAATTGAGATGGTTTGGGATGAGTTGCACCGCAGAGTGGAAAAGCAGTCAACAGGTGCTCATCATATGTGGGAACTCCTTCAAGACTGTTGGAAAAGCATTCCTCATGAAGCTGGTTGAGAGAATGCCAAGAGTGCAAAGCTGTCATCAAAGGAAAGGGTGGCTACTTTGAAGAATCTCAAATATAAAATATATTTTGATTTGTTTAACACTTTTTGGTTACTACATGATTCCATATGTGTTATTTCATAGTTTTGATGTCTTCACTATTCTACAATGTAGAAAATAGTAAAAATAAAGAAAATTCCTTGAACGAGTAGGTGTGTCCAAACTTGTGACTGTTAGCGTACATAATAAATAGGTTCCCTGTCTCTCAGTCCCTGAACAAGCAATGTTTTCAGCTTAACTTAGTGATAGTGAACACCAGCCCATTGATTGCATGACTTTCTCTTGTGACTGCCAGGCATGTCCAAATGGTTCTACATAGTTTCCATCTCATCACGGAGAGAACAGGTGGGGGGTTTGTGGTGTTTTTAACGGTATAATGCTTTTAGGCCAGGGGTCGGCAACAGGAGACCCCCCCCCCCCCCAAAAAAAAGAAAATGTTTTAGGATTTTGTTTTTTGGTGAAACAAGACGTCGACATTTAACAGGAATTCAGCAACAAATAAGTTGACTGTAGGAAATCTGTTCCCAAGCATTCCCATGAATACATTTTTATTTGTTTAATCAAGGTCTAAAAATGATTTTCGGCCCCCCGACCATCTGCGTTGACAAACCGTCCCACGGCTGAATCTAGGTGCCTACCCCTGCTGTAGGCTATGTTGCCCCTCGTTATTTAGCATAGCCTACATCCATCAAGCTTGAACAACATTTACATTGCTCAAGTAACATTGTGTAGAAATACCTTACTGTCTACAATACTTCAGCTTCATACTGTAGCAGCACCTTTTCATAGAAATCTTGGTTATGTTAATCAACAGTGGATGCCTGTTTGTAACTTATTTAAATGAGCTTTCACTGACTGTTTAGGTGTCTGCCTTGGGGGAGTTAACACATTAAAGTGATGTGATACTGAGCTCTTAGAGTTTAATGGTGCTGGAAGTTTCCATAGGCCTGCTGTGTCTCAGCCAAGAATATCTCATGTTCGGTGTGAAAGTGGAGGCTGTCTGATAGGGGGACTAGAGCACTCGCTCCATGCAAGCCCACACAGGTGAGATGTTGATGATTAACCTGTGTCTCAGGGAGGAAATGAGAAGGGAGATGCTGCTCCCACTTGGGAGAACAAAAAACGGTTTATAAGGCAATGGCGCTAAAAACAAAAATGTTGCGTAGAACACGGACGGAATTATGGAATCCAGACATTAAAATGGAATTCAACAATATTCAGAAATGTATTGAACTTAGTAGGAAATTCACAAAATGTATGGAATTTATTAGAAAATTCATTAATTTGCCCAAGTTAATCATAAGACTTGAACAAAATGCATCAGTGATTTCTTATTTTTCTGCAACTTTCTGAAACTAAACAGGAATGTTCTTCAGTGTGTGTGTGCGTGCGCGCGCGGATATCTACACTTTGTGTGGCCGTTAGCGATGATGCTAATGATAACATTTCCCACAAAGGTTCTCAATTAAATGCTAACTACAAAGTTTGACTGAATATCATGATTGTTTGCATCAATCCAGTGGGCATTTGTTTTGCCAACTCTGAAATTACATGAGCGCTACAGAAACTTGGCTAACCAAACAACTGCATTAAAGGGTAACTACACCCCAAAATCTTCATTTATTCTATTTTTCCCAGACTTCAAGTGGTCTGATGCGGTTTAAGCATTTTTCTGGACTTATAACATCGAACGTTTTTTTTGTTTTTTTTCAGAGCGATAAATAAATGGGAAAAACAAAACGGAGATAACACAATCGGGCAAAAAATAAACCTGATTTTTCTAGGGCCAGAAAGAAGGACCCTTTATTTAGATGTTCATTCTGTGATGGCCTTGGGCTGTGCAGCTGCTGATCACAGAGCATGACTGTACTGGGAGACCTAACCTACATTTTTTTTAATTTAGCCTTTATTTAACTAGGCAAGTCAGTTTAGAACAAATTCTTATTTACAATGATGGCCTACCGGGGTTAACTGCCTTGTTCAGGGGCAAAACGACAGATTTTTACCTTGTCAGCTCAGGGATTCGATCCAGCAACCTTTCGGTTACTGGCTCAACGCTCTAACCACTAGGCTACCTGCCGCCCCAAATGAACAAGGAGGCTGTTTGTTTTTCAGGCTAGGTCTCTTCTCTGTTTGTTTCTGTATTAGAGCAGCTTTTGTCACTGGTTGCAGGTGCCGTTGGCAAACAGTCATATGTTTCCTACAGTAGGTCCAGTGTCATCTCTCAGGGATTAGTGACTATGCCTCCCAGAGAGGGATGTTATGATAATATAAAACATGGACAGGCCCCTGGTCCCGACTATAGGCTTACTGTCTTTGGGTACGGTATTAGAGCTGTGTTCTTAGGCCAAGCTCTCTGCACTGAGGCAGGGCCGGTCTTTCACTTTCTAAACCCCGGGCATCCTCTTAGCTCTGTGTAAGCTGCTCTACAGACTTCCGTGACTGGGAGGGACAGGGCCTACTGCTCGGTAACATGCCTGTGGATCTGGGGTTGGGCAGGCACCCAAAGGGCCATATTTAGCAATCTAATGTATGTGGAAAATTGTTAGAGGTAGCCTACGGTTGTGATTTTTCTGGTTAACCTTTTTTAAACGAAGAACATATGTTTGCTTGCATTTATAGCTGCTTCAAATCACAGTTGTTGTCATTAGGGCTGGGTGATATATCAAATTAATTCAAATGTATGTTTTAGCACAATATTCCCGAAACCGGTTTCAATTCAGTATTTGAGGTTTGTTCCAACAGAATCAGTCATATGGACACACACAGACATTGAGACATTATTTTACTGTAATACAGGAGTAGTTAACCTTTCTAATGAAAACCTTTTTATGTATCAACTCCTCAAATTTCACACAGAGCAGTCACTACTAAAATTGTGAGTATCAATTAAAATTGATTCTGAAAAATGAATTCTCAGTTTTTCACTAGCAGCATTTGAGGTACCATGTACCACTAGCAGCATTTTAGCCAAAAACTGTTATACTAGCTGTCTAGTCTGTGTTTTTAGAAATGTGCAATTTGCATCAAATATGGGTGCGTTCGTAAATTCACTCTGGCCATCTACTCCAATTTCTGAGCACTCTCGATTGTGTGCTAGAGTGCAGAATAACTGATGAATTTACGAATGCTCAACACCTGTTGAATATTGGCTGGTGTCGGTAAGCGTCGTCAAAATTTAAATTGTTGCCAGCAGCCCAGTTATAGCCACCAGCGCTCTGGATAACACGAAAACAGCCTAACCAGCTCTGCTAGGCCGAGTAAAATGGTCAGAGTGAAATGTTCTAATTTGTGTCGAAGTAGCTAGAAAGCTAGCCAACCTTAGCCAATTAGCTTGGGTGCTTGACTGCTGTTGTGAGGTCAGAACGCTCGGATCAACCCTACTCCCAGGTCACAGCGTCCAGTGTGCGCTCTGAACGCTCCGAGAGCGAAGTGATCTGAATTTACGAATAGACAATCTGACAACGCTCTGAATTGGCAAACACCCAGAGCGCACTCTGGGGCTTGAATTTACCAACACACCCTAAATAAGGAATTGCGAACTCGTTCTTATTCTGAGAAATAAGTTAGGCCACTCGATTTCAACTAAACAAAGTGGACAGGCTAGCATGCTGTTCAAACGTATGGAAATGGACAGATGGGTGTGTTCATAACAACGCTTCTACCTTGTCAGCTAGGAAATAGGTCCAAGTTGGCTAAACTTGAATTATAGAGATTAGCTGGCTACTCACTAGCAAGTGTGCTTGTGATTTGTGAGATTGTTTTCTATAATCAAATCAAAATATATTAGTCAAATGCGCCGAATACAACAGGTCTAGACCTTACAGTGAAATGCTTACTTACAGGCTCTAACCAACAATGCAGTTAAAAAAAAATATGGATAAGAAATAAAAGTAACAAGTAATTAAAGAGCAGCAGTAAAATAACAATAGCGAGACTATATACAGGGGGTACCGGTACAGAGTCAATGTGCGGGGGCACCGGTTAGTTGAGGTAGTATGTACATGTAGGTAGAGTTATTAAAGTGACTGCATAGATGATAACAACAGAGTAGCAGCGGTGTAAAAGATATGGGGGGGGGGGGGGCAGCAATGGAAATAGTCTGGGTAGCCATTTGACTAGGTGTTCAGGAGTCTTATGGCTTGGGGCTAGAAGCTGTTTAGAAGCCTCTTGGACTTAGACATGGCGCTCCAGTACCGCTTGCCGTGTGGTAGTAGAGAGAACAGTCTATGACTGGGGTGGTTGGAGTCTGACAATTTTCAGGGCCTTCCTCTGACACCGCCTGGTGTAGAGGTCCTGGATGGCAGGAAGCTTGGCCCCAGTGATGTACTGGGCCATTCGTTCTACCCTCTGCAGTGCCTTGCGGTCGGAGGCCGAGCAGTTGCCATACCAGACAGTGATGCAACCAGTCAGGATGCTCTTGATGGTGCGGTTGGGGGCATGTAAAACGTCTGCCTTCTGCTCCGGTGCCATTTTACATTATAAGGGACGCTTTGGGATTTTGGCAATAAGGCCCTTTATCTACTTCCCCAGAGTCTGATGAACTAGTGGAAACCACTTATCCCTGTGTCCAGTATAGAGGAAGTTGGAGGTAGTTTTGCGAGCCAATGCTAACTAGCATAAGCACAATGACTGAAGTCTATGGGTATCTGCTAGCATGCTTTTTGCTTGCGAACCTACATCTAACTTCCTTCATAGTGGACACAGAGTCAAAAATGGTATCCACTAGTTCATCGGACTCTGGGGAAGTAGATACAGGACCTCATTGCCAAAATCCCGAAGTATCCCTTTAAGACCATGGAAGTAGCCTATGACGTCTGTTAGTTCATGATACGGCAGGATGTCTTATCAAAACAGAAAATATCGACCCCAAAGGTCTCGTGTTCACATCATTGTGTGTATCAGTTGACGGTGTACTAATGGGAAGATGTTTTGGGATGTGTAGACTGACTGTTTGACTGACTAATGTGCTGAGGTTAGTATCAGACAGGGCTCTACGCTGACCTTTTTTACAAGGAGCACATGTGCTCTTAAGTTGAAAGATTTAGGCACACAGAAAGAAGGAGCACAATGAAAAATATTTGAGATATTAAAGCTAGAATCCTCAAATTTTCTATGCGCACTGGTGCTCTTAAATATAAATTCTGGGTCGCACAGCAAAAGATTTGGGTGCATATGCAAGTAAAATGGTCGTGCTGTAGAGCCCTGTCAGATGTAATCTTTTGTTCTATGGTTATAGTAACAAGCCTCATTCATTCGATCTCATTTAGCCCCCCATTTACGGCCAGCACACTTTCCCAGCTATTAAAAGTTAGAGGGCATTAGCCAATTAGTCACGATCCTGATGGCGGTAAATGCCCCTTGAATAATGAAAGAATTGACCATCAGTGACAAGTGCACGACCGTGTTCTTATGTTCTCTAACCTTCTACCCTTGAATGGAGTTATGAAACAGGACGCGTACTGTGTGTTTTAACGAGCGGGAGATGGGGAAGGGGGGGGGACGTGTCTGAAGTGTCACAGGCGTTTTAACTCCCAGTCTCTGATTAGGATCTGTTGCTGTTTTTAATTACTTTATCACCAAAGTAGATCTGGCTCCCCTGTGGAACCAGTCTGCACCCCCTGCTACCCCTCCCTCCCTAACCATGCTCTGGGACTGGCTTCATGGGCTTGTGGGTGTTTTAATGTGGAAGGCTTTGAAATGCCTTGACCAGCAACACAAAAATCAAGTGTCAAAGCTGGGCCCCCTTCCCTAGCTCCCTCCCCCTTCCCTTTCCATTATTTTAGCTGTGACATTGTACATTAATGTTGTGGCAGAAACGCATGTTTCATCAAGGCCTGTTTTAGCAGTGTTCTTCACGTCGGATAGTTTGGCCTTAGCTTCTAGCTATACTCCCAAACACAGGCTCGCTGCCTGGAGCGAGTTGAAATACAAAATACTCCGGTTTGGTCTCTCTGACTGTTTCCCACTATTCTTTTGTCTCTTAATCAGGTGAAAACTATTTTTCCTCATAGTTAGGGAATTATTTCATTACATTCCTATGTGCCACTCGCCTATTATTAAGTCTAAGCTTGACTTTAAAAAATGTTTCCTTAAAGATTATTGTTGCGCTTGGTAAGGAAAAGTCTTATTTGATCCGCCCACCTAGGTGTGTACTTTGGAGGTGAACCAAACTTCTCATGTGAGGCTGTGAGAAGGAAAGAGTTGAACTGAGGGACAGGCAGGCTCATAAGGGCTATGTGTCTGTGTGCCTACGTACGTAGCCTAGTCCTGTAGAAGCCATCTCCCACCATGACGACGCACAAGTATGGCTGCTGTTGCTATGCATCTGAATGCATTGGCAACCGCAGGAAGGGTCCTAGTAAAGTACTAGGCAATGAGATGCCATACGGCATCATGACGACACACAAATATGACTGCTGTTGCAGTAGTTACGCATCTGAATGGATTGGCAACTGTAGCGATTAAAGGGATATTGCAAGATTATGACAATTGTGCTGTTGTTCTACTTAGCCAGAGTCAGATTCTAGCGTATGCTACTGTACCTGTAGACTTCCAGTCATTGCGCTAACGCTAGTTAGCATTGGCTCACGAAACTACCTCTAACTTCCTTCATACTGCACGTAGAGACATAAAAATGGTATTCATGAGTTAATTTGACTCTGGGTAAGTAGGACAGCACAATTGCCATAATCTCGTAGTATCCCTTTAATCGCTACAGTTGCCAATCCATTCAGATGCGTAACTACTGCAACAGCAGCCATACTTGTGCGTCGTCATGATGCCGTATGGCATCTCATTACCTAGTACTTTACTAGGACCCTTCCTGTTTCGCCTCTTAGGATAGGGTTCAGTGCACACTGTTCTTTTGTTGAGTATTTATTTTGTAATGAATTAAGAGTGTTTTTGTGTTAATCTACTATTTGACTTCAAGTAGTTCATCTCTCTGTGGATTGTAGAAAATACATTCTTGGCTACTGCAGCCCCAGCCTACTGGTGATTTGTGTGGTTGTCACTCCTAAGGTCATGGTTGTTAATTCTGTTAGTTTACTGCTCCATGGCCACCATTTTAACGCTTGTTTCCATTCCCACTGCTTAGCATTAGGGCTGGTCGACATGGCCACAATATCATATCACAGTATTTTTCACATTTTTGACTGTTTTTCTGTTTTTGAATAGTACAAGTTAAATGCTTTATGAGTAGTGCGTGACCCTACATACATTCTAAGTGATTTCAATGGGTCTCTCTCCATTCTGATTGTTTTATACTGGTTAATTAAACTTCAACCCAAAATAATTGTCTGCATTTTCATAAATCTCATTTGTGATCATTTCCTCACTGCCACGTAGAGCTGCACGATATGGGCAAAAAAATCAAGACCTTATTTTTAACCAAATGTTGCGATTTGACTTGAGATTTATTCTAATTCTATAGTTAGATGATAATAGTGGGCACTTTGAATACAGTTTTTGATATGACAACGAATTAACATGGCAGGGTAGGAACCAAAGTGTTGGTGAGTGTTTCCTAGGGGACCCTATAATCTTTGGCTACATTAAATATGTAGCTAACATATGCTTTGCCTATTCCTCTTTGATTTAGAAGATACTGTTTCACAAGCAGCATGCTGATTTAGGCCTAAACCATCACTGATATCAGGCTGTGTAGTTAGCTGTGTTTTCTCTGACTCAGTATATTTATTAGCTAGCTAGGTAGCCAGCTAACTAGCAATTAGCATTATTGGCTAACATGACTTAGCCACAACTTGCTAAGAAAATACAAATGACCTGTTTGCAAATGTAAGAAACACAAGCTAATAGTGTAGTTATAGAACTCTTGTGGATTATAATAAGAAGCAAAGTTAAAACGGCATGGTAGTCATCAATGTTGTTGCATGTGCTGCATTGACCATGCAGACTGAACGCAAGTGTCTCGTGGTCGAGCAACAACGACATACACTCTGTGAGTAAACAGGGGGCAGGGCTAGGTATGGAGAGGGATGACTCAAGTAGCGAGTACACTATAAAAATGGACGTTACACACAACTTATCACATTTAACAAAACAAACATTCAAATATTGTGTTATAAGATACAGTAAAACCCCAAACCGGTCTGTGCATCAATACTGGTATATCGTAAAATATCGTATACCGCCATAAGGTTGGGCGGTATACCGTATTTGACTATATACCAGTATTTATGCACCGACCGGTTTGGGGTTTTACTGTATCTTATATAACAATATTTGAATGTTTGTTTTGTTAAATGTGATACGCCGCGTGTAACGTCCATTTTTATAGTTTACTCCGCTACTTGAGTCATCTCTCTCTGCTCTCTCTCTCTCTCAGACCTAGTCCCACCCCATGTCACTCAAGGAGCGCATTTGTTGTTGCTTGACCACGACTTGCGTTCAGTCTGCATGGTCAGTGCAGCACATGCAACAATGTTGATGTCAACGATGTGGTTTCCACTTTGATCTTAATATAAATCCACAAGCATTCTATAATTACAATATTAGTTTGTGTTTCTTACATCTGCAAACAGCTAGTTTGTATTTTCTTAGCAAGATAAGCTAAATCATGTTAGCCACTAATGCTAATAGCTAGTTAGCTGGCTAGCATGAATATGTTGGCTTTATGAATAAAGATTTAACGTAGCCAAAATTATAGGGTCCCCTAGGAAACACTGAACATCAATTTGGTTCCTATCCTGTCACAACTCGTCCATGACATTTTCATTCGTTGTCATATCAAACACTGTATTCAAAGTGCCCACTATTATTTATATTCTAACTATAGAATTATAATAAACATTCTATTTCCATGATTCCAAAAGTTCACCCAAGTGTTTTGATCTAAATCGCAATTGCAGCATTTGGTTAAAAATAAGGCCTAGTATTTTTGCCCATATCGTGGCAGTGTGGAAATGATCTCAAATGAGTGCAGGAAATGCAGAAATTGATGGAAATGCAGGAAATTGTTTTAGGTTGAAGTTGAATTGAACATTATAAAACAATCAGAATGGAGAAAGACTCATTGAAATCATTTAGAATGTATGTGTTGCCACCCTAGGATCACTCACTACTCATAAAACACCCTGGGATCACTCACTGCTCATAAAACACCCTGGGATCACTCACTGCTCATAAAGCACCCTGGGATCACTCACTGCTCATAAAGCACCCTGGGATCACTCGCTGCTCATAAAGCACCCTGGGATCACTCGCTGCTCATAAAGCACCCTGGGATCACTCGCTGCTCATAAAGCACCCTGGGATCACTCACTGCTCATAAAGCACCTTGGGATCACTCACTACTCATAAAACACCCTGGGATCACTCGCTGCTCATAAAGCAAATGTACAACTTTTATTTATTCAAAAACATAAAATGCCGTCAAATACCGCCGTACCGTCAGAAATGTGAAAAATACCATATGATATTTTGGCCATATCGCCCAGCCCTACTTGGCATGATATTTTATTTGACCTGGAGCAGCTTGTCTTAATTTCCTGGAGGAGATGGGATGTATGACGCAACCACATGAGACTTCACACTAATATGTTTTTGGATTTGTCAAACATGGACTCTGGCCTAGTTGAAGTGCTTCTCTAGTCCTTTGACAGGCAGCCAGATCTTGCCTGGGCTGAAAGATGCTGTCAATGGTCTTGTCTGGCCTGGGCTGAAAGATACTGTCAATGGTGAATTATTTCCCAGTCTTGTGCAACAAGCCTCTCATTATTACCAAGTAGGACTTGTATTGTGTGTTGGCTGGCCTCTGGTATGCCATTCTGTGGAGTCGTTCAACTAGGTATGTGACATGAAAACATTTTCTTAACATTTTAAACTGCCTTTTTTCTGTTAACTATATAAGTATTTCAGAATTTAGACATACTTCTTATAGTAACATATGAAGTACGACACCAAGATGATGTCTGTATCATGTACGGTTCACAGATCATAAGGTCTTACAGGAGGCATGTGTAGGTCTACAATGACCAGTTTCATCATGATTTTCTCAAACATGGTTTGTGATACAAGTTAGAGCGTGACAGATACAGGATTTTTGGGTCAGATACAGATTTTTATGGGGGCAAATTACTGATATACAGTGCATTTGGAAAGTATTCAGACCCCTTGACCTTTTCCACATTTTGTTACAATACAGCCGTATTCTAAAATGAGAAATTAAATGTTTTATCCATCAATTTACACGCAATACCCCATTTGGGGAGTTTCTCCCATTCTTCTCTACAGATCCTCTCAAGCTCTGTCAGGTTGGATGGGGAGTGCCGCTGCACAGCTATTTTCAGGTCCATCCAGATTAGAGGTCGACCGATTTTATGATTTTTCAACGCCGATACCGATTTTATTGGAGGACCAAAAAAAAGTCGCTACCGATTAATCGGCCGATTTTTATTATTATTTTTATTTAAATTTAAATATTTTTTTTGTAATAATGACAATTACAACAATACTGAATGAACACTTATTTTAACTTAATATAATACATCAATAAAATCAATTTAGCCTCAAATAAATAATGAAACATGTTCAATTTGGTTTAAATAATGCAAAACAAAGTGTTGGAGAAGAAATTAAAAGTGCATTATGTGCCATGTAAGAAAGCTAACGTTTAAGTTCCTTGCTCAGAACATGAGAACATATGAAAGCTGGTGGTTCCTTTTAACATGAGTCTTCAATATTCCCAGGTAGGAAGTTTTAGGTTGTAGTTATTATAGGAATTATAGGACTATTTCTCTCTATACGATTTGTATTTCATATACCTTTGACTATTGGATGTTCTTATAGGCACTTTAGTATTGCCAGTGTAACAGTATAGCTTCCGTCCCTCTCCTCGCTCCTACCTGGGCTCGAACCAGGAACACATCGACAACAGCCACCCTCGAAGCAGCGTTACCCATGCAGAGCAAGGGGAACAACTACTCCAAGTCTCAGAGCGAGGGACGTTTGAAACGCTATTAGCGCGCACCCGGCTAACAAGCTAGCCATTTCACATCGGTTACACCAGCCTAAACTTGGGAGTTGACACGCTTGAAGTCATAAACAGCGCAATGCATTGCAAAGAGCTGCTGGCAAAACGCACGAAAGTGCTATTTTGAATGAACGCTTACGAGCCTGGTGGTGCCTACCACCGCTCAGTCAGACTGCTCTATCAAATCATAGACTTAATTATAACATAATAACACACAGAAACACGAGCCTTAGGTCATTAATATGGTCAAATCCGGAAACTATCACGTTTATTCTTTCAGTGAAATACGGAACCGTTCTGTATTTTACCTAACGGGTGGCATCCATAAGTCTAAATGTTCCTGTTACATTGCACAACCTCCAATGTCATAATGTAATTATGTCATAATTAAGTAAAATTCTGGCAAATTAGTTCGCAACGAGCCAGGCGGCCCAAACTGTTGCATATACCCTGATTCTGCGTGCAAGGAACGCAAGAGAACTGGCACAATTTCACCTGGTTAATATTGCCTGCTAACCTGGATTTCTTTTAGCTAAATATGCAGGTTTATAAATATATACTTCTGTGTATTGATTTTAAGAAAGGCATTGATGTTTATGGTTAGGTACAGTCGTGCAAAGATTGTGCTTTTTTTCGCAAATGCACTTTTGTTAAATCATCCCATTTGGCAATGTTGGCTGTCTTTGTTAGGAAGAAATAGTCTTCACAGTTCGCAACGAGCCAGGCGGCCCAAACTGCTGCATATACCCTGACTCTGTTTGCAAGAGAAGTGACAGATTTTCCCTAGTTAAAAGAAATTCATGTTAGCAGGCAATATTAACTAAATATGCAGGGTTAAAAATATATACTTGTGTATTGATTTTAAGAAAGGCATTGACGTTTATGGTTAGGTACACGTAGGCGCAAAGACAGTCCTTTTTCGCGAATGCGCACCACATCGATTATATGCAACGCAGGACTGGCTAGATAAACTAGTAATATCATCAACCATGTGTACTTAACTAGTGATTATGATTGATTGTTTTTTATGAGATAAGTTTAATGCTAGCTAGCAACTTACCTTGGCTTCTTTCTGCATTCGCGTAACAGGCAGGGTTCTCGTGGAGTGCAACGTAAAGCAGGTGGTTAGAGCGTTGGACTAGTTAACCATAAGGTTTCATCCCCAAGCTGACAAGGTAAAAATCTGTCGTTCTGCCCCTGAACAAGGCAGTTAACACACCGTTCCTAGGCCGTCATTGAAAATAAGAATGTGTTCTTAACTGACTTGCCTAGTTAAATAAAGGTCTAAAAATAAAAAAATCGGTGGCCAAAAATACCGATTACCGATTGGTGTGAACTTGAAATCGGCCCTAATTAATCGGCCATTCCGATTAATCGGTCGACCTCTAATCCAGAGATGTTCAATCGGGTTCAAGTTTGGGCTCTGGTTGGGCGACTCAAGGACATTCAGAGACTTGTCTCGAAGCCACTCCTGCGCTGTCTTGGCTGTGTGCGTAGGGTCGTTGTTCTGTTGGAAGGTGAACCTTCGCCCCAGTCTGAGGTCCTGAGCGCTCAAGGATCTCTCTGTACTTTGCTCCGTTCATCTTTCCCTCGATCCTAACTAGTCTCCCACTTCCTGTCGCTGAATAACATCCCCACAGCATGATGCTGCCACCACCATGCTTCACCTTAGGGATGGTGCAAGGTTTCCTCCAGAGGTGACGCTTGGTATTGAGGCCAAGGAGTTCAATTTTCGTTTCATCAGACCAGAGAATCTTGTCATTATGGGGTGTTGTGTGTAGATTGATTGAGAATGATATATATTTTTAAATCCATTTTGGAATAACGCTGTAACGTAACAATGTGGAAAAAGTCAAGGGGTCTGAATACTTTCCGACTGCACTGTATCTGCCGATACATCAGTTATTTTAGAGGTGGAATGAAAAACTGCTTTTTTTTCACTCAAATTACGCTCCAAAGGATTAACATATAATCTAAATTATGATTTCTTACCTAAATATTAAAGTTACAATTATTTAGCAGCATTTAATTTGTGGTTTACATAACCACAAAAGCAACTACATCCTCTATAAATACAGTAGAAAGTATACTGAACAAAAATATAAATGCAACATGCAACAATTTCATAGATTAAGTTTTTTTTTAATGAGTTACAGTTCATATGAGTCAGTTGAAATGAAATCATTAGGCCCTAATCTATGGATTTCACATAACTGGGAATACAGATGTAAGTCATCGATACCGTAACAAATAAATGGACCTCAGGATCTCGTCATGGTATCTCTGTGCGTTCAAGTTGCCATCGATAAAATGCAATTGTTTTTGTTGCCCGTAGCTTATGCCTGCCCATACCTGCCCATAACCCCACCGCCACCATGGGGCACTCTGCAATATTAAAGCTGATCTCTCTTCCCCCCCCCAAAATAAAAATAAATGTAACATTTAAGCAGTGGCAGCTCCATACTTTCAAAGCAGCCCTCTCATCTCTCTTTTACACAGGAGCGCACCAGATCCTTTGATGGCTTCAACATGCATTCCCTGGAGAACTCTCTCATTGACATCATGAGGGCCGAGCAAGATACTCTGAAAGGTAAGATAACAATCACAAAACCACCAGGATTGCATGTCCGGTCACAATATTGATGCTAGCGGCCATATCTAAAAACCTTTTGTCCTTCAAATCTGCTGCAAGGTCATCTAGGACGGGCGTCTGTCTGCTGCCCCACAGCCATGTCCGACGACTGCTGATTTGAGCTTTCCTTTCAGTGGCACTAGAGTGGACTAGAAAGTGAAGAGTGGAGGCTTATGTAGGCTAGGCTTTTCTACAGAGAGTGCACATGGAAATATTGCTGCAAGCAGCAATGAACGGGGTTCACAGGATGACAGAAAGGACACAAGCTCAGTTGGATAACAAAGCAAGCATTATATAATGTAGGAACTATCAGTGAAATCATTACCATGTTTATCTCTCAATACCACAAGGATGACGGAAGTGGAGTTTGGTCTAGTGGG
This sequence comes from Salmo salar, assembly GCF_965601325.2. Lineage (NCBI taxonomy): Eukaryota > Metazoa > Chordata > Actinopteri > Salmoniformes > Salmonidae > Salmo > Salmo salar. The sequence continues at coordinate 83,603,100 of NC_138294.1, read as the reverse complement.
TCATGGGTAGCCTAGCGGTTAAGAGCATTGGGTCAGTAACCAAAAGGTTGCTCGTTTGAATCCCCAAGACGACTAGGTGAATAATCTGTTGATGTGCCCTTGAACAAGGCACTTAACTCTAATTGCTCTTGTAAGTCACTCTGGATAAGAGCGTCTGCTAAATGACAAATGTAAAATATAGTGCTGTAGGTTGGTAGCGTGACAGCCCTCGAATGCAGCAACTAATCGTTGTCAAAGTCATTAGAGGCTAATTCATTGAGTGTTACTCCAGATTTGTTATAATCTGATTTATGGTTCATGAGAAGTATTTTTGGTCTATTAGTGTATGTGCTAATATGCATTTACTTAGTCCAAAGACCAAATTTGCAGTGAATCTTACATTTAGTCCATGAAGATTTTTAATGATTATTTTAGGCATTAGCGGTACACAAAAAAGTGAATTGTTAAGCGTTTCCCACATTTTTTACGATATCAATGCCAAACTTAACATGGTTCGTCATGGTAATGTCTTTGACCTTATAGTTTCAAGTTGGTAGGCCATTGTGAAGTAGATTTGCAAAGGTTTTAAATGGACACGGAAAATCTGATTTCTGATTGATCAATAACTCAAACAAGTTAGGAGATGTACCCTGGGTCTACATACAGGTTTTATTTGGACTCATAGCATATTGGTTTTATTTGGACTCATAGCATATTGGTTTTATTTGGACTTATTGTTCATAAGAAGTATTTCAAAGGTTTTCAAAAATGTCAAAGATGGAGCTAAATCTACCTTATGGTGGTGGCGTGGGAGGTGTTACTTGTCCCTTTTTAGAGTTTTCATAGCAGCAGTTTGTGAAGTGTTTGTTGATTGGATGGTATTATGGGGAATGTAAATACAGCGCTCGCAGCAGTCTATATCTGTTGTCCATTTGGTTTGTGATGCAAATGTCCCAAACCAGAAAGTTCCTGTTGTCAGTCAGGATGACCAACTGGTGTTTGTCTGGGGAGGGATTAATTAGAGTAGCCTGGGTGTTGTTACTGTTTAACTGCCCCCACAGCTTGTGTATGCATTTATTCTTTTTACACCTCTGTATTCAGCTGTTAAACCACAGTGAAACACAACTTTGGCGAACATCTGAGAGACGAAGAGCCTGAAGTGATGAGTTGTTGTTCTCAGTCTAGTTTGAGCTGATTTATTGCCTTGACGCTCCCAGTGCTACGTGCCAGCTACAGAGGGTTAGAGATGCAGAGGAAAACATCATTATGATGCATCATTCCATCTCGCCACTGTCTCCAGGGCAACGTGTTTCTACATTACAAAGATCCACACAGATGAAGGGTTTACTGCTCCCACTTTGTGCTGTCCCTACTGGGGTGAGCTCCAAGGGTACCAAGCAGCACCCCTACCCCTAATTGAAAAGAATGACCCGACCCTCAAACATGAACCCCGCTGCTCTGCAGAACAGATGAAAAGGAAGGAGGGGGAAATCGACTGTAGAAGTGGCTTTGAATCGATTCCAGCATTGTCTTCTGTTGACTGAAAAGAGCACTCTGTTCCCTGAAACGTTGTCTGTGTCACCACTGACTACCGAGCCGGTCCACCACCCTGCCCGCTCGCTCGCTCTCTCATTCTCTCTGATTTAATAGGTGGATGCGGGGGAGGGGCTTGGAGAATTTGTGTGATGGAACACACCAATCACTGAACACTACCAACCCTCTCCTCGGGGGGCCCCCCCCAATGTTCCACATTTTTGTTTCAACCATAAACTGGCACACCTGATTCAATTAGTCAAAGGCTTGATGGTTAGTTGACTAATTGAATCGGGAGTGCCAGTTTATTTTTTTTTAATAAAAATGTGAAACGTCTGGGGGGGGGGGGGGTGAAAGGTCTGGGAAACCCAAAACTAGTCCACTCCAGTCACAATGGGTTTACTATTAGTTTTCCTTTCATCCCCTCCACCAAGGCACCCCAGCATGGCACAGTTCAACTCTCAAGTACATTTGGCAGGAGGTCGGGAGGAACAGGGAATGTGCCAGCGAGCAGGCGGCTGAGAGATAGATGATGTGGGCTAATGTAACCAGGGCTCGTTTTGTGTGTTTGATTGTGACAATCTCTTAACGATGTACACTCCACTCTCTAGGTCGCCTAGGATTCACCCATCCAGGGGGAGAGAGTCCTCTGCCCATAAATGGTACGTAAAAAGGGTTTGCTAACACTAGTGTTCTACATGCTCAACCCATGCTAATGGTAGTCAACAAGATTAGCAGCACCATGTTTGTACTTTGCATGCTCTTGAGGCACCAGTGTGGATTTCCTTCTCTGTTCCACTCTTCTTATTCCATTAGTTCTTTAATGGTTGATGTGGATTTATTAAATAAGGATTTAGTAATATAGAGAAATTATTTCATTTTAAATTGCATAGCTAAACACGTTGTAATGTTGTGTAATCCCTCACCTAAGGCAGTGTATCTATCCCATTTGCATTCAGTCATCAGGTCTCTTTTGCCTGTGCAATGAAGGAACTAAGCTCCTAGTGTTTGAGTTCTTTATTTTTTTGGTTTTGAAAAGACCTCCTATTGCCTAGAGATGTTAGTCTAACCATTTCTCAATGTGTTGTGTTGCGTATTTCCTTAAACATTCTGTGACATTTCCTGTTATAGTTCTTTATATTGAATCGGTGCATGATTCACTTCTTTCCTGTATGCAGACACGAATACCGTAGGCTAGTTGTAGCTACAAAGGTAGACTAAAGCTAATCTCTTTAGCTACAGCTTCCTCAACTGCAGTTTGATATGCATAAGCCGAAATGCAACTGAAAGCTCAGTGATCCACCATGGATTCTCTCCTTGAGCCTCATAGTGTTATATTGGTCCAACATGGTGATCCACCATGGATTCTCTCCTTGAGCCTCATAGTGTTATATTGGTCCAACATGGTGATCCACCATGGACTCCCTCCTTGAGCCTCATAGTGTTATATTGGTCCAACATGGTGATCCACCATGGACTCCCTCCTTGAGCCTCAGTGTTATATTGGTCCAACAGGACAGATGGTGGTTCTGCATGGATGCCGTTCAGAGGGTACTACCAGTCTTAGAGAGGCAGTCACGCCAGCTGATAGTTACTCTGTAGAACACACACCAGAGAGTGTGTATAACCACCCTCCACTGACCTCCTCTGTATCTGGCCTAGGAAGGGAGAGTGTGTATAACCACCCTCCACTGACCTCCTCTGTATCTGGCCTAGGAAGGGAGAGTGTGTATAACCACCCTCCACTGACCTCCTCTGTATCTGGCCTAGGAAGGGAGAGTGTGTATAACCACCCTCCACTGACCTCCTCTGTATCTGGCCTAGGAAGGGAGAGTGTGTATAACCACCCTCCACTGACCTCCTCTGTATCTGGCCTAGGAAGGGAGAGTGTGTATAACCACCCTCCACTGACCTCCTCTGTATCTGGCCTAGGAAGGGAGAGTGTGTATAACCACCCTCCACTGACCTCCTCTGTATCTGGCCTAGGAAGGGAGAGTGTGTATAACCACCCTCCACTGACCTCCTCTGTATCTGGCCTAGGAAGGGAGAGTGTGTATAACCACCCTCCACTGACCTCCTCTGTATCTGGCCTAGGAAGGGAGAGTGTGTATAACCACCCTCCACTGACCTCCTCTGTATCTGGCCTAGGAAGGGAGAGTGTGTCTGAGATTCTCATGAGTATGCCTGGAGATGTGTATAGACGTGACTGCACAGGAAACCCAGTTTTAATGTCACATGCACAAGTACTGTGAAATGCCTTTCTTGACAGCTCACCAATGGAGTAATCAATAACAATGTAGCACAACAAGGTAGAAGAAAAACCCACAATATAAAACGAAGAAATCAGGGGTGAATGTTCAATACAAGCTCATCTGTCTGCCACGCAATCTGGAGCACTGAGGAGACAACATGGTACCAATCACATGGAGGATGTGACTGAGAAGGAGAGGGCATGTGTTGTGAATGAAAGAATGGATAATATCTGTCATTCCTGGTCACTGTTGGTGTTATGTTATTTTACATGCAGCAAGGAATTATGGGAGGCGACGAGGTAAACTGAATATTTCTTCCCCCTCAAACTGGCATAGAAAGACCCGGTCTTTTGCGTCCATGCCCAGTATTTCTGAAGGGGGACAGTATGTGTTTGCATGTAGATGTTGTGGTTTGTTGTTGGTCTATGTGTTTGATCTGGCATGTTGTTTGGGGGTTTTCAGCTCTAAGAGCTTTTGTCTGTGGTGTTGTGGTCGTCAGCATTGCATATTTTTTTTGTACACCACACACACAAACACACACGCGTACAGACTCTGTGTACAGGCTCTGTGTACAGGCTCTGGGCTAACTCTCTTACGTAATTGACCATAAAGCTGGTCTCTGTTTTCTGTCACTTGGTTAGGAATAAGGCTGGGGTGGCTTAACCTCCAGGACGTAGGGCGGGAACAATATTTAGCCTTTGCTGCTGCCATAGGCTTAGCTGCAGGCGTGTGTGTGTGTGTGCGCCCAGCTGAGCGAGTAGCCAAATGAGCTGATATGGGGATGGCTGGTGTGGAGGAGGGAGAGAGAGGTATCCCTGGCTCAGTCCCTCTCAAACAGCACAGCAGGGCTGCTTGTAGAAGGCCTTAATGTAGCACTGTCTCTGGCACTCACTGAATCAGGTGAATTACTGGAAAATAGACACATTGTTATAGCTAGTATTGCTTGACAATACAATACCTAACCATGTAATAACATTCATGTTGATAAACCTAAGTAATAAATTAAAAAGTGTTAATAAATTAAATTGTGTTACATCTTTATGCAATTTGTCATTGACTGACTGTGTTGTCTCCTCTCTCTCTTCTCGTCCCCTCTTCCTCTTCCCTCCTCTCTTCGCTCACTCCCTCTCCTCAGGTCACTCTTCCCTGTTCCCCATGGAGGATGGTTTCCCTGACGACGAGCGTGGTGAGCAGAGCCTGCCTGGCCTTGGCTCGCCCCACTGCTTCCCCCACCAGAATGGGGAGCGTGTTGAGCGTTACTCCCGCAAGGTCTTTGTCGGTGGCCTCCCGCCAGATATTGATGAAGGTAACCTTTACAACACTGCAGACCACGTTCACATAGGCAGAGGTGCTGTGACCAGGCTATGATGATGCTTTGACTGGGCTGAACACCTGGTTGATCGGGTGGAGGTCTACAATGTGGATATCTTCATGGCCAGTAGTCACAGGGTTACGTGACTGATGTTGAAGACCAGTCCCTCAGACCAATTTCGGACGAAGTCTTGTGTTATTTAGTTTCCGCCCGTTTCCTGTTGCTTCCTGAGGGCTTTGGCTCGCGAATAGGCATAGTTCTAGTACATTCTGTGTTATAAGTAGTGTAGGACATCTCTCAGGTGTGATCAGTGTTGCTTGCAGAAGACTAGAGAACAGCTGAGGCTACCATCTGCTCTGCTTTAATCTCCCTATTTAATGTTACCAGGGACTCGCTCTGGTAGAGCCCGCTAATGTTACCGGGGACTCGCTCTGGTAGAGCCCGCTAATGTTACCGGGGACTCGCTCTGGTAGAGCCCGCTAATGTTACCGGGGACTCCCTCTGGTAGAGCCCGCTAATGTTACCGGGGACTCCCTCTGGTAGAGCCCGCTAATGTTACCGGGGACTCGCTCTGGTAGAGCCCGCTAATGTTACCGGGGACTCGCTCTGGTAGAGCCCGCTAATGTTACCGGGGACTCGCTCTGGTAGAGCCCGCTAATGTTACCGGGGACTCGCTCTGGTAGAGCCCGCTAATGTTACCGGGGACTCCCTCTGGTAGAGCCCGCTAATGTTACCGGGGACTCCCTCTGGTAGAGCCCGCTAATGTTACCGGGGACTCCCTCTGGTAGAGCCCGCTAATGTTACCGGGGACTCCCTCTGGTAGAGCCCGCTAATGTTACCGGGGACTCCCTCTGGTAGAGCCCGCTAAGAACAGTCATCTGATGACACACACCTTATCACAGTACCACCGCTGTGAGGCAATTGTTTAATGTTTTTTGTTTGCTTTTTCACTTTTAGATGAAATAACTGCAAGTTTCCGTCGCTTTGGACACCTCTTTGTGGACTGGCCTCACAAGGCAGAGAGCAAATCTTACTTTCCCCCGAAAGGTGAGTCACGTGACAAGTCTGCCCTTTTACTGTCAGCCACATGCAGCGTTGTAATCAAAATGGGTTATCAGAGTTTATTATTGATGTCTAAATAGTTTGATTTGTTAAAAACAGTCATTTCCAGCAACAGACAGCGAATGAAACGGTAGAGATCAGAGTTATGTCCTCTAGTGGTCTCTGTGACATGGCTCTGTGCAGGCGGTTTAAGTGGTGTCTGTTCTGTCCTGTAGGTTATGCCTTCCTGCTGTTCCAGGATGAGAGCTCTGTGCAGGCGGTTTAAGTGGTGTCTGTTCTGTCCTGTAGGTTATGCCTTCCTGCTGTTCCAGGATGAGAGCTCTGTGCAGGCGGTTTAAGTGGTGTCTGTTCTGTCCTGTAGGTTATGCCTTCCTGCTGTTCCAGGATGAGAGCTCTGTGCAGGCGGTTTAAGTGGTGTCTGTTCTGTCCTGTAGGTTATGCCTTCCTGCTGTTCCAGGATGAGAGCTCTGTGCAGGCGGTTTAAGTGGTGTCTGTTCTGTCCTGTAGGTTATGCCTTCCTGCTGTTCCAGGATGAGAGCTCTGTGCAGGCGGTTTAAGTGGTGTCTGTTCTGTCCTGTAGGTTATGCCTTCCTGCTGTTCCAGGATGAGAGCTCTGTGCAGGCGGTTTAAGTGGTGTCTGTTCTGTCCTGTAGGTTATGCCTTCCTGCTGTTCCAGGATGAGAGCTCTGTGCAGGCCCTGATTGAAGCCTGTATTGAAGAGGACGGAAAGCTCTACCTGTGTGTGTCCAGCCCCACCATCAAAGACAAGCCGGTGAGTGGATTGTGCTATCACCATCATCCATCTGCTTCCTTCGTTAACTCTTATTATGAAAGAGCTCAAGATGCAGCAAGGGTGTATTCATTACGGCGATTATATGGCGAAACATTTAGCAAACGAGAGTTTCTATTGGACAAATTTGGGTAGGTCACTCTCCGTTTTGTTACATTTGATTCCGTTTAAGAACCAAACGGTAAGCCGTTTCTGTAATACACCCTAGAGTTGTACTGCTTCATGTTTGATAGATAAGCAAGCAGCTGCCCTCCCTATAGAATTGGCTTTGCATCATTACAGGCATAACATGACAGACGTGGCCAACATCGAGACATAACATGACAGACGTGGCCAACATCGAGACATAACATGACAGACGTGGACAACATCGAGACATAACATGACAGACGTGGACAACATCGAGACATAACATGACAGACGTGGCCAACATCGAGACATAACATGACAGACGTGGCCAACATCGAGACATAACATGACAGACCAGGACAACATCGAGACATAACATGACAGACATGACCAACATCGAGGCATAACATGACAGACATGACCAACATCGAGACATAACATGACAGACCAGGACAACATCGAGACATAACATGACAGACCAGGACAACATCGAGACATAACATGACAGACCAGGACAACATCGAGACATAACATGACAGACCAGGACAACATCGAGACATAACATGACAGACCAGGACAACATCGAGACATAACATGACAGACCAGGACAACATCGAGACATAACATGACAGACCAGGACAACATCGAGACATAACATGACAGACCAGGACAACATCGAGACATAACATGACAGACCAGGACAACATCGAGACATAACATGACAGACCAGGACAACATCGAGACATAACATGACAGACCAGGACAACATCGAGACATAACATGACAGACCAGGACAACATCGAGACATAACATGACAGACCAGGACAACATCGAGACATAACATGACAGACATGGCCAACATCGAGACGTGACGTGGCCGGCGTCGGGACGTGACGTGGCCGGCGTCGGGACGTGACGTGGCCGGCGTCGGGACGTGACGTGGCCGGCGTCGGGACGTGACGTGTAACATGTCTCTCTGTGTGTGACAGGTCCAGATCCGTCCCTGGAACCTGAACGACAGTGACTTTGTGATGGACGGCTCCCAGCCTCTGGACCCCAGGAAGACCATCTTTGTGGGTGGGGTGCCACGCCCTCTCCGTGCAGGTAACCTTTTGATCCTAGTCAGCTAAAGCACCGTTTCCATTGGCACTTTAGTCCTAGTATGCATCCCAAATGGCATTCTATTCCCTATATTGGGCACTACTTTTGACCAGGGCCCATAGGACATTTGGGACACAGACATGTATCCTCTACGGCGTATTAAAACCTGTTAGATTAGTGCTGCATTTCATCACATCAGCATGCACAGTATGTAATGGAGGAGAAGAGAATTGGTAGCAACTCATAATGAAAATGGAAGCTATTTGGAACATTACGACCAAGCTCGGAATGTTACATGAAGTGTACGAGGCTGCACCCTGGCATTGTGCCACCTGCAATCTGTTTCCCTCCGTCCACAGTGGAGCTGGCTATGATCATGGACAGGCTGTATGGAGGCGTGTGCTATGCAGGCATTGACACAGACCCGGAGCTCAAGTACCCCAAGGGAGCAGGGCGGGTCGCCTTCTCTAATCAGCAGAGCTACATTGCTGCTATCAGCGCTCGTTTTGTCCAACTGCAGCATGGAGAAATCGATAAACGGGTTAGTGAAAGCCCTCTCCTCAGGCTAATACAGCATTACACAAATACGCTGAAATGTTGTACCAAACACATAAGGCTCCTGTCTTGTTCATTTTTAAAAGGACAATTTTGTTATTTATTGTAATGGTTTTATAGATGAAAGTAAAACATTTTGGGGTATTTTGACTGGATCGTACGAGGACAGATAAGAAATTACTGTCGCAGACATTTAACCAGCTGCCACCTGCAGAAGAATTGTGCTAATTCACTCAGCCGAAATCAGTCAAACTAGAATAATTGATAATGAACATACCAACCAATCACGTCTCTACTTTGATACTGACTTTAGAATGTTTATTGTTGACCATTGTCCTAATTGGAATGTAATTGTCAATGCAATTATGTGTTGTGTTAAATCTTTAGATACAGTACGCTAATGTAAGATGTATTCATCCTAGTTCTATTCTTTACTGCATGTCTGATGTATGGTTTTCTTTCTACCTCTCTCTCTCTCTCTCTCTCTCTCTCTCTCTCTCTGGTCCTCCCGCTGTCTCTCTCTCTGGTCCTCCCGCTGTCTCTCTCTCTGGTCCTCCCGCTGTCTCTCTCTCTGGTCCTCCCGCTGTCTCTTTCTCTGGTCCTCCCGCTGTCTCTCTCTCTGGTCCTCCCGCTGTCTCTCTCTGCCCTCTTCCCACCCCCAGGTGGAAGTGAAGCCATACGTCTTGGACGACCAGTTGTGTGATGAGTGTCAGGGAACTCGGTGCGGGGGCAAGTTTGCCCCTTTCTTCTGCGCCAACGTCACCTGTCTCCAGTATTACTGTGAATACTGCTGGGCGGCCATCCACTCACGCGCTGGTCGGGAGTTCCACAAACCACTGGTCAAGGAGGGAGGGGACCGGCCTAGGCACATCTCCTTCCGCTGGAACTGAGAGAGAGGCAGAGGGGAGAGGGGGGGAGTAGGAGTCGCAAAATCATTGTACAAATAAATGCACTTTTCTGTTGCTGGTTCCTTTCTAACTCTAATTTGGGAAAAAAAATGTTTAATTTTAAATTAATATTTCTTTTAAAGATGAGGAAATATGTCAAGAAAGGAAAAGAAAATGTGTATCCCATGTGAAATCCCATTCTCTTGACTTTCTCCAGTTGCTTTTATATTTTATTAGAGCAGAATTTGAAAAGATTAGGCTTTCAATTGTCACCCTACTATCCAATTGGCGTGTCATTGACCATCAACTTCAAAGCAGTATGTTCAGTTCAAATGTTCATCCAATAGGCTCCAGAGCAGATGTTCATCCAATAGGCTCCAGAGCAGATGTTCATCCAATAGGCTCCAGAGCAGATGTTCATCCAATAGGCTCCAGAGCAGATGTTCATCCAATAGGCTCCAGAGCAGATGTTCATCCAATAGGCTCCAGAGCAGATGTTCATCCAATAGGCTCCAGAGCAGATGTTCATCCAATAGGCTCCAGAGCAGATGTTCATCCAATAGGCTCCAGAGCAGAAGTTCATCCAATAGGCTCCAGAGCAGATGTTCATCCAATAGGCTCCAGAGCAGAAGTTCATCCAATAGGCTCCAGAGCAGAAGTTCATCCAATAGGCTCCAGAGCAGATGTTAATAGCAAAGGTGTTGCTAAAGAAGAGTGCACTTATTTCTTTATTTTAGAGTGCAGAATATAACGTCTCAGTAGTTAACCAAAGCTTAATCTCAATTGGTTTGAAAAAGAAACAAGTACAGAAACATGGATTCTTTCCCAGATCAGATGTTTGAATATTATTATGATTTTTTTTAGAGACCATGCTAATATTTGATGTTACTTGACAAGATCCATTTCACAACAGGCGTTCTGGTTTGATCTCCATTTTGACATGCAAAAACTAATACCTCAAGCTTAGCTGCTAATGTGACAAATAAGTTAAAGAAAGTAAGCTGGTATCCCTCTTCCCTTAGGACCACAATCAAAGGGAAACGGCGTCAGCAAAAAGACACATTTTTATAGACGCTGCTTTGTCACTTCTTTATTTTTGTAATCCGACCCAAGGTTGTACTACGAATGAACAGAGCATTTTATTGGGGAATGTATGGCGTTGGAGGTTCCTGAGGCCCTCAGCGCTGGCCCGTATAGAGATAAGTGACACCCCCCCCCCCCCCCCCTCTGTGTCTGAGGTCATGCTAGCTAGGAGAGGCTAGTGCCTAGTTCTCATCAGGGCTGCACGTGAGCAGAAAGCCCTGTTTTTCATGTATTATTATTATTATTATTGCGTTGGTGCAAATCTCCCAATCCTTTATTCACAACCGTATTCTGTTTTTAACCCCCCTCAAAAAAGAGAAATGAATTACAAAAGTCAGGCTTGTCATCAACACATTTCCATCTAGAGGAGGATGCTGTTACTAGACCTGCAGACCTCTCTTCCTGTGCCAGCCCAGCTAACTCAGCCAGTGTTCTAAGCATAAATGAAGATAGTCCATGCGATGTGCTCTACTACGTGCGTCCCACAATGCAGTTCACTCACTCAAACACTGCAATAAAGAGGTTATACCTAGATGCATTAGGGAACCAAAGTCGGCTGTGCAGTAGTGAGTAATACAGTATTTCATTTTAGTTTTTCTGAGTTATTCTTTTCCTATTTTTCTTACGAAGACCAGATGGACTACAGCAAACCAAAGATTGGCCTTCAATAGATAACAGTGCAGTCAAAATCCAGGAAAACACTAGTGAAAACAACTGGACTTATTCAGTTTACAGACACCCAGGCTTTTTCACCAGTCAATCCCCTCATTTCCAAAGGTCAAAATGGAGACGTTTGTTGCTAGGCAGTTGTGTAACGTGAATAGGTCTGCAACAGGTTTGGGGAAGTGAACACAAAAAGCTAAACAAAGGCTCACATTTGGTTTGGTTATTATAGTCATACAGTATCTGAATCTACTAGCGTTTTAATGTCAGGGAGGGAGTGCTGAAATACAATTTAACACACTAGTGAAAACCGTATCCTTGTGTTGGCTTGATGGTGTTCTGCTGCACCAGTTCTGCACCATGACTTTAGCTTGATGGTGTTCTTCTGCACCATGACTTTAGCTTGATGGTGTTCTGCTGCACCAGTTCTGCACCATGACTTTAGCTTGCTGGTGTGGTGGATAAACATTTTAGGAGTTAAACACTTTTTGAAGAATTTGCTGTTAATGAGAGAAAACAAAAAAAAAAGATTATTTTATACATGGCCTGCTGATTTTTGGTACAGTGTTTTCTAGCTAAATTATTTTGTCATGCACATATAAACATTTTATGCACTACTTTTCTAAATATTTTTTTTTCTTTCTTCCCAACAGTCATTTTAGGCACATTTTTCACAAATGGGGAAAACTCCTTTTTGCAATACCTCAATTTTTCACATTGTGAATGGTAGCTTTTGTACTTTTGTTACTGAGAGATCTGCATATATGGACACTTTTCATTTAACGAAAAAAATGTAGTGATTTCGATATATATTATTTTCAGTTCTGCTTTTTTCTACATTTCAGTGCTGAGGAATCTTCACAACCAAGTAGCGTACGTGCATTGACGCGACTTCCGAAACGGCAGAGGAACGATCAGTGTACTGCTTAGGTCTTAGATCTTATACACTAGATGTTTCACAAAAATCAGATCTTAACAGCATGGCGAGGACAAAGTTGTCATTTAAAATTTTAATGTTATTGTTTAAAAAAAATTGTTATCCTAGTTGGGGAAAATGGTAACTTCTCTTTTTGGTTTCCTTTCCATAGCTGGAATATAACTATTATAAGGATAATGCAAATTATGGTTCATGCTTCGGCTGAATCTCGTATCACAAGAATGGATGTTTGGTGTTTAGATATTTTAACATTTGAAAATATATATTCTTGAACTTGCCAACTAGCTCCTATTGTAATCCTTAGCATGCATGACGAAAAAAAGATAAGTACATGAATTAGCTATTGAATTTGATTGTTGTGGTTGTGCACCAGATGTTTCTCAACTTTAATTTGTTAAGGAAACCCCCACACCTCACTTCCCTCCCATGTGTTAATATCGTTGCCTTCTCCATACTCAGACCTCTGCAGGATGCAAAGAAAAAAGATGAGAAAATAAGAAAAAAACTAACTCTAAAATCTATTTTAGCAGTGGAGGACTTGAGCATCTTATAGGACACTGTTGAAAAGACTTGTTAACTCATCTCCACTGTCTGTTGAGGTAATTCAACCGTTTTGGAAGAAGGGGAACTTTAAGACTTGAATGTGGTAAATGTTGCAAGTTAACTTCGAGTTGTTATGTGCAATACATTTTATTTTTTACTTTTTTCCAGATAAAGACTCTTTGCAATGTAATTGTTTAATGCCATTTTTAATTGCAGACATTTAAAGAAGACGTTAATATGTTTTTCAGTCATTTTCTACTGTTACTGTAATCCTTTTCATGCTGGTGTTTGTAAAAAAGAAAAAGAAATCAAACTATTTGTACTAATATAAATAATTGAAGTTATTTTTAAAACATTAAAGGTTTTGTGCTCATTTGTTTATTTCAAGCTACTGTGATTGCATTGTAATTATTAGGTCAATAATGTATTTAGCTGTTTATTGGTATATTTTTAATTGGAATGTATAATTTTTATAATTTTGATCAGATTTTTGTTATATTTTTGAGGTGAAGCTTTTAAAGTGTCTAGTTTTTACTAATTGCTATATTGTGCTCCACAATATATGATTAACATTTTCTGAAGGAAAATAAATATTTAAATATTTGTCTGTTAATGATGTTACTTAATGGCAAAATTTCAATAGTTTTTAACTGGGAAGGTTGTTGTATTTATTAATAGCATTTTTTACTTAAGATATCACCTTAATTTCTATTGTCATTTCACTTTATAAGTTCCTATTTTTGTATTTTCCTTTCTAATTAAGTTATGTAATACAAAATGTCCATATTTCTAGGAGTTGGTCTGTAGCAGTGCTAGTGAAACGAAAAATAAAATTCTGTTATTTAATTGTTTGCAGCCAACTATTTATAACAGTGCATCATTTTGAAATATTTGTAATGTGAAATGTTGAATGAATAAAACTTAACTGTGATAAGGCCCATTGTGTGTTTATTTCGGTGTGGGTTGTAACAGTCCGTTTTCTGTAGCGGTTTATCTGTTGCTGCTTTCATAAAGCTAGGCAGCAGCCATTGTTGGGCCCTGGCTGATAAAACCTCCAAATGACTTCAGATATCTTTACTACATACAAGCAAATAAGGTCACAATGAGTTATGTACGTTAGGCTGTCTGTGTGTGTGTGTGTGTGTGAAAGAGTGCGAGATAGGGAGTTAAAATGGCTACCACAAGCAGCTTTCGATAATGTCGGTATCAAAGTAAGCATTAATATTTTATGAGCATTTATTTTGCAACCATTGATTATTTCCTTGTCCACGCTACAAAGTCAGTGTGTTTGTATGCCAGCTGTTACTCTGATCTTTTCAAAGATGTAGAATGTCACTACAATGCTACAGTCATCCTTGCTTATCCTTGGTCATCCTATACAAGCCACAGATGATTAGCTGATGAAGCCAGTCATTGTAAAATAGATGTATCATGCATGCCAGGGTATTGATAATACTGCAGAAATTCCATTGGATAATGAGGTGTGATTAGTGTGTCTACAAACACAGTAAGTAATCATCTTCCTCAGACTCAGCAGCTCCACCTACCTGCTGACTAGTACATTACCAATATAAAGTATGAAACCATTGGTTGCGCTACTTAGAATCCACTTTTCTGTGGTTCTCTAATAATCCGTCCAACCTGAAAAGAAAACCATTAGCTCACTACCTTTGGGACCTTGCGTACCTTAGGTTGCAGCACTCACATTGCATGAGTAGGCTAAAGTGTAAACCCATACCATTTTCCTTCAATGTAGGCAAAACCATCTCATATCCTAGTAGAGAGTAGGGTATGTTGAGACATTTTTTTACATTCAGCATCACTACATCAAGGGGAATATAGTATTCTTTCTAACAAAGATATCTACATATATTCAGAATGTTGTGTATTCCTGGATATAATCAGAATTAATGTAAACAACAGTTTTGAAAACATAGCTTGTCGAAAGAAAAAGTGGTCTCTTGACACAACTTACCCCGGGTTTAGGGTAAGTTGAGAACAGGGACAGAGTAAGTTGAGCCTCCTTGGGGTAAGTGGGTGATGGTGTCCTGTGACAGTGTGATGGTGCTGGTAGGTCAAAGTTGAATTAATGGATTGGGGTGTACATTCAGATATATATATCTCTCTTTGTTTAATATCATTTCAATATCACTCCCATCAAGATGGCGCCGAAGAACATGACTGACGTTTTACATTCTTTCAACCAATTGTGCAATTTTGTAACTTATTTTGTAACTTATTGTGTACATAATATTGCTGCTACCGTCTCTTATGACCGAAAAGAACTTCTGGACATCAGAAAAGCGATTACTCACAGCGAATTAGAAGAAACTTTTTCCTTTAACGAGTCCGATGAGAAGGATATCCTGATTTCACTGGAACAGGCCCAGATCCGCACCTTTTGCGTGAAGAAAAGGGGACGCAGATCGGAGATCCTTCTGAGAATCCGGAGGCGAGTGAATAAACTCCCAATGCCTTCCATTCTCCTTGCTAAAAAAAATCGTTAGAAAATAAAATTGTTGACTACTATTAAGATTATCCTACCAACGGGACATTAAAAACTAACATCTTATGTTTCACTGAGACGTGGCTGAATAACAATATAGAGCTGGCGGGATTTTCCATGCACCGGCAGAACAGAGACGCTACCTCTGGTAAGACGAAGAGTGGGGGTGTGTGTCTTTTTGTCAACATCTGGTGCGCGATGTCTAATATTAAAGAAGTCTCGAGGTATTGCTCGCCTGAGGTAGAGTACCTTATGATAAGCTGTCGACCACACTATCTACCAAGAGAGTTCTCATCTGTATTATTCATAACCATCTATTTACCACCACAAAGCAAAGCTGGTACTAAGACAGCTCTCAACCAGCTCTATAAGGCCATAAGCAAAGAAGAAAATGCTCACTCAGAAGCGGCACTCCTAGTGGCCGGGGACTTTAATGCAGGCAAACTTAAATCAGTTTTACCAAATATTTATCAGCATGTCACATGTGCAACCAGGGCGAAAAAATCCTAGACCACCTTTACTCCACACACAGAGACATACAAAGCTCTCCCCCGCCCTCCATTCGGCAAATTTGACCACAATTCTATCCTCCTGATTCCTGCTTACAAGCAAAAACTAAAGAAGGAAATACCAGTGACTCGCTCAATACGGAAGTGGTCAGATGAAGCAGATGCTACACTACAGGACTGTTTTGCTAGCATAGACTGCATAGATGTTCCGCGATTCATCCAATGGCATTGAGGAATACACCACCTCAGTCATCGGCTTCATCAATAAGTGCATCGATGACCTCGTCCCCACAGTGACTGTACGTACATATCCCAACCAGAAGCCACAGGCAACATCCGCATCAAGCTAAAGGCTAGAGCTGACGCTTTCAAGGAGCGGGAGACTAATCCGGATGCTTATAAGAAATACCGCTATGCCCTCAGACGAACCATCAAACAAGCAAAGCGTCAATACAGGATTAACTTCTATGGGCTAGGTGGGACGGTAGCGTCCCACCTGCGGGACACAGCCAGTGAAATATCAGGGCGGCAAATTAAAAAACAACAAAATGTCATAATTCAACTTTCTCAAACATACGACTATTTTACACCATTTTAAAGATACACATCTCCTTGATGTAACCACATTGTCCGATTTCAAAAAGGCTTTACAGCGAAAGCAAAACATTAGATTATGTTAGGAGAGTACATAGACAAAAATAATCACACAGCCATTTTCCAAGCAAGGTCATGGGTCAATAAAACCCAAAACACAGAGAAATGAAGCACTAACCTTTGACGATCTTCATCAGATGACACTCCTAGGACATTATGTTACACAATTTTTTTTTTAATGTTTTGTTCGATAAAGTTGATATTTATATCCAAAAACAGCATTTTACATTAGCGCGTGACGTTCAGAAAATATTTTGCCTCCAATACTGCCGGTGAATCAGCACAACAATTTACAAAAATACTCATCATTAACGTTGATAAAATATTAAACTGTTATTCAAAGAATTATAGATGAACATCTCCTTTATGCAACCGCTGTGACAGATTTCAAAAAAGCTTCACGGGGAAAGCACACTTTGCAATAATCTGAGTACTGCGCTCAGAGAAATACACCAGGCAATACAGATACCAACCATTTTGAAGTCATCTAAAATCATAAATAGCATTAGAAATATTCACTTACCTTTGATGATCTTCATCAGAAGGCACTTCCAGGGATCCCAGGTCCACAATAAATGTTGTTTTGTTCAATAAAGTCCATAATTTATGTCCAAATAACTCCTTGTTGTTTGCGCATTCAGTAAGCTACTCCAAATGTAGGAAGTGCGCCGAAAAGTTATATTTACGTTCGTTGAAACATGTCGAACGTTGTAAAACATCAATCTTTAGGGCCTTTTTAACTTAGAACTTCAATAATATTCCAACCGGACGATTCCAGTGTCTTGAAAAACGTTTTGGAACACAGCTATCTCCTCACGTGAACGCTCGTAATTGTTGCCTGTCATTCTCTCGGTCATCAGACTCCAGGAGGTCTTGTTCGCTCTCTGTTGACTGCAAAAGCCTGAAACACGTTCTAAAGACTGTTGACATCTAGTGGAAGCCTTAGGAAGTGCAAATTGAACCCAAGTCACTGTATACTGAATAGGCCCAGTCTTGAAAAACTACAGTCCACTTCCGGGTTGGATTTTTTCTCAGGTTTCTGCCTGCCATATGAGTTCTGTTATACTCACAGACACCATTCAAACAGTTTTAGAAACTTCAGAGTGTTTGCTATCAAACTCTACTAATAATATGCATATTCTAGTTTCTGAGCCAGAGTAGTAACCTGTTTAAATTGGGTACGTTTTTCATCCGGCCGTGAAAATACTGCCCCCTAGCCCAGACAGGTTATGATAGAATCCTACTACATCGGCTCTGACGCTCGTCGGATGTGGCAGGGCTTGAAAACTATTACGGACTACAGAGGGAAACTCAGACGCGAGCTGCCCAGTGACGCGAGCCTACCAGACGAGCTAAATGCCTTGTATGCTCGCTTTGAGGCAAGCAACACTGAAGCATGCACGAGAGCAGCAGCTGTTCTGGATGACTGTGTGATAACGCTCTAGGTAGCCGATGTGAACAAAACCTTTAAAGAAATCAACATTCACAAAGCCGCTGGGTCAGACAGATTACCAGGACACGTACTCAAAGCACGCGTGGACCAACTGTCAAGTGTCTTCACTGACATTTTCAACCTCTCCCTGACCGAGTCTGTAATACCTACATGTTTCAAACAGACCATCATAGTCCCTGTGCCCAAGGAAGTGAAGGTAACCTGCTTAAATGATTACCGACCTGTTGCACTCACGTCGGTAGCCAGGAGTGCTTTTAAAGGCTGGTCATGGCTCACATCAGCAGGATCCTCCTGGACACGCTAGACCCACTCCAATTCGCATACCGCACCAACAGATCCACAGATGACGCAATCTCAATCGCACTCCACACCGCCCTTTCCCACCTGGACTAAAGGAACACCTATGTGAGGATGCTGTTCATCGACTACAGCTCAGCGTTCAACACCATAGCGCCCATGAAGCTCATCACTATGCTAAGGACTCTGGGACTAAACACCTCCTTCTGCAACTGGATCCTGGACTTCCTAACAGGCCGCCCCCAGGTGGTAAGAGTCACCCAAGTTATAGACTGTTTTCTCTGCTACCGCACGGCAAGTGGTACCGGAGCGCCAAGTCTAGGACCACATGGCTCCTCAACAGCTTCTACCCCCAAGCCATTAGACTGCTGAACAATTCAGAAAAATCGCCACCGGACAATGTACACTGACCCCCCCCCCCCACACTCTTGTACACTGCTGCTACTCACTGTTTGTTTGTTACCTATGCATAGTCACTTCGCCCCCACCTACATGTACAGATTACCTAGCCTGTTCCCCTGCACACGACTCGGTACCGGTGCCTCGTTATTGTTATTCTGATTTTAGTACTTTTGGTTATTACTTTTTCTTTAGTCTACTTGGTAAATATTTTCTTCTTGAACTGTACTGTTGGTTAAGGGCTTGTAAGTAAGCATTTCACAGTAAAGTCTACACTTGTGGCAAATAACGTTTTGATTTGATTTAATTTTATCACTTACCCTTCCATTTCTTGACCAGTTGTCCGGGATAAGGATGTTGTTTTGATGTGCCAATTTGAGGCTACTAAGCCCATGAAACTGGTCTGTGAGATTCTTGATATGTTTATCAAGCTCAGACTCCATGTCATCAGATAAGACCTTGTGTTTCTCTGCTACTCTGTCATAGCCTCTATCAAGCTCAGACTCCATGTCATCATATAAGACCTGGTGTGCCTCTGCTACTCTATCATAGCCTCTCTTTCACACAGGTACATGTTAATAGTATTTTTTGTTAATGTACCTCTTCAGTGTCATTCAGTGTATTTTTTTTCATCTCTTGCTGCTGTTCAAATGGACTTCTTCCCTTCTCTCACTTC
Organism: Salmo salar; assembly: GCF_965601325.2. NCBI lineage: Eukaryota > Metazoa > Chordata > Actinopteri > Salmoniformes > Salmonidae > Salmo > Salmo salar. The sequence continues at coordinate 83,583,780 of NC_138294.1, read as the reverse complement.
CTTGGCTTCTCTCTCAAGAACCTCAAGGGGGGGCTAGACCCCTGCTTGTTTTACTTTTAATACACGATGTAACAATACAAGTGCACTATGACAGATTACATTTCGTCTGTTTTGTGGTTAATATGCATCAAATTTTTGCAATCATCATTTGTATGGGGTATGGTGGCGATTGGCTCAATTTAACCCAAGGCAAACATTTTGACTATATTAGCCCATACAGCTACAACGATGTACTGTCATGTAGGTTTAGGACCTCATATTGTAGCTTTCAGAGACCCCAACAGATGTATTAAAGTCTTAAAACAATCTACTTTGGTTTAGAAACAAGCATCATGAAACCTTTAACACAATAAATTCATTTGACTTTGTGAAAATCACTTTTTTTTAACCTAACTTGCTTACCACTTTTTGTATGTGGTTTCTTCATTTACAGACTCCATGAAATGATGATCTCTTTTTGTGTATGATTTCCTAGAAACAAGGGGTGGCTCAACTAACCCAACTCTCCCCTAGTATTTTTCTTCAATGTAGACAAAATAATTTGATATCCAATTACTTTGCTATCATCCAAATAAGTCATGCAAGAGAAAACGTTTTGGATGTCATTGCGTGGCTATCCTGCTGCAGGAAGTGTGCATAGAATATTACTGATACAAGGCTTGGATGAAAGATCCAGATGACATAACGCCTGTCTATCTCACAGGGGAGACAAAGGTTCTGCTGAGCCAATCCATTCTGCTACCGGATGCCTGCTTCTCTCTCTCGCTCTCTCTCTCTCTGCTTCTGTGGCAGTCAGTAACAAGGTCACAGAGAAATGGACCACTCTGTAAACACAGCTAGGTCGTGGTGTCTGGTAAAATGCATAGGAAGGCAAGGCCTCTGCCCTGGGCATGTTGTCTCAGTTAGAACATTGATAAGAATCAGTACTCTAGGACAGGAATTGTACATCTTAGGTAATTGAACACTGTGTGTATCCTGTGTACACTATGTGATCTGGTCTAAACTGGTGCAGAATTCAGTGCATTGGAAAGTATTCAGACCGGTGGACTTTTTCCACATTTTCTTTTGTTACAGTCTTATTCTAAAATGGGTTAAATATTTTTTCCCCCTCATCAATCTACACACAATACACCATAATGACAAAGCAAAAGCAGGTCAAGACATTTTTGCATATATATATATATATATATATATATTTTGTTTTAACGGAAATTTCACATATACATAAGCATTCCGACACTTTACTAAGTATGTTGTTGAAGCACCTTTGCCAGCGATGACAGCATAGAGTCTTCTTGGGTATGGCACTACAAGCTTGGCACACCTGTATTTGGGTAGTTTCTCCCATTCTTCTCTGCAGATCATCTCAAGCTCTGTCAGGTTGGATGGGGAGCGCCACTGCATAGCTATTTTCAGGTCAGATGTTCGATCGGGCTCTGGCTGGGCCACTAAAGGACATTCAGAGACTTGTCCCGAAACCACTCCTGCGTTGTCTTGGATGTGTGCTTAGGGTCGTTGTCCTGTTGGAAGGTGAACATTCACCCCAGTCTGAGGTCCTGAGCGCTCTGGAGCAGGTTTCCATCAAGGATCCCTCTGTACTTTGCTCCGTTCATCTTTCCCTCAATCCTGACTAGTCTCCCAGTCCCTGTCACTGAAAAACATCTCCAAAGCATGATGCTGCCACCACCATACTTCACCATAGGGGTGTGCAAGGTTTCCTCCAGACGTGACGCTTGGCATTCAGGCCAAAGAGTTCAATCTTGGTTTCATCAGTCCAGAGAATTTTGTTTCTTATGATCTGAAAGTCCTTTAGGTGCCTTTTGGCAAACTCCAAGTGGGCTGTCATGTGCCTTTTACTGAGGAGTGGCTTCCGTCTGGCCACTCTACTATAAAGGCCTGATTGGTGGAGTGCTGCAGAGATGGTTGTCCTTCTGGAAGGTTCTCCCATCTCCACTAAGGAAGTCTGGAGATCTGTCAGAGTGAACATTGGGTCCTCTGATTGCTCAGTTTGGCTGTGCAGCCAGCTCTAGAAAGAGTCTTGGTGGTTACAAACTTCTTCTATTTAAGAATGATGGAGGCCACTATGTTCTTGGGGACCTTCAATGCTACAGACATATTTTGGTACCCTTCCCCAGATCTGTGCCTCGACACAATCCTGTCTTGGAGCTCTACGGATAATTCCTTCGACCTTATGGCTTGGTTTTTGCTCTGACATGCAGTGTCAACTGTGGGACCTTATATAGTCATTTTTCCAGTACCCAAGAAGGTAAAGATAACTGAACTAAATGACTATCGCCCCGTAGCACTCACATCTGTCATCATGAGTGGCTTTGAGAGACTAGTCAAGGATCATATCACCTCCACCTTACCTGCCACCCTAGACCCACTTCAGTTTGCATACCGCCCCAGCAGGTCCACAGATGATGCAATTGCCATCAAACTGTACACTGCCCTATACCATCTAGAAAAGAGGAATACCTATGCAAGAATGCTGTTCATTGACTACAGCTCAGCATTCAACACCATAGTACCCTCCAAGCTCATCATTAAGCTTGAGACCCTGGATTTCAACCCTGCCCTGTGCATTTGGGTCCTGGACTTTCTGACGGGCTGCCCCCGGGTGGTGAATGTAGGAAACAGCATCTCCACTTTGCTGATCATCAACACTGGGGCCCCACAAGGGTGCGTGCTCAGCCCTCTCCTGTACCTCCCTGTTCACCCATGACTGTGTGGCCATGCACGCCTCCAACTCAATCATCAAGTGTGCAGTAGTGGGCTTGATTACCAACAATGACGAGACAGCCTACAGGGAGGAGGTGAGGGCACTCAGAGTGTGATGTCAGGAATACAACAAATGATCGTGGACTTCAGAAGGAGCACCCCCCCATCCACATCGACGAGACAGTAGTGGAGAAGGTGGAAAGTTAAGTTAATCGGCGTACACATCACGGACAAACTGAAATGGTACACCCACACAGACAGTGTGGTGAAGAAGGTGTAACAGCGCCACTCCAACCTCAGGAGGCTGAAGAAATGTGGCTTGTCACCTAAAACCCTCAAACTTTTACAGATGCACAATTGAGAGCATCCTGTCGGGCTGTATGCCCGCCTGGTACGGCAACCTCACCACCCTCAATCGTAAGGCTCTCCAGAGGGTTGTGCTGTCTGCACAACGCATCACCGGGGGCAAACTACCTGCCCTCCAGGACACCTACAGCACCCGATGTCACAGGAAGGCCAAAAAGATCATCAAGGACAACAACCACCTGAGCCACAGCCTGTTCACCCCGCTACCATCCAGAAAGCAAGGGCAGTACAGGTGCATCAAAGCTGGGACCAAGAGACTGAAAAACAGCTTCTATCTCAAGTCCATCAAACTGTTATAAAGCCATCACGAACACAGAGAGGCTGCTGCCTACATACAGACTCAAATCATTGGTCAGTTTACTGCCGGGGCGGCAGGTAGCTCAGTGGTTAGAGCGTTGGGTCTGTAACTGAAAGGTTTCTGGGTTGAATCCCCGAGCTGACAAGGTAAAAATCTGTCGTTCTGAACAAGGCAGTTACCCCACTGTTCCGTGGTAGACTGTCATTATAAATAAGAATTTGTTCTTAACTGACTTGCCTAGTTAAATAAATGTAAATAAATATTAATAAATGGATCACTATTCACTTTAAATAATGCCACTTTAATAATGTTTACATATCTTATATTACTCATCTCATATGTATATACTATGACTCTCGGTCATCGCTCATCTATATATGTATATGTACATATTCTTATTCCATCCCTTTAGATTTGTGTGTATTAGGTAGTTGTTGTTGAATTGTTAGATTACTTGTTTCTGCACTGTCGGAACTAGAAGCACAAGCATTTAGCTACATCCGCATTAACATCTGCCAACCATCTGTATGTGACCAATAACATTTGATTTGATTTGACTAGACAGGTGTGTGCCTTTCCAAATCATGTCCAATCAATTTAATTTACCACAGGTGGACTCCATTCAAGTTGTAGAAACATCTCAAGGATGATCAATGGAAACAGGATGCACCTGAGCTAAACATTTTTGTCTCATAGCAAAGGGTCTGAATACTTATTTACATTTTACATTTTAGTCATTTAGCAGACGCTCTTATCCAGAGCGACTTACAAATTGGTGCATTCACCTATAATATCCAGTGGAACAACCACTTTACAATAGTGCATCTAAATCTTTTAAGGGGGGGGTTAGAAGGATTACTTTATCCTATCCCAGGTATTCCTTGAAGAGGTGGGGTTTCAGGTGTCTCCGGAAGGTGGTGATTGACTCCGCTGTCCTGGCGTCGTGAGGGAGCTTGTTCCACCATTGGGGTGCCAGAGCAGCGAACAGTTTTGACTGGGCTGAGCGGGAACTGTGCTTCCTCAGAGGTAGGGAGGCGAGCAGGCCAGAGGTGGATTATGTAAGGTTTCTGTTTTACATTTTTTATACATTTGCAAAAATGTCTAAAAACCTGTTTTGCTTTGTCATTATGGGGTGCTGTGTGTAGATTAGATTTTTTACCTCATCAGTTCATCCATTTTAGAATAAGGCTGTAACGTAACAAAATGTGGAAAAAGTCAAGGGGTCTGAATACAGTGGCTTATGAAAGTATTCACCCCCTTGGTATTTTTCCTATTTTGTTGCCTTACAACCTGGAATTAAAATTGATTTTTTGGGGGGTTTGTATCATTTCATTTACACAACATGCCTACCACTTTGAAGATGCTAAATATATTTTCTTGTGAAACAAACAAGAAATAAGAAAACTTGAGCGTGCATAACTATTTCCCCCCCCCCCCCAAAGTCAATACTTTGTAGAGCCAACTTTTGCAGCAATTACAGCTGCAAGTCTCTTGGGGTATGTCTCTATAAGCTTGGCACATCTAGCCACTGGGATTTTTGCCCATTCGTCAAGGAAAAACTGCTCCAGCTCCTTCAAGTTGGATGGGTTCCGCTGGTGTACAGCAATCTTTAAGTCATACCACAGATTCTCAACTGGATTGAAGTCTCGGCTTTTGACTAGGCCATTCCAATATATTTAATTGTTTCCCCTTAAACCACTCAAGTGTTGCTTTAGCAGTATGCTTAGGGTCATTGTCCTGCTGGAAGGTGAACCTCCGTCCCAGTCTCAAATCACTGGAAGACTGAAACAGGTTTCCCTCAAGAATATCCCTGTATTTTAGCACCATCCATCATTCCTTCAATTTGGACCAGTTTCCCAGTCCCTGCTGATGAAAAACAACCCCACAGCATGATGCTGCCACCGCCATGCTTCACTGTGGGGATGTTGTTCTCTGGGTGATGAGAGGTGTTGGGTTTGCGCCAGACACAGCGTTTTCCTTGATGGCCATAAAGCTCAATTCTAGTCTCATCTGACCAGAGTACCTTCTTCCATATGTTTGGGGAGTCTCCCACATGCCCTTTGGCGAACACCAAATGTGTTGTATTAATGGATTTCATGGCGCTCTATGGGATGCTCAAAGTTTCTGATATTTTTTTATAACCCAGCCCTGATCTGTACTTATCAACAACTTTGTCCCTGACCTGTTTGGAGTGCTCCTTGGTCTTCATGGTGCCTCTTGCTTGGTGGTGCCTCTTGCTTAGTGGTGTTGCAGACTCTGGGGCCTTTCAGAACAGGTGTATATATACTGAGATCATGTGACAGATCATGTGACACTTAGATTGCACACATGTGGACTTTATTTAACTAATTATGTGACTCCTGAAGGTAATTGGTTGCACCAGATCTTATTTAGAGGCTTCATAACAAAGCAGGTGAATACATACGCATGCACCACTTTTCAGTTTTTTTTTCCTTCAGATTTTTTTTTAACAAATAATTTTTTCCATTTCACTTCACCAATTTGGACTATTACATGAGATTCAAATAAAAATACATTTAAATTACAGGTTGTAATGCAACAAAATAGGAAAAACGCCAAGGGGGATAAATACTTTTGTAAGGCACTGTACTTTCCGAATGCACTGTACATACAGACAGAAAAAACATAGGCTAACATTTTCAATTATTTAAATTATTTAAGTTCTAATATATATTATGGTCAGGCAAGACAAGATATAAGTGCCTTTAAACGGGGTGTGGTAGTAGGTGCCAGGCGCACCGGTTTGTGTCAAGAACTGCAACGCTGCTGGGTTTTTCACGCTCAACAGTTTCCTGTGTGTATCAAGAATGGTTCACCACTCAAAGGACATCCAGTCAACTTGACACAACTGTGGGAAGCATTGGAGTCAACATGGACCATCATCCCTCTGGAATGCTTTCAACACCTTGTAGAGTCCATGAGGGCAAAAGGGGGTTCAACTCAATATTAGGAAGGTGTTCTTAATGTTTGGTATACTCAGTGCATAGATGATCTGGCACATGGACAACTTGTGTAACCGATGTGAAATGGCTAGCTAGTTAGCGGTGGTGCGCACTAATAGCGTTTCAATCAGTGATGACACTCGCTCAGCGACCTTTAAGTAGTTGTTCCCCTTGTACGGCAAGGGCCGTGGCTTTTGTGGCGCGATGGGTAACGATGCTTGGTGGGTGTCAGTTGTTGATGTGTGCAGAGGGTCTCTGGTTCGAGCCCAGGTTGGGGTGAGGAGAGGGATGGAAGCTAAACTGTTAGACTTGGACAACATGGACAACACATCAGGCAACTTTTAACATCTCACAAATTTGGAATTTGGATTGTAATGTCCAGGGCCATTTCTAGAATTTTTGGTGGGGCCCCCACATCTCCCGGGCAAAACATTTTAGCTGCCCCGTCTTGGTGGTGGAGAGAAAAATGTGTGGCTTTAACGTTAATGGCGTGGAGAAAATGTTGCAGTTTTAAAGCACATTTTCTGTAATCCTTTTTTTTTCTCTCATGGGGCACAGAAAACATTTAGCAGTTTTAAAATTAATTTCATGCAATTCTACTCATTTTGCCATGGGGCGGAGAGAACACTGCTGTTTTAAAGCAAATTTCCTGCAATTCTACACATTTTGGCATGGGTTGGAGATTAACTTATTTAGCAGTTTTAAAGCTAATTTCCTGCAATGCTACACATTTTGCCATGTCTTATGCAATGTTCATATGATATCTGAGTGAGAGTGACTAAATCAATGGGCGACCCCTGGAGGTGATGGTGCCTAGGTAGCTTGAGTGCCCGGTCAGTAATTCGGCCATGATTATTAAAAGGTTTAGATAGCTGTCAAGACTAATGTTAGCTGACATGGGCTAATTGAGTTAACGTCAGTGACTGACATAACAAGACGAAAACTGCTGACACACTAGCAAACTGCTGAAGCACTATGAAATTGTTAGTTGTGTGTCCTACTATCAATCCTAACTAAACAGCACATTGAGTTGTGGCCAATGACTGTTGAAGTGGCCGTTTATGTCTAGAAACGGCACTGGCAATGTCCATTTTAATGTTATTTCTCCTCAGTTCTACTTAACTGCTTCTCAGTTCTACTTTCTAACAAAGTGGGAATGTGGTAATTACCAGTTGCGAAGTCGTAAATACAAGTTGTGTGCTTTCACGTTTTGAACTGGGAAATACCATCAAACATGGTGGTCATTAGAAGGTTTATGAGTGTTTTGCTATTTTTTGGCGACGAAAAGTATATCCAGAGCTGCTTTCACTTTCTAAATCAAAAGGAAGATAAACAGAATCAATAAACTACTGCTGATAACACCGCCATGCTTAATGTCTTTTTTACTGACAAATAACGCCGGAGAGGTGCAGGGGAGAACTGGGATGATAGATGAGTTTCCCACTTGCAATTATCAATTGGATTGGCGTTCAAGTGGATTTTCCCAGTCATATGCTGTTATTTACAAAGTTACTAGATGATGTGAAGGCAGTTTTATAGAGATGGCTATTTATTATGCAGAGGGAGAGATACAGACAGGCACAGTAAGTGTTGGGCGGATTATTTACTGTAATCCGATTAGACATTTTTGTTTTATAATCCGGGTTGATTACAGTTACTACATTTAGTTATCCCGAAACATGTAATCCGTTACTACCCAACCCTGCCGCACAATTTTAACTTCAGGTCTCTAGATGGCGATAAAGACTAAGAAAATACATCTGAGTGAGGTTTATGGTTTTATTCAAATCGGCCAAAACAAATGTGGGATTTCATTCAAAAATGCACCTAGTGGTGCCGTTTGCAAGTATAAAGTGAGGAGGCAGTGTTTGGGTTTGGGGGCTGGGTTGCCTATGGAATCTGCTAGTCTCTGCCTACTGTCTCGCATCAGCACCACCAAGCTTTGATTGCGTTTTATCCCGGTCTGCCTGCATCTGCGTTCTTTGCCTCGCGTCTTTGATATTAGCCTACAAAACAGCAGACGAAGAAACGAAAAGAATTTATAAAAGTGTGTCCATCGTAAGTAGATGTTTTTATTTGACATATTGTTTTTGGACGCTAAGGACGAAGTAGACTAGGCTAGGTTACTGCAGGTGTAGCCCTATGAACATAGCCCGATAACAGTATTTATTTTGATGCCTGCTCTATGGCGTTGGAAAAGGTGATTTTCCACCTTTTTTAAATGTAGAATATATTAATTTTGATAAATTAGATGGGAAAAATGATATCTCAAATTAGCCTGCACACCCACATTTAATTTAGCAAATCTTTTGAATAATTAAACGGGTTTTCATAGCGTCTTATTAGCCTGTTACAATATTTGATGTTATTATGAAGTTAAAGTTGAAATCAAATGTAGGTCATTTAAATTTTTTAATAAACTTGGTTGGATTAAATAACAAACGTATCGATTTGCGTGGTCAGTAGATTTTTTATTGTTTGATAAATGACACATGAACAATGAACTAACATAGTTTTTGTTATATTTACAGCATCTGCTTGAGAAGTGCACTATTTTCTATTAGTAAAGATGGTTAAACTGGGGAGCAATCTAGAAGACAAAGGCGCTAAACCGGTTAGTGTGGAGGATGGCTTCCAAAACGTGCCGCTTATCACCCCTCTGGACGTCGGTAACCTCCAGTATGGAGCCCCAGACAAGGTAAAAAGGACTGTCTTTCTGCTCTGCTCTCCTCTCCGACTCACTCCTTGATTTATTGCCATTGCCATTACATAATTAAATAGAAATCCCATCTTTCTGTCATCTCAATTGCCCTCTTGCTTCCTTTGTTTAAAGCACCTATTAAAGAAGCAGGTGTATAACTGGCATGTACATCATCCATTCAAGGAAGCCAGCAAACATGTCATCTCTAATTTACTTTGACAAGGGGGTTTATTTTTTGGCCCGGCACTGAAGACTTCTGCTGCTTATTACACAGAATGATGATGAATGAATCACTGAACTGAACGTGTTAATATGATTGATATGAGTAATGATATTTGTAATTGTTTAATAATGCATATAATTGAATCTTACTTTGAAGGGATTTTTAATCATAACAGCTGATCGGCGTGTGTGCTCCATATGAATGCAGCAGTTTTTTTTTTCTTCGTAGGAGTGAAGGACAGGTCCTTTGTTGTGTTGTCACAAGGCATATCTGCTGATGTCATTTCATGCATGTTTTACTTCAGCAGGGAATGCTGCTATTAATTTGACATTGAGGATGTAAAGAAATAACTGTCCTCTCCCTGTGATTTATTTGTCAGCTCCCAGCTGATCATGAGGCTGGCTCTTGGTTTATTTGATCGACAGCACAGCAGAGCCCGTGGCCCCATGCAGGCCGAGCCCGTCACTCTATAGTAACCATTAGGAGAAGAACCGTGACACTTTTGCAGAGTGGTGCTTCAGCCCTCGTCTTGTATTCTGCTGATGAAGGCACAATCTCTCAGTACACCTGCTAACTGGAGTGGCCTGTCACTCCACACAGACTTGCAGCATTACAAAAGAGCCCTGTGTCATATTTCACTTAAGGGGGCAGGGTCACAATAGCAGGTCCTGCCTCTCCTTCCACAACAGTGTTATAAAGGGAGACTCTGGGGAGATGGAGGATCCATTGGCCAGCATGGCAGACAAACACAGACAGATAGAACATCTTTATCTCTTTATCTGTCTGTCTCTCCCATGCCCGCCCTAGGAGGAATTGGAGCACCACTCAGAATTGTCAATGCGTTGATTCATGCCTCTCAAGTGTCATATAAGATATACCATTCAGAGGGTCAGAATGGGTCAAGAGCAGTGCTATTGGGCTGTGATTACGGGAACAGCTGCTTTAGTGAACATGTCAAAATGGATAAGTACATAATTGCTGGTTGTTTGGAGATGGAGTTGTTGAAGTGGACTAGGTGCCATGCTAATACATTTCCCCAGGGTGGTTGGATAACTAGAAAAAATATGAAGGCTCTACTTTGCATACAGTCTTGGAAAATGCAGTTGAGTTATTTATTTTAATGGGCAATTATTGACATTTGAAACAATGCAGTGAAGGCTCATTTCATAATGTGTTTACAGTGGTCCTGTGTTTCCTGAACAGTGAAAATGACATGAAATGACATGATATGACATCAGAGGGTTTGAATAGTCTTTGTTGTCTCTATGAAGAGTGGACATCAATGTCTCCAGATTCCCCTCAAAGCGCTGTCATTCTAGTATCTAGTTTGTCCCTGACAGAGATTGAGAGGTGGTCTAGGCAGGCTCTCAGAGCTCTGGAGGGCAGTGGTGTGTGTAGACTAGACACAGTGTAGTCTTGTTGGGCTACAGATGATGCATAGCTGTGGGTACAGTTCACATTCTGCTGCATTCCCAAGATTCCATGTTCACCGTCTGTTTAAAAACCTCCCCAGCCTGAGGTGATGTTACCATGTTTTCTCAGAGTATCTTGGCTGTATGTTATATGGGAATAATGTCTTTTTATGGGGTAGATCAGCTTTAACATTGCAGATAGATTGCAGCTTCTATCAATGTAATTGTCTGCATACATTACAATCCACCATATATATTTGGTTTATAAATGTAGATATTATTTTAAATATATTTGATATATTTTCCTTTATTATTTTCCCCTAACCCTAGAACCCCTGCCCTAATTGGAGTAAACTAATGGACAACAACACTTAGGCTTCTACTTCCAGTTTATACATACTAAATAACAGTGGAGGCTGCTGAGGGGAGGACAGCTCATAATAATGACTGGAATGGAGCAAATGGAATGGCATCACACATATGGAAACCATGTGTTTGATGTATTTGATACCATTCCACCAATTCCGCTCCAGCCATTACCACAAGCCCGTTCTCCCCAATTAAGGTGCCACCAACCTCCTGTGCTGTATACATTTTATGGATGCGGTATATTATACATGAATTATCTTTTATTTGTTTTTAGTCCCACCCTTCAGCTCCCCTCAACCCCTCCCATCTATCTCTGAACATCATTTTATTTCTATTTGCCATATATTGTTCAACTGTTCTGTGATGTTTCACAAAAGTTCTGAGCCTTTCTATTCTCATCGTTTCTACAGATTGTAAATTAAAGATACACATTTTAGGTACGAGTATTATTATATTATTGATCAATTGACTATGACTTTTCACATCACCCAGCAGTGCTATTTGCAGAGTTAACTCCAGATAAATGTTGCAATTCTTCAGCCATTGCTGAACCTGCGACCAAAAACAAGCTACATATGGACAGTAACAAAAAAGAAAATCAAATGACTCTGTCTTTTCGCAGCAAAATGTCACCGTTTATCAGGTGAATGTAAAACAATGACTGAAATAGATGGAAGAGAAAGTCAACCATGACACCATCTCTGGACATTATTACAGAGAGTGGCACGAGGTCTAAAGGGTATTTACACATTGTACCTTCAAACATAACTCAAAACACTGTGGGGTTGAGTCTATTCTGTCATCCTGTGTTGGAGGAGTTGCCAGGGAGCTACAGCTGTTGTTATCCCTCTAAGTTTAACCAGGGCTAGACAGGGCTGGACAGGACTAGACAGGGCTGGACAGGACTACACAGGGTTACACAGGACTAGACAGGGCTACACAGGGCTAAGCACGGCTAGACATGGCTGGACAGGGCTAGACATGGTTGGACAGGGCTAGACATGGCTGGACAGGGCTGGACAGGGCTAGACATGGCTGGACAGGGCTAGACAGGGCTAGACAGGGTTGGACAGGGCTGGACAGGGCTAGACATGGCTGGACAGGGCTAAGCACAGCTAGACATGGCTGGACAGGGCTAGACATGGCTGGACAGGGCTAGACATGGCTAGACAGGGTTGGACAGGGCTACAGAGGGCTAGACAGGGCTGGACAGGGCTACACAGGGCTAGACAGGGCTGGACAGGGATGGACAGGGCTACACAGGGCTAGACAGGGCTGGACAGGGCTACACAGGGCTGGACAGGGCTACACAGGGCTAGACAGGGCTACACATGGCTAGACAGGGGAACAAACAGGCCAGGGAAACATAATTCTCTGTGGGTCAGTGCTGAGAGGAATTAGACCTGATCCCATCTGGATGGCCGGTGACGTGCCTGCAGGCCGCAGGTTCTCCAATATCTTGATTGGGTGGGAAACCAGCAGAGTAACTGAGCTGTGGAGTGTAATGAAGGGTGGTACATGCAGCACTTTGAATCAATCGTTTTCATAAGAATTCAGGCCCCAGGCCAAGCCTTTGATTGCACTTCTTTGAGAACAAGCTGCTGTTTTACAGGGTGAGCTGGATGACCCATCACTTGGCCCAAACATCTAAGAGCTTGTTGGTTATTGGATGAGGGATGCCATGTTGTGACTGTACAGTACAAGTGAGTCATCTAATACAAACCTGGAGTTTCCTTTCAGAATAACTGCAGTGTTTCTTAGAAAAGTGTGCACACCAAAGCATAAAGGAGAATCTAGCAGAATATGTAAAGGCCATATTTGGGGGCTTTTTTTTGTTATCTTGGTAGTCTTATTATCTTGATAGGTTTATTCTTTTGAGTTTCTTTGGAGTTTCACCTCCTTATTCCTTGTAGCAGTGATGCAGTCATTCATGTGCATTATTCAGACAGGAAGTCATTGGATACGTCCCAAATGGTAACCTATTCCCTATTTGGCGCACTACTTTGACTAGGACCCTATCCCTAAAAGTAATGCACTATATAGGGAATAGGGTGCCATTTGGGACTTATCCATAATGACATAAAATGGGATCCTGTTCTAGGATTAGACAACGATCTCTCTGTGATGTTATTATCAGCCTTTTGATGAAGGTAAATTATAATGCAAATACAGTCCGTTTGATTATCTGACTCAGTGGAGCTCCTAGGATGACCTACTGTACCTGGGAACTGCATGTCCTCACCCAAGGGAAGCCTACATATTGCTTTTTCCCCATGAATGAGAAATGAAATGGCAGTGGTAATGATAACAGTGTCTCTAAAAAAAAGAGACAGAGAAGCATGGGGTGCAGACAGCCTGGTATTTCAGGGGGGAAATGAAATGTCAACATGATGGGGGAAGAAGTTAGAGAGGCTGTAATTGCAGAGTTCAGGAAGTAGCTGAGTCTCTTGGAGACTTCAGGACAATATAATGCCATTAATTCCAGGTTGTGCTGTGGAGAGAGGAGGTACCAAGGGTTTGTGGAAGGTGCAATTATTTTGGAAATGTATTCCTTGATCCTATTATTGGAAGCGCTAGCACCATTCAGTTCCTGTAATTTGTCAAGTTAGAGAGGTCCTGGGGAAGAGTGTCTGCAGATAGATATCTGAGAGGAACAGTATAATCACAGTGGCCTGTAGCAGTGATAAGGAACCAGCAGTACAGTTACAGTAGTTACAGTGGCCTGTAGCAGTGATAAGGAACCAGCAGTACAGTCACAGTACAGTCACAGTGGCCTGTAGCAGTGATAAGGAACCAGCAGTACAGTCACAGTGGCCTGTAGCAGTGATAAGGCACCAGCAGTACAGTCACAGTGGCCTGTAGCAGTGATAAGGCACCAGCAGTACAGTCACAGTGGCCTGTAGCAGTGATAAGGAACCAGCAGTACAGTCACAGTGGCCTGTAGCAGTGATAAGGCACCAGCAGTACAGTCACAGTGGCCTGTAGCAGTGATAAGGCACCAGCAGTACAGTCACAGTGGCCTGTAGCAGTGATAAGGCACCAGCAGTACAGTCACAGTGGCCTGTAGCAGTGATAAGGAACCAGCAGTACAGTCACAGTGGCAGTGATAAGGAACCAGCTGTACAGTCACAGTGGCCTGTAGCAGTGATAAGGAACCAGCAGTACAGTCACAGTGGCAGTGATTAGGAACCAGCAGTACAGTCACAGTGGCAGTGATAAGGAACCAGCAGTACAGTCACAGTGGCCTGTAGCAGTGATACGGAACCAGCAGTACAGTCACAGTGGCCTGTAGCAGTGATACGGAACCAGCAGTACAGTTACAGTGGCAGTGATAAGGAACCAGCAGTACAGTCACAGTGACCTGTAGCAGTGATACAGAACCAGCAGTACAGTCACAGTGGCCTGTAGCAGTGATACGGAACCAGCAGTACAGTCACAGTGGCCTGTAGCAGTGATAAGGAACCAGCAGTACAGTCACAGTGGCCTGTAGCAGTGATAAGGAACCAGCAGTACAGTCACAGTGGCCTGTAGCAGTGATATGGAACCAGCAGTACAGTCACAGTGACCTGTAGCAGTGATAAGGAAACAGCAGTACAGTCACAGTGGCCTGTAGCAGTGATACGGAACCAGCAGTACAGTCACAGTGACCTGTAGCAGTGATACGGAACCAGCAGTACAGTCACAGTGACCTGTAGCAGTGATACTGAAACAGCAGTATAGTCACAGTGGCCTGTAGCAGTGATACGGAACCAGCAGTACAGTCACAGTGACCTGTAGCAGTGATAAGGAAACAGCAGTACAATGTGCTGAATTCATTAGTCATTTACTGCAGAGTATACTTTCTGACGAAACGTTCAATGTGACTTTCATACAAGCAGCACAATGAGGCTCACAGGGATGTTTAAAATTTTTTTATTTAACCTTTATTTGACTAGGCAAGTCAGTTAAGAAGGTTGTGATACAGCCCAGGATCGAACCAGGGTCTGTAGTGACACCTCTAGAACTGAGATGCAGTGCCTTAAACCGCTGCGCCACTCGAGAGCACTCAGGATGTAATCACGTGCACATTTTTATCTCTCTCTCCCCCTCTGTGTTTTGACTGCTATTCTGAGCCAATTTCAGTGAAGAATGGCAGAGTGACATTACTGGGACAGGCCTCTGCTTACCCAACTCTCTGTTCCTCTACATCGTGTTAAAAGAGAGTGGATTGGTTCTGATTGGGGTGCATCATACAGGCCAGTGCCTAAAATAGCCAACCCCTGACAGTTG
Organism: Salmo salar; assembly: GCF_965601325.2. NCBI lineage: Eukaryota > Metazoa > Chordata > Actinopteri > Salmoniformes > Salmonidae > Salmo > Salmo salar. The sequence goes on along the minus strand of NC_138294.1, from coordinate 83,568,458 downwards.
CTTGGCAGAGGCAGAGGTTAGAGTTTTTATGTTTCTCTCTCTGCCCTTGAATAGATAACACGGTGATGACATAACACGGTGATGACGTAACAGTAAGACTGTGTTGTATGATGGCTCTGTCTAACTGAAGTCCAGCTAACCCCTAAGGGACATTGTTTTGCTGTGTCACTGTAACTGACTGTGTTTTGCCCTCTCCTTTCTCTGTAGGTGGTGGTGAAGACACGGACTGAGTACCAGACGGACCAGAAGAAATCCAAGATGAAGGTGCCCAAGGTGGAGGAGTTTACCATCAGCTTCACTGATGGAGTGTCAGAGAGGCTCAAGGTACTCTGAAAGTTAATTTCTTAATTCACTGAGACAGACCAACTCTTCCCTCAGCGCTAAGATGCTACTTTGCTACGTTTCTGCCTGCTAGCGTTGTTAATATTAGAATTCTGCTCTTTTAAGCACATATACTGTTCCTGAGGAGTTATCTTTGGGAATGCATCAACTTCACGGATGCAGATGTAAGTTCCTTAGGATTCCTTCCTTAGCTGTACAGGGAACACAATGGTAATTGGGTTGTCATGGTAGCCAGATCTCATGCATAAGCTCATGAGAATCTCTGTAATACTTGAGCTAGCAAGCTGAACGTCCATGTGAATATAACAGTGTGTGATCCACAGTACCTGAGGACATACTGGATGTTTCTTCTGGATTTATTACACATTATTAACATACAAAGTAGATACCCAGGTTGAAATTGAAATGGACCTGCAGTTTCTTATAGAGCAGCTCTGTCACTAACAGTGAGAGGAGACCCAGACCATAGAGTGAAATGGATTGACCTCATCCATAGTTAAAAGACGCTCTGCTTTCATTAGCCTCAATAGCAGTGGTCATTGTTCCCTTGGCACATCAAATCAATGGGCTGCAATTTCTTATACAGTCCTGAGAGTGAGGGCTAGGGCTGGGAATTGCCAGGGACATCACAATATGATGTTATCATATAGTATAGGTGCCCATAGTATATGAATTGCAATTCCCAGGATTCTATAGGTATTGCGATTCGATGCTGTGATTTTGTTGCGATTTGATGTTACAAACATTTTCACCATATGTTCCGTGTGGCTCACGTATTTGCAACACCAGGCTTGTGGGTTTGATTCCCATGGGGGACAAGTACGAAATGTATGCTCTCGCTACAGTAAGTCACTCTGGATAAGAGCATCAGCTAAATGTAATATTGCTCACTATATGTCTTCTGCAGAAAGAGAAGAGAGAAAAGGAGTTTTGGTCAGTCATGGAAATAAAAGTATTTAAAACATGTTGGCTCACTATTTAAAAAGAAGATGGAGAACAAACTATAGGATGAAAAACACCAGAGTTTTGGTGCAGGTACAGCCGACTAGTGTTAGCTAACGCTATCTAGAAAAAAAAACACAACCAAAATATATATCTTTGCAAATCGATACTTGGAATCAAAATATCAACATAATATCTTCAGAAATAATATTGTGATATGTAACTGTATCGATTTCCCCCCCCCCCATCACTTGTTTAGGGCTATTACATTTTAGGTGCTGTTGAATTTTGATGGAAGAGAGGGTTCTGCAGAGTGTTTGACTATAATTATTGTGAGATGGAGTCTGGCAGTGAGGAAGGAGAGCAGAGAGAGTGGAAGTTTGGCTTTGCCGTTAAAGGTCATTTGAGGAGCCAGCAGAGGAAGAGAGAGACAATGAAATATTCAACACAAACAGAGGCTGTGAAGCTTGTCTGAGTGGGGTTGTGACTGACTGAGAGGAGGATCTTGCTCCCTTTGTGGCAGAGTGGAGAGGCTTGATCGACCATGCCTGGCATTCCCTCCCACAGCTGGGAGATGAGACGGAGGTATTTGACCTGGAAACAAGGAGGGCCTTCTCTTGCAGGCTGCACGGCGCAATGCGCTATCAACTTCTGTTTGGTGGAGGGGAATTCAAATGAGAGCCTTTTTTATAACTCAGTCTGATTTGTGTGCCGTAGGATCTTTTGGGGGGCTGGCTGCCTTGCGTGACTGATTGAGCTGAATGAGCAGTGGCGTATTCTGACTATCCTCCCAGCCTAGCGCTGACTGGGGAGAGAGAGACGGATCTGTGTAGAAAGCTCACACATCGTCTCTCCATAGCAGATTGTGTTGATGGATGAAGCGCTCAGAGTATATATGCCTCACCTCCCTGCGATTGCTCCCAGTTGAGTTGAGCACGGCCAAATTCCCCATAGTTACTTTATCCGGGTAAAGGGGAGGAACGTCTTCCTTCATTAAATACAAAACAAAAGAAGACGGAGGTCTCTTGGTATCTGATGCAGCAAAGCGTAACATATTAACATATCATGTCGAAATAAAAGGGGGAATTAGGAGGACTCAATTAAAGTGGGGAGGTGGATGGAGGGACGGGGTTCAAGCTGTCTGCTGGGGCTCGGAGGGCAGGTTGTGGCTGGCTCTCTCTTTCTCTGCAAGCAGGGAGGCAGGATGTTTGACCACACACTGCATGCCAAGTGGCTCACACAGCATGCCAAGTGGCTCACACAGCATGCCAAGTGGCTCACACAGCAGCAGCAGCAGTAGTAGTAGTAGTAGTAGTAGTAGTAGTAGCAGTAGCAGTAGTAGTAGCAGTAGCAGTAGTAGTAGCAGTAGCAGTAGCAGTAGTAGTAGTAGCAGCAGCAGTAGTAGCAGTAGTAGTAGTAGCAGTAGTAGTAGCAGCAGCAGTAGTAGTAGCAGTAGCAGTAGTAGTAGCAGCAGTAGTAGTAGTAGTAGTAGTAGTAGTAGTAGCAGCAGTAGCAGTAGTAGTAGTAGCAGTTGTAGTAGTAGTAGTAGTAGTAGCAGCAGTAGTAGTAGTAGCAGTAGTAGTAGTAGCAGTAGTAGTAGTAGCAGTAGCAGTAGTAGTAGTAGCAGTAGCAGTAGTAGCAGCAGCAGCAGTAGCCACGTCCAGAGTCCTGCCCACACCATATAGCCAGAGAGCCTCTCATTCAATGCAATTATCAAATATTTATCTTAATTTACTTAGTTTTTTTCTGGTGGGGAAAAAAAGGCCTGTCGCAAGCAATGCCTCACTCCACTGAAGGAGAAGTTGGAGATGATTGATGTTCTAAGTACATATGTGACCTAAACAGTTGTTTCAGTTGGATGAGTAATTCTGCCATACAGAATGTTCAGAGTCTATGGTTATTATGTGCTTGTCATTTTTGTTAAAGGTTATGAGTTCAGAAATATGCACACACATACATGCACGCGCACATACACATACGCACAAACACAAGCTCACACGCACACACATGCTCACACACACACGCTCATACACACACAAAGGAAAATTGTTTTACCTGTAACAATAGCTTATAAATACGCCATTTAAACGGGAATCGATTCTCAATTGCGATACGGTTCTTGAAACATAAAGCTCTTTACTTTCATATACATCAAAATAATCGCAAACGTTTCAGAGACAGCACGTGTCAGAGACAGCACGTTTCAGAGACAGCACGTGTCAGAGACAGCACGTGCCATAGACAGCGCGTTTCAGAGACAGCGCGTTTCAGAGACAGCACGTGTCAGAGACAGCACGTGTCAGAGACAGCGCGTTTCAGAGACAGCACGTTTCAGAGACAGCACGTTTCTGGCAGACTTCTTCTGTTACACACAGGTGTTTGGAGCATGCTAGATAGCTAATTAGTATAGGTGGTCCCTCCATCTCCAGTCTGTCTACTGTAAACACGCTGTAACATGGAGATGTGGCCATGTGGAAACACTAACCCAAACCCTATAAAGGTGTGTATCCGTTTCTCGCTGATATGAAAGGTAAGGTCCTAATGCTTAACGCCTTTGTCAAATGACAATGACTCTTATGTGTAATGTAATGAAATGGAACTGAGAGTCATGAACAATGGCTAACTCTCCCTGTGTGCACATGAGTATAGACAAAATGAAATGAAAGAGCAGGGAGCTGAGCTGAGACGCCTCTCTCTCTGTCAAGGGACTCAGCAGAATGAGAATGAAGGGCAGGCGCTGGCTGGGTGTCTCGGCTAGCAGATGCAATCTCCACATATCCAAAACATTGCCTGTGAGCATCAGAGGTGAACCAGTTGCATACACAGCTCGAGCAAGACATTCATCAGCATTTCTCTGACTACTTTACTCCATTGAGTCAAAAAAACGTCTGATTCCAGGAGGACCATGAGCTGTTGCTATCAATAAGGTGTCTGATTCGTCATTTTCACCTCGAATAGAAGTAGAGGGACTTTTGTCAGAGGTTGCTTGTTGTGAGCACTGAGGGAACTTTATGCACTTGGCCAGGTGATTCTGTATCTTTGTTGCATTCTTCACATACGATTTGGCACCAGTATTTGCAAATGTACATAGCTTTTCCTTCTACATTAGCTGCAGTGAAATGTCTCCACACATCAGATAGTGCCCGTGGCATTTTCCTGTAAAGATTAAAAAAATACACTGCTCAAAAAAATAAAGGGAACACTTAAACAACACAATGTAACTCCAAGTCAATCACACTTCTGTGAAATCAAACTGTCCACTTAGGAAGCAACACTGATTGACAATACATTTCACATGCTGTTGTGCAAATGGAATAGACAACAGGTGGAAATTATAGGCAATTAGCAAGACACCCCCAATAAAGGAGTGGTTCTGCAGGTGGGGACCACAGACCACTTCTCAGTTCCTATGCTTCCTGGCTGATGTTTTGGCCACTTTTGAATGCTGGCGGTGCTTTCACTCTAGTGGTAGCATGAGACGGAGTCTACAACCCACACAAGTGGCTCAGGTAGTGCAGCTCATCCAGGATGGCACATCAATGCGAGCTGTGGCAAGAAGGTTTGCTGTGTCTGTCAGCGTAGTGTCCAGAGCATGGAGGCGCTACCAGGAGACAGGCCAGTACATCAGGAGACGTGGAGGAGGCCGTAGGAGGGCAACAACCCAGCAGCAGGACCGCTACCTCCGCCTTTGTGCAAGGAGGAGCAGGAGAAGCACTGCCAGAGCCCTGCAAAATGACCTCCAGCAGGCCACAAATGTGCATGTGTCTGCTCAAACAGTCAGAAACAGACTCCATGAGGGTGGTATGAGGGCCCGACATCCACAGGTGGGGGTTGTGCTTACAGCCCAACACCGTGCAGGACGTTTGGCATTTGCCAGAGAACACCAAGATTGGCAAATTCTCCACTGGAGCCCGGTGCTCTTCACAGATGAAAGCAGGTTCACACTGAGCACATGTGACAGACGTGACAGAGTCTGGAGACGCCGTGGAGAACGTTCTGCTGCCTGCAACATCCTCCAGCCTGACCGGTTTGGCGGTGGGTCAGTCATGGTGTGGGGTGGCATTTCTTTGGGGGGCCGCACAGCCCTCCATGTGCTCGCCAGAGGTAGCCTGACTGCCATTAGATACCGAGATGAGATCCTCAGACCCCTTGTGAGACCATATGCTGGTGCGGTTGGCCCTGTGTTCCTCCTAATGCAAGACAATGCTAGACCTCATGTGGCTGGAGTGTGTCAGCAGTTCCTGCAAGAGGAAGGCATTGATGCTATGGACTGGCCCGCCCGTTCCCCAGACCTGAATCCAATTGAGCACATCTGGGACATCATGTCTCGCTCCATCCACCAACGCCACATTGCACCACAGACTGTCCAGGAGTTGGCGGATGCTTTAGTCCAGGTCTGGGAGGAGATCCCTCAGGAGACCATCCGCCACCTCATCAGGAGCATGCCCAGGCGTTGTAGGGAGGTCATACAGGCACGTGGAGGCCACACACACTACTGAGCCTCATTTTGACTTGTTTTAAGGACATTACATCAAAGTTGGATCAGCTTGTAGTGTGGTTTTCCACTTTAATTTTGAGTGTGACTCCAAATCCAGACCTCCATGGGTTGATAAATTGGATTTCCATTGATTATTTTTGTGTGATTTTGTTGTCAGCACATTCAACTATGTAAAGAAAAAAGTATTTAATAAGATTATTTCTTTCATTCAGATCTAGGATGTGTTGTTTAAGTGTTCCCTTTATTTTTTTGAGCAGTATATATAAAATATATATATATACAATTCCATGTACAGATAAATAGTTAAGCAGTTAGATTAAACAACTCCTTTGTAAGATTCATGTTTTAAAATGAAACATGTATGAAAACAGGTGAATTAACACTCCTCAGTTAGCAGGCTCAAGCAAGCTAAAACCCGCATGGTAGCAAAAACTAACTAGCAGAAATTGTTAACAAGTTAGAAATGATTTAAACACACTTTACTGTAGGCTACTATTTACTAGTTAGCAAAAAATCATGAATGTCATATAAACTATATTCACCCCACCCATTATTCTAATCAAAACTTACCAGAAAGCATGTAGTCCTTGGCTCAGGCAGTGGAGTAGTGTGGGAGCAATAGCATCTCATTAGTGTGCAAGATCTTGAGAATCAGCTGTACATGTGATGGAACAGTGCACTGCACATGTGATGGAAGAATGCACTGTTGCAATTCCATTGAATTGGGGATAGTTTAACCAAAATATGCCACAAGACCTAGAATTGCCTTATGTGTATCCCACAAAAAAGTTCGCTGTTATAAGCGAACATTTTTGATGAATTTAAGCAAAATTCACCAAATTCCAGGGCTTAATTTCCCATGGAAAATGTCTGGAAAATTTTTGGAAATTTGCCGGAAATATCCCGACCCTTTGCAACCCTAATAGAGAGTAGAGAGTAGTAGAGAGTATAGAGTAGTAGAGAGTAGAAGAGAGTATAGCGTAGTAGAGAGTAGAGAGTATAGAGTAGTAGAGAGTAGAAAAGAGTATAGAGTAGTAGAGAGTAGAGAGTAGTAGAGAGTATAGTGTAGTAGAGGGTAGAGAGTAGTAGAGAGTAGAGAGTAGTAGAGAGTAGTAGAGAGTAGAAGAGAGTATAGAGTAGTAGAGAGTATAGTGTAGTAGAGAGTAGAGGGTAGAGAGTAGTAAAGAGTAGAGAGTAGTAGAGAGTAATAGAGAGTATAGAGTAGAAGAGAGTATAGAGTAGTAGAGAGTAGTAGAGAGTAGTAGAGAGTAGTAGAGAGTAGAGTTGTAGAGAGTAGTAGAGAGTAGAGAGTAGTAGAGAGTATAGAGTAGTTGATAGTAGTAGAGAGTAGTAGAGAGTAGTAGAGAGGAGTTGAGCATATTAGAGAGTATATAGTAGTAGAGAGTATAGAGTAGAAGAGCGTATAGAGTAGTAGAGAGTAGTAGAGAGTTTAGAGTAGTAGAGAGTTTAGAGTAGAAGAGAGTATAGAGTAGTAGATAGTAGTAGAGAGTAGAGAGTAGTAGAGAGCATAGAGTAGAAGAATGTATAGAGTAGTAGAGAGTAGTAGAGAGTTTAGAGTAGTAGAGAGTTTAGAGTAGAAGAGAGTATAGAGTACTAAAGAGTAAAGAGTAGTATAGAGCAGAGAGTAGTAATGAGTAGTATAGAGTATTAGAGAGTAATATAAAGTAGTAGAGAGTAGAAGATAGTATAGAGTAGTAGAGAGTATAGAGTAGTAGAAAGTATAGTAGTAGAGAGTAGAGCGTATAGAGTAGTAGAGAGTATAGAGTAGGCGTGAGTATAGTAGTAGAGAGTAGTAGAGAGAAGTAGGGAGTAGAGAGTAGTAGAGAGTAGTATAGAGTAGTAGAGTGTATAGAGTAGTAGAAAGTATAGTAGTAGAGAGTAGAGAGTAGAGAGTATAGAGTAGTAGAGAGTAGTAGAGAGTAGTAGAGAGTATAGAGCAGTTGAGAGTATAGAGTAGTAGAGAGTATAGAGTAGTAGAGAGTATAGAGTAGTCAAGAGTACAGGGTAATAGAGAGTATAGAGTAGAAGAGAGTACAGAGTTGTATAGAGTGGAGAGTAGTAGAGAGAAGAGAGTAGTATAGAGTAGAAGAGAGTAGAAGAGAGTAGTAGAGAGTAGAGGGTAGTAGAGAGTATATAGTCGTAGAGAGTAGTAAATAGTAGTAGAGAGTAGAATAGAGTATAGAGTAGTAGAGAGTATACAGTAGTAGAGTATAGAGTAGTAGATAGTAGAGAGCAGAGAGTAGTATTGAGCAGTAGAGAGTAGTAGAGAGTAGGAGAGTAGTAGAGAGCATAGAGTACAAGAGTGTATAGAGTAGTAGAGAGTAGTAGAGCGTTTAGAGTAGTAGAGAGTTTAGAGTAGAAGAGAGTATAGAGTACTAAAGAGTAAAGAGTAGTATAGAGCAGAGAGTAGTAATGAGTAGTATAGAGTATTAGAGAGTAGTATAAAGTAGTAGAGAGTAGAAGAGAGTATAGAGTAGTAAAGAGTATTAGAGAGTACAAGAGAGTATGGAGTAGTAGAGAGTATAGAGTAGTAGAAAGTATAGTAGTAGAGAGTAGAGAGTAGAGAGTATAGAGTAGTAGAGAGTATAGCGTAGGCATGAGTATAGTAGTAGAGAGTAGTAGAGAGAAGTAGGGAGTAGAGAGTAGTAGAGAGTAGAGAGTAGTATAGAGTAGTAGAGTGTATAGAGTAGTATAAAGTATAGTAGTAGAGAGTAGAGAGTATAGAGTAGTAGAGAGTAGTAGAGAGTATAGAGCAGTCGAGAGTATAGAGTAGTATAGAGAGTATAGAGTAGTCAAGAGTACAGGGTAATAGAGAGTATAGAGTAGAAGAGAGTACAGAGTTGTATAGAGTGGAGAGTAGTAGAGAGAAGAGAATAGTATAGAGTAGAAGAGAGTAGAAGAGAGTAGTAGAGAGTAGAGTGTAGTAGGGAGCAGAGAGTAGTAGAGAGTAGTAAATAGTAGTAGAGAGTAGAATAGAGTATAGAGAAGTAGAGAGTAGATAGTAGTAGAGATTAGTAGATATTAGAGAGTAGTAGGGAGTAGTAGAGCGTAGAGAGTAGTAGAGAGCATAGAGTAGAGAGTAGTAGAGAGTATAGAGTAGTAGAGAGTAGTAGAGAGTAGAATAGATTTTAGAGTAGTAGAGAGTAGAGAGTAGTAGAGAGTATATAGTAGTAGAGAGCGTAGGGTAGTAGAGAGTAGGAGAGTAGTAGAGAGTTTACAGTAGTGGAGAGTAGTATAGAGTAGAATAGAGTAGTAGAGAGTAGTATAGAATATAGAGTAGTAGAGATTATAGAGTATTGCGTATAGAGTATAGAGTATTGGAGCGTATAGAGTGGTATAGAGTAGATAGTAGTAGAGAGTAGTAGATAGTAGAGAGTAGAGAGGAGTAGAGAGTAGAAAGTAGTAGAGAGTATAGAGTAGTAAAGAGTACAGAATAGTAGAGAGTATAGAGTAGTAGAGAGTAGTAGAGAGTAGAGAGGATTAGAGAGTAGAAGAGAGATGTAGAGAGTAGAGAGTAGTAGCAAGTATAGAGTAGAAGAGAGTAGTAGAGAGGAGTAGAGAGTAGTAGAGAGTAGTAGAGAGTATAGATTAGAAGAGAGTAGTAGAGAATATAGAGTAGAGAGTATAGATTAGAAGAGAGTGGTAGAGAATATAGGGTAGTAGCGAGTATAGAGTAGAAGAGAGGAGTATAGAGTAGAGAGTAGTAGTGAGTGACGAGTAGTAGAGAGTGGAAGAGAGGAGTAGAGCATTGAAAGTAGTAGGGAGTAGAGAGTAGAATAGTGTATAGAGTAGTAGAGAGTAGAGCTAGTTGAGAGTAGAAGAGAGTAGAGAGTAGTAGAGAGTATAGAGTAGTAGAGAGTAGAGAGTAGTAGAGAGTATAGAGTAGCAGAGAGTAGAGAGCAGTCGAGAGCATGGGGTAGTAGAGAGTAGAAGAGCGTATAGTGTAGTAGAGAGCAGAGAGTAGTATAGAGCAGTAGGAGAGTAGTAGAGAGTAGTAGAGAGTTTACAGTAGTGGAGAGTAGTATAGAGTAGTATAGAGTAGTAGAGAGTAGATAGTAGTAGAGAGTAGTAGAGAGCATAGAGTAGAGAGTAGTAGAGAGTAGAATAGAGTATAGAGTAGTAGAGAGTAGAGAGTAGTAGAGAGTAGATAGTAGTAGAGAGTATAGAGTAGTAGAGAGTAGAAGAGAGTATAGAGTAGTAGAGAGTATAGAGTAGTAGAGAGTAGTAGAGAGTAGTATAGAATATAGAGTAGTAGAGATTACAAAGTATTGGAGAAGAAAGTAAAAGTGCAATATGTGCCATGTAAAAAAGCTAACGTTTAAGTTCCTTGCTCAGAACATGAGAACATATGAAAGCTGGTGGTTCCTTTTAACATGAGTCTTCAATATTACCAGGTAAGAAGTTTTAGGTTGTAGTTATTATAGGAATTATAGGACTATTTCTCTCTATACCATTTGTATTTCATATACCTTTGACTATTGAATGTTCTTATAGGCACTTTAGTATTGCCAGTGTAACAGTATAGCTTCCGTCTCTCTCCTCGCCCCTACCTGGGCTCGAACCAGGAACACATCGACAACAGCCACCCTCGAAGCATCATTACCCATCGCTCCACAAAAGCCGCGGCCCTTGCAGAGCAAGCGGAACAATTACTTCAAGGTCTCAGAGCGAATAACGTCACCGATTGAAACGCTATTAGCGCGCACCCAGCTAACTAGCTAGCCATTTCACATCGGTTACACCAGCCTAATCTCGGGAGTTGATAGGCTTGAAGTCATAAACAGCTCAATGCTTGAAGCACTGCAAAGAGCTGCTGGCAAATGCACGAAAGTGCTGTTTGAATGAAAGCTTACGAGCCTGCTGCTGCCTGCCACCGCTCAGTCAGACTGTTCTATGAAATATCAAATCATAGACTTAATTATAACATAATAACACACAGAAATACGAGCCTTCGGTCATTAATATGGTCAAATCCGGAAACTATCATTTTGAAGAAAAAAAAAGTTTATTCTTTCAGTGAAATAAGGAACGTTCCGTATTTTATCTAACGGGTGGCAACCCTAAGTCTAAATATTGCTGTTACATTGCACAACCTTCAACGTTATGTCATAATTATGTACAATTCTGGCAAATTAATTACGGTCTTTGTTAGGAATAAATGGTCTTCACACAGTTCTCAACGAGCCAGGCGGTCCAAACTGCTGCATATACCCTGACTGCTTGCACGGAACGCAAGAGAAGTGACACCATTTCCCTAGTTAACCTCACTAGGGTAGGGGGCAGTGTTTTCACGTCCGGATGAAAAGCGTGCCCAGAGTTAACTGCCTACTACTCAGGCCCAGAAGCTAGGATATGCATATTATTAGTAGATTTGGATAGAAAACACTCTGAAGTTTCTAAAACTGTTTGAATGATGTCTGTGAGTATAACAGAACTCATATGGCAGGTGAAAAACCTGAGAAAAATCCAACCAGGAAGTGGGAAATCTGAGATTTGTAGTTTTTCAAGTGATTGCCTATCCAATATACAGTGTCTGTGGGGTCATATTGCACTTCCTAAGGCTTCCACTAGATGTCAACAGTCTTTAGAACGTTGTTTCAGGCTTCTACTGTGAATGGGGAGAGAATAAGAGCTATTTGAACCAGGTGGCTGACAGAATGGCATGAGCTCAGTCGTGTGCGGCCGTGAGAGCGAGCTGAGTTCCTTTTGATTTCTGAAGACACAGTAATTGTCCGGTTGGAATATTATTGAAGATTTATGATAAAAACATCCTAAAGATTGATTCTATACATCGTTTGACATGTTTCTACGAACTGTAATAGAACTTTTTTGACTTTTTGTCTGAACTTAGTGCTCGCGCATTTTTCATTTGGAATAGTGAACTGAATGCGCGAAAAAAAGGAGGTATTTGGACATAAATATGAACTTTATCGAAAGGAAACTAACATTTATTGTGGAACTGGGATTCCTGGGAGTGCATTCCGATGAAGATCATCAAAGGTAAGTGAATATTTATAATGCTATTTCTGACTTTTGTTGACTCCACAACATGGCGGGTATCTGTATGGCTTGTTTTCGTGACTGAGCGCTGTACTCAGATTATTGCAAAGTGCTTTCGCCGTAAAGCTTTTTTGAAATCTGACACAGCGGTTGCATTAAGGAGAAGTTTATCTTTAAAATGGTGTATAATGCTTGTATGTTTGAGAAATTTGAATTATGAGATTTTTGTTGTTTTGAATTGCCGCTCTGCTATATTTTATCAACGTTTATGATGAGTATTTCTGTAAATTGATGTGCTCATTCACCGGAAGTTTTGGAGGCCAATGTAAAATGGGGTTTTTGGATATAAATATGAACTTTATCGAGCAAAACATACATGTATTGTGTAACATTGAGTCCTGGGAGTGTCATCTGAAGAAGATCGTCAAAGGTTAGTGATTAATTTTAGCTGTATTTCTGGTTTTTGTGACGCCTCTCCTTGCTTGGAAAATGGCTGTGTGGTTTTTCTTGTCTAGGTGCTGTCCTAACATAATCTAATGGTATGCTTTCGCCATAAAGCCTTTTTGAAATCGGACACTGTGGTTGGATTAATGAGAAGTTTATCTTTAAAATGGTGTATAAAATTTGTATGTTTGAGAAATTTGAATTATGAGATTTTTGTTCTTTTGAATTTGGCGCCCTGTTATTTCACTGGCTGTTGGCAAGTGGGATGCTAGCGTCCCACATACCCCAGAGAGGTTAAAATAAATTCATGTTAGCAGGCAATATTAACTAAATATGCCTGTTTAAAAATATATACTTGTGTATTGATTTTAAAGAAAGGCATTGATGTTTATGGTTAGGTACACATTGGTGCAACGACAGTGCTTTTTTTGCTTGTTAGATCATCACCCGTTTGGCGAAGTAGGCTGTGATTCGATGAGAAATTAACATGCACCGCATCGATTATATGCAACGTAGGACACGCTAGATAAACTAGTAATATCACTAGTGATTATGTTAAGATTAATTGTTTTTTTATAAGTTAAGTTTAATGCTAGCTAGCAACTTACCTTGGCTTCTTGCTGCACTCGCGTAACAGGTAGTCAGCCTGCCACGCAGGCTCCTCGTGGAGTGCAATGTAAGGCAGGTGGTTAGTAACCGGAAGGTCGTTGGACTAGTAACCGGAAGGTTGCAAGATCGAATCCCCGAGCTGACAAGGTAAACATCTATCGTTCTGCCCCTGAACAAGGCAGTTAACCCACCGTTCCTGGGTTGTCATTGAAAATAAGAATGTGTTCTTAACTGACTTGCCTAGTTAAATAAAGGTAAATTTTTTTTGCCACAATCGGTGTCCAAAAATGCCAATTACCGATTGTTATGAAAACTTGAAATCGGCCCTAATTAATCAGCCATTCCGATTAATCGGTCGACCTCTAGTAGAGTAGTAGAGAGTATAGAGTAGTAGAGAGTAGAAGAGAGTATAGAGTAGTAGAGAGTATATGTAGAGAGTATTGAGTAGTATAGAGTAGTATAGAGTGTAGAGTAGTATAGAGCATAGAGTAGTAGAGCATAGAGTATAGAGTAGTAGAGAGTAGAGAGGAGTAGAGCATTGAGAGTAGTAGGGAGTAGAGAGTAGTAGAGAGAAGAGAGTAGAGAGTAGAGGGTAGAAGAGAGTACATTTACATTTACATTTAAGTCATTTAGCAGACGCTCTTATCCAGAGCGACTTACAAATTGGTGCATTCACCTTATGATATCCAGTGGAACAACCACTTTACAATAGTGCATCTAAATCTGTTGGGGGGGGGGGGGGTTAGAAGGATTACTTTATCCTATCCTAGGTATTCCTTAAAGAGGTGGGGTTTCAGGTGTCTCCGGAAGGTGGTGATTGACTCCGCTGTCCTGGCGTCGTGAGGGAGCTTGTTCCACCATAGGGGTGCCAGAGCAGCGAACAGTTTTGACTGGGCTGAGCGGGAACTGTGCTTCCTCAGAGGTAGGTGGGCCAGCAGGCCAGAGGTGGATGAGCGCAGTGCCCTCGTTTGGGTGTAGGGACTGATCAGAGCCTGAAGGTACGGGGGTGCCGCTCCCCTCACGGCTCCGTAGGCAAGCACCATGGTCTTGTAGCGGATGCGAGCTTCAACTGGAAGCCAGTGGAGTGAGCGGAGGAGCGGGGTGACGTGAGAGAACTTGGGAAGGTTGAACACCAGACGGGCTGCGGCGTTCTGGATGAGTTGTAGGGGTTTAATGGCACAGGCAGGGAGCCCAGCCAACAGCGAGTTGCAGTAATCCAGACAGGAGATGACATGTGCCTGGATTAGGACCTGCGCCGCTTCCTGTGTGAGGCAGGGTCGTACTCTGCGAATGTTGTAGAGCATGAACCTACAGGATCGGGTCACCGCCTTGATGTTAGTGGAGAACGACAGGGTGTTGTCCAGGGTCACGCCAAGGTTCTTAGCACTCTGGGAGGAGGACACAATGGAGTTGTCAACCGTGATGGCGAGATCATGGAACGGGCAGTCCTTCCCCGGGAGGAAAAGCAGCTCTGTCTTGCCGAGGTTCAGCTTGAGGTGGTGATCCGTCATCCACACTGATATGTCTGCCAGACATGCAGAGATGCGATTCGCCACCTGGTTATCAGAAGGGGGAAAGGAGAAGATTAATTGTGTGTCGTCTGCATAGCAATGATAGGAGAGACCATGTGAGGATATGACAGAGCCAAGTGACTTGGTGTATAGCGAGAATAGGAGAGGGCCTAGAACAGAGCCCTGGGGGACACCAGTGGTGAGAGCACGTGGTGCGGAGACAGATTCTCGCCACGCCACCTGGTAGGAGCGACCTGTCAGGTAGGACGCGATCCAAGCGTGGGCTGCGCCGGAGATGCCCAACTCGGAGAGGGTGGAGAGGAGGATCTGGTGGTTCACAGTATCAAAGGCAGCAGATAGGTCTAGAAGGATGAGAGCAGAGGAGAGAGAGTTAGCTTTAGCAGTGCGGAGAGCCTCTGTGACACAGAGAAGAGCAGTCTCCGTTGAATGACCAGTCTTGAAACCTGACTGATTTAGATCAAGAAGGTCATTCTGAGAGAGATAGCAAGAGAGCTGGCCAAGGACGGCACGTTCAAGAGTTTTGGAGAGAAAAGAAAGAAGGGATACTGGTCTGTAGTTGTTGACATTGGAGGGATCGAGTGTAGGTTTTTTCAGAAGGGGTGCAACTCTCGCTCTCTTGAAGACGGAAGGGACGTAGCCAGCGGTCAAGGATGAGTTGATGAGCGAGGTGAGGTAAGGGAGAAGGTCTCCGGAAATGTCTGGAGAAGAGAGGAGGGGATAGGGTCAAGCGGGCAGGTTGTTGGGCGGCCGGCCGTCACAAGACGCAAGATTTCATCTGGAGAGAGAGGGGAGAAAGAGGTCAAAGCACAGGGTAGGGCAGTGTGAGCAGGACCAGCGGTGTTGTTTGACGTAACAAACGAGGATCGGATGTCGTCGACCTTCTTTTCAAAATGGTTGACGAAGTCGTCCTCAGAGAGGGAGGAGGGTGGGAGGGGGAGGATGATTCAGGAGGGAGGAGAAGGTGGCAAAGAGCTTCCTAGGGTTAGAGGCAGATGCTTGGAATTTAGAGTGGTAGAAAGTGGCTTTAGCAGCAGAAACAGAAGAGGAAAATGTAGAGAGGAGGGAGTGAAAGGATGCCAGGTCCGCAGGGAGGCGAGTTTTCCTCCATTTCCGCTCGGCTGCCCGGAGCCCTGTTCTGTGAGCTCGCAATGAGTCGTCGAGCCACGGAGCAGGAAGGGAGGACCGAGCCGGCCTGGAGGATAGGGGACATAGAGAGTCAAAGGATGCAGAAAGGGAGGACAGGAGGGTTGAGGAGGCAGAATCAGGAGATAGGTTGGAGAAGGTTTGAGCAGAGGGAAGAGATGATAGGATGGAAGAGGAGAGAGTAGCGGGAGAGAGAGAGCGAAGGTTGCGACGGCGCAATACCATCCGAGTAGGGACAGAGTGAGAAGTGTTGGAGGAGAGCGAGAGGGAAAAGCATACAAGGTAGTGGTCGGAGACTTGGAGGGGAGTTGCAATGAGATTAGTGGAAGAACAGCATCTAGTAAAGATGAGGTCAAGCGTTTTGCCTGCCTTGTGAGTAGGGGGGGAAGGTGAGAGGGTGAGGTCAAAAGAGGAGAGGAGTGGAAAGAAGGAGGCAGAGAGGAATGAGTCAAAGGTAGACGTGGGGAGGTTAAAGTCACCCAGAACTGTGAGAGGTGAGCCATCCTCAGGAACTTATCAAGGCGTCAAGCTCATTGATGAACTCTCCAAGGGAACCTGGAGGGCGATAAATGATAAGGATGTTAAGCTTGAAATGGCTGGTAACTGTGACAGCATGGAATTCAAAGGAGGCGATAGACAGATGGGTCAGGGGAGAAAGAGAGAATGTCCACTTGGGAGAGATGAGGATTCCAGTGCCACCACCCCGCTGGCATGATGCTCTTGGGGTATGCGAGAACACGTGGGCAGACGAGGAGAGAGCAGTAGGAGTAGCAGTGTTATCTGTGGTAATCCATGTTTCCGTCAGCGCCAAGAAGTCGAGGGACTGGAGGGTAGCATAGGCTGAGATGAACTCTGCCATGTTGGCCGCAGACCGGCAGTTCCAGAGGCTGCCGGAGACCTGGAACTCCACGTGGGTTGTGCGTGCTGGGACCACCAGGTTAGAGTGGCAGCGGCCACGCGGTGTGAAGCGTTTGTATGGCCTGTGCAGAGGGGAGAGAACAGGGATAGACAGACACATAGTTGACAGGCTACAGAAGAGGCTATGCTAATGCAAAGGAGATTGGAATGACAAGTGGACTACACGTCTCGAATGTTCAGAAAGTTAAGCTTACGTTGCAAAAATCTTATTGACTAAAATGACTAAAATGATACAGTACTGCTGGCTGGTGAAGTAGGCTAGCTAGCAGTGGCTGTGTTGTTGACTTTGTTTGAAAGTGTAGCTGGCTAGGTAACCTCGATAGTTTCAGTACTACACCTTTATCATGATACAAAGGCAACTATGTAGCTAGCAAACATAACACTAATCAAGACGTTCCTTTGTAATGTATTTAGTTTCGACAATGCTGCTCGTCGGTAATAGTTGGCTAGGTTTGGAAAATGGCGTCGCGGGGGCCGAAAATAGCTGGCTAGCTAACCATCAATAATTACTCTAAATTACACAATTATCAAACTATGACAAAGACAACTATGTAGCTAGCTTACACTACACTAATCAAATCGTTCCATTGTAATGTATTAGTTTCTACAGTGCTGCTAGTCGGTAAAGGTTGGCTAGCTAGCAGTGGGTTTGATGTTGACTAGGTGTGTTGACTAAGTCTGGAGAACGGCGTCGGACGAAAATAGCTGGCTAGCTAACCTCGATAATTACTCTAAACTACACAATTATCTTAGATACAAAGACAGCAAAGACAACTATGTAGCTAGCTAACACTACACTAATCAAATCGTTCCGTTGTAATGTATTAGTTTCTACAGTGCTGCTAGTCGGTAGAAGTTGGCTAGCTAGCAGTGTTGACTAAGTTCGGAGAACGGCGTCACTGCGGACGAAAATAGCTGGCTAGCTAACCTCGATAATTAGTAGTATAGAGTATAGAGTAGTATAGAGTATAGCGTAGTAGAGTATAACGTAGTAGAGTATAGAGTAGTATAGAGTAGTATAGAGTAGTATAGAGTAGACCATAGAATCGAGTAGTAGAGTATAGAGTAGTAGAGTATAGAGTAGTAGAGAGTAGAGAGTATAGAGTAGTAGAGTATAGAGTAGTATAAAGTATAGAGTAGAGCGCAATAGAGAGTAGAGAGTAGTAGAGAGTGTAGATGTGTAGAGAGAAATAGAGCGTAGAGAGTAGAGGGTAGTAGAGAGTATAGAGTATAGAGTAGTATAGAGTAGTATAGAGTATAGAGTAGTATAGAGTATAGCGTAGTATAGAGTATAGCGTAGTATAGAGTATAGCGTAGTAGAGATTATAGAGTAGTATAGAGTATAGAGTAGTATAGAGCATAGAGTATAGAGTAGTAGAGTATAAAGTAGTAGAGAGTATAGAGTAGTATAGAGTATAGAGTAGTATAGAGCATAGAGTATAGAGTAGTAGAGTATAGAGTAGTAGAGAGTATCGAGTAGTAGAGAGTATAGAGTTATAGAGTAGTATAGCGAATAGAGTAGTACAGAGTATAGAGTAGTATAGAGTAGTAGAGTATAGAGTAGTAGAGTGTAGAGTAGTAGAGAGTAGTAGAGAGTAGTAGAATAGTAGAGAGTATGGAGTAGTACAGTTTTGAGAGTAGAAGAGAGTAGTAGAGAGTATATATTAGTAGAGAGTTGAGAGTAGTAGAGAGTATAGAGTAGGGATACAATGTGAAGCAGTGCATTTGTTAAACTATCTATGTTAAGAGACAACCCATTTTCCAGTTTGTGAGGCATCACATTGATTTACATGGCTTCTCTGTGGAACTGTACATTTGTAAATATGTTAAAACTATCATTTCTAGACTCGATTTCCACCTAGAGGCTTTTCTCCCCGGCTCTGTCACACAACTGAGGCAAGTCAATGGCCAGTATGGATCAGCCTGTTCTGTGACAGTTAGCCCTCCAGTCAGGAGCTGGGTTGTGGCCTGGGGCCAGCAGCAATCCTCCTCCTGACTATAATTTATGACCAGCCTCTCATCTGTCACTTGCGCCATCCGCGCTTCTAAAGTGCCAGGAAATACTCACTCACTCACTCACTCACTCACTCACTCACTCACTCACTCACTCACTCACTCACTCACTCACTCACTCACTCACTCACTCACTCACTCACTCACTCACTCACTCACTCACTCACTCACTCACCTTGGAGCCATAGAAACACTGCCAGGTCTTAGTGCTAGGCAATTAGAGACGCCTACCTGGTGAACGCTGGCCATTGATTGGTTGGATTAATCAGCCATGTTGTTCCTGGGCAGCCCTGACCCCCCCATCCCAGTTAGCGGCCAGTGGTGCTGACTGACTGCCTGACTGCCTGCCTGTCAGTGTTACGATGATCGATCGCTTCCAGTTATTTCGATTACAGCTGGGTCCTCCTCCACCCTCTCTGGGATAGAGAATCTATCAACATGGCATCGCATGGGGAGGTTCAACTTTGGATGGTTAGGAGGCATTGCATGATAGCTAAGATTGAACATGCGAAGATACTGTTACAGTTAATTAGTTTACCCATTTTTGCCACTACCCCTCCACATGTACAAACAGATACACGCAATGGGTTATGTGGGCTACAGATGGGTAATACTATATGTTAATTTATTACTGCTATTCACTTGGACCAAAAGGAACAACAAAAGACGGTTGGTAGTTTGTGCCAAAGGCGTAATTTATTTTAGTGATTTGTAATTTCAAAAAGGACAGCATATTCACGCTGCCGCGGGGGCCAAGGGTTTTTGTGTGAGCAATACAGGAGATAATTTATAGCAGCAGCTGGCTTTTCCTTTGTTCTAACTAGATGTCGACCGATTATGATTTTTCAACACCGATACTGATTATTGGAGGACCAAAAAAAGCCGATGCCAATTAATCGGCCGATTTTATTATAATTTTTATTTGTAATAATGACAATTACAACAATAGTGAATGAACACTTATTTTAACTTAATATAATACATCAATAAAATCAATTTAGTGTAACGGGCGTCGTAAGGAGTGGACCAAAATGCAGCGGGTATATTTATCATCTTCTTCTTTATTGAAGGAAAAAACACTTAAACAAAACAAATGACGAAAACAGTCCCGTATGGTGCACAGACTATACAGGAAACAACCACCCACAAAACACAAGTGAAACAAACCCCAACTAAATATGGCCTCCAATTAGAGGCAACGACAACCAGCTGCCTCTAATTGGAGGTCCTACTAAAACCCCAACATAGAAATAGAAACATTAGATAAACACATAGAAATAGAAAATGTAGAACATAAACCAAAAAACCCGAACCACACATAACAAACACCCCCTGCCACGCCCTGACCAAACTACAATAACAAATAACCCCTTTTACTGGTCAGGACGTGACAGTACCCCCCCAAAGGTGCAGACCCCGAATGTACCTCAAAAAAAAAAAAAAAACCCCAAACTTAAAGGGAGGGAAGGGAGGGTGGCCACCGTCAACGACGGCTCCCGTGCTACACCCCCCCAATCCTCCAACTATGGAGGTGGCTCTGGCTCCGTCCTTAGTCCCCATTCTAACCTGCCCACCCCCGCTGAAGGCTCAGGGCTGTAGACCACTGCTGAAGGCTCTGGGCTGAGGTGCGTCGCTGGAGACCTTGGGCTGAGGTGCGTCGCTGGAGACCTCGGACTGTGGGCCGTCTCTGCCGGCTCCGGACTGTAGGCCGTCTCTGTCGGTGCCGGACTGTAGGCCGTCTCTGTCGGTGCCGGACTGTAGGACGTCGCCGGAAGCCCTGGACGGGGAACTGTCGCCGGAAGCTCTGGACGGGGAACTGTCGCCGGAAGCTCTGGACGGGGAACTGTCGCCGGATGCTCTGGACGGGGAACTGTCGCCGGATGCTCTGGACGGGGAACTGTCGCCGGATGCTCTGGACGGGGAACTGTTGCCGGAAGCTCTGGACTGGGACTGCGCACTGAAGGACTGATGCGTGGGGCTGGCTTAGGAGGCGCCAGACTAGTAACCCGTACCACAGGGCTAGTGCGAGTAGCAGGAACAGGACGTACTGGACTGGGCAGGCGCACTAGAGGCCTGTTGCGTGGGTCTGGCTTTGGAGGCGCCAGACTATTGGCATGCACCTCAGGGCTAGTGCGTGGAGCAGGAACAGGATGTACTGGACTGGGCAGGCGCACTTGAGGCCTGATGCGTGGGACTGGCTTTGGAGGCGCCAGAACAGTAACACGCACCACAGGGCTAGTGCGAGGAGCAGGAACAGGATACACTGGGTCTTGAAGACGCACTGGAGGTCTGGAGCGCACGGCCTGCACAACCCGTCCTGGCTGAGTTGTTACTTTAGCCCGGGACGGGCGGAGTGCTGGCACAGGGCGAACTGGGCTGTGCTGAGGAATGATGGCTGCCGTGCGTAGAGCAGGCGCAGGGTAGCCTGGGCCTAGGAGACGCACTGGTGGCCAGATGTGCTGAGCAGGCATACTCCTTCCTGGCTGGATGCCTACTCTAGCACGGCACTTGCGGGGGGCTGGTATCAACCGCACCGGACTGTGCTTGCGGATGGGCGAGACCGTGCGCACTTCCGCATAGCACGGTGCTCTCCACGCCAAACGCTCCCCATAATAAGCACGGGGAGTTGGCTTAGAGCTCACCCCTGGCCCAGCCAAACTACCGGTGTGCCCCCCCCAAAAAATTAGGGGGGCTGCCTCCTCTCCTCCTGAAATGGAGGATATAATGCCTCATACCTCCGTCGCTCTGCCTTTGCTGCCTCCAGTTCCTCCTTCGGTCGCCGGTACTCCCCAGCCTGCCTCCAGGGTCCCTTTCCATCTAATATTTCCTCCCATGTCCATGACTCCAAGTAGCTCTCCTTCTGCTCCTTCCTCCGCTGCTTGGTCCTTCTTTGGTGGGTGGTTCTGTAACGGGCGTCGTAAGGAGTGGACCAAAATGCAGCGGGTATATTTATCATCTTCTTCTTTATTGAAGGAAAGAACACTTAAAACAAACGATGAAAACAGTCCCGTAAGGTGCACAGAATATACAGGATACAACCACCCACAAACACAAGTGAAACAAACCCCAACGAAATATGGCCTCCAATTAGAGGCAACGACAACCAGCTGCCTCTAATTGGAGGTCCTACCAAAACCCCAACATAGAAATAGAAAAACTAGATAAACACATAGAAATATAAATTTATAACATAAACCAAAAAACCCGAACCACACATAACAAACACCCCCTGCCACGCCCTGACCAAACTACAATAACAAATAATCCCTTTTACTGGTCAGGACGTGACATTTAGCCTCAAAGAAATAATGAAACATGTTCAATGTGGTTTAAATAATGCAAAAACAAAGTGTTGGAGAAGAAAGTAAAAGTGCAATATGTGCCATGTAAAAAAGCTAACTTGAATTTCCTTGCTCAGAACATGACAACATATGACAGCTGGTGTTTCCTTTTAACATGAGTCTTCAATATTCCCAGGTAAGAAGTTTTAGGTTGTAGTTATTATAGGAATTATAGGACTATTTCTCTCTATATGATTTGTATTTCATATACCTTTGACTATTGGATGTTCTTATAGGCACTTTAGTATTGCCAGTGTAACAGTATAGCTTCCATCGCTCTCCTCGCTCCTACCTGGGCTCAAACCAGGAACACATCGACAACAGCCACCCTCGAAGCAGCGTTACCCATGCAGAGCAAGGGGAACAACCACTCCAAGTCTCAGAGCGAGTGACGTTTGAAACGCTATTAGCGAGCACCCGGCTAACTAGCTAGCCATTTCACATCGGCTACACCAACCTCATCTTGGGAGTTGATAGGCTTGAAGTCATAAACAGCGCAAGCCATTGCGAAGGGCTGCTGGCAAAACGCACGAAAGTGCTGTTTTGAATGAATGCTTACGAGCCTGCTGCTGCCTACCACCGCTCAGTCAGATTGCTCTATCAAATCATAGACTTAATTATAACATAATAACACACAGAAAAACGAGCTTTAGGTCATTAATATGGTCGAATCTGGAAACTATCTCGAAAAACAAAACGTTTTTCCTGTCAGTGAAATACGGAACCGTTCCGTATTTTATCTAACGGGTGGCATCCCTAAGTCTAAATATTCCTGTTACATTGCCCAACCTTCAATGTTATGTCATAATTACGTAAAATTCTGGCAAATTAGTTCGCAACGAGCCAGACGGCCCAAACTGTTGCATATACCCTGACTCTGCGTGCAATGAACGCTAGAGATGTGACACAATTTCATGTTAGCAGGCAAAATTAACTAAATATGCAGGTTTAAAAATATATACTTGTTTATTGATTTTAAAGAAAGGCATTGATGTTTATGGTTAAGTACATTGGTGCAACAACTGCTTTTTTCGCAAACGTGCTTGTTAAATCAACACCCGTTTGTCGAAGTAGGCTATCATTCAATGATAAATTAACAGGCACCGCATCGATTATATGTAACGCAGGACACGTTAGATAAACTAGTTATATCATCAACCATGTGTAGTTAACTAGTGATTATGTTAAGATTGATAGTTTTTTATAAGATACGTTTAATGCTAGCTAGCAACTTACCTTGGCTTCTTGCTGCCCTCGCGTAACAGGTTGTCAGCCTGCCATGCAGGCTCCTCATGGAGTGCAATGTAAAGCAGGTGGTTAGAGCGTTGTCCTAGTAACCGGAAGTTGCAAAAACAAATTCCCGAATCCCCCCTGAACAAGGCAGTTAACCCCCATTCCTAGGCCGTCATTGAAAATAAGAATGTTTTCTTAATCTGACTTGCCTAGTTAAATAAAGGTGTCAAAAAAAAAGTTAAAAACATTTTTTTTTAAAAATCGGCAAATCGGTGGCCAAAAATACCGATTACCGATTGTTATGAAAACTTGTATTCGGCCCTAATTAATCGGTCATTCCGATTAATCGGTCGACCTCTAGTTCTAACAGTGATTAACTCTCAGCTGCCTCCAATACCTCACAATTATTATTATCTGGTTACGGGGCTCATGTTAAATCCTCAACTTTCTCCCTAATGATGTGTTCTGTATAATGTTTCAGGAAAAGTTATTCGCCAATTTTACCTGGTTTACTTTCTGTAATCTGGTTTTCAAGAGTAACAGGATGACTACACTGCTCGCGTCGTGTGCGCAAGCATTGCAAAATAAATTTAGAAATCTATATTATTCAGTTATTGTACCCACACTGCTCGCGCGCGCCAACGAGAGTCTGCGTTGCCAAGGGCTAAAATAGAAGTCAGTTCTATGTGTGACGCGGATCACGCTGCAAGTCCCGCCTCTTCCGTCTCCTCATTGGTTTATAGAAGCAGGTACCCATGTGCCATCTCCTCATTTGTTATACCCACCTGGGTGACTGAAAGACGAATGAGGTCAGTGGCGGTAGTGCACCTAATTTATGAAAGTTGCAATATAAAGTCCAGAGAAGAAAAAGCCTGGAAGGAGGAGAGATGACTAGAAACGATTTGGTTAACTTTTATGTGTGGATTAATTGTCGGAGTAGAGGAACTTGTGCATTTCAGGTAAAATAACAACTCAATATTTATATCCCAGGACAAATTAGCTAGCAACAGCAAGCTAGCTAAATAGGACAAATTAGCTAGCAAGTGCAAGCTAGCTAGCTAAATTGCCATAAATGTTTAAGGCTTTTCAACCTGTCCCAAAAATAATGTAATTGGTTAAGAGTTTGTTTTGATATTTTAACCTGCGTGTTGTGATCACGTTTGGTGTGGGGGGACAGAATACATTTATGCACGATGGCGCACAATGGCGCACGCGTACAGATGGTTTGGATTCCGTGAAACACTCCCCGCGGAAATTATTTGATTTGTGGTGATGTGGAAATAGGGTCACCCTGTCATTGAGGAGGTAGCATAAGGATATGTTATTGTAATTCAGGCTGAAGTGTCCCAGTCCTTCTTTCTGGTTTGTGTGGCTCTGACACTTTATATGTTGTGAAGTCATGATGACAGTGGGATTCTAATTGACTGCTGTGTTCTCTCAGAACCCTCTCCTCCATCTGGCCCGGTGAACTTGGGGAGTAATTTGTCTCTCTCTCTCTCTCTCTCTCTCTCTCTCTCTCTCTCTCTCTCTCTCTCTCTCTCTCTCTCTCTCTCTCTCTCTCTCTCTCTCTCTCTCTCTCTCTCTCTCTCTCTCTCTCTCTCTCTCTCTCTCTCTCTCTCTCTCTCTCTCTCTCTCTCTCTCTCATACATCATTATATTTCTACCAGGCAGGCAGGGCCCACAGAGGGCCCCCTTCATCTCCTCATCAAGCTGCTCCGAACTCTCCACATCCAGCAGCACCTAGCTTCACATAATAAGGTGTGATTGTGAGGCGCTGGAGACTGACTGACAGGAAGATATTAATGAGCGTGTCTGAGGGATGTAAACAGGAGTGTTTAGTTGTTCTTTACCAAGCCTGGGGGGGTGTCATCTGGTAAATTTCCTCCAAGCCCGAGATCAACACCCCACCATTAATATCATATCTTCTCTTCTCCTAAACTATTTTATCCGAAATGCAGGTCATTGGATAAATTCAATGATTCTTGTTTGCATATCCTCATTAGTGGTGTGTTTACTTAGAACAGGTAGAAGGTAGAAGTCAGGATCACGTAATAACCAACACACTATCACAGCCTATTGTGAAAGTAGACAAAAATTACACAATTATCGTTCTTCATAATGCATTTATGTACGTTACACGGATTCCAATTTGTTGTGGCTAACGTTAGCTAGGTTAGCTAGTTGGCTAATGTTAGCTAGGCTAAGGGTTAAGGTTAGGGTTAGAGGTTAAGGTTCGGTTTAGGGGTTAGGGCTAGGGGTTAAGGTTGGGTTAGAGTTAGAGTTAGGTAACATGCTAACTAAGTAGTTAAGGGTTAAGGTTAGAGTTAGCTAACATGCTAACTGAGTAGTTAAAAAGTAGTAAGTTGTTGCAAAGTTGATAACTTTAGCTAAAATGCTAAAGTTGTCTGTGACATAATTTGAACATGCAACATTTGGGTTGCTAGACGGTTGCGTTATACAATCTTACCGACCAACCCGACCAACCTCCCTCCTGTCGGTTCTGTCTTAAGTAACCTACTGTCTTTATCTGTGATTAAAATGCACTTTATACAAAATGTTTTTTTTTCATGTGCCGGTCATGAATTTCCAATAAACTATTCATGTTTATTTCTAAATAATCTGTGATATTGGTTAGCAATAACAGGATTGTGTATAACAAATGCCATCGCTCGGTGTGAGATAGTGCCATGCTGTCAGTTAAGAACAAATTGTTATTTACAATGACGGTGCACTGATCCGGTCCTCGTCTCTGTGCCTGCGTGGATTCATAGAACGTCACTAAGTCTTTCAAGTGTTATCCCTAATGAAAATCTAGATTGTCTAAGTTTCTAAGTGTGAACCTGTCTTCAGTAGAAGTGCCAGTGTGTTCTTTCAAACCCCTGAAGTGCTATCTCCTGAGAGACCTGCCCCAATTGGGCTCATTAACATAATGAGAAATGAACTCATACTGAACATGACACTGCTTCCCTTCTCTAATGGATATGTCAAATCAAATCAAAGTTTATTTGCCACGTGCGCTGAATACAATAGTGAAATGCTTACTTACAGGCCCTAACCAACAGTGCAATTTTTAAGTAAAACTTAGGTGAACAATGGATAAGTAAGGAAATAAAAAAAACAACAGTAAAAAAACAGTGAATAATAAGAGTAGCGAGGCTATATACAGTAGCGAGGCTACATACAGACACCGGTTAGTCGGGCTAATTGAGGTAGTATGTACATGAATGTATAGTTAAAGTGACTATGCATATATGATAGAGAGTAGCAGCAGCGTAAAAGAGGGTTTGGGGGGCGGGGACAATGCAAATAGTCCGGGTAGCCATTTGAATACCTGTTCAGGAGTCTTATGGCTTGGTGGTAAAAGCTGTTGAAAAGCCTTTTGGTCCTAGACTTGGCACTCCGGTACCACTTGCCATGCAGTGGAAGAGAGAACAGTCCATGACTGGGGTGGGTGGGATCTTTGACCATTTTTAGGGCCTTCCTCTGACACCGCCTGGTGTAGAGATCCTGGATGGCAGGCAGCTTAGCCCCAGTGATGTACTGGGCCGTATGCACTACCCTCTGTAGTGCCTTGCGGTCAGAGGCCAAGCAGTTGCCGTATCAGGCAGTGATGCAACAAGTCAGGATGCTCTCGATGTTGCAGCTGTAGAACCTTTTGAGAAGGTTCTAAATCTTTTTAGTTTCCTGATGGGGAATAGGCTTTGTCGTGCCCTCTTCAGGACTGGTGTGTTTGGACCATTCTAGTTTGTTGGTGATGTGGACACCAAGGAACTTGAAGCTCTCAACCTGCTCCACTACAGCCCCATCAATGAGAATGGGGGCATGCTCGGTCCTCCTTTTCCTGTAGTCCACAATCATCTCCTTAGTCTTGGTTACGTTGAGGGATAGGTTGTTATTCTGGCACCACCCGTCCTGGTCTCTGACCTCCTCCCTATAGGCTGTCTCGTCGTTGTCTGTGATCAGGCCTACCACTGTTGTGTCGTCTGCAAACTTAATGATGGTGTTGGAGTTGTACCTGGCCACGCAGTCGTGGGTGAACAGGGAGTTCAGGAGGGGTCTGAGCACGTACCCCTGATGGGCTGGAGTGTTGAGAATCAGCGTGGCAGAGGTGTTGCTTCCTACCCTCACCACCTGGGAGCAGCCCGTCAGGAAGTCCAGGATGCAGTTGCAGAGGGAGGTGTTTAGTCCCAGGGTCCTTAGCTTAGTGATGAGCTTTGAGGGCACCATGGTGTTGAGCGCTGAGCTGTAGTCAATGAATAGCATTCTCACGTAGGTGTTCCTTTTGTCCAGGTGGGAAAGGGTAGTGTGGAGTGCAATAGAGATTGTATCATCTGTGGATCTGTTTGGGCGGTATGCAAATTGAAGTGGGTCTAGGGTTTCTGGGATAATGGTGTTGACGTGAGCCATTTCGAGCCTTTCAAAGCATTTCATGGCTACGGACATGAGTGCTACTGGTCTGTAGTCATATAGGCAAGTTGCCTTAGTGTTCTTGGGCACAGGGACTATGGTGGTCTGCTTGAAACATATTGGTATTACAGACTCAATCAGGGACATGTTGAAAATGCTAGTGAAGATACCTGCCAGTTGGTCTGCACATGCCCGGAGCACACTTCCTGGTAGTCAGTCTGGCCCCGCGGCCTTGTGAATGTTGACCTGTTTAAAGGTCTTACTCATGTCGGCTATGGAGAGCGTGATCACACAGTCATCCGGAACAGCTGATGCTCTCATGCATGCCTCAGTGTTGCTTGCCTCGAAGCGAGGAAATAGAAGTGATTTAGCTCATCTGGGAGGCTCATGTCACTGGGCAGCTTGCGGCTGTGCTTCCCTTTGTAGTCTGTAATAGTTTGCAAGCCCTGCCACATAAGACGAGCGTCGGCACCGGTGTAGTACGATCTTAGCCCTGTATTGGCGCTGTGCCTGTTATGATGGTTCCTCGGAGGGCATAGCAGGATTTCTTGTAAGCTTCCGGGATAGAGTCCTGCACCTTGAAAGCGGCAGCTCTACCCTTTAGCTCAGTGCGAATGTTGCCTGTAATCCATGACTTCTGGTTGGGGTATGTACGTACAGTCACTGTGGGGACGACGTCCTCGATGCACTTATTGATAAAGCCAGTGACTGATGTGGTGTACTCCTTAATGCAATCGGAAGAATCCTGGAACATGTTCCATTCTGTGATAGCAAAACAGTCCTGTAGTTTAGCATCTGATTCATCTGATGACGTTTTTATAGACCGAGTCACTGGTGCTTCCTGCTTTAATTTTTGCTTGTAAGCAGGAATCAGGAGGATAGAATTGTGGTCAGATTTCCCAAATGGAGGGCGAGGGAGAGCTTTGTACGCGTTTCTGTGTGTGGAGTAAAGGTGATCTTAAATTGTTTTCCCTCTGGTTGCCATTTAACATGTTGATAGAAATGAGGTAAAGCTGAAATAAGTTTCCTTGCATTAAAGTCTCCGGCCACTAGGAGTGCCGCCTCTGAGTGAGCGGTTTCCTTTCTCAACAGGAGAGAGTCTGTTTTGAGCTGTCTGTTCATCTTAACAGGAGAGAGTCTGTTTTGAGCTGTATGTTCATCTCAACAGGAGAGAGTCTGTTTGTACTTGTTGTTCTAGACCAGGGTCTCACATCATTTTTGTAATGTTTATATATGTACTGTATGTACATTGAACACAAATATAAATGCATCCTGCAAAGTGTTGGTCCCATGTTTCATGAGCTGAAATTAAAGATCCCAGAAATTTTCCAGCAACTTTGCACAGCCATTGAAGAGGAGTGGGACAACATTCCACAGGCCACAATCAACAGCCTGATCAACTCTATGCGAAGGAGATGTGTTTTGCAGCATGGGGAAAATGGTGGTCACACCAGATACTGACTGGTTTTCTGATCCAAGCCCCTACTTTCTTTTATAAAGGTACACTATATGATGGATTGTCATTTCTCTTTGCTTATTTTATCTTTTCTTGTCATAATATGGACTTGGTCTTTTACCAAATAGGGCTATATTCTGCATACCACCACTACCTTGTCACAACACAACTGATTGGCTCAAACCCAAACGACGCTGGGCCAATTGTGCACAGCCCTATGGGATTCCCAATCACGGCCGGTTGTGATACAGCCTGGATGCAATGTTCCAACATCTAGTGGAAAGCCTTCCAAGAAGAATGGAGGCTGTTATAGCAGCAAAGGGGGGACCAACTCCATATTAATGCCCATGATTTTGGAAAGAGATGTACTATGAGCAGCTGTCCACATACCTTTGGTCATTACTTTAAGACATGAAGGTCAGTCAATCCGGAAAATTTCAAGAACTTTGAAAGTTTCTTCAAGTGCAGTCGCATCAAGCGACCATCAAGCGCTTTGATGAAACTGGCTCTCAAGAGGACCGCCACAGGAAAGGAAGACCCAGAGTTACCTCTGCTGCAGAGGATAAGTTCATTAGAGTTAACGGCACCTCAGAAATTGCAGCCCAAGTAACAGACACATCTCAACATCATCTGTTCAGAAGAGACTGCGTGAATCAAGCCTTCATGGTCGAATTGCTGCAAAGAAACCACTACTAAAGGACACCAATAAGAAGAAGAGACTTGCTTGGGCCAAGAAACATGAGCAATGGACATGGTGGAAATGTGGCCTTTGGTATGATGAGTCCAAATTGAAGATTTTTGGTTCCAACTGCTGTGTCTTTGAGACGCAGAGTACTGTAGGTGAATGGATGATCTCTGCATGTGTGGTTCCCACCGTGAAGCATGGAGGAGGAGGTGTGATGGTGTGGGTGTGCTTTGCTGGTGACACTGTCAGTGATTTCTTTAGAATTCAAGGCACACTTAACCAGCATGGCTACCACAGCATTCTACAGTGATATCCTATCTGGTTTATGCTTAGTGGGACTATCATTTGTTTTTCAACAGGACAATGACCCAACATACCTCCAGGCTGTGTAAGGGTTGTTTGACCAAGAAGAAGAGTGAAGGAGTGCTGCATCAGATGACCTGGCCTCCACAATCACCCGACCTCAACCCATTTGCGATGGTTTGGGTTGTGTTTGACCGCAGAGTGAAGGAAAAGCAGCATATGTGAAGCTGGTTGAGAGAATATTATTTCATAGTTTTGATGTCTTCACTATTATTCTACAATGTAGAAAATAGTAAAAATAAACATTTGTCCAAACTTTTGACTGGTTCTGTCTGTCTGTCTGTCTGTCTGTCTGTCTGTCTGTCTGTCTGTCTGTCTGTCTGTCTGTCTGTCTGTCTGTCTGTCTGTCTGTCTGTCTGTCTGTCTGTCTGTCTGTCTGTCTGTCTGTCTGTCTGTCTGTCTGTCTGTCTGTCTGTGTCTGCATTCGGTAAACTTTTTGCACATTTTTTAAGACTCTCAGACCATGAGAAACAAGATTCTCTGGTCTGATGAAACCAAGATTGAACTCTTTGGCCTGAATGCCAAGTGTCAGCCTTACTCTAAAATGTATTACATAAAATGTTTTCTTCATAAATCTACACACAATACCTCATAATGACAAAGTGAAAACAGGTTTTTCGAAATTTTTGCTAATTTATTAAACATAAAAAACTTAAATACCTTATTTACATACGTATTCAGACCCTTTGCTATGAGACTCGAAATTGAGCTCAGGTGCATCCTGTTTCCATTGATCATCTTTGAGATGTTTCTACAACTTTATGTTTCTACAACCTGTGGTAAATTCAATTGATTGGACATGATTTGGAAAGGCACACACCTGTCTATATAACGTCCCACAGTTGACGGTGCATGTCAGAGCAAAAAACAAGCCATGAGGTCAAAGGAATTGTCCGTAGACCGCCGAGACAGCATTGTGTCGAGGCACAGATCTGGGGAAGGGGACCAAAACATTTCTGCAGCATTGAAGGTCCCCAAAAACACAGTGGCCTCCATCATTCTTCATTGGAAGAATTTTGGAACCAACAAGACTCTTCCTAGAGCTGGCCGCCCGGCCAAACTGAGCAATCAGGGGAGAAGGGCCTTGATCAGGGAGTTGACCAAGAACCTGATGGTCACTCTGACAGAGCTCCGGAGTTCCTTTGTGGAGATGGGAGAACCTTCCAGAAGGACAACCATCTCCGCAGCACTCCACCAATGGTAGAGTGGCCAGACGGAAGCCACTCCTCAGTAAAAGGCACATGACAGCCCGCTTGGAGTTTGCCAAAAGGCACCTAAAGACTCTCAGACCATGAGAAACAAGATTCTCTGGTCTGATGAAACCAAGATTGAACTCTTTGGCCTGAATGCCAAGTGTCACATCTGGAGGAAACTTGGCACCAGCCCTACGGTGAAGCATGGTGGTGGCAGTATTTTTTATTCAGTCGGGGTCTCAACTTACTGTTGCAAGTTAGAATAGTAGAATATACTCGGAGCAAGTTAGAATTGTGGTTGTGCATCAGCCGTTTTTCACTTGTTATGTCAGTCACTGATAGTCTCTCAATTAGCCCATGTCAGCAAAAAAAAATGGTAGATTGGTAAGCTAGCGGCCAGCTATCTAAAGTTAGTAATCATGGTCGAATTACCGGCTGGGGGTCCGTCTTTGATTTTGTTAGTCAGTCTCACTCAGCTATTATATTAGAAACTGCCAACATTTCTCTCTACCATATGGCAGAATTTGTAGAATTGTGGGAAATTAGCAATAAAACAGTTAATTTTCTTCTCTGGCAAAATGTGTAGAATTGCACTAAATGAACTCTAAAATGTTAAAAATGTCAAGCTTGGAGGCTACAAAAATATTTTGCTCGCATTATGAGGAGGAGGGGATTCAGCTTTTCAGCTTTTTTATGGCCCCCATCAAAGTTGCCCGTCCCTGTTCTATACATTGTTACCTCCATGGCACCACGTCTCCTGTGCGTCACTCCTCCCTTTCCTTCCTCAGCCTCTACCCTAGTGGGCATCCCCCTTCAGGTTGCCATGTAGCTCAGTCGTCTAAAACCATCTCATAAGGGCTTGAGAGGGAAATCTAAGACCATAACATTCAATAAAAAAGATGGTTGTAGTTCCCTCAGTCTTACAAAGCTCCCTCCATTTTAACAGGTCTTAGCCTAAGAGATACAGTTAACTGGTCATGTGAAAATGGCAGGTAAAGCCCGATTTTCTTCTTCACATTATCAGAAAAACTGAACCCCCTCCTCCTCATATTCTGAGCAAAATCTTACAATGGAGGAACAGCGTTTCCATTCTGTGCCTGGCTCTGTATTGAATGCCAGTTTAAGCATAATACCAATATGATTCACAGACAATAGGCTTTCATTCCTCAATCATAGATCTACTGATGTACTTATTAACTTATCTCCCATTGTTCTGTCAGCACCACCTGGTGCTAGAGGAAGAACAGACTCTCTTTGCCTATCTTTAGCTCTCTCTGACTGTTTCTATCTCTCTCTGCCTCTATCTCTCTCTGCCTCCCTCTGCCTCTCTTTAGCTCTCTCCACCTCTCTCTGCCTCTCTTTAGCTCTCTCTGCCTCTTTCTGCCTCTTTAGCTTTCTCTCTGCCTCTCTTTAGCTTTGACTGCCTCTCTCTGCCTCTCTTTAGCTCTTTCTGCCTCTTTAGCTCTCTCTCTGCCTCTCTGCCTCTTTAGCTCTCTCTCTGTCTCTCTTTAGCTCTCTCTGCCTCTCTCTGCCTCTCTTTAGCTCTCTTTAGCACTCTCTGCCTCGCTCTGCCTCTTTAGCTCTCTTTAGCTCTCTCTCTCTGCCTCTCTCTGTCTCTCTTTAGCTCTCTCTCTGCCTCTCTCTGTCTCTCTTTAGCTCTCTTTAGCTCTCTCTGCCTCTCTCTGCCTCTCTCTGCCTCTCTCTGCCTCTTTAGCTCTCTCTCTGCCTCTCTCTGTCTCTCTTTAGCTCTCTCTGCCTCTCTCTGTCTCTCTTTAGCTCTCTCTCTGCCTCTCTCTGCCCCTTTAGCTATCTCTGCCTCTCTTTAGCTCTCTCCGCCTCTCTCTGCCTCTCTTTAGCTCTCTGCCTCTTTAGCTCTCTCTATAGCTCTCTCTCTGCCTCTCTTTAGCTCTCTCTCTGCCTCTCTTTAGCTCTCTCTCTGCCTCTATCTCCCTCTGCCTCTCTCTGCCTCTCTTTAGCTCTCTCTCTGACTATCTCTCTGTGCCTCTCTTTAGCTCTCTCTCTTCCCCTCTCTCTCTCTGCCTCTCGATTTCTCCCTCTGGAGCGACTGTAAGAGTTTTTGCGCTCACATACTGTATGCCTGGAAAAGTGGTCTTGCTGTGAGAGTGGGCGAGGGTTGCATTCTAACAGTATAAGGCAAGGAGACTGGAATTACAAGATAGGGCAAGAGTTAGGAAGAAAATAAAAGATCAATCTGACACATATATAGAAAAAACCTATGTCTGAGGGAGACAAATGGCAGAAACATAGCAGCCACATGTTGAAACTTTGCCCGTATTTGGAACAATAAATTGAGATTTGAACAGAAACCTATTACACGGAGCCACAGCAGACTCAGCTGAACAGCGTGTGGGGGAGAGGAGATTAGGGGTGATAGAACGTGTGGGTGATAGAGAGGAGGGGTGATAGGAAATGAAAACTGGCAGTTGTTGTGGGCGGGTGATGATGGAGGTTTTGAGATGTCCGCCCAGTAGACATCTGCAGTGGGCTCAGCTCAGGGAGAGAGACACTCCTTGGATTGTCGTTTGCTTCCCCAGCGTCCCTCATATCTGTCTGAAGAACACACCCTGTCCTCCATGTCTGTCTGAAGAACACACCCTGTCCTCCATGTCTGTCTGAAGAACACACCCTGTCCTCCATGTCTGTCTGAAGAACACACCCTGTCCTCCATGTCTGTCTGAAGAACACACCCTGTCCTCCATGTCTGTCTGAAGAACACACCCTGTCCTCCATGTCTGTCTGAAGAACACACCCTGTCCTCCATGTCTGTCTGAAGAACACACCCTGTCCTCCATGTCTGTCTGAAGAACACACCCTGTCCTCCATGTCTGTCTGAAGAACACACCCTGTCCTCCATGTCTGTCTGAAGAACACACCCTGTCCTCCATGTCTGTCTGAAGAACACACTCTGTCTGTACTGTCCCACTGCCACTCTGTCTGTACTGTACCACAGCCACTCTGTCTGTACTGTACCACAGCCACTCTGTCTGTACTGTACCACAGCCACTCTGTCTGTACTGTACCACAGCCACTCTGTCTGTACTGTACCACAGCCACTCTGTCTGTACTGTACCACAGCCACTCTGTCTGTACTGTACCACAGCCACTCTGCCTGTACTGTACCACAGCCACTCTGTCTGTATTGTACCACAGCCACTCTGTCTGTACTGTACCACAGCCACTCTGTCTGTACTGTACCACAGCCACTCTGTCTGTACCGTACCAGTCTGTACTGTACCACAGCCACTCTGTCTGTACTGTACCACAGCCACTCTGTCTGTACTGTACCACAGCCACTCTGTCTGTACTGTACCACAGCCACCCTGTCTGTACTGTACCACAGCCACCCTGTCTGTACTGTACCACAGCCACTCTGTCTGTACTGTACCACAGCCACTCTGTCTGTACTGTACCACAGCCACTCTGTCTGTACTGTACCACAGCCACTCTGTCTGTACTGTACCACAGCCACTCTGTCTGTACTGTACCACAGCCACTCTGCCAGTACTGTACCACAGCCACCCTGTCTGTACTGTACCACAGCCACCCTGTCTGTACTGTACCACAGCCACCCTGTCTGTACTGTACCACAGCCACTCTGTCTGTACTGTACCACAGCCACTCTGTCTGTACTGTACCACAGCCACCCTGTCTGTACTGTACCACAGCCACCCTGTCTGTACTGTACCACAGGCACTCTGTCTGTACTGTACCACAGCCACCCTGTCTGTACTGTACCACAGCCACTCTGTCTGTACTGTACCACAGCCACCCTGTCTGTACTGTACCACAGCCACTCTGTCTGTACTGTACCACAGGCACTCTGTCTGTACTGTACCACAGGCACTCTGTCTGTACTGTACCACAGCCACCCTGTCTGTACTGTACCACAGCCACTCTGTCTGTACTGCTACAGTAGCACAGTGACACACACACCCTGCACTCCAGGGATGTTTAGCCAGTGAATAAATCCTGCTGCTTCCTAGGGATTATGGGCCTCCGTGTATATGGATTATAGTGATGTCAGATTACGACGCCGCCAACAACAACAACACAAACAACAACAGCAGCAGAAACATCGACCTTGCCTGTCTGTCTGTCTCTGCCTGCCTGCCTGCCTGTCTGTCTCTGCCTGCCTGCCTGCCTGTCTGTCTCTGCCTGCCTGTCTGTCTCTGTCTGCCTGCCTGCCTGCCTGCCTGTCTCTGTCTGCCTGCGCTGCGCTGCGCTGTCTGTCTGTCTGTCTGTCTGTCTGTCTGTCTGTCTGTCTGTCTGTCTGTCTGTCTGTCTCGCCTGCCTGCCTGCCTGTCTCGCCTGCCTGCCTGCTGTCTCGCCTGCCTGTCTGTCCTGTCTGCCTGCCTGCCTGCCTGCCTGCTCGTCTGCCTGCTGTCTGTCTGCTGCGCTGCGCTGCGCTGCGCTGTCTGCTGCGCTCGCCTGCCTGCCTGCCTGCCGCCTGCCTGCCTGCGCTCGCCTGCCTGCCTGCTGTCTCTGCCTGCCTGCCTGTCTGTCTGTCTGCCTGCCTGCCTGCCTGCCTGCCTGCCTGCCTGCCTGACTGTCTGTCTGTCTGTCTGTCTGTCTGTCTGCCTGCCTGTCTGTCTGTCTGTCTGTCTGTCTGTCTGTCTGTCTGTCTGTCTGTCTGCCTGCCTGTCTGTCTCTGCCTGTCTGTCTGTCTGTCTGTCTGTCTGTCTGTCTGTCTGTCTGTCTGTCTGTCTGTCTCTGCCTGCCTGCCGCCTGTCTGTCTGTCTGTCTGTCTGTCTGTCTGTCTGTCTGTCTGTCTGTCTGTCTGTCTGCCTGTCTGTCTGCCTGTCTGCACTAAGAATATAGCTGCCATATTTGGGGCAGATTTGACCTCATTTGATGATGTCCCTCCCTGACCTTATTGAGTCAAGTGCTTTAGGGAAAGTTTTCCATGTATGCCAGCTGGCACAAGGACAAATACAACTAGTCAGCAAAACCTTTCAAAATGAAGCTGTTTGTATTTAATGAAAATACAGATGAAAACAACCAGTCAGATGGGAATTGGATCATGGCGGATCTGCCGGTGCACACCAGTTTTAGTCCCCATTATCGTCAAGGCAAGGGAAAATAGAGGTCATTCCATTCACAACTAACCCAGGGTCGGCCAGCCAGCCAGCCAGCCAGCCAGTCAGCCAGCCAGCCAGCCAGCCAGCCAGCCAGCCAGCCAGCCAGCCAGCCAGCCAGCCAGCCAGCCAGCGGGAGCACACATCTGCCAATAATGTTGTATTACCGTAGTCAGGACATTTGATGTGGTGGAAATTGGCAAACGTATCCTCACCTAGAGTTGGACTATACCAGACTATGGTGTATGATTCAGACTGTTCAATAGTAGGGTTCCATTCCCTCCGAATACTGTAGTGTTCAGACTTGAAGGCCAACCATTGTATTGGTGCTACCTGGTGCTGTGAGGGCACACTAAATAGGACTGGATGCTGTGAGAGGAGTATTAACAAATTCATCGCAAATTTAACTCATCTCAAATTTGTAATAAGTTTGAGATGAGTCTTTAACACGATGAAACAAATGCTGGCCCCCAGTAATGAAAATATCCCAATGTAATATAATAATAGTAAAGGTAATATGTAGATATAGATCAAGAAGGTCCAATGCATACGTTCATGTACAATTTGTGTCATTGCATTATTTCAAATCCTGGTGAGGTTTAGGGTACATTGAGATTATAAAGAAGGTAATCATTAATATGAATGTGAACCTCATTCTTCTGTCAGGTTAAACGCTATCAATTGATATTCTATATAGTAAATAATAATAATGTGTTTCTGTCATTTGGACAGCTGCCAGAGAGTTGCAGTTGAAAAAAAATAGTTTTTTTATAGCATTGATTTAGCAAGACTGATTGAGTTTTGAATGACTAATTATGCTTTAAAATCAAACGTAAGATGTAAAATAGTAGCTAGCTACAGTAGATGTGTAATGAATTATTTGTGAGCCTAAAAGCCCTTTTTAAGCAGCCATTTCAACATGTTTAGGGTTTGTAATAAGCGAATGTAATTGAACAAAACGTCAGACAGAACCAAGCATGTGTCCTGACATTAACACAGAAGTCAACAGTCATTTAGCCTCTGTACAAATCATCCTGATCTCTGCTAATCAGCACTCAGCTATAATTAGCCTAGCCTAGCATCCTGCCGAGATGGTGTGGTGACCAGTATGGAGGGAGGCCATTGGAAACAGGGAAATTGTTTTATGGCACAAGATGAAGATAGCACTTCAGTCACCTGATTTGACACTGTGGTAAAAACAGAGCTTTACTGTACTACCACCTAATGTAGAGTGTTGGTGTGTGCACGTGTTCTTTCACTCCTCTTTAAAGTCTTCACTTGACAATACCATTCTTACTTCTCTCAGCTGTCCTTTATCTATATTTGCATAATTTTAATTAACCGGTGCTCCAAAGCACCCAAACATAGATTCAGGAGGAACAGGGAGAACATTGGTCCTTTTATATATTAATCTCTCACTATAAAACTGTCTCGTCTACCAGGGAAATACACATTTTAAACACAACATTTCAACATCAAGACGTATAGATGTACTTATTTGAATCACTATTGAAAGTAATGGGTTCTGATTTATTTGATTATGTATTTTTTAGGGATGTGGTTTGTGATAAATTATAAATTAACGCTGCTCAAAACAGTTTCACACTTCTCCATTTCACTCATTTCCAAACAAAGCAATTTTTTTCTAGCCTCTGTCTGCATCAACTGCATTTTGTGACAAATATGTGTGCTGAGTTGTGAAAAATTGAATTAGTGAAGGTTTTTATTAAATCTGTTTGTCTCCACTGGGTTTAATCTGCCAGCCAATGAACACACTCTGAGCTTTCTCCCTCTACCTCACTACTCAGATGGAAACTTCTAGAGCTAATGATGATGAGCTATTAACATGTCGGGACGATACCTGTATCACAATACTCGTTAGTATCGTGGCAAGGAAACAAAACACGAAGTGGATTTAACTTCTTTAGGAAAACAGCCCTAATGTTGGAAACAAACATCATTATGTTGTCATCCAGAGTCACATGTATTTTCATTCCAAGCTATAGCACACAATATTTGATCATACTTTATTTAGATAGTCCGGATTGTGGGAATATGGGTTAGGGTTAGGTTTAGAATAAGGGTTAGGGTTAGGTTTAGGATTAGGTTTAGAATAAGGGTTAGAGTTAGGTTTAGAATAAAGGTTAGGGTTAGGTTTAAAATAAAGGTTAGGGTTAGGTTTAAAATAAAGGTTAGGGTTAGGGTTAGGTTTAGAATAAGGGTTAGGATTAGGTTTAGAATAAGGTTTAGGATTAGGTTTAGAATAAGGGTTAGGTTTAGGGTTAGGTTTAGGTTTAGAATAAGGGTAAGGGTTAGGTTTAAGGTTAGGTTTAAGAGGGTTTCTGTTTATGCTGGTAGTAAGATGAAGTGTTACATATAGTCTGTAGATAGTCTGTAAGGCAGTTGGACTATCCAAATAAAGTGATACCTAAAATGTTACATACACCAGGTTCTTAAAGGACCAAAGAGTTTGGTCTGCTTGGTGTTTTAATTGTTATCATGGAAACAATCTTGTCATACTGGTTTCGTCAAATCCTAATGCATATTCACTTGTTTTCTCTCATCTTGTCACTAGACAAGTGATGGTTAAAAATGTATTGTGATGGAGGTTATTTTGGTTGTTAGTTGTCGAGTGCTCTTTTGAACATATACTGACTTATGGTGTCAAACCTTGCTTCAAAACCTTCGCTTTGACAAGAGACCTGACATTGCCGGCAGCTATAAAATTGACCGGAGTATTTGTCATCTTTTATTCCCAGGTCACGATTCTGATAGTCCTGGCCTTGGCCTTCTTGGCCTGCATAGTGTTCCTGGTGGTGTACAAGGCCTTCACATACGAACACAGCTGCCCAGACGGATTCATATACAAGGTGAGTGGGCCCTGTCTTATGTGGGGTCATATGTGTGTCTCAAATGGAACCCTATTCCCAACGGGCTCTGGTCAAAAGTAGTGTACTGCATAGGGAATAGAGTGCTATTTGTGACAAAGCCTTAAAACTACACTGGCTAGTCATCTGTACAGTCACCTTTGGAGGTTGTTGCTGTGGACTACGTTAGCTGAAGCAAATCTAATTTTAGACACAGCCCCTGCACTCTTCAGAGAAAAAAAAGAACCTCTTCACCAGAAAAAGCCCTTAGTGTTGTGCAGCAGTCTGTACGTGAGGAGAGTATGGTATTGAACCCTCTCTCTCGCTCTCTCTCGCTCTCTCTCTCCCCCTGCAGCATAAGCGGTGCATCCCTGCCTCTCTGGAGGCCTACTACACAGCTCAGGATGCCAACTCCCGAGGGCGCTTCTATACGGTGATCAGCCACTACAGCATGGCCAAGCAGACCACCTCCCGCTCCGTCTCTCCATGGCTCCCCGCTGGCGCTGCCCCGCACGACGCCAAGCCGCCCAACACAGGCGGGCACTGAGTATGCCTGCCCAACTCTCCCACCTCATCTGCCCGTCCACATGACAAGCTTTTAACAGGGAGTGTCTGTCGTTCTCCAGTGTCTCGCTAGGCTCAGAGTACTGTCACGCCCACCTGCCCGCCCCAGCCCATCCACCCACCACCAAAATCTCTGCCTCTCCTCCCTTCTGTCTTGGCTGTCTGTTTTCTTTCATTATTCATCATCACTAATTCTTTTTTTTACTTGTTATTGGTATTTTGTATTTGATATCAAACAACTGTTTGTACAAAGTCTTGAGTCAAAGTTGAAATCCATTCAGAGTATATGCTTTTCTGAGCTGTTACTGAGTGAGTCAAATGTCATTTTTCGGATGTGTCCATCTGATGTGTACATCTGCTTGGCCTCCTGTAGTGTCATGACTCTGTGTAATCAAACTCATGTTATGATAAACTCTGATTCAAGTCCAGGCATATCCATGGCATTTTGGTTCATACTCATACTGTAATACATTCTTATAGAAAGGGTTTTCCCAAATTAGTACCTATTTGTATGTCTATGGAAGTTAAACTTGAACACCAATATACAGTAGATGTCCTGAATTATCTGAGCAAAGCTAGCTAAGTATTCTCTATCATGACGGTTTGATATCGAAACACTCTTTAATGTACTGTCCTGTATGTCCTACTTCCCTTATTGAGCCAAGCTGTATAAAGCCCAGTGCATTCATGCGTGTGCATGGTTGTAGCTAGGTTTCATGATATTTTAACTATTTTTCGTGGGAAAAGAGCAACCTTTATTGCCAGTTACATTTCGCTTTAGCAGACAGTCCAGCCACTGTACACAACATGAATATGTGGGTCTATTGCTAAGGATAAATACCCAAGACGTGGTGATGATGGGAAACATTGTGTATATCGCTGTCTTTGCCAAAACTCTGGTTCCTGTAATGTTTAGAACCATTTGTAGATGAGCTTCTCTGCAGAGTTTTGTTCTGTTACCATTTTCTTTCTTTTTTTATCTTGTCAAAAAAAAAAAAAAAAACGCTTTTTGAACTATTGTGATGTTTGGTAGTTGATATGTAGCAAAGTCTGGAGTAGTTTCTCACTGTACATCCCATAGGTTTGAAATGAAAATAAAGCAAGTCGTGACCTGATCAGAAAGTCTCTGTCCTGGTTTTTTTCAATGCTCCACGATTTGGTTCCGTTCTCATTATCCTGGTCCACATGTGTTCAGTTGCATTAGCCAACTGCTGACTGTCGTTGGCAAGCCATTGGGTACATGACACAAGAAGGGGGGTTAAGGTACAATTACACATACTGATCTAGTCCAAGCTACCTCTGCATTGGATGCATGCATCATAGAATCCAGGGCCGGCACCAGGAATAAGTGATATAAGCGGTTAGGGCCCCTGAGAGTTGACAGTTAGAATACACCGGGTGGTGCATCAGCAGTTTTTCTCTCATTTTGTCAGTCACTGACAATCAGTCAATTAGCCAAGTCAGCTAACAATGTTTAGATATCACTCAGATATCATTAACATGGCATAAGTTATGGCAAAATGTGTAGTTGCAGGAAATTAGCTTTAAAACTGCAACAACAACAAATCTGCACCCTGGCAAAATGTGTAGAACTGCACTAAACTTGCTATACAACTGCGACATGTTCTTTACGCCACCTGGGCAAAATGTGTAGAACTGCACTAAACTTGCTATACAACTGCGACATGTTCTTTACGCCACATGGCAAAATGTGTAGAACTGCACTAAACTTGCTATACAACTGCGACATGTTCTTTACGCCACATGGCAAAATGTGTAGAACTGCACTAAACTTGCTATACAACTGCGACATGTTCTTTACGCCACATGGCAAAATGTGTAGAACTGCACTAAACTTGCTATACAACTGCGACATGTTCTTTACGCCACATGGCAAAATGTGTAGAACTGCACTAAACTTGCTATACAACTGCGACATGTTCTTTACGCCACATGGCAAAATGTGTAGAACTGCACTAAACTTGCTATACAACTGCAACATGTTCTTTACGCCACATGGCAAAATGTGTAGAACTGCACTAAACTTGCTATACAACTGCAACATGTTCTTTACGCCACATGGCAAAATGTGTAGAACTGCACTAAACTTGCTATACAACTGCAACATGTTCTTTACGCCACATGGCAAAATGTGTAGAACTGCACTAAACTTGCTATACAACTGCAACATGTTCTTTACGCCACATGGCAAAATGTGTAGAATTGCAGGAACTTAATATTAAAACGTAAATGTTTTTCACTGCCGTCAGGAGGGGAGCAACACATTTTTTCGTTTCTTCAGGAGCTGTGGAAACATGTAATTAGATATACACAGAACACAGAGACAACGTGAAACAGGAGAGATTTGTTGCACTAACATGGAACAATGTGAGCAAACAGGATGATTGCATAATAAACTATACAAGCAACATGCAGTACATTCCTTTACATAAAGTACATACTTCCTGACTGAAATAGGCATTGCTCTTAGATTCTCATTCATCATCTCATGGCAAGTCTTAAGCCATTAAGGGAGGAGTTGATCGTTAATATTGAACCAAGATTTACCTGAATCAAAGATTGTTTCCTACATGGGGATTTTCATAATTGAAAATAGCCTCAAACTTGTGTTAAAGCTGGAATCCTTAAAGTGGCGATCAGCGGCTGAGACAATACGTTTTTCCTCCCCCCACTGTTTCGCTTAAAAGCTGCTGGTGCTGGAGAAATGTAACCACTCTCAAATTCAAAGACAGAGCTATGGATGCAAGGCCTGACCATCCATGATATCAAACCATGTTTTGAGACTATTCAGTGTTTGTTCTCATTTACTTACTCTTTACAAACATTGGAGTAAAATAATCTTATATTTTGGGTTCTGATGGGATACAAGAGTTGAAGTAAGCTCATGAGGCATTTATAAGTTATATTCTTAAATAATAAATGTGTATATATCATTAATTTATAAGTCTAAAAATGGATGCAGCTACTGTAGATTGCCCCTTTAATGGTGAAACTGCCACGTCTGGGATATTACTACAAAAAATAAGTTACTGCAAACAACGGACAGTGTTTTTCCCCTTCGATATCATTGCACGTGTGATAGAATAGCAGAATATCTACAGCATTTTTTTTAATCACC
This sequence comes from Salmo salar, assembly GCF_965601325.2. NCBI lineage: Eukaryota > Metazoa > Chordata > Actinopteri > Salmoniformes > Salmonidae > Salmo > Salmo salar. The sequence continues at coordinate 83,525,653 of NC_138294.1, read as the reverse complement.
CTTCTCGAGGATCCTCACCTCTGCTTCGTCAACAAAACTACAACAATAACAAACCACTGGGGCGAACACCGGCACTGTTTCCCCTAATGTAGATTCCAGCTTTAAATGTCCAGGCTTATCAAACCCAATAGACACAGCACTAGTCAAGTCACTGTTAAAGACTGTCCGTGTGGACAGTGTTTGCTATCTATGAGGAGAGTAGGACAGGAGTTAACAGGGGGCGATGCAGCTTGGCGCTGACTGACACCCTCATGTTGACGTGTGGAAAGGAACAGCCGTTTATTTTCTCATCTGTTGTCTTTCCTCACCGGAACAGCCATGTTTAAAGCACCACTTTTAATACTGATGCTTTGTTTGGTTGTTTTCAATGCTTCCCAATAGTATCGAAGGCTGCTCCACCGGCTGTCGGTCCGTCAGAGAAAGGCTGCTCCACCTGCTGTCGGTCCGTCAGAGAAAGGCTGCTCCACCTGCTGTCGGTCCGTCAGAGAAAGGCTGCTCCACCTTGCTGTCGGTCCGTCAGAGAAAGGCTGCTCCACCGGCTGTCGGTCCGTCAGAGAAAGGCTGCTCCACCTGCTGTCGGTCCGTCAGAGAAAGGCTGCTCCACCTGCTGTCGGTCCGTCAGAGAAAGGCTGCTCCACCTGCTGTCGGTCCGTCAGAGAAAGGCTGCTCCACCTGCTGTCGGTCCGTCAGAGAAAGGCTGCTCCACCTGCTGTCGGCCCGTCAGAGAAAGGCTGCTCCACCTGCTGTCGGTCCGTCAGAGAAAGGCTGCTCCACCTGCTGTCGGCCCGTCAGAGAAAGGCTGCTCCACCGGCTGTCGGTCCGTCAGAGAAAGGCTGCTCCACCTGCTGTCGGCCCGTCAGAGAAAGGCTGCTCCACCTGCTGTCGGTCCGTCAGAGAAAGGCTGCTCCACCTGCTGTCGGTCCGTCAGAGAAAGGCTGCTCCACCTGCTGTCGGTCCGTCAGAGAAAGGCTGCTCCACCTGCTGTCGGTCCGTCAGAGAAAGGCTGCTCCACCTGCTGTCGGCCCGTCAGAGAAAGGCTGCTCCACCTGCTGTCGGCCCGTCAGAGAAAGGCTGCTCCACCTGCTGTCGGGCCGTCAGAGAAAGGCTGCCCTTGCTGTCTCTGCCTGGCCGTTTTCCCCGCTTTCCACTGGGATTCTCTGCCTCTACCCCTATTACAGGGGCTGAGTCACTGGCTTACTGGTGTTCTTCCATGCCGTCCCTGGGAGGGGTGCGTCACTTGAGTGGATTGAGTCACTGATGTGGTCTTCCTGTCTGGGTTGGCGCCCCCTCTTGGGTTGTGCCGTGGCGAAGATCTTTGTGGGCTATACTCGGCCTTGTCTCGGGATGGTATGTTGGTGGTTGGAGATATCCCTCCAGTGGTGTGGGGGCTGTGCTTTGGCAAAGTGGGTGGGGTTATATCCTACCTGTTTGGCCCTGTCCGGGGGTTTCATCGGATGGGGCCAAGTGTCTCCTGACCCCTCCTGTCTCAGCCTCCAGTATTTATGCTGCAGTAGTTTGTGTCGGGGGGCTAGGGTCAGTCTGTCACATCTGGAGTATTTCTCTTGTCTTTTCCGGTGTCCTGTGTGAATTTAAATATGCTCTCTCTAATTCTCTCTTTTTCTCTTTCTTTGTTTCTCTCTCTCGAAGGACCTGAGCCCTAGGACAATGCCTCAGGACTACCTGGCTTGATGACTCCTTGCTGTCCCCAGTTCACCTGGCCGTGCTGCTGCTCCAGTTCCAACTGTTCTGCCTGCGGCTATGGAACCCTGACCTGTTCACCGGACGTGCTACCTGTCCCAGACCTGCTGTTTTCAACTCTCTAGAGACAGCAGGAGCGGTAGAGATTCTCTCAAAGATCGGCTATGAAAAAGCCAACTGACACTTACTCTTGTGTTACTGACTTGTTGCACCCTCGACAACTACTATGATTATTATTATTTGACCATGCTGGTCATTTATGAACATTTGAACATCTTGGCCATGTGCTGTTATAATCTCCACCCGGCACAGCCAGAAGAAGACTGGCCACCCCTCATAGCCTGGTTCCTCTCTAGGTTTCTTCCTAGGTTTTGGCCTTTCTAGGGAGTTTTTCCTAGCCACCGTGCTTCTACACCTGCATTGCTTGCTGTTTGAGGCTGGGTTTCTGTACAGCACTTTGAGATATCAGCTGATGTAAGAAGGGCTATATAAATACATTTGATTTTATTTGATTTTGCTCCACCGGCTGTCGGCCCGTCAGAGAAAGGTTGCAGCTCAGCTGGACATCACAGCTCATGTCCTGAGTGCTTAAAGTCCTCTCAGGAATCTATTCACCACAGAGGATTATATTACCTTTTATTTTATGACTGATTTGTGACCAGTCTAAATGTGTATAAATAATTCCAAGGGAATACAGAATTCCATTAAAATGAAAGAGACAAAATATAAAATCCTTAAATCTTTCCCATGTTACATCCAGACTGGTTCTTAAGTCCCATGTTACATGCAGACTGGTTCTTCTCATTACAAGTCCCATGTTACATCCAGACTGGTTCTTCTCATTACAAGTCCCATGTTACATCCAGACTGGTTCTTCTCATTACAAGTCCCATGTTACATGCAGACTGGTTCTTCTCATTACAAGTCCCATGTTACATCCAGACTGGTTCTTCTCATTACAAGTCCCATGTTACATCCAGACTGGATCTTAAGTCCCATGTTACATCCAGACTGGATCTTAAGTCCCATGTTACATCCAGACTGGTTCTTCTCATTACAAGTCCCATGTTACATCCACACTGGATCTTCAGTCCCATGTTACATCCAGACTGGTTCTTCTCATTACAAGTCCCATGTTACATCCAGACTGGTTCTTCTCATTACAAGTCCCATGTTACATCCAGACTGGTTCTTCTCATTACAAGTCCCATGTTACATCCAGACTGGTTCTTGTCATTACAAGTCCCATGTTACATCCAGACTGGTTCTTCTCATTACAAGTCCCATGTTACACCCAGACTGGTTCTTCTCATTACAAATCCCATGTTACACCCAGACTGGTTCTTCTCACTACTCAACTCATCACCAGGAAAACCTTCAGAGTGCCCTTTAGGCTTCTCTGACATAGATTGGAGAATATTGTAAGAAGCTATTGTTGGATAATCTGTAATGGAGGTCATCATAGATAGACTGGAAAACGGAAATAATATGAAACAGTATGGATTGGATTCCCATGGCCCTTTTGCCTCACTCTGGTTTTAAACTGCCGTCTTTTAGTTTTTTTTTTACTAGGAATTTTACTGGAATGGTTGAAATGAAGGGTATTGGACAACAGATTTTTTTTTAGTTTTGTGACCTGTGAGTCCTCCTTCAGTGTTCTGGTATCTCTTAATGGAGACCTGGCTGGGTCCTCTGAGGAAGCCTAAGGGTTGTGTTTAGTCAAGGTTTGGCCTAGTTTCTCTGTGCCTTTTGAAACAGGCTTTTTACAGTTATTCACTGGTGTGCTTTGGGGACCCCCGTTTTGTTTTGTACATGCAATATTCAAAGTGTGGAGAACCATTTAATTATTTAGAAAATGTGTCTGGCCAGGGCCTGGAAGTCCCTGACTCGATGGCTTAAACATGCCAGGTGCAGAGCCTGAGTGCAAAACTCTCCATTAATGGGGATTACATCCCACTGTTTGTGTCTGCTTGCCGACACTGTTTGCGTCTGTCCGAAACAAAATCAAAATCACACACACCACCAGGGCCGTGCACAGACCTTTGTGCGGGAAGGTGCTCAAATATAATAATATTTCTGCAACAACACACATTATAAGCAAGCTAGTGCCAGTGACTCATTGGCCTAGAGACGATGAGAGATTATTGACATCGGGAAAGTGTCTATCAGAAGATCATATTGAATGATGATGTAAATCTGCTAGCTAGTTAGTTATGCTGTCAAAACAATCTCATTTTAATTTGATTTGAGTTTGTCCTGCTGCTGACAATTGCATCTTACTAACAAATAGTCAAATTGCCCCAATTCTTTCCCCTGACAGTGAGAGACACACGATAGATCAAACTCAAAAATAGCCTCCTACCAGTCTCCCGCCCAGCGCCCCCATCGCCAGTGGCCATTGCATGCAAGTCTGACTAGTGCTCTCTTGGTGCGGTAGGATTTTTTGGAGATTCAAGAGCTTATGAAATTAGCTACTATGATGTGAAATTTGTCAATTTAAAATAAAAAATGTCAATAAAAATGAAGAAGTCATTCACCAAATATAAAAAATCCACGAGCTGCGCGGGCACTTTTTCATTGGAGGGCAAAAGGGCAGGTGCTCAGGCACGGGTTGAGCCCTGTCTGTGCACATGCCTGCACACGTCTGTTCATTATAGGACCTTAAATGGAATTTCATTCTAAAAGAAAACCAACCCTCTAAATCCATGTGAATTATTAATTGAAAGAGAGTTTTATGTGCTCATTAATTTCTGTTTTCACTGTATTGAAAGGAGCAAATGTTTGAGTTAGCTACTTTACAGTCTGTAACTATGGTTTATGGGATAATTCATTATTTGGTCGTACTGAATTAATGGCTCATTCCCCAGCGTAATTTTAATTAGCATATGCACACATTCAGTTAAAGCAACGTCAATGTATCTCATTGCAAAAACAGACAGAGTAAGCTAAGTGCTACCACTGAAACTGGGTCATGGGATAATCCCCTGGTCATATGTCAATCATATTTAATAACTCTAAGTATGCTGACAAACTGCAGTCACAGATAGCCCACTTTCAGTAGCTTTGACACATACTGCAAAATACCCTGAGCGTTGCCTTCTGAATAATGAGTATCTAACATAGGCTAAGTCACATACAATACTAAGCCAATAAAATGTTGCAGTGGATTAAGAAGTGCATTCTGATTAGTCAGCCTTTGAATTTTCATCACCAAGTAACAGAGAGACTATCAAGCAAAATATGGCGCTTAGCCTCAAGCATTTAGTGAAAGTCGTAAGATTTCTGTACCTTATCAGGGAATCTTCCTTCCAATTCCCCACACTAATGAAGCTTTAATTGGGCCCTCATTCACTGGCCTATCAGCCTGATCACGCCACTGACTGGCTATTAAAGCTCATCTGGAGATGCAACAATAACCAGGCATATAGTTTTGTCCTCCTGGCTGTTCCACTATCTTCACAGGCCTGGCCTCTCTCGGATGAATGGTAGTCATCCTAGCCCATCCTCATTAACTCAGTTGATAAGCAATTAAAAACAATGTTAACGAAACCATCTCTCACCTCTCTATACTTTGATCACAGAGGAGAGGAGAGCTCTCTCCAAAGCGGACGACGGCAGTAATTCTAGGAAGATTAAAAGCTGAAAAAGGCTCCAGGTTTATTTGATATCAGGAAAAGATTTGAAAGAAGAAGTCCTCTGCCAGGAAGTTCAACTTACGGTCTCATCTAGTGTCTGGTTCCTCTGAGCCTCTAGCCTGAAGGGGAGAAAAAACTACTGTAGAGTATAGGAAGTGGATAAATCACCCAGGGGTCACTAACAGTGTCCTTGAGCAAAATGTTCTGTATTAATAGCGAAGCCATGTACTGTAAAGGTATGATTTATTTTGCTGCGTAAGGTATAAAGCTGAACTGCATATGTAAACAGGATCTATGTTGGAGAGATCAGTGCAGTTCTACAGTACATGTACTTTCTGAATGTTCCGACACATCACATGGCTGACTGGCTAGGCTGCTTTTGTTCATGGATTTGCGATAGTCAAGGACGTGCGACTCTCTTCCTGTTCACCATCACTGGTCCATTTGTTCCCCCACAGACTGCTCTATCAACCACAGGACATATTCTGACACCCACAAACATGTAGGCTAGATAGAGATAAGATAAGACACACACACACACACACACACACACACACACACACACACACACACACACACACACACACACACACACACACACACACACACACACACACACACACACACACACACACACACACACACACACACACACACACACACACACACACACACACACCGTGGCATCTGGCGCTTCATCTGGAAGCTGCCATGACTGACAGAGCATGAGGTGGACGGGTGCATCCAAGGGTAAAGCGGTCAACAGACACTGTTACCACACTGTTAACACGACACCACATGTCCAGTCCAGTCAGGAAGGGAGTGTGGTACTAGACCACTGTTAAAGGAAGGCTAAGATACAAGTTCCACTACACCAGAACAAATCGATATCAAACTGTCATTTAACAACTTTTTTCCACTTGAAGGCAATGATTTGAAGTAGGCTGTTTGATCAGAAAGGTAAAGGTCAGATTGAAATACCGTTAGACAGATAAACCTGTGACATTCAAACCCCAAGAATTGGAGAGATATGACAAAAGGACAAAAACAGCATGGGTCATCTGCTTACAGCACTATATGATTTGTGAGATATAATTTAAATGTCACAAAGCACAGTTGTAGCCTACTGTATACCGACAATGGTTCTGCTGCCATACACTATGAGTGGTATTTATATTTTAGTAGACGCTCTTATTCAGAGCGACTTACAGTAAGTAGTAAGTTGCAAAGATATTCATAATTTTTAAAAGTACATTTTTTATTCTGGTCCCCTCTTGGGAACGAAACCCACAACCCTGGTGTTGCGAGCGCCATGCTTTACCAACTGAGCCATGCTTTACCAACTGAGCCATGCTTTACCAACTGAGCCATGCTTTACCAACTGAGCCATGCCTTACCAACTGAGCCATGCTTTACCAAACTGAGCCATGCTTTACCAAACTGAGCCATGCCCCTGGCCTGCTACCAACTGAGCCATGCTTTACCAACTGAGCCATGCTTTACCAACTGAGCCATGCCCCGGCCTGCTTACCAACGAGCCTGCACCCGGCCATGCTTTACCAACTGAGCCATGCTTTACCAAACTGAGCCATGCTTTACCAAACTGAGCCATGCTTTACCAACTGAGCCATGCTTTACCAAACGGAGCCATGCTTTACCAAACTGAGCCATGCTTTACCAACTGAGAGATGCTCTAACAACTGAGCTACACAGGTATTCTCTGCATGCTATCCATCTGTAATGACAACTCTGTCTTTTGCAACCGTGGCAAACATTACACGGGTCATCATTACAAATCAAATCTAACCTTATTGGTCACATGCACGTGTTTAGCAGATGTTATTGCGGGTGTAGGGAACTGCTTGTTACCAACAAGCAATCAAGTCTTACTGATGAATCATCCAGCTTTCTTCAAGTACAACCACCTCATGTTGAAATTAGAACCACACATGGGATTACTGTAGCCTGCAAGCGAACTAGCACCAGACAGAAATGTGTTTTCACTTGAACATACAAGGTGTTTAAGTGGAGAATAACACAGAAGGTTAACTGTGAATGCTATCTATTTTAAAAAAGAGGGAGAAACGTGTAACTGTTTTTAAAACATTAGCACCTGCCTTCTGGCATATAGTGAATGCTGTTATTTCTATCGGGGAAAAGAAAGATGACAATTTTTCCACTTGGAAACGGCAGGGTCGCTCGACCTTCTTCATGGTTTCCTCGGGCGTAAAGGTGGTGAAATTATGAGGGAATTAAGTCAAGGTCAGAATACAGTTTCTGTACACACACCTCCGCCAGACCTTCATTTTGTAGTTCTTCACCATTAGAAAATAGCATGCTATTCTCATGCTTAAGTTTAAGGTCATATTACGCATAGAGAGAAAAGTGCATAAATTTTTTTTATTATGTTCCATTTACGCGCACTTAACTCGGGTCCGAATCGGCGCCATTGTGAGTAGTGGTTGTGCTACCTTACTGCAGCAAAACGTATGTGACAGTTTGAGAGTCAACTACTGATGCTCTCATGACTAATTCATTAAAAATGACTTCCTGTGGAATTCTTGTTCTCATTCGCATTCACCACAGATTAAACAGTAGCTCCACTGCTGAAGTAAACAAAACAGAAACCGACAGACCGCTGCTTCATAGAGGGTTGTTAATTCACAAGCAACCTAGTAGTCAACATACTACAGCAATGTTACAGCACACTACCAATAACTGACGAGGACAGATGCTGCAGGCAGGACAAATTGGAGGGAGGCATTGATAGCCATCTGGATAGAGAGAAGATCATAGTAAAGACCAAGGAAAACAGACTCCCAGGCATATAGAACTGAGAGTAGTGAAGGTGCAGCAATATAATGTCAAAAGGTGTATGGAGGCGAAGTCAAGTGCAGGAGAGCAGAGTATAATGAACAGGCGCACTTTTATTATAGTTCCAAAAACGAGAGCACTACATAAATCAAACGCGCTCAAAAAACTGAACACAAAAGTAAAGCGTGTAAACTATCACCACATAACATGAAACAATTACATACAAAACATGATGGGAAACAGAGGGTTAAATACAAGTAGCTTAATTGGGGAAATGAAAACCAGGTGTGTATGGAAACAAGACAAGACAAATGGATATATGAAAAATGGAGCGGCGATGGCTAGAAAGCCGGTGACGTCGATCGCCGAACGCCACCCGAACAAGGAGAGGAGTGACATATAAATAATTTCCAGAGAAACGAAACTAAAAGTATTGCATTGTACAACAATCCTGGTTTTCTGTCTGTAACTGCTGGTGTAAAGACAGCCTACTGTGGACTATGCATTTCTTGCATATAAAAACCTCTGCAGCAAAAGACATGTTATATCCTTCATTTTGGCCTTGTACAGCAAAGCCTTTATGGGCACCTGCTAATTTTACCTCTCACTGCTCTGATCAACAATCCCCAAAATGGAGACTGTACAGGAGCCAGCTCTCCTGCTCTTTGTCATTATCATTTTGAATTGGGGCCAATTCGAGATTTGCCTGGACATTAGGTTAGGAATGCAGCACTGTGTGAGGCTGGGTGGTGAGGCTGACTGTGCCAGAACGTCCTGTGGCCCACTGACCAGACTTCACCTCAGCAGCAGCAGGAGGAGGATTCATCAGTACTGATGGATGACTGGCTGGTAGTCCTTGGAGACAGGCACAGTGCTATCACTAGCCTCTGTCAAGGTGCTGTATTAGGGGTCTGACAATGCCAAGGTCATTTGCAGCTCCAGAAAGGGCATCCCAGGAAAATGGCACCATTTGTCAAAACAACAACAGGACTACTAATGTTTATAACTGTACCTGTTTGTTTTAGAGTGGGATGACGGGCAAGATACAGAAACACATTACTATTCTAGTGTGTTTCATATTCGAAAGGGACGGATGGCGCTTTTGATCTTGTGAAAGAGGACACATTCAGCAGCATAACGTTACATCTGCTATGGATCATTTGATGTTCGAGACTAATGGGAGGATTGTGCTCTTGGGTCGGATGAGAAAAACTTAAAATAAAGTTTATTCATGAGCCCTAGAGGTGGATGTTCTACAGGCTGTAAACTGTGCTGCTTCCAGTATCATTTAACAACGGCTCTATTTGTTTCTATTCTATAGCAAGACACACATGGACAGTTGCTGATAAAAACAACAATTGCAGCATGACTTCTTAATGTTTGCCCCTAAGCTCCCCGCTACACATTAAACGTGTTTGTTTCCTGCATACAGTTTCTTATAGCTATTCAAAAACCTTAGTGCCATGTTTATCAGGACTATAACCGTACAATAATTCCTTTCAGTGAGTTTCTAGGGTAGCATTTGTATTACACAGGGCCATTGGGAAAGGCTATCTGCCAATGGCTTAAAGCCATGATGTCTGTAGAGATGAGATCAGGATCACCCCCCACTGGCGTAATGCAGTTTCTCTAGAACCTCCCACAAGGTCGGAGTTGTAATTTTTGGTGAATATGTAACTGTCCTGGGCTACCTGAACCTGCATGACATGACCCGTCTCTGCGTTCTCTCCCAGCTTGGATTTGATTAGATTTATTAGGATTCCCATTAGCCTACGCCAACGGTGACAGCTAGTCTTACTGGGGTCCAACACAGAACAAAAAATACGTTAAAGACAAAAGACTTTACAACGCACAGTACCAGTCAAAAGTTTGGACACACCTACTCATTCAAAGGTTTTTCTTTATTTTTACTATTTTCTCCATTGCAGAATAATAGTGAAGAAATAAAAAAAAATCTAATAAAACATATGGAATCATGTAGTAACTAAAAAAGTGTTAAACAAATCAAAATATATTTTACATTTGAGATTCTTCAAAGTCGCCACCATTTGCCTTGATGACAGCTTTGCACACTTTTGGCATTCTCTCAACCAGTTTTACCTGAAATGCTTTTCCAACAGTCTTGAAGGAGTTCCCACATATGCTGAGCATTTGTTGGTCAAATAGCCCTTACACAACCTGGAGGTGTGTTGGGACATTGTCCTGTTGAAAAACAAATGATAGTCCCACTCAGCGCAAACCAGATGGGATGGCGTATTACTGCTGAATGCTGTGGTAGCCATGCTGGTTAAATAAATCACTGACAGTGTCACCAGCAAAGCACCCCCACACCATCACACCTCCTCCTCCATGCTTCACGGTGGGAACCACACATGCAGAGATCATCCGTTCACCTACTCTGCGTCTCACAAAGACACAGCGGTTCGAACCAAAAATCTTACTTTTGGACTTGTCAGACCAAAGGACAGATTTCCAACGGTTTAATGTCCATTGGTTGTGTTTCTTGGCCCAAGTAAGACTTTTCTTCTTATTGGTGTCATTTAGTAATGGTTTATTTGCAGCAATTCGAACATGAAGGCCTGATTCATGCAGTCTCTTCTGAACAGTTGATGTTGAGATGTGTCTGTTACGTGAACTCTGAAGCATTTATTTGGGCTGCAATTTCTGAGGTGCAGTTAACTCTAATGAACTTATCTGTCACGTCCTGACCATAGAAAGATGTTATTTTCTATGGTAGAGTAGGTCAGGGCGTGACAGGGGGTGTTTTTCTATGTTTTGTATTTCTATGTTCATGTTCTAGTTTTGTATTTCTATGTTGGTTTTGTTTGGGATGATCTCCAATTAGAGGCAGCTGGTCCTCGTTGTCTCTAATTGGAGATCATACTTAAGTATTTTTTTTTTCCCACCTGGGTTTGTCGGAGATTCTTTTTGAGTCAGTGTATGTTTCACCTCTGCGTCACGGTTTGTTGTTTTTGTCATTCAGTTTATTTATGTATTGCATAGTTTCACAGTGTAAATAAAATGTGGAACGATACACACGCTGCACTTTGGTCCGCTCCTCCTTACGACAACCATGACAGAATCTCCCACCACCAATGGACCAAGCAGCGTGACCAGGAGAGACAGGAATGGACCTGGGAGGAGATACTGGACGGGAAAGGACCCTGGAGTCAGGCTGGGGATTATCACCGTCCTAAGGAGGAGATTGAGGCAGCGAAGGCGGAGCGGCGATATTATGAGGCACTATACCAACCACGAGGCAAGTGCGATAGGCAGCCTCAAAAACATTTTTTGGGGGGGCACACAGGGAGATTGGCAGAGTCAGGGTGGAGACCTGAGCCAACTTCCTGTGCTTACCGTGGAGAGCCGAGGGCTGAACCAGAGCCAGTCAGGGAGTCGAGTGAGGAGCTCGATGCAAGATTCTGGAGAGAGGTGCTGGCGTGGAGAGCGCTGAGGAGCGGGCGTGCTGAGCAGCGTGACATCAGTCCGGTGCGTCCTGTGCTACCTCCCCGCACTCGCCCTGAAGTGCGCATCATCAACCTGGTTCCACATGTACCAGTCCCACGCATCAGACCTCCAGTGCGCCTCCTCAGTACAGTACGTCCTGTGCCTCCTCTCCGCACTCGCCCTGAGGTGCGTGTCATCAGCCCGGTGCCACATGTACCAGTCCCACGCATCAGGCCTCCAGTGCGCCTCCTCAGTACAGTACATCCTGTGCCTCCTCCTCGCCCTGAGGTGAGTGTTACCAGTCTGACGCCACCTGTGCCAGCCCCACGCATCAGGCCTCCAGTGCGCATTCCCAGTTCGGCACATCCGGCGACAGTTCCCATTCCGGCGCTTCCAGTTCGGCGCTTCCGGCGACAGATCCCAGTCCGGCGCTTCCGGTGACAGATCCCAGTCCGGAGCCTCCTGAGACGGCCTGCAGCCCGGAACCTCCGCCGATGATCCACATTCCGGTGACACAGAAGCAGAGGGATCAGCAGGCGGAGCGGGGGTTATGCCCTGAACCAGAGCCGCCTCCTCTGTTGGAGGATCCGCGGGATGAGAAGGTTCTGAGTACTGCACCAGAGCCGCCATAGACATTTGTCACCCTCCCTAACCCTCCCTGTGTTTTTTCGGAGTCCGCACCTTTGGGGGGTGGGGTACTGTCACGTCCTGACCATAGAAAGATGTTATTTTCTATGGTAGAGTAGGTCAGGGTGTGACGGGGTGTTTTTCTATGTTTTGTATTTCTATGTTCATGTTCTAGTTTTGTATTTCTATGTTGGTTTTGTTTGGGATGATCTCCAATTAGAGGCAGCTGGTCCTCGTTGTCTCTAATTGGAGATCAACTTAAGTAGGGTTTTTTTCCACCTGGGTTTGTGGGAGATTGTTTTTGAGTCAGTGTACGTTTCACCTCTGTCACGGTTTGTTGTTTTTGTCATTCAGTTTATTTATGTATTCCATAGTTTCAAAGTGTAAATAAAATGTGGAACGACACACACGCTGCACTTTGGTCCGCTCCTCCTTACGACAACTGTGACATTATCCTCTGCAGCAGAGGTAACTCTGGGTCTTCCTTTCCTGTGGCGGTCCTCATGAGAGCCACTTTCATCACAACGCTTGATAGTTTTTGCGACTGCACTTGAAGAAACTTTCAGAGGTCTTGACATTTTTTAAAGTAACAGCTAATTTGAGCTGTTCTTGCCATAATATGGACTTGGTCTTTTACCAGATAGGGCTATCGTCTGTATACCACCCTTACATTTAACACTTTTTTGGTTGACTACATGATTCCATATGTGTTATTTCATAGTTTTGATGCCTTCACTATTATTCTACAATGTAGAAAATAGTACAAATAAAGAAAAACCCTGGAATGAGTAGGTGTGTCCAAACTTTTGACTGGTACTGTACATACATTTGAAAACATTAACATGTAGTGTGTGTCACTGTCACGTCCTGACCAGTAGAGGGGTTATTTGTTATTTTTTGTAAAAACAAATTTTACAGTTTGGTCAGGACGTGGCAGGGGGTATTTGTTTTATATGGTTTTGAGTGTGTGTTTATGTAGAGGGGCGTTTTATTTATGTTTCCGGGGTTTTTGGTTTAGTTCTATGTTGTACAGTTCTATGTCTGTTTCTAGGGTGTTTATTTCTATGTTTAGTATTTGGGATTGGGACCTTCAATTGGAGGCAGCTGGTTATCGTTGCCTCTGATTGAAGGTCCTATAATTATGAGTTTGTTTGTTTTGGGGATTGTGGGAGATTGTTCTTTGTATTGCTGTGTCAGCCTACAAGACTGTTTGTAGTCCGTTCATCGTTTTCTTGTTTTGTTTCGTGTTTAATAAAAATGAGCATTCACATACCCGCTGCGCCTTGGTCCATCCATTACGACGACTGTGACAGTCATGACTTCTGCCGAAATCGATGCCCCTCCTTATTCGGGTGGTCGTCGGTCGACGTCACCGGTCTTCTAGCCATCATTGATCCCTTTTCCATTGGTTTTGTCTTGTCTTCCTACACACCTGGTTCCAATCCCATTCATTACATGTTGTGTATTTAACCCTCTGTTTCCCCTCATGTCCTTGTCAGAGATTGTTTTATGTGCTGGTGTATTTGTATTGGTGCGCGACGGGTTATTTTACCCATGTTATTTTATTTATGTACGTTGGTTTTTGGAGTTTGTTTTATCTTAAACTACTCCAGTTACACCAAGTTGGTTTCTCCTGCGCCTGACTTCCCTGCCACCTACACGCACGACATTGACGGTGTGTGCGTGCATCAATCAGTTACACATACATGTCACTACATACACACATGTACTGTAGGTCACATGGGGAGGCGTTGTGCCATGAGGTGTTGAAACCAGGTTTGCTGTGCACCTGGTATATAAGATGGGAGTTCCATGCACTCAAGGCTCTGTATAATACTGTGTTTCCTTGAATTTTATCTGGACCCGGGACTGTGAAAATACCGCTGTTGGCATGTCTGGTAGGGTAAGTGTGTGTGTCAGTGCTGTGTATAAGTTGATTATGCAAACAATTAGGAATTTCCAACACAATGTTTCTTATAAAAACAAGAAGTGATGCAGTCAGTATTTCCTCAACTCTTAGCCAAGAGACACTTGCATGCGTAGTATTAATATCACCCCCCTGATTACAATGAAGAGCAAGACGTGCTGCTCTGTTCTGGGATAAAAAGTTGTTGTGGGTAAAACCAGTCTATTAATGGCTAATACATTCAGTCCACCCTTAAAACACTAGCTATCCAGGGATTATTTTATCATGCAGTGTAGACTACTATCTATAGCTATATACTATATTTAGCTGCTATTAATAAAAAATATAAATATACACATTAAATAGCCTAACAATGAGGAAAAACATAGTTGGCTAAATTGGATGAATTCAGTCACTATTTATTGTTAAATTCAGGGGGTTTTGTATGGCTTACTGCCTACACAAATGGCCTGCAATATTAATTAAATCAAATTAAATTAAATCCAACTTGAGGGACTCGCCTGGTCTCCTGAAGTCCTCCTTGCTACTACTCTTTGTGTCTATTTTCCTCTTTTTCTCTGTCTGTCTCACTATTTTTTGTACAGAATAGACAGAACAGACATAACAAAAAAGACAGAACAGAACAGACAGAACAGAACAGACATACCTGTCACGACACCGACGGATGGTGGCGCCCCTCCTCGACCGGGCGGCGCTCGGCGGTCGTCGTCGCCGGCCTACTAGCTGCCATCGATCCTTTTTGTTTCACTTTCTGTTGGTTAGGTCTAGGTAGGCACGCACCTGTTTTGGTTTAGTTATTAGTAGGGGGGGTTATTTAGTCTAGGAAGGTATGTCTGTGTTTGTGCGTGATTATTTTCGTCAGGTTGTACGTCTGGGGAACAGGTGTTTTTTCCCTTACTGCTGAGCTAGTCAGCAGCTTGAGGTCAGTCAGTGGCACAGACTGACCTCCAGTAAACTGGAATTTAAGCCAGTAGGTCAGTGGCACAGACTGACCTCCAGTAAACTGGAATTTAAGCCAGTGGGTCAGTGGCACAGACTGACCTCCAGTAAACTGGAATTTAAGCCAGTGGGTCAGTGTCACAGACTGACCTCCAGTAAACTGGCATTTAAGCCAGTAGGTCAGTGGCACAGACTGACCTCCAGTAAACTGGAATTTAAGCCAGTAGGTCAGTGGCACAGACTGACCTCCAGTAAACTGGAATTTAAGCCAGTAGGTCAGTGGCACAGATGGAACTATCCAAGCAGAAAATAAATCTCCTTCAAATGTTGATATTTAGTTGCGTGACAACCAAACAATATCACTTACCAATGATATATTGGATTCACGTCTCCAACTCAAAGAAAATAAAAGTTAAAGAATGGGATTAATCCAGTGTCTCAGATGCAACAGTAGGCACTAGTCGATGAACAGCATCCTCACATAGCTGTTCCTTTAGTCCAGGTGGGATAGAGCAGCATGGAGTGCGATTGAGATTGTGTCATCTGTGGATCTGTTGGGGTGGTATGCAAATTGAAATGGGTCTAGGATTTCTGTGATGATGGTGTTGATGTGAGCCATGACCAGCCTTTCAAAGCAGTTCATGTCTACCGAAGTGAGTGCTACGGGGAGGTATTCATTTAGGCAGGTTACCTTCGCTTTCTTGGGCACAGGGACTATGGTGGTATGATTGAAACATATTGGTATTACAGACTCGGTCAGGGAGGTCCTAGTGCCAGCATCAAGTCTAGGTCCAAGAGGCTTCTACCCCCAAACCATATAACTCCTGAACAGTTTATCAAATGACAACCCGGACCATTTGCATTGCCCCACCCCACACCCTCTTCTACGCTGCTGCTACTCTTTGTTATTATCTTTGCATAGCAACTTTAATAACAGTACCTATATGTACATATTACCTCAATTATCTTGACACCGGTGCCCCCGCACATTGACTCTGTACCGGTACCCCATGTATATAGTCTCCACATTGACTCTGTACCGGTACCCCCTGTATATAGTCTTGCTATTGTTATTTTACTGCTGCTCTTTAATTATTTGTTATTCTTATCTTTTACTTTTTGGGGGGGTATTTTCTTTAAAGGGCTTGTAAGTAAGAATTTCACTGTAAGGTCTACACCTGTTGCATTCGGCACATGTGACAAATAACATTTGATTTGATCAGATTTGAGTACAGAACACCAATAAGCTGCTCCTAAACATTTTAAACCTCCATCAGGAAATGTAGTCTATCATAGCTCATGTGGGATTCAATGACACTATGAAGGGCAGCTCAGAACAGCTGAAGATGGATTTTAAGAACTGATTGGGTCTCTGCTTGACTCCAACAAACACCCCATAATATCTGGCCCTCTGCCCTCCCTAAATCGTTGCATTGAACGTTTCAGCAGACTTTTAGCCCTCTATAACTGGCTATGTGACTATTGCAGCTCTGTGGGTGTAACATTTACTGACAATTTTGATACCTTCTGGAAACAAAGCTTATTTCATAAGGAGGATGGAATCCACCCAAGTCATTTGTGTTCCTAGATCCTTTCACTGCATTATAAGGCTGCATTGAGACAATGACTTATCAATGACCCAAGCCCAGCTCAGTTCTGCTATTAGATGAAGGACAGTGATAACAAATTAATCTGGTGTATAAATAAAAGCACAATCAAACTCCAATGGTTAAACAATGTCTGATTTCTGGTTTAGTTGTCACGCAACTGTCTATCACTGTGTATTCAACCATTTAAAAGCACAACAATGTTCAAATGGGAATACAATGTCAGATATTTTGTTTATTTATACAACAGATGGCATAACCATCATGGTTGACATCTTCCCAGTGTCCCCCTCCCAGAGTGCATAGAACCTTAGCGTGACCCTGGACAACACCCTGTCATTCTCTGCAAACATCAAAGCAGTGACTCGCTCCTGCAGGTTCATCATGCTCTACAACATCCGTGGAAGGTGCCTGGGGTTGACCTTGCCCTTTCTAATATCTGGTGTCAGACTCTAGTTACTACGTCTCAAATGGTACACCATTCAGGTGTAGCTCTGAACAAAAGTAGTGCACTATATAGGGAATTGGGTACCATTTGGGATGCACACTGACTCTCACTGCAGTGCCAGTTTCTATATCAATGCAGTCCAGTCAATAGCTGGTAAACATAATCTCAGTGTGTTGTTCAGCTCAATACAATACATCATACATTCATGGACAGAGATATAGACTGACAAAAATATAAGGTGTGAGAGTTACTGCCCGCAACTGAGAGTGTATCAATCTGTGGCCGTCACGTATGTTTCACTGGGCCGCAGGGCCATTCAAGGAGACTTTTAATTATTAAAGTGTCCGTTTATTTTTCCCTCTCAGATCATCTTGGCTACCCTTGCTGCTAGAGGAGGAGTCGGAGCTGTGAACGAATGAATGGTTGGCAACAGCAACATATTAACCAGCAGGACCTTGTACAGCAGAAGGTCCTCTACCACAAAATCTATTGCTGTAGTTTTATTACCTGAATACGTCTCAGAACAAGTTGGTTCAGGCATTTGATTCACCTCCCACCAATCGATTCAACTCCCCCAATCTGGTGTAATGGTTTGAAGAGCAGCACAGGGAGTGATTGAAAAGTCAGCCAACCTAACTCTCTCCAGCTGTGCTTAGGTCGACTCTCTTCCTTAATGCTGTATAGAGTCCATGTAGCAGCTATTAAGATTTCAGTTGTCGTCAGGATGAGAGTTTCAGTATCTGTACCAGCTTTGTGTGGCCTAACAGTAACAGAATCGATGTTGCTACACTAAAATCACTAACACTGACGAGACCATGACTTGAGTTGTGTCCAATTATGAAATGAAGTACATTCTGGGGATACAGGGTTCTGATCCGACACAGTCATTTAGCCACTGTTCTTCAGAGAAGGTTATCTCTGGGGAGAAAACACAATCAAATAAACTATCAATTGGCAATCAATCAAAGGGGCCAAGCTGTAACGATCATTACTCATCATAATGCTAATTCAGGATGTGTGATTCATGCTAAATCAAACATGACTGTGATAAAGGAACATCATAATGGAACATCACTGGATCCTGAGTTACTTACTTATTTTCCCAAAAGAGGTTTTTATCATCAACCACAGGTAGAGGGGGTTGATTGCTAATCGATACAAAGCTACAAGTAGAATATAAGCATAGGGGTATGGATTCTCTGAAGGAAGGGACATCATCACACCATTGTGACATTAAACTTGGAGCAGAAGAAGTACAAAATGGTATGAGAACAGTGCATGGACCATCAACTAGAATGAAAATACGCCAACATCTTGTCTATAAAATATACTGAACAAAAATAAGAACACAACATGTGAAGTGTTGGTCCCATGTTTCATGAGCTGAAATAAAATATCCCAGAAATGTTTCATACTGTATACACAAAAATCTTATTTCTCAAAAATGTTGTGCACAAATTTGTTTACATCCCTGTTAGTGAGCTTTTCTACTTTGCCAAGATAATCCATCCACATGACAGGTGTGGCATATCAAGAAGCTGATTAAACAGCAGGATCATTACAAAGGTGCACCTTGTGCTGGGGACAATAATAGGCCACTCTAAAATGTGCAGTTTTGTCACACAACACAATGCCACAGATGTCTCATGTTTTGAGGGAGCGTGCAATTGGCATGCTGCCTACAGGAATGTCCACCAGAGCTGTTGCCAGAGAATTTAATCTTAATTTCTCTACCATAAGCCTCCTCCAACGTCCTATTAGAGAATTTGGCAGTACATCCAACCAACCTCACAACCACAGACCACGTGTAACCACGCCAGCCCAGGACCTCCACATCCGGCTTCTTTACCTGTGGGATCGTTTGAGACCAGCCATCCGGACAGCTGATGAAACTGTTGGTTTGCACAACCAAAGAATTTCTGCAAAAACTGTCAGAAACCGTCTCAGGGAAGCTCATCTGCATCATCGTTGTCCTCACGAGGGTCTTGAAACTGACTGCAATTCGGTGTCATAACCGTCTTTACTGGGAAAATGCTTTCCTTCGATGGCCACTGGCATGCTGGAGAAGTGTGAGCGGTTTGCAGATGAGTGCCCCATGGTGGCGGAGAGGTTATGGTATGGGCAGGCATAAGATACTTAAAATGAACAGAATTGCATTTTATCGAAGGCAATTTGAATGCACAGAGATACTGTGACGAGATCCTGAGGCCCATTGTCGTGCCATTCATCCACCGCCATCACCTCATGTTTCAGCATGACAATGCACGGCCCCATGTCACAAGGATCTCCACACAATTCCTGGAAGCTGAAAATGGCCTGAAAAAGTTATTCCATGGCCTGCATACTCACCAGATGTGTCACCCATTCCACAAGACACAATCAGCAGCCTGATCAACTCTATGCGAAGGAGATGTGTAGCAATGCATGAGCCAGAAACTGACTGGTGTTCTGATCCACAAAGACAAAAGAAACACCATTGAATCACTATGAATAAAGGTGATTAGTTCGTCATCTTTGGAGAAAGGCTTGGTGTTATGAGGTGTTATGATGGATAATTGCTAAAAGTCTCCCCATCACTCACCATTTTTGTAAATAAGAATTTGTTCTTAACTGACTTGACTAGCTAAATATTTTTTTTACCCTTTATTTAACAAGGCAAGTCAGTTATGAACAAATTCTTATTTTCAATGACAGCCTAAGAACAGTGGGTTAACTGCCTTGTTCAAGGGCAGAACAACAGATTTTTACCTTGTCAGCTCAGGGATTTGATCTTGCAACCTTTTAGGTTATTAGTCCAACGCTCTAACCACTAGGCTACGCTGCTGCCCCAAAATGAAGGTAATAAAAAAATACAAAATAAAAATAATTATTACTCTGAGAGCTCTTAATGGGAGATAAATATCTGGGACAGGAATAGAATAATATATTAGGAAATACACAACTCTCGGTTCAAAGAAATGTCAGTACTTTTACTCTTTACTCATTTGTATTAAACAGTGGGTATGATGTGTCATTGTACAAGTAGAAATTCAGGTCTCGTACTTTTAGCGATGTCACATGTTGAACAATGCTGAACAATATGTTGAATTGACCTTAACCAAGTTTAGGTTTTCTCCCTCAAAATACTTTCTCTACCTCCAAGACAATGGGTCATAAAAAAACACCCCAGGGGGATACCATGTGACCTAGCAGGACTATAAAAGTACTGCTGCCCTCTTTCTCTTAACTCTGGACCCTAAAGATGGAGAAGAACCTCCATCTCCAGCAGGCTGACCACAGGCCCTGGACCCTTGCCTTTAATGACCAGAACTGGTAACTGGTAAGTTAGGGAAAATGTACCTTTTAGGGAAAAGTACCTGTAATTACAGTACAGAAATTGGGACAGAAGTGCGCATGCACTAAACAGACTCAGAAGAAGACAGAATACCTTAAAGAGCTAGTGTAGCCTGAACGGTACACTTAAGCTAACCTTCTTCAAGGACAAAGAGCTAGTATGGCCTGAACGGTACACTTCAGCTAACCGTCCTCAAGGACAAAGAGCTAGTGTAGCGTAGCCTGAACGGTACAATTTAGCTAACCTTCTTCAAGATCAAAGAGCTATGGTAGCCTGAACGGTACACTTCAGATAACCTTCTTCAAGGACAAAGAGTTAGTATAGCCTGAATGGTACACTTCAGATAACCTTCCTCGATGACAAAGAGCTAGTGTAGCATAGCCTGAGCGGTACAATTTAGCTAACCTTCTTCAAGATCAAAGAGCTAGTGTAGCTTGAACGGTACACTTCAGATATCCTTCTTCAAGGACAAAGAGCTAGTGTAGCCTGAACGGTACACTTCAGCAAACCTTCTTCAATTACAAAGAGTTAGTGTAGCGTAGCCTGAACGGTACACTTCAGCTAACCTTTGTCAAGATCAAAGAGCTAGCGTAGCCTGAATGGTACACTTCAGATAACCTTCTTCAAGGACAAAGAGCTAGTGTAGCATAGCCTGAACGGTACACTTCAGATAAACTTCTTCAAGGACAAAGAGCTAGTGTAGCGTAGCCTGAACGGTACACTTCAGCTAACCTTCTTCAAGGACAAAGAGCTAGTGTAGCCTGAACGGTACACTTCAGATAAACTTCTTCAAGGACAAATGGAGAAAACAATTAGAGCACAGCCTATGCAACTCAAGCAAAGAGCCAACAGAGAAGAGCAACAAAGATAAGGACACTAACTCAGGACCTTGCTTCTTATGTTGGATCCCACGACGCATTTTGCATCAGTTTCTGGGACTGCTTGTATCTTTCCAGTGATCCTGCCGACCAAGGACGGGTCTGAGGAGCTATTTGGCATCGCAGCTAGCCTAGCTGCTAGCTAGCTGGATATCAAGCTAGCAAGGTGCTCTTGAACGCAGCTCGCAATGTGGTTACCCATTGTGGCTGGGACCGCAGATTGTCCCAAGTTTGTGGCTGTCTAGATCCCTGCTGTTTGTTGTTTTCAATTTTCCCCGTGACCTGCCCTGTCTGGAACTTCAAGGAGTAACAGCCTAACATACGTTGCTAGCTACCATGACGGCGGGAGTACCGTTGAGGACAGTGCCAGTGATGTCTCTCTATCACACGTGAAGGATCTTTTAAACAAACAAAATAAAACAATAAGCAGTTGTTACAACAACAAGAAAATAGTTTCAAGTGTTTTGTCCAAATACTCGTGGATTCTACTAATAAAAGAATGGACGACCTGACCAGAGAGGTCCAGGACCTGAAGAACAGTTTGCAGTTCTCCCAGGGTCAGCTCGACTAGTTGAAACAGGAGAACATCAAGATGACAGCAATCTGTAAGTCATTGAGAGAGGACATCAGTTCTGTGTGTGAATCCATGATAAAAATGACAGATAAATCAGACTATGTCGAGGGACAATCAAGGCGAAACAACATGGTTGTGGATGGAATTGCAGAATCTCCACATGAGACCTGGATGGAGTCTGAGGACAAAGTGAGGGAAATTATCTTTGAGAAATTGAAGATGGACCACTGGAAGATTGAGGTGGAGCGCGCCCACAGGACTGGAAAACCCACCACCGACCCAGGTGATAGGCCCAGGTCGATAGTGGTCAAGTTCCTGAGGTTCAAGGACAAGGTAGCTGTTCTGGAAAGAGCCAAGAACTTGAGAGGAACGTATATCTTCCTCAACAAGGACTATCCTGAAGCTGTGTGCCAGAAGAGGAAAGAACTGATCCCAGCCATGAAAGCTGCCAGAGCGCGTGGGGACATTGCGTACAAACGCTACGACAGGCTCATTGTCCACCCTCCCTCCCAGAAGCCTGGAAGGGATGAGAGAGCCAAGCATATGGGTTTGTAGCCTCAACCCCGCAGCACACACACACACCAATTGATTAATGGCTGCTGAATGTATATTTTTTTCTCTTGCTTTGTCTGCTCTTTTCAATATTATGTCTTGTCTCTGATAAGCTACCCAGGAAAGGGCTGAAAATAGCCCATATTAATATATGTAGGCTTAGAAATAAGGTTCATGAAATCATTTACTTGCTAACATCAGATAAAAAAACAAATAACGGAAGAAAAGCAGGGCAAGTTTGAATTTTGTAAAGTTGGTGTGGGAGAGGTGGAAAAATTATTGTTAACGATCAATAATGACAAACCTCCTGGCATTGACAACTTAGATGGAAAGCTACTGAGGATGGTAACTGACTCTATAGCCACTCCTATCTGTCATATTTTTAATCTGAGCCTAGAGGAAAGTCTTTGTCCTCAGGCCTGGAGGGAAGCCAAAGTAATTCCGGTACCCAAGATTGGTAAAGCGGCCTTTACTCGTTCTAACAGCAAATCTATAAGCTTGCTGTCAGCTCTTAGCAAACTGTTTGAAAAAATTGTGTTTGACCAAATACAATGCTATTTCTCTGTAAACAAATTAACAACAGACTTTCAGCATGTTTACAGAGAAGGGCACTCAACATGTACTGCACTGACACAAATGACTGATGATTGGTTGAAAGAAATTGATAATAAGAAGATTGTGGGAGCTGTACTGTTAGATTTCAGTGCAGCCTTTGATATTATTGACCATAGCCTAAGTGCTATGGCTTTTCAACCTCTGCCATATAGTGGATTCAGAGCTATCTATCTAATAGAACTCAAAGGGTTTTCCTTAATGGAAGCGTCTCCAATGTCAAACATGTAAAGTGTGGTGTACCGCAGGGCAGCTCTCTAGGCCATATAGTATTTTCTATTTTTACCAATGACCTGCCACTGGCATTAAACAAAGCATGTGTGTCCATGTATGCTGATGATTCAACCATATACCCACCAGCAACCACAGCTAATGAAGTCACTGAAACCCTTAACAAAGAGTTGAAGTCTGTTTTGGAATGGGTGGCCAGTAATAAACTGGTCCTGAACATCTCTAAAACTAAGAGCATTGTATTTGGGACAAATCATTCCATAAGTGCTAGACCTCAGCTGAATCTGGTAATGAATGGTGTGGCTGTTGAGCAAGTTGAGGAGACTAAATTACTTGGCGTTACCTTAGATTGTAAACTGTCATGGTCAAAACATATAGATTCAATCGTTGCAAAGATGGGAAGAGGTCTAGCCGTAATAAAGAGATGCTCTGCTTTTTTGACACCACACTCCAAAAAGCAAGTTCTGCAGGCTCTAGTTTTGTCTCATCTTTATTATTGTCCAGTTGTGTGGTCCAGTGCTGCAAGGAAAGACCTAGTTAAGCTGCAGCTGGCCCAGAACAGAGCGGCACGTTTTGCTCTTAATTGTAATCACACACACTTATCCCACCAGACATGCCACAAGGGGTCTTTTCATAGTCCCAAAAATCCAGAACAAATTCAAGAAAACGTACAGTATTATATAGAGCCCTTATTTCATGGAACTTCCTTCCATCTCATATTGCTCAAATAAACAGCAAACCTGATTTAAAAAAAAACAGATAAAGCAACACCTCGCGGTACAACGCCTCTCCCTTATTTGACCAAGATAGTTTGTGTGTATGCATAGATATGTAGGCTACGTGTGCCTTTTAAAAAATGTATGTAGTTCTGTCTTTGAAATGTTCTAGTCTAATGATGTTCTGTATTATGTCATTCTGTATTATGTTTCATGTTTTGTGTGGACCCCAGGAAGAGTAGCTGCTGATTTTGCAACAGCTAATGGGGATCCTAATAAAATATCAAAATACCAAATGGAGCAACCTGAAGGAGGAATGTGGTGGCTAATTTCTGCATTACCAAATGAGGAGATTTACAAACTTCACACACCAGTCAGAGTTATACTTAAACTACATCTTTAATAATAAGAGCTTTGCAAAAGCACTTGACTTTCAATGATGCGCTATCTCTAATGAACCATTGAAAAGTGATTACAAAAAAGTACAAAGATCTTTTATAGCCAAGATACACCCCTCTCAACATACATGACGAACCACAGATACATAGAATGGGTCACAAGGTTAAGTTTTGTATGAAAGATATCTATAAAACATAGCAGACAGCAACTGCTGTGTCAACAAGTTTCATTGTATAGACCAGTGTCTGGTCCTCCTACTCCAAACTGGAACCGTCTCACCCTGGTACGGTATAGAACAGAACCATTAGCTCATCTCCTCTGGAATGCTTTTTAGGCTTTATTACCCAAAGACATCGTAAATCTCCTCTGTCAGTGCTATCTCATAGAGGCCCATCCTCAGTAAAACACACACACATATGTAGACAATGTTCCATTCTGTCCTCTTCCCTTTCTGATATTCTGCATAGCACCAGGGACATGTGAAAGACAAGTCTGACCTCTCCCCTCTCTGGGTCCAAGTGACAGGCCCAGCTAAGGGAAAAGTTCAACTGTCAACATTCATTATCCAAAGGGATACATTCTAATGACAAGTATCTCACATAAGCATATTATGCAAATAAAACATCTTAATTATCTATGTTACCCAACTAATTCTGATTCATCCGCCACAGGAACCACCCAACTCGCCTCTTCCACCCTAGCAGGCTGAAGAAATTTGGCATGTCACCTAAAACCCTCACAAACTTTTACAGATGCACAATTGAGAGCATCCTGTCGGGCTGTATCACCGCCTAGTACGGCAACTGCACCGCCCACAACCGCTAGGCTCTCCAGAGGATGGCGCGGTCTGCACAACACATCACCAAGGGAAAACTACCTGCCCTCCAGGAAACCTACAGCATCCGATGTCACAGGAAGGCCAAAAAGATCATCAAGGACAACAACCACCCGAGCCACAGCCTGTTTACCCTGCTACCATCCAGAGGCGAGGTCAGTACAGGTGCATCCAAGCTGGGACCGAGAGACTGAAAAACAGCTTCTATCTCAAGGCCATCTGACTGTTAAACAGCAATCACTAACTCAGAGAGGCTGCTGCCTACACACGGACTTGAAATCATTGGCCACTTTAATAAATTGATCACTAGTCACTTTAATAATGCCACTTTACTAATGTTTACATATTTTGCATTACTCATCTCATATGTATATACTGTATTTTATAGCATCAATTGCATAATGCCTATGCCGCTCTGCCATTGCTCATCTATATATTTCTATGTACAGTTGAAGTCGGAAGTTTACATACACTTAGGTTGGAGTCATTAAAATTAGTTTTTCAACCACTCCACAAATTTCTTGTTAACAAACTATAGTTTTGGCAAGTCGGTTAGGACATCTACTTTGTGCATGACATAAGTAATTTTTACAACCATTGTTTACATACAGATTATTTCACTTATAATTCACTGTATCACAATTCCAGTGGGTCAGAAGTTTACATACACTAAGTTGACTGTGCCTTAAACTGTACATTTCGGTGTTCCTCAAGGTTCCGTTTTAGGACCACTATTGTTTTCACTATATATTTTACCACTTGGGGATGTCATTCGAAAACATAATGTTAAATTTCACTGCTATGCGGATGACACACAGCTGTACATTTTAATGAAACATGGTGAAGCCCCAAAATTGCCCTCGCTAAAAGCCTGTGTCTCAGACATAAGGAAGTGGATGGCTGCAAACGTTCTACTTTTAAACTCGGACAAAACAGAGATGCCTGTTCTAGGTCCCAAGAAACAAAGAGATCTTCTGTTGAATCTGACAATTAATCTGGATGGTTGTACAGTCGTCTCAAATAAAACTGTGAAGGACCTCGGCGTTACTCTGGACCCTGATCTCTCTTTTGAAGAACATATCAAGACTGTTTCAAGGACAGCTTTTTTCCATCTACGTAACATTGCAAAAATCAAAAACTTTCTGTCTAAAAATGACGCAGAAAAATTAATCCATGCCTTTGTTACTTCTAGGTTGAACTACTGCAATGCTCTACTTTCCGGCTACCCGGAAAAAGCACTGAATAAACTTCAGTTAGTGCTAAATACGGCTGCTAGAATTCTGACTAGAACCAAAACATTTGATCATATTACTCCAGTGCTAGCCTCCCTACACTGGCTTCCTGTTAGGCAAGGGCTGATTTCAAGGTTTTACTGCTAACCTACAAAGCATTACATGGGCTTGCTCCTACCTATCTTTCCGATTTGGTCCTGCCGTACATACCTACACGTACGCTACGGTCACAAGACGTGGGCCTCCTAATTGTTCCTAGAATTTCTAAGCAAACAGCTGGAGGCAGGGCTTTCTCCTATAGAGCTCCATTTTTATGGAATAGTCTGCCTACCCATGTGAGAGACGCAGACTCAGTCTCAACCTTTAAGTCTTTACTGAAGACATATCTCTTCAGTAGGTCCTATGATTAAGTGTAGTCTGGCCCAGGGGTGTGAAGGTGAACGGAAAGGCTGGAGCAACGAACCGCCCTTGCTGTCTCTGCCTAGCCGGTTTCCCCTCTTTCCACTGGGATTCTCTGCCTCTACCCCTATTACAGGGGCTGAGTCACTGGCTTACTGGTGTTCTTCCATGCCGTCCCTAGGAGGGGTGCGTCATTTGAGTGGGTTGAGTCACTGACGTGGTCTTCCTGTCTGGGTTGGCGCCCCCCCTTGGGTTGTGCCGTGGCGGAGATCTTTGTGGGCTATACTCGGCCTTGTGATGGTATGTTGGTGGTTGGAGATATCCCTCCAGTGGTGTGGGGGCTGTGCTTTGGCAAAGTGGGTGGGGTTATATCCTACCTGTTTGGCCCTGTCCGGGGGTTTCATCTGATGGGGCCACAGTGTCTCCTGACCCCTCCTGTCTCAGCCTCCAGTATTTATGCTGCAGTAGTTTATGTGTCGGGGGGCTAGGGTCAGTCTGTCACATCTGGAGTATTTCTCTTGTCTTTTCCGGTGTCCTGTGTGAATTTAAATATACTCTCTCTAATTCTCTCTTTCTCTCTTTCTCTCTCCCGGAGGACCTGAGCCCTAGGACCATGCCTCAGAACTACCTGGCTTGATGACTCATTGCTGTCTCCTTGCTCCTTGATGACTCCTTGCTGTTCTGCCTGCAGCTATGGAACCCTGACCTGTTCACCGGACGTGCTACCTGTCCCAGACCTGCTGTTTTCAACTCTCTAGAAACAGCAGGAGCGGTAGAGATACTCTCAAAGATCGGCTATGAAAAAGCCAACTGACACTTACTCTTGTGTTACTGAATTGTTGCACCCTCGACAACTACTATGATTATTATTATTTGACCATGCTGGTCATTTATGAACATTTGAACATCTTGGCCATGTGCTGTTATAATCTCCACCCGGCACAGCCACAAGAGGACTGGCCACCCCTCATAACCTGGTTCCTCTCTAGGTTTCTTGCTAGGTTTTGTCCTTTCTAGGGAGTTTTTCCTAGCCACCGTGCTTCTACACCTGCATTGCTTGCTGTTTGGGTTTTAGGCTGGGTTTCTGTACAGCACTTTGAGATATCAGCTGATGTAAGAAGGGCTATATAAATACATTTGATTTGATTTGATTTGATTTAAACAGCTTGGAAAATTCCAGAAAATGATGTCATGGCTTTAGAAGCTTCTGATAGGCTAATTGACATCATTTGAGTCAGTTGGAGGTGTACCTGTGGATGTATTTCAAGGCCTACCTTCAAACTCAGTGCCTCTTTGCTTGACATCATGGGAAAATCAAAAGAAATCAGCCAAAAACCTCAGAAAAAGAATTGTAGACCTCCACAAATCTGGTACATCCTTGGGAGCAATTTCCAAATGCCTGAAGGTACCACGTTTATCTGTACAAACAATAGTACGCCAGTATAAACACCAATGGACCACGCAGCCATCATACCGCTCAGGAAAGAGACGTGTTCTGTCTCCAAGAGATGAACGTTCTTTGGTGCGAATTGTGCGAATCAATCCCAGAACAACAGCAAAGGATCTTGTGAAAATGCTGGAGGAAACAGGTACAAAAGTATCTATATCCACAGTAAAATGTGTCTTATATCGACATAACCTGAAAGGCCGCTCAGCAAGGAAGAAGCCACTGCTCAGCAAGGAAGAAGCCACTGCTCCAAAACCACCATAAAAAAGCCAGACTACGGTGTGCAACTGCACATGGGGACAAAGATGGTACTTTTTGGAGAAATGTCCTCTGGTCTGATGAAACAAAAATTGAACTGTTTGGCCATAACGACCATCGTTATGTTTAGAGGAAAAAAGGGGAGGCTTGCAAGCCGAAGAACACCATCCCAATCGTGAAGCACGGGGGTGGCAGCATCATGTTGTCGGGTACTTTGCTGCAGGAGGGACTGGTGCACTTCACAAAATAGTTGGCATCATGAGGAAGGAAAATTATGTGGATATATTCAAGCAACAATTCAAGACATCAGTCAGGAAGTTTGGTCGCAAATGGGTCTTCCAAATGGACAATGACCCCAAGCATACTTCCAAAGTTGTGGCAAAATGGTTTAAGGACTGTCACGACTTCCGCCAAAGTCGGTCCCTCTCCTTGTTCGGGCGGCGTTCGGCGGTCGACGTCACCGGCCTTCTAGCCATCGCCGATCCACTTTTCATTTTCCATTTGTTTTGTCCTTGCCTTATACACCTGGTTTCATTCCCCCAATTACTTGTTCATTATTTAACCCTCTGTTCCCCCATGTTTGATTGTGAGTTATTGTTTGTTTGTAATACGATCCGTTATTGTGGGCTCGATTATTGAGTTGTATTTGTGATTATTTGAGTAAATTACATTTATTACTCATATCTGCTGTCCTGCGCCTGACTCATCTACACCAGCTACACACAGGCAATATTACAGAATCACTCACCACCGAATGGAGTCAGCAGGAGCAGACGCCCTCCCTGTGGCGGTAGAGGAGCGCGTCCAGCAGCACGCGACCATGTTGCAACGTCTGGGCACCGCCATGGATCACGTGCTGCAGACGATGGATCGTTGGGAGAGAGGAGGAGGTCTTCCAGCGCCTCCACCAGCCCCACTACAGCAGACCCCACTGTCCACCCCTCCTTCACCCAGTCCCAGCGGGATTCAGCTCGCACTCCCGAGGGAGTATGATGGGACGGCTGACGGATCTTCCGCCCTCACAGGGCAACTCCACGATCCTGGTCGTTGTGGATCGGTTTTCTAAGTCCTGCCATCTCCTCCCTTTGCCCGGTCTCCCTTCGGCCCTACAGACTGCGGAGGCCCTGTTCACTCACGTTTTCCGGCACTACGGGGTGCCTGAGGACATAGTCTCTGATCGGGGTCCCCAGTTCACGTCCCGGGTATGGAGGGCATTCATGGAACGTCTGGGGGTCTCGGTCAGCCTCACCTCAGGTTTTCACCCCGAGAGTAACGGGCAGGTGGAGAGAGTAAACCAGGATGTGGGTAGGTTTCTGCGGTCATATTGCCAGGACTGGCCGGGGGAGTGGGCGGCGTTCATCCCCAGGGCAGAGATGGCCTAAAACTCACTCCGCCACTCCTCCACTAACCTCTCCCCCCTCCAGTTTGACTGGGGTATCAGCCGGTTCTGGCACCTTGGCATCAGAGCCAGATCGAGGCTCCTGCGTTGGACGAATGGTTTAAGAGCTTGGAGGAGACCTTGGACGCCGCTCATGTGCACCTGCAATGGGCCGTGAGGCAGCAGAAGGCGAGCACCGACAGCCACTGCAGAGAGGCCCCGGTGTTCGCACCAGGGGACCAGGTCTGGCTCTCGACCCGCGGTTTGTGGGCCCGCGGTTTGTGTCGCCATTCAAAGTCCTGAGGAGACTGAACGAGGTATGCTACAGGTTAGAGCTTCCCCGAGATTACCGTATTAATCCCTCGTTCCATGTGTCTCTCCTCAGGCCGGTGGTGGCTGGTCCACTCCTGGAGGCTGACGTGCGGGATGTTCCTCCGCCTCCTCTGGACACCGAGGGGGCCCCGGCTTATGCTGTTCGAGCCATCCTGGACTCGATGTGTCGGGCGAGGGGCCTTCAGTACCTCGTGGAGTCTTAGGGGTACGGTCTGGAGGAGAGATGCTGGTTGCCGGTGGAGAGCGTCTTGGACCCTTCGTTGTTGCGGGAGTTCCATCGTCTCCATCCGGATCGCCCTGCGCCTCATCCTCCGGATCGTCCCCGAGGTCGGTGTCGGCACGCTGCTGGAGCCGCGCGTCAAGGGGGGGGTACTGTCACGACTTCCGCCGAAGTCGGTCCCTCTCCTTGTTCGGGCGGCGTTCGGCATTCGGCGTCACCGGCCTTCTAGCCATCGCCGATCCACTTTTCATTTTCCATTTGTTTTGTCTTTGTCTTACACACCTGGTTTCATTCCCCCAATTACTTGTTCATTATTTAACCCTCTGTTCCCCCATGTTTGTTTGTGAGTGATTGTTTGTTTGTAATACGGTCCGTTATTGTGGGCTTGATTATTGCGTTGTATTTGTGATTATTTGAGTAAATTACGTTTATTACTCATATCTGCTGTCCTGCGCCTGACTCCTCTACACCAGCTACACACAGGCAATATTCAAGGACAACAAAGTCAAGGTATTGGAGTGACCATCACAAGGCCTTGACCTCAATCCTATAGAAAGTTTGTGGGCAGAATTGAAAAAGTGTGTGTGAGCAAGGAGGCCTACAAACCTGACACAATTACACCAGCTCTGTCAGGAGGAATGGGCCAAAATTCACCCAATTTATTGTAGGAAGCTTGTGGAAGGCTATCCGAAACGTTTGACCCAAGTTAAACAATTTAAAGGCAATGCTGCAAAATACTAATTGAGGGTATGTAAACTTCTGACCCACTGGGAATGTGATGAAAGAAATTAAAGCTGAAATAAATAATTCTCTCTACTATTATTCTGACATTTCACGTTCTTAAAATAAAGTGGTGATCCTAACTGACCTAAGACAGGGAATTTTTACTAGGATTAAATGTCAGGAATTGTGAAAAACTGAGTTTAAATGTATTTGGCTAAGGTGTATGTAAACTTCCGACTTCAGCTGTATATATTCTTATTCCATTCCTTTACTTAGATTTGTGTGTATTAGGTAGTTGTTGGGGAATTGTTAGATATTACTGCACTGTCGGAACTAGAAGCACAAGCATTTCGCTACACTCGCTATAACATCTGCTAACGTGTATGTGACTAATAAAATGTGATTTGATTTTAAAGGACACAGCCATCTTATTCCTTTGTTCTCCTCCATGCGGCCTGAACATTCTAGAAGCCATAACAGACTTAAATCACAGACTGATTATAATATAATTTAATGTTCAGGATCTCCAAGGGCCTCATTTATATCTGTTGTGTAAATTTAACAATATATATCTGCGTCCGTCATTTGTGAAAAGACTACACAGGCACAAAAATATTTAGATTTATAAACGTGGCGCACGGCATACATACACGTATATATCAGACCCATCGTGAAACTGTGCGCATGTGAACGAGCATTATAACTTTGCCTTTTATGATGACAATAATGCCCTTATTTGCTGAATACTTTGGACGTATTGGAATTAGACCAAGACAGTATCTAAGGAAATAGCGATGCATGGTGAACTTGATCACTGTCTTTAGAGATGTGGGCAGAATGTTTTCTTTTGCAGTGACATTTCTTGTATCTGACTGTGTCTGAAAGATAAAAACAATTGCCCATTGTTGTGGACCTGTACACAGATTGTTTGAATTCAATAATGTTTTGCATTTACTTTTTCCCGAACCTAAATATGCTGCACTGCTTGCGATTTCTGAAACATTGTCTACTCTGAACAAAAAGGAAACTACAGCAGGCCTACTTACAGTGGTAGCCTACACATGCAAAATATCAAATGTCTGTTCACCTATTAAAATCTACTGTATCTTATAAACTGGCTCCCTTTCGGATGCAAAAACATGAAATGAATAAATTATTATTATTATTATTATGCTCGTGGTAATTTGTTGTATGGCTATTTTGGGGATATTAACTCATCGTGGCCAGAAAAGGTGAGGAATATATCCTTCAATGGTTATGATATATGTATTATGTTTATAAATGAAACATTGTCTACATGAGAAATGTGACATTACAGTATTCAGACTTAGTTTTTGTATTTGTATTTATTAAGATTTCCATTAGCTTCTACCAAGGCAGCAGCTACTCTTTCTGGGGTCCAAACACATTAAGGCACTTACATAACACATAAAACAAAAGATAAACAGTACATCATATAACATTACTACACCACTACATACAGCGCATTCTGAAAGTATTCAGACCCCTTGACTTTTTCCACAATTTGTTACGTTACAGCCTTATTCTAAAATTGATTAAATAAAAATAAATGCTCATCAATCTACACACAATAGCCCATAATGACAATGCAAAAACAGTTTTTTAGATTTTTGGGAAAATAAAAAACAGAAATACCTTATTTACATAAGTATTCAGACCATTTGCTATGAGACTCAAAATTGAGCACAGATGCATCCAGTTTCCATTGACGATCCTTGAGATGTTTCTACAACTTGATCAGAATCCACCTGTGATAAATTCAATTGATTTGACATGATTTGGAAAGGCACACACCTGTCTATATAAGGTCCCACAGTTGACACTGCATGTCAGATCAAAAACCAAGCCATGAGGTTGAAGAAATTGTCTGTAGAGCTCAGAGACAGGACTGTGTCGAGGCACAGATCTGGGGAAGGGTACCAAAACATTTCTGCAATATTGAAGGTCCCCAAGACACAGTGGCCTACCCATCATTCTTAAATGGAAGAAGTTTGGAACCACCGAGACTCTTCCTAGAGCTGGCCACCTGACCAAACTGAGCAATCAGGGGAGAAGGGTTTTGGTCAGGGAGGTGACCAAGAACTCGATGGTCACTCTGACAGAGCTCTAGAGTTCCTCTGTGGAGATGGGAGAACCTTCCAGAAGGACAATCATCTCTGCAGCACACCATCAATCAGGCCTTTATGGTAGAGTGGCCAGACGGAAGCCACTCCTCAGTAAAAGGTACATGACAGCCCGCTTAAAGTTAAAGACTCTCAGACCATGAGAAACAAGATTCTCTGGTCTGATGAAACCAAGAATAAACTCTATGGCCTGAATGCCAAGCGCCACGTCTGGAGGAAACCTGGCACCTTCCCTACGGTGAAGCATGGTGGTGGCAGCATCATGCTGTGGGGATGTTTTTCAGCGGCAGGGACTGGGAGACTAGTCAAATCAAATCAACTCAAACATTATTTGCCACATGCACAGAATACAACAAGTGTAGACTTTACCGTGAAATGCTTACTTACAAGCCCTTAACCAACAGTGCAGTTCAAGAAGTAATAATCAAAAGTAATACAATAAGAATAAGAATAACGAGGCACCGGTACCGAGTCAGTGTGCAGGGGAACACGCTAGGTAATCTGTACATGTAGGTGGGGACGAAGTGACTATGCATAGGTAACAAACAAACAGCGAGTAGCAGCAGTGTACAAGAGGGTTGTGTCATCAGCAAACTTAATAATGGTGTTGGAGTCGTGTTTGGCCACGCAGTCGTGGGTGAACAGGGAATACAGGAGGGGACTAAGTACACACCCCTGAGGGGCCCCGGTGTTGAGGATCAGCGTGGCAGACATGTTGTTGCCTACTCTTACCTTAGTCAGGAACGAGGCAAAGCTGAACAGAGCAAAGTACAGAGAGATCCTTGATGAAAACCCACTCCAGATTGCTCAGGTCCTCAGACTAGGGTGAAGGTTCACTTTCCAACATGACAACGACTCTAAGCACACAGCCAAGACAACGCAGGAGTGACTTCGGGACACATCACTGAATGACGTTGAGTGGCCCAGCCAGAGCCCGGATCTCTGGAGAGACCTGAAAATAGATGTGCAGCAACACTCCCCATCCAACTTGACAGAGCTGCCAGTCTGAATACTCATGTAAATGTATTTTTTTTATTTTATAAATTTGCCAAAAATTCTAAAAACCTGTTTTTGCTTTGTCATTATGGGGTATTGTGTGTAGCTTGATGAGGGGGAAAAAAAACAATTTAATCCATTTTAGAATAAAGCTGTAACGTAACAAAATGTGTATAAAGTCAAGGGGTCTGAATACTTTCCGAAGGCACTGTAAATAAGAGATGGGACGAATGGTAGCCTATTCTTATAGCCTATCCTAACTTGTTGTAGGCCTATAGGCTATTTCACAAATATGAAACCATCACAGTCAGAAAAGGTGATGAATTTATTCTGATGATCATTTGAAATGAAACAAATAATGGGAAATAGAAGCCTAGTTCAAATAATTTTAGAATACAAAGATAAAAATAAATAGATTTTTGCTCTTCTCACTAACAGTTAATGATTGCATCTTGTTATTATATTTCGCTTCCTGTTTTTTTGTCATCAATAAGGGTGTCATCATATAATCCCTATTTACACAAGGTTACGTTACTACTGGGCTACTTCTGTCTTCTAGCAATACAATACTTCAACCAGTAGAAACGCTGCGTATTCATGGTCTAAAGTTTGTAGGAGGATAAGCACATTCTCACATCAAGTTCAGTTTTAATCAATTCCAACTTTTGTGTGAAAACTGGCACACAGATGTTTTGGCGCATAGTTTGTGCAAAAATGTATAAATGAGGCCCCAGGTCTTCACTTCCTATATTTCATTGTATGTTGTATTTCATGATCATTCTCATTTTGTTTGCAAATATTTGGATGAGTGATATTGAATGTTGCTTGTATAAATCAATTGTGTTTTCCTTGTTACTCTTGTAAAGAACTCCAATTGATTCTCAAAGAATTCAAACCAGATTAAATCAATGTATTACTATTATTCTAATTGTAGTCTTATAGAGTAAAATAACTCATACAGTAAGTCAGTACTTCTTAGAAGACCATTTGCCCAATAACTAGACTGGTGCATCGTTACTTTTATAGTATTAAGTGTACACACTACCTTACATACTGAAGGCATAAATGTAAAAAAATAACGATATAGCCTATCTGTTTATCTGTAGCCTCACATCAAAGATATATGGCTGGGAACAAGACTGGCAGCCCGTGAACAGAAAGTGTGGGGTTTGTATTGGGTCTAGTCCACAGAGTGCACAGCCTGTCTGTCTGTCAATCCATTATCATGCCTCCTGTTGCCATGGCTCTTAGTCCGCTGACGGAAAAAAAGGAAGTGTCAACAGTCGTCGTGGAGATAGAGAGAAGCTCTCCTGCCTCATACTCCCCCATGCAGAGGCTTATACTGTGGCAGCCAAACAGCCAGCCTCACAGCCAGCCTTGTAGACAGCCAGACAGCCTCACAGCTAGCCTCGCAGCCAGCCAGCCTCACAGCCAGCCTCACAGTCAGCCAGACAGCTTCACAGCCAGCCTCGTAGCCAGCCAGACAGCCTCAATGCCAGCCACACAGCCAGCCAGTCTTGCAGCCAGCCAGAAAGCCAGCATCACAGCCAGCCAGCTAGCCAGCCAGCCTCACATTAATAGATGATATGTCCCATTCCTCTTTGATGCTTTATATGTTAGTAAGCTCTCCGGAGAGCCTACGACTTTCTCCTGCTACAGATTTACCTAGTGAGAGGCAGAGTTAGTATAGTTAGTATAGTATAGAGTTAGAACGCTCAGCACTATTTTACAGTTGTATATGGTTATTGATTTGACACCCAGTGTTTTGTTATTGCTTCGGTGCTGTATCCATTTTAACGTGAGGAGTAAAGAGTTTGTTATAAAAGACTTGATTATTGTGGTGGGGAAGTAGGTTAGATGCTTCAGAGTCTATAACTACAGCCCAGAGTTTGCTCTGGTCAGGTCACATGGTCAAGATCAAGACGCCCTAGTTATGATGAGAGCAGAAAGCAAAGAAGTACAACAAATGGCCTCCATGTGGCACCCTGCTGACATTCTAGTTTATTAGCTGACACTGATCTGTTGGATTATCCCTTTCTCCACTCCCATCTCTCTCGCAGCAAAACAAAGTTTAAGACTCATTTGCTGGTCAATTGTGACTTTTTCTCCGTTCTGCCAAGCGTATGTTTAAGCTCTCAGAACATCAGAGTCCCATACCATTTTTTTCCAATAAGAGGAAGCGGAAGGCTTCTGCACACTGCATTGTGAATCCTTGAAATGAATTTAATTGAAGGCTATCATCGCCTCCTGGAGTGGAGTTCAAATGGAATGCAAACAGTCTTCAGCTTCTCTCCTCTTAAAAAAAATGATACTGCTGCTGTTCTACTGACACTGCTCTGCTGCTCTACTGACACTGCTCTACTGCTCCACTGCTCTACTGATACTAATCTACTGCTCTACTGACACTGCTCTACTGCTCTACTGCTCTACTGACACTGCTCTACTGCTCTACTGACACTGCTCTACTGCTCTACTGCTCTACTGACACTGCTCTACTGACACTGCTCTACTGCTCTACTGCTCTACTGACACTGCTCTACTGCTCTACTGCTCTACTGACACTGCTCTACTGACACTGCTCTACTGCTCTACTGACACTGCACTACTGCTCTACTGACACTGCTCTACTGACACTGCTCTACTGCTCTACAGCTCTACTGATACTGATCTACTGCTCTACTGACACTGCTCAACTGATCTACTGCTCTACTGACACTGCTCTACTGCTCTACTGACACTGTTCTACTGCTCCACTGCTCTACTGACACTGCTCTACTGCTCTACTGACACTGCTCTACTGACACTGCTCTACTGACACTGCTCTACTGCTCTACTGACACTGCTCTACTGCTCTACTGATACTGATCTACTGCTCTACTGACACTGCTCTACTGCTCTACTGACACTGCTCTACTGCTCTACTGACACTGTTCTACTGCACTACTGCTCTACTGCTCTACTCACACTGCTCTACTGCTCTACTGCTCTACTGACACTGCTCTACTGCTCTACTAATACTGCACCACTGCTCTACTGATACTGCTCTACTGACACTGCTCTACTGCTTTACTAACACTGCTCTACTGCTCTACTGCTCTACTGATACTGCTCTACTGCTCTACTGGCACTGCTCTACTGCTCTACTGCTCTACTGACACTGCTCTACTGACACTGCTCTACTGCTCTACTGACACTGCTCTACTGCTCTACTGACACTGCTCCACTGCTCTACTGCTCTACTGCTCTACTGCTCTACTGACACTGCTCTACTGACACTGCTCTACTGCTCTAATGACACTGCTCTACTGCTCTACTGTTCTACTGATACTGATCTACTGCTCTACTGACACTGCTCTACTGCTCTACTGCTCTACTGACACTGCTCTACTGCTCTACTGACACTGTTCTACTGCACTACTGCTCTACTGCTCTACTCACACTGCTCTACTGCTCTACTGCTCTACTGACACTGCTCTACTGCTCTACTAATACTGCTCCACTGCTCTACTGATACTGCTCTACTGACACTGCTCTACTGCTCTACTAACACTGCTCTACTGCTCTACTGCTCTACTGATACTGCTCTACTGCTCTACTGACACTGCTCTACTGCTCTACTGCTCTACTGACACTGCTCTACTGCTCTACTGACACTGCTCTACTGCTCTACTGCTCTACTGACACTGCTCTACTGCTCTACTGACACTGCTCCACTGCTCTACTGCTCTACTGATAATGATCTACTGATACTGCTCTACTGACCTACTGATACTGCTCTACTGCTCTACTGATACTGCTCTACAGCTCTACTGCTCTACTGACACTGCTCTACTGCTCTACTGACACTGCTCCACTGCTCTACTGATACTGCTCT
Organism: Salmo salar; assembly: GCF_965601325.2. Taxonomy (NCBI): domain Eukaryota; kingdom Metazoa; phylum Chordata; class Actinopteri; order Salmoniformes; family Salmonidae; genus Salmo; species Salmo salar. The sequence goes on along the minus strand of NC_138294.1, from coordinate 83,487,376 downwards.
ACTGCTCCACTGCTCTACTGATACTGCTCTACTGCTCTACTGACACTGCTCTACTGCTCTACTGACACTGCTCTACTGCTCTACTGATAATGATCTACTGATACTGCTTTACTGCTCTACTGACACTGCTCTACTGCTCTACTGATAATTATCTACTGATACTGCTCTACTGCTACTGCTCTACTGCTCTACTGCTCTACTGATACTGCTCTATTGCTCTACTGCTCTACTGCTCTACTGACACAGGTCTACTGCTACTGCTCTACTGCTCTACTGATGATGATCTACTGATACTGCTCCACTGCTCTACTGACACTGCTCTACTGCTCTACTGCTCTACTGATACTGCTCTACTGCTCTACTGACACTGCTCTACTGCTCTACTGATAATGATCTACTGATACTGCTCTACTGCTCTACTGATACTGCTCTACTGCTCTATTGATAATGATCTACTGATACTGCTCTACTGTTACTGCTCTACTGCTCTACTGCTCTACTGACACTGCTCTACTGCTCTACTGACACTGCTCTACTGCTCTACTGATAATGATCTACTGATACTGCTCTACTGCTACTGCTCTACTGCTCTACTGATACTGCTCTACTGCTCTACTGACACTGCTCTACTGCTCTACTGATAATAATCTACTGATACTGCTCTACTGCTCTACTGACACAGGTCTACTGATACTGCTCTACTGCTCTACTGATACTGATCTACTGCTCTACTGATAATGATCTACTGATACTGCTCCACTGCTCTACTGACACTGCTCTACTGCTCTACTGCTCTACTGATACTGCTCTACTGCTCTACTGATACTGCTCTACTGCTCTACTGTCACTGCTCTACCACTCTACTGATAATGATCTACTGATACTGCTCTACTGCTCTACTGATACTGCTCTACTGCTCTACTGATACTGCTCTACTGCTCCACTGCTCTACTGATACTGCTCTACTGCTCTACTGACACTGCTCTACTGCTCTACTGACACTGCTCTACTGCTCTACTGATAATGATCTACTGATACTGCTCTACTGCTCTACTGCTCTACTGATACTGCTCTACTGCTCTACTGACACTACTCTACTGCTCTACTGATAATGATCTACTGATACTGCTCTACTGCTCTACTGCTCTACTGACACAGGTCTACTGATACTGCTCTACTGCTCTACTGATAATGATCTACTGATACTGCTCTACTGCTCTACTGCTCTACTGACACAGGTCTACTGATACTGCTCTACTGCTCTACTGATACTGATCTACTGCTCTACTGATAATGATCTACTGATACTGCTCCACTGCTCTACTGACACTGCTCTACTGCTCCACTGCTCTACTGATACTGCTCTACTGCTCTACTGATACTGCTCTACTGCTCTACTGATACTGCTCTACTGCTCTACTGACACTGCTCTACTGCTCTACTGCTCTACTGATACTGCTCTACTGCTCTACTGATACTGATACTGCTCTACTAATACTGCTCCACTGCTCTACTGCTCTACTGATATTGCTCTACTGATACTGCTCCACTGCTCTACTGACACTGCTCTACTGACACTGCTCTACTGATACTGCTCTACTGCTCTACTGATACTGCTCTACTGCTCTACTGCTCTACTAATACTGCTCCACTGCTCTACTGCTCTACTGATATTGCTCTACTGATACTGTTCCACTGCTCTACTGATACTGCTCTACTGGTCTACTGCTCTACTGATACTGCTCCACTGCTCTACTGATACTGCTCCACTGCTCTACTGATACTGCTCTACTGATACTGCTCCACTGCTCTACTGATACTGCTCTAATGATGCTACTCTACTGATACTGCTCCACTGCTTTACTGATACTGCTCTACTGATACTGCTCTACTGCTCTACTGATACTGCTCCACTGCTCTATTGATACTGCTCTACTGCTCTACTAATACTGCTCTACTGATATTGCTCTACTGATACTGCTCCACTGCTCTACTGATACTGCTCTAATGATGCTGCTCTACTGAGACTGCTCCACTGCTCTACTGATACTGCTCTACTGCTCTACTGATACTGCTCCACTGCTCTACTGTTGCTGCTCCACTGATACTGCTCTACTGATACTGCTCCACTGCTCTACTGATACTGCTCTACTGATACTGCTCTACTGATACTACTCTACTGCTCTACTGATACTGCTCCACTGCTCTACTGCTCTACTGATACTGCTCTACTGCTCTACTGACACTGCTCTACTGCTCTACTGCTCTACTGATACTGCTCTACTGCTCTACTGATAATGCTCTACTGCTCTACTGATACTGCTCTACTGATACTGTTCTACTGCTCTACTGATACTGCTCTACTGCTAATGCTCTACTGATACTGCTCTTCTGCTCTACTGATACTGCTCTACAGCTCTACTGCTCTACTGATACTGCTCCACTGCTCTACTGCTACTGCTCAACTGCTCTACTGCTCTACTGCTCTACTGATTCTGCTCCACTGCTCTACTGCTCTACTGATAATGCTCTACTGATACTGCTCTACTGCTCTACTGCTCTATTGACACTGCTCTACTGCTCTACTGCTCTACTGATACTGCTCTACTGCTCTACTGATACTGCTCCACTGCTCTACTGCTCTACTGATATTGCTCTACTGATACTGCTCCACTGCTCTACTGATACTGCTCTACTGCTCTACTGATACTGCTCTACTGCTCTACTGATACTGCTCTACTGCTCTACTGCTCTACTGATAATGCTCTACTGATACTGCTCTACTGCTCTACTGATACTGCTCTACAGCTCTACTGCTCTACTGATACTGCTCCACTGCTCTACTGCTACTGCTCAACTGCTCTACTGCTCTACTGCTCTACTGATTCTGCTCCACTGCTCTACTGCTCTACTGATACTGCTCTACTGCTCTACTGATACTGCTCTACTGCTCTACTGCTCTATTGACACTGCTCTACTGCTCTACTGCTCTACTGATACTGCTCTACTGCTCTAATTATACTGCTCTACTGCTCTACTGATACTGCTCCACTGCTCTACTGCTCTACTGATATTGCTCTACTGATACTGCTCCACTGCTCTACTGATACTGCTCTACTGCTCTACTGCTCTACTGATACTGCTCTACTGCTCTACTGACACTGCTCTACTGCTCTACTTATACTGCTCTACTGCTCCACTGCTCTACTTATATTGCTCTACTGATACTGCTCCACTGCTCTACTGATACTGCTCTACTGCTCTACTGCTCTACTGATACTGCTCTACTGCTCCACTGGTCTACTGATACTGCTCTACTGCTCTACTGATATTGCTCTACTGATACTGCTCCTCTGCTCTACTGATACTGCTCTACTGCTCTACTGACACTGCTCTACTGCTCTACTGCTCTACTGATACTGCTCTACTGCTCTACTAATACAGCTCCACTGCTCTACTGCTCTACTGATATTGCTCTACTGATACTGCTCCACTGCTCTACTGATACTGCTCTACTGCTCTACTGCTCTACTGCTACTGCTCAACTGCTCTACTGCTCTTCTGCTCTACTAATACTACTCCACTGCTCTACTGATATTGCTCTACTGATACTGCTCCACTGCTCTACTGATACTGCTCTACTGATACTGCTCTACTGCTCTACTGATATTGCTCTACTGATACTGCTCCACTGCTCTACTGATACTGCTCTACTGCTCCACTGCTCTACTTATACTGCTCTACTGCTCTACTGATATTGCTCTACTGATACTGCTCCACTGCTCTACTGATACTGCTCTACTGCTCTACTGATACTGCTCTACTGCTCTACTGATACTGCTCTACTGCTCTACTGACACTGCTCTACTGCTCTACTGCTCTACTGATACTGATACTGCTCTACTAATACTGCTCCACTGCTCTACTGCACTACTGATACTGCTCTACTGATACTGCTCCACTGCTCTACTGATACTGCTCTACTGATACTGCTCTACTGATACTGCTCTACTGCTCTACTGATACTGCTCTACTGCTCTACTGATACTGCTCTACTGCTTTGCTGCTCTACTGCTAATGCTCTACTGCTGCTCTACTGATACTGCTCTATTGACACTGCTCTACTGCTAATGTTCTACTGCTGCTGCTCTACTGCTGCTGCTCTACTGCTGCTCTACTGCTCTACTGCTGCTGCTCTACTGCTGCTGCTCTACTGCTCTACTGCTGCTCCACTGCTCTACTGCTTCTGCTCTACTTCTGCTCTGCTACTCTACTGCTAATGTTCTACTGCTGCTCTGCTGCTGCTCTGCTGCTGCTCTGCTGCTCTACTGCTGCTCTACTGCTGTTCTACTGCTGCTGCTCTACTGCTCCTCTACTAGTGCTCTACTGATACGGCTCTACTGCTCTACTGATACTGCTCTACTGCTTTGCTGCTCTACTGCTAATGCTCTACTGCTGCTCTACTGATACTGCTCTATTGACACTGCTCTACTGCTAATGTTCTACTGCTGCTCTGCTGCTGCTCTGCTGCTGTTCTGCTGCTCTACTGCTGCTCTGCTGCTCTACTGCTGCTGCTCTAATTCTGCTCTGCTGCTCTACTGCTAATGCTTTACTGCTGCTCTTCTGCTGGTCTGCTGCTGCTCTGCTGCTGCTGCTCTACTACTCTACTGCTGCTCTACTGCTGCTGCTCTAAGTCTCTACTGCTGCTCTACTAGTGCTCTACTGCTGCTGCTCTACTGCTTCTCTACTAGTGTTCTACTGCTGCTCTACTGCTGCTCTACTAGTGCTCTACTGCTGCTGCTCTACTGCTCTACTGCTTCTCTACTAGTGTTCTACTGCTGCTCTACTGCCCTACTGCTGCTCTACTGCTCTACTGTTGCTTGTAGAGGAGGTACAAATGAGTCCTTTTCAACCACCCACTCCTCTCTCGCCCTCTCTCTCTCTCTATGGATATTTTTCATTTGGGCAAAAGTCCGTCCTCTCTCCTCCGTGACCCGGAAAGCGTTGGAGGGGTCGAGGAGTGTGTACATTCGTTAGTAGGCAAATGGAAGATGGCCCTCCCCTCCTCGATAGCCTCCTTTTGCTGAGGAAGCACACATGTATCCTACCTGAGTCCTTCGCCGAAGTTTTGAAATCTGCCGCACCCCCTTTGAATCAACTATTGTTTTCTCGAAGGAGTAAAGTATGCAAACATTTAAAAACGATGTGCTACTTATCCTTTATCTATAAAACGATTTTCTTTATCACTTTATACATTTATTTTGGAATTCCACCTGTAAACATTATTTTATGATGGGCAATTGTAGAAGAGCCTCATTTCATACAAGTGCATTTTCGTCCACTTTCCCTGGCCTCGCCGCCTGTCCTCGATTACCTTTGACCTTTTTCAAAATAAGGCCAGAGAAGACGGAGGAGAGATGATGCAGGAATTGAGAATCTAATTGAGAGAAGTCCAAAGACTGAGGATGGAGAGAATGAGCCACACAACACATAACCTCACCCTCATTATCCAGTCAACCTCAATGACTGGTGAAGGCTAGGGAAGTGTAACATGAAGTACCAGAGTGGGGCATGAGAGTGTCTGATATACATAATACTAGAAACCAGTTGGGGGGATTTACATCTTAGTTACTTTTATTTTTATTTCACCTTTATTTAACCAGGTAGGCCAGTTGAGAACAAGTTCTCATTTACAACTGCGACCTGACCAAGATAAAGCAAAGCAGGGCAACACAAACAACAATACAGAGTTACACATGGGATAAACAAACGAACAGTCAATAACAATAGAATTTTAAAAAATGTAATAGAATTCTAGATAGAGTGTGTGCAAATGGCGTAAGGAAATAGTAGCAAAGTCACTACAATTTAACACTTAGCAGACGCTCATATCCAAAGCGGCTTATAGTAGTGAGCTCAAACATTTCGATACTTTTTCATACTGGTCCCCAGTGGGAATTGAACCCACAACTCTGGCATTGCAAGCACCATGCTCTAACAACTGAGCCAGAATTAACCTCTTATCTAGGTCCCAGGGTTTTCCCTAGTCAGGCCATCACATGATCAGGCAAAACTCAGGCACCTAGCCATAGCGAATGGTTTGCTGTGAATAATATGGTACCTCTATCATGACTTTGAAGAAAGTTGTGCCTTGTATTAATGTGAATCCTTCAGGGTAGGAAACACAGTTCTTCAGTTCAACTCTTTTATCATAATTCAATTAGGTTTGTGTAAACAGTGGGGAGCGAAGCATGGTAGCAAAACAAAACCAGCCATGCCTGAAGTCACAATTATTAATGTGGAATCTGTTTTGGCCTCTGGAACGGTGGCAAAACGTATTGTCACTCTGCTCAACTTGGTCCCATGTTTTTCCTCATTCAAGTTCCTCTATGTTTACGTTATGGTTAAAGGTATGTCTTAGACTATAGATTAGGAAATAAACTATGGTTATGACAGCGTCCTCTATATCCCCTTTTCTTAAATGGAAGAAAATGTGAACAACCCATGCTTAGGTTTAGCATGCACATCACTTTGCTGAAATACAATGAATCACAGTGCAAGTGTTACCTGTTTGTCATCCGGCAAGCCGATACGTCACCAGTTGAGTGGAATGTATTTAGAGAGGATTAAACCCACATGATGATTCCCAGCAAGCACAGTAACCAAATCACACACGATTCGAGAGAGAGTGGCAGATTTCCATCTCAAATGATTTAAGTGGTTGTCACCGAAGGAGCGATGGAGCCTGTGCTACCGCTCCAATCAGATGGACCAATGACCTCCATTTCACAGGTGTCATCCCCTCTGTCACTTTCATTTTCCCATCTGACCCTCCCGCCTGCCTGTCATATCTAGATCCGGATGAATTTCCATCTCTCCAAAGACATACAGAGTCCAGTCACTCATTGTGTTGCAGTTATTCAAAGGAAAATACATTGACGAGCGTCCACACTTAGGCTAAGGCAATGGTCGAAGCCCACTTTAGTCAGACAGAATACAGATCACTATTAATGTTTAACATGTCAATTCAGTACTCATTGGAATGAAAATGATGTTGAGAAAGCTCGTATTGCATTTAACATGAACTAAATACTTCATAACAGGCCATGGGCTGTGTATGCATGCAGGGAATGGTGCTTGAATCCGTGAAAAATGTTGTATCAAGATGCACATTGATTTTCCCTTAGGCTACCGTAGATATGATTAAGTTAGCACTGCACACATTCATGCTAACCGTGTTCAACATTCCACAGACGAAAGCTAGATCTTCCCTTGATCATTTCCATTTAGAATCCCCTTGAAAGAATCAGTTAGCCTGTGAGACCAATGGGAGCACCTTGAGTACTATGGTCATGTAAATATATCCTCTCTGAGTACAGTTCTGGTTTTGATTGGAGGGGGGGAGGGGGCATGGAGTCGATTACTTACATGGCTATACTTAATTGTATCCATTTGTGAGACAGTAAGATAATTAATACAAATGGCTAAGGGAAAGAATAAATAAATTCCAGCACGGGCATGCAACAGAGAGCATTATTGATTTCTATAATTAAAGGAAGTCGTGTAGGGAGTAGAGAATGAAGCCAACTACAGCACGGGTTGCCAGATACCCTCTGCCTACAGCATCTGCCAGGTCCGTCACTTTTCAAACAACAGCGGTTCAATGAGGCACCATGCACATCGCTGTGATATACAGACAAGGCAGAGAGCTGAACTAATGTCCGGATGAGAAACCCTCCTCATAATCACATGGAGCTGCTATGATCATTAATAGAGACGTCTTCCATGCAGGTGGTCTTGGCAGAGACTGCTGAGGTTTGGATGAAGCATAAGATGGATAGGCCTTGTATAGCCAATACTGACCATTGGGCACAGGATGATACAGATCTACCTGGTTTCCTTTTGATTCCCAACTTGGTAATGGGAGCAAATGTCGTGCCTCTGAGCAATGAAAAATCTATAAACTCATGATGTTTGATGAAATATTTAATACGTGTTGCCTGCATGGAATGCATAAACTATATGAGAAGACCGCATCCACTTCCAGATGTAACAGTGCCATCTATGGACGTACAGAGGTAACATCATTGTATCACTTCTGGCAACAGTTCCCTTTTGTTTTTAGCATCACCGTATCCAGGAAACGCCAGCGGGACAGTGGTCGGAGACCATTACACAGTACTACTCAAAGTCATTGGCTTCAGATCAAATGTTCTATACATCACATCAAAACCGTGCCTAGACTGTCAAATAGTATGGTGCCCACTCTATTTGTTCATTATATATGTTTATACAGTTTACACTGCCTTGAAGGTGAAAATGCATGCATTACTCCTCACCTTATCAATCCACCCATTCAAGCCCCTGCATTCACAGAATTAGTTCAACTGGAGAACTCATTTTGAGGACTACATTATTCCTCAGGAGACAACCCCTCTAATACCTGTATTTGAAATGTTGAATCCATTACGAATAGGTGTTTTTTTTTACCTTGTGGCATACTCAATGGGCCTGATATACTGGCTTGGCACCATGCTGAGAGAAACAGAATGGTGAGAGAGAGAGAGAGAGAGAGAGAGAGAGAGAGAGAGAGAGAGAGAGAGAGAGAAAGAGAGAGAGTGAGTGAGTGAGTGTGAGAGAGTGAGCGAGAGAAAGGGTGGGGGGTGGTGAGAGGACATGCTGCTGGGTTGTGTTAGAGGAGGCATCACATGACAATGTGTAAACAGGAAACAGCACAGACTGAGCTCAGGATAAAAATAAACCTAAAGTCTCGGATAAGTTGGACCCCATCATCACTGCTGGGCGGGTAAACCCACTCACGCCCTCTCGAACAAAGTTCGGGTGAGGTCATCTCGTTTAATGAGTACTGTAGGATCAAGTGCAGTATACTGCAGGTCTACAAGTCTGGGTATAAGTTGTTTTTGTTTAGAGTGCTCTATCACTTGAAATTGTCTCGTTGGGTCATACAGGAGCAATATCTATTATATGTTTCTTCAGGCTGGATTAAGGAGCTCTTTGTACAATACTATGGGATAAAGAAAGGAAAAATAGGGAACAAGAGGTGAAGAAACCTACTGGTTGGAAACCATGCATTCCAGTCTGTTGTGCCCACATGCTTCAAGATGGCCACCATCGTTCCTGTTCCCAAGAAAGCCTGAACTAAATTACTATTGCCCCTTAGCACTCACTTCTATCATCATGAAGTGGAATACCTATGTAAGAATGCTGTTCATTGACTACAGCTCAGGACTTTACACCATAGTACCCTCCAAACTCGTCATTAAGCTCGAGACCCTGCGTCTCGACCCCACCCTGTGCAACTGGGTCCTGGACTTTCTGACGGGCCGCCCCCAGGTGGTGAGTGTAGGAAACAACATCTCTACCCCGCTGATCCTCAACACTGGGGCCCCACAAGGGTGCGTTCTCAGCCCTCTCCTGTACTCCCTGTTCATCCATGACTGCGTGGCTATGCACGCCTCCGATTCAATCATCAAGTTTGCAGACGACAATACAGTGGTAGGCTTGATTACCAACAATGACGAGACGGCCTACAGGAAGGAGGTGAGGGCCCTCGGAGTGTGGTGTCAGGAAAAACACCCACACTCAACGTCAACAAAACAAAGGAGATGGTCGTGGACTTCAGGAAACAGCAGAGGGAGCTTCCCCCAATCCACATCGACGGGACAGTAGTGGAGAAGGTGGAAAGTTGTAAGTTACTCGGCATACACATCACGGACAATCTGAAATGGTCCACCCACACAGACAGTGTGGTGAAGAAGGAGCCTGAAGAAATTTGTCTTGTCACCTAAAACACTCACAAACTTTTACAGATGCACAATCGAGAGCATCCTGTCGGGCTGTATCACTGCCGGGTACGGCGCCCACAACCACAAGGCTCTCCAGAGTAGAGGTCGACCGATTAATCGGAATGGCCGATTAACTAGGACCGATTTCAAGTTTTCATAACAATCGGAAATCGGTATTTTTGGACGCCGATTTGGCCGATGTTTTTTATTTTATTTATTTATTTAGACCTTTATTTAACTAGGCAAGTCAGTTAAGAACACATTCTTATTTTCACGGCCTAGGAACGGTGGGTTAACTGTCTCATTCAGGGGCAGAACGACAGATTTTTACCTTGTCAGCTCAGGGATTCAATCTTGCAACCTTACGGTTAACTAGTCCAACGCTCTAACCACCTGCTTTACATTGCACTCCACGAGGAGCCTGCCTGTTACGCGAATGCAGTAAGAAGCCAAGGTAAGTTGCTAGCTAGCATTAAACTTATCTTATAAAAAACAATCAATCAATCATAATCACTAGTTAACTACACATGGTTGATGATATTACTAGTTTATCTAGCCTGTCCTGCATTGCATATAATTGCTTAGGTACACATTGCTCCAACCATAAACATCAATGCCTTTCTTAAAATCAACACACAAGTATATATATTTTTAAACCTGCATATTTAGTTAATATTGCCTGCTAACATGAATTTCTTTTAACTAGGGAAAATGTGTCACTTCTCTTGCAAACAGAGTCAGGGTATATGAAGCAGTTTGAGCCGCCTGGCTTGTTGCTAACTGTGAAGACTATTTCTTCCTAACAAAGACAGCCAACTTCGCCAAACGGGGGATGATTTAACAAAAGCGCATTTGCGAAAAAAGCACAATCGTTGCACGACTGCACCTAACCATAAACATCAATGCCTTTCTTAAAATCAATACACAAAAGTATATATTTATAAACCTGCATATTTAGCTAAAAGAAATCCAGGTTAGCATGCAATATTAACTAGGTGAAATTGTGTAATTTTGCGTTTATTGCATGCAGTCAGGGTATATGCAACATTTTGGGCTGGCTCGTTGTGAACTAATTTGCCAGAATTTTACGTAATTATGACATAACATTGAAGGTTGTGCAATGTAACAGGAATAACGTTTTGTTTTCGAGATGATAGTTTCCGGATTCGACCATATTAATGACCTAAGGTTCGTATTTCTGTGTGTTATTATGTTATAATTAAGTCTATGATTTGATAGAGCAGTCTGACTGAGCGATGGTAGGCAGCAGCAGGCTCGTAAGCATTCATTCAAAATAGCACTTTCGTGCGTTTTGCCAGCAGCCCTTCGCAATGCATTGCGCTGTTTATGACTTCAAGCCCGTCAACTCCCAAGATTAGGCTGGTGTAACCGATGTGAAATGGCTAGCTAGTTAGCCGGGTGCGCACTAATAGCGTTTCAAACGTCACTCGCTCTGAGACTTGGAGTAGTTGTTTCCCTTGCTCTGCATGGATAACGCTGCTTCGAGGGTGGCTGTTGTCGATGTGTTCCTGGTTTGAGCCCAGGTAGGAGCGAGGAGAGGGACGGAAGCTATACTGTTACACTGGCAATACTAAAGTGCCTGTAAGAACATCCAATAGTCAAAGGTATATGAAATACAAATGGTATAGAGAGAAATAGTCCTATAATTCCTATAATAACTACAACCTAAAACATCTTACCTGGGAATATTGAAGACTCATGTTAAAAGGAACCACCTGCTTTCATATGTTCTCATGTTCTGAGCAAGGAACTTAAACGTTAGCTTCTTTACATGGCACATAATGCACTTTTACTTTCTTCTCCAACACTTTGTTTTTGCATTATTTAAACCAAATTGAACATGTTTCATTATTTATTTGAGACTAAATTGATTTTATTGATGTATTATATTAAGTTAAAATAAGTGTTCATTCAGTATTGTTGTAATTGTCATTATTACAAATACATTTTTTTTTTTAAATCGGCCGATTAATCAGTACCGGTGGTTTTTGGTCCTCCAATAATCGGTAGCGGTATCAGCGTTGAAAAATCATAATCGGTCGACCTCTACTCCAGAGGGTAGTGTGGTCTGCACAACGCATCACCGGGGGCAAACTACCTGCCCTCCAGGACACCTACACTATCCGATGTCACAGGAAGGCCAAAAAGATCATCAAGGACAACAACCACCCGAGCCACAGCCTGTTCACACCGCTATCATCCAGAAGACGAGGTCAGTACAGGTGCTGGGACCGAGAGACTGAAAAACAGCTTCTATCACAAGACCATCAGACTGTTAAACAGCCATCACTAACATAGAGTGGCTGCTGCCAACATACTGACTCAAATCTCTTGCCACTTTTCTAAATTTATGTAAGAGGATTTAATAAAGGTATCACTAGTCACTTTAAATAACGTCACTTTAGTCATGTTTACATGTCCTACATTACTCATCTTATACAGTGAGGGAAAAAAGTATTTGATCCCCTGCTGATTTTGTACGTTTGCCCACTGACAAAGAAATGATCAGTCTATAATTTTAATGGTAGGTTTATTTCAACGGTGACAGAGAGAATAACAACAAAAAAATCCAGAAAAACACGTCGAAAATTATATAAATTGATTTGCATTTTAATGACGGAAATAAGTATTTGACACCCTCTGCAAAACATGACATAGTACTTGGTGGCAAAACCCTTGTTGGCAATCACAGAGGTCAGACGTCACATGGCTCAAGATGAATGTGCAATGAAATGTAATTCTGTAGTTTTTGTCCATTTCAGCATTATCACGTCCAAACAATGTATAAACTTTGGCTTGGGAAGAGATAACGCTCCCTAGGCAGTGCTTGATAACTATGAGATGCTTTTCACACAGTATTGATAAATGTGTCCTTTTATTGTTGCGGCCAGTAAAATGGAGACTAATTGCAGTTCCCAAGTGTGTGTTCAGTGTTAGCGGCTAATGTGTTATCATTTCCACTGGTACAGGCACCAACACTTAGTGGGGCTGTGGTTTTTTTTACCTTTAAAAAAATAAATGTTTTACCTTTATTTAACTAGGCAAGTCAGTTATTAAGAACAAATTCTTGTGGTGTGGAAGAGAGCAGCAGTAATAATGAAGCTAATTTCCTCCCTCACATCAGCTGGCTCCCATAATCCTCCAGCCACTGTCTTCAGGTCAACAAAAGAGGCCAAAACGATGGCAACTCGGATGTTAGCCACGTTGGTGTCGTAGTCGTATGCAATTTGTATGTCTGACAATCAATGGGTTACAGAAACAGAAGAATCATCATCAGCATCGTAATCAAATGGTATGGATGGTACCATTGTCACCATCTTTATCTTGGTTAGCATACATTATCATGATCCTAGAATATTCTAGAATGATCTAGTATATATGCCATAAAGAGGTCAATGGAACGCAGATGGTGGGGGATGGAACAAGGGTGCAGGGTTGGCGCACATTCAACAAATCTGATCTAACAAACTGGATATTTGTCAAATCTGTCATGATTTATGTTTTGTTACAGGCCATCAACGTGGTTACTAAAGTCTGATTTGGATATATTTGTCTGTTTTCACTGCATAACATTTAGAAGTTGTCCATTTTGAGGTTTAGAAGTGACTGCCTGGCACAATGAAACGGTCACTGTAAGCTGAAAATTATACATGGCTTATGAATGTGTGGTTAATGTCTCTGAGACAATCTCACAGGCTGCTTCTATCTGCAAGTGACCTTCTCCAAAGGAAGCCATTGCTTTTCATTCTGATTTGGGTGAGTTGAAGAATGAATTGCAAAGCCCAACCACAAAGTGTGATCACCATGGTGACTACTTACAGGAAATCACCTCCCATACAGACAGAACCAAACATCTGTTTTCAGCTTCTCAGCCATCACAGAAAGCAGATCACAATCATATTGCTATACTGTAGGGATATATTGTGCAATTATATTGCCAGAATGACATATTTCTCTCCAGCTTGTCAGTGCATGCTTCTTATCCACGCTACTCCTGTTATGTGCAGAGGGTAATTCAATGTTTTTTATCCTTTCTACTTGCATTGACGCTATTTTACACCTCTCAGCAATGGGAATTCAGTCACTTAAAGACGTTTTGTTGCATAAAAGAGTGCTGCTAGGCAACTGAAAAAACAACTGCAGGTCCACTCTGTAGTCCTCTTGTGCTTTTTGAATCAGGTTTACAGTTTTCCCCACTAAGCAATTTGTGCTCTGCTGTAAGATATGAGGGTTTTCTTTATGAAACTTGAGGTTTTAATTTACCTCTTGATTAGCCCCGGCCCACTTGGTTACTGTTGCAACCCCGGACAGCATTTTACTGGGAAGCCCAATTCACTGGCGAAATCCCTACACAATGATCTCAAACTGGGTTTCTAATAAATAATATATTAAACACAGACTACCCCTTCCTAATCAGGAAAATCTTGGGTATGTTGTGGTGGACTGTCATTACAATTATTAACGGGAACGTGGTAAAAATATGTTTGTAACGTTGGCATAGCTAGCCACTGAATTATAGCTAGGCTCTGAATTCACTGTCAGCATGCAGTCAAAGATATAACCAATTGGGAGCTAACTGCTGACATACACATGTCCTGCAGTAAAATTACAAAATCATCCTCTTGTGGCCTCATGGGTGGAATGTTATTCTTATTCTGGGTTAGGGGAGGGTTAGGCCATCATTGTAAATAAGAATTTGTTCTTAACTGACTTGTCTAGTTAGATAAAGGCTAAATATAAAACATGTAAGACCAAGTCTATATTATGGCAAAAACAGCTCAAATAAGCAAAGAGAAATGACAGTCCATGAACCCTGAACCCCATCGAACACATTTGGTTTGAATTGGAACGCCGACTGCAAGCCTAATCGCCCAACGTCAGTGCCCTGCCTCACTAATGCTCTTGTTGAATGGAAGCAAGTCCCTTTAGCAATTTTCCAACATCTAGTGGAAAGTGTTCCCAGAAGAGTTGCCTTTATATGTTTCCACTTCACAATAACAGCACTTACAATTGACCGGGGCAGCTCTTGCTGGAAAGATGGCATCCTACGACAGTGAACGATGAAAGTCACTGAGCTTTTCAGTATGGGCCATTCTACTGCCAATGTTTGTCTATGGAGATTGTGGCTGAATTAGCTTAGTCCACTAATTTGTCCACATACTTTTGACCATCTAGTGTATTTTATTAGATATTTATCAGTCTTATTACTTGGGGATAGAAGTTGTTCAAGAGCCTGTTAGCGCCAGACTTGATGCCCTGGTACCGCTTGCCGTGAAGCAGAGAGAATAGTCTGTGGTTTGGGTTGTTGGAGTTTTTAATGATTTTACAGACCTTCCTACCACACTATACAATTGAAGTCTGAAGTTTACATACACCTTAGCCAAATACATTTAAACTCAGTTTTTCACAATTCCTGACATTTAATCCTAGTAAAAATCCCCCGTCTTAGGTCAGTTAGGATCACCACTTTATTTTAAGAATGTGAAATGTCAGAATAATAGTAGAGAGAATTATTTATTTGAGCTTTTATTTCTTTCATCACATTCCCAGTGGGTCAGAAGTTTACATACAGTCAATTAGTATTTGGTAGCATTGCCTATAAATTGTTTAACTTGGGTCAAACGTTTTGGGTAGCCTTCCACAAGCTTCCCACTGTAAGTTGGGTGAATTTTGGCCCATTCCTCCTGACAGAGCTGGTGTAACTGAGTCAGGTTTGTAGACCTCCTTGCTCGCACACGCTTTTTCAGTTCTGCCCACAAATTTTCTATGGGATTGAGGTCAGGGCTTTGTGATGGCCACTCCAATACCTTGACTTTGTTGTCCTTAAGCCATTTATCCACAACTTTGGAAGTATGCTTGGGGTCATTGTCCATTTGGAAGACCCATTTGGGACCAAGCTTGAACTTCCTGACTGATGTCTTGAGATGTTGCTTCAATATATCCACATCATGTTCTTTCCTCATGATGCCATCTATTTTGTGAAGTGCACCAGTCCCTCCTGCAGCAAAGCACCCCCACAACATGATGCTGCCACCTCCATGTTTCACGGTTGGGATGGTGTTCTTCGGCTTGCAAGCCTCCCCCTTTTTCCTCTTAACATAACGATGGTCATTATGGCCAAACAGTTCTATTTTTGTTTCATCAGACCAGAGGACATTTCTCCAAAAACTACGATCTTTGTCCCCATGTGCAGTTGCAAACCGTAGTCTGTCTTTTTTATGGCAGTTTTGGAGCAGTGGCTTCTTCCTTGCTGAGCGGCCTTTCAGATTATGACGATATAGGACTGTTTTTACTGTGGATATAGATACTTTTGTACTTGTTTCCTCCAGCATCTTCACAAGGTCCTTTGCTGTAGTTCTGGGATTGATTTGTACTTTTCGTAACAAAGTACGTTCATCACTAGGGTACAGAACACGTCTCCTTCCTGAGCGGTATGATGGCTGTGTGGTCCCATGGTGTTTATACTTCCGTACTATTATTTGTACAGATGAATGTGGTACCTTCAGGCATTTGGAAATTGCTCCCAAGGATGAACCATATTGTGGACTTCCACAATTTTTTTTCTGAGGTCTTGGCTGATTTCTTTTGATTTTCCCATAATGTCAAGCAAAGAGGCATTGAGTTTGAAGGTAGGCCTTGAAATACATCCACAGGTACACCTCCAATTGACTCAAATGATGTCAATTAGCCTATCAGAAGCTTCTAAAGCATGACATAATTTTCTGTAATTTTCCAATCTGTTTAAAGGCACAGTCAACTTAGTGTATGTATACTTCTGACCCACTGGAATTGTGATACAGTGAATTATAAGTGAAATAATCTGTCTGTAAACAATTGTTTTGGAAAAATGACTTGTGTCATGCAGAAAGTAGATGTCCTAACCGACTTGCCAAAACTTGGTTGAAAAACGAGTTTTAATGACCTCCTCCCTAAAGGCTGTCTCATCGTTGCTGGTGATCAGGCCTACCACTGTCGTCAGCAAACTTGACTAGAGTCATGCGTGGTCACGCAGTCGTGGGTGAACAGGGAGTACAGGAGGGAACTAAGCACATACCCCCTGTGGTGCCCCAGTGTTGAGGGTCAGCGTGGCAGAGATGATGTTGCCTACCCTCACCACATGGAGACAGACCATTAGAGGTCCAGGATGCAGTTGCAAGGGAAGTGTTCAGACCCAGAGTCCTAAGCTTGGTGATGAGCTTGGAGGGGACAATGGTGTTGAACACTGAGCTGTAGTCAATGAACAGCATTCTCTCATAGGTATTCCTCTTATCTAGGTGGTTGAGGGCAGTGTGAAGAGCAATTGAGATATGTCATCTAGGGATCTATTGGGGCGGTATGCAAATTGGAGTGGGTCTAGAATGGTGGAGTTAATGTGTGCCATAAACCAGCCTCTCAAAACACTTCATGATTACAGAAGTGAGTGCTACAGGGTGGTAGTCATTGTGGCATGAAGCTTTAGAGTTTTCAATTTTATTTTACTAGGCAAGTCAGTTAAGAACAAATTCTTATTTACAATGACGGCCTAGGAAAATTGGGTTAACTGCCTTGTTCAGGGCCAGAACGACAGATGTTTACCTTGTCAGCTTGGGGATTCGATCCAGCATCCTTTCGGTTACTGGTCCAACACTCTAACCACTAGGCTACCTGCCACCCCAAAAAAGTTATTGAGGACAGGAATGATGGTGGTCATCTTAAAACATGTGGGGATTACAGACTGGGACAAGGAGAGGTTGAAAATTACCATGAATATGCCTGCCAGCTGTTCTGAGAAAGCACCCTGGAATACCGTCTCGCCCGCTAGCTAGTGTTAGCAACATTTGGTGGTCAATGAGACTGCAAGCAGGCTAACATGCTGAGATAGAAAATAATGTAACAAAAGTGTAATTTTGAATTCGAAAAAATACTCCATCAACAGGCTCTGTATTATAGAAATCACAGTAGCAAGTACTCCAGTTGAACTGTTAAATTATTTAGCCATTTAAACATAAGTGTTTTGAAGAAAACTCTCAGATTTTTCCATAGCCCTCATGCTATTTAAACATGAGCTTGTCCGAGGTGTTGGACTCTGGGGTGGGACTTAGCGCTTATCTTGCTCTCTCTATTCTGCTGCTCTATTACCAAGCCCTCATTTGACAAAACATAGCATGCAATTGATTTCCTGGTTTAATTTCAGTTGGATCTAAAGCAACTGAGAACACATTCTCATTTACAGCAGCAATCTTGGGGATACACTACAATATGTGATACATTGATGTACGGCCAGGGAGGACTATGCTTTTCAATGATATGTGTTACTAAAAGTTCTGCTTCAGTTTTACAGAGGATGTTAATGTTGGAACCCAGAACCAAATGTTGTGTGTCAGTCTGTCAGGAGAAACTAGGAGCATCTGGGTCAGTCCCAGTGAAGCAGCTATCGGACATGCCTTGCATTCATATTGATGAATGCCGATTGACAAGAATGACAGCCCCAGCTATTCTCTCCTCTGGGTAGAGGAGCTACACTTATATCCATCACTGCCAAATTTCCAGCCCAAGCTCCAGTCACTGGGCTGGACAGTAACGCAAGCCAAAAGCATTATGGTGCAATGTGTATGTTGAGAACCCGGTTGAGATTGTATCTGTCCCAATAAACTATCAAGATATAGCGTCCTCTTCCTATTAATGTGCTCTATCTGTGCCCTAGTCAGGTAGCTAACTATCCTTCATCCACTGCAATCCCTCAACTCAACAAGCAGTATTTGGCTCGCTGTTGCCATAGAGACGGTTTACCTATTCTCATGCCATCTCCCAAGTGAGTTGTTTTTTCTCTTGTCATTTCAGTAATTTCATGTTATTTGAATGATAGGCTTAAAAAAATGCTATGTTTATTTCAGATGTCTACAGTCTATCAACTGCTGTTGCCAGGGCAGTTGTTTAGAATGGAAACATTGCTACTCTGAGTGACAGAGTTTCACTGGGCGAAGAAGATAATGCAAAAACCACAGCACATCTTGTCTCTTAGTGTCTGACACTCTCTGTCACAGGCTTATGATGGACTGCTGTTCGCTCTGCCTTGTGTACCTCCTGAAAGAATGTGAGCTTTCAAAGACTCCTCTGTTTGCTGCTTATTGCAGTCCTGTCAGTGCTATCATCCTCACACCTTTATTTCCATGTACGCTGAGTGCTGAAGTGTACGCCCTGAGCTGCCACCTTTTTTATTATTTTTTACATTTTATTTCACCTTTATTTAACCAGGTAGGCTAGTTGAGAACAACTTCTCATTTACAACTGCGACCTGGCCAAGATAAAGCAAAGCTGTTGGACACCTCCACCGTTTGAGCGACGACAGCGCACACATGAAAAGCCTGCTCTTTGACGTCTGTGCTGAGCATCAACACAATCTACATAGCCGACTGACTGCCTGCCGTTGTCCAGCCCAAACCAGACAGATAGAGAGAGAGAGAGCAGTTATTAAAACCGTCTCACCGTGGAGTAGTTTAAGGTTAGACAGGCCCTTTACACTGATAACACACAAACACACACACATTCCATTCACGCCTGGTAGGCAGCGCACAGTAGACTGAATCCCCTGCTGCATCTTGGGTGAGAGGAGTGATCAGGCTACACTGTGACAATAACATCACTACACAAGTTCTTGTCAGGAAGGACTGAACACCATTCCTCCAATTTGATTTAGTTGAAATGAATTAGTGGCAGATTACATACAGATGTGCTTGTGGAGCAGGTTAGCTTTCATCCACGATAACTTTCAATTGGCATCTGGGCACTAAGAAATACCTTTAGAGTCATATTTAGTTTCAAATGTACACAATTACCCTTAGAGCAGTGTTTCCCAACCCTGGTCCTTGAGTACCCACCAACAGTTCACATTTTTATTAGAACCCTGGACAAGAACTCCTGATTCAACTTGTCAACTAATCATCAAGCCCTCAATGAGATGCAGCAGGTGTGTTTGTCAGGGGCTACAACTGAACTGTGTACTGTTGGGGGTACTGGAGGACTAGGGTTGGGAAACACTGCTCTAGAACACAGTTTACTATATTAGACTTGGTCAGCGACTTACATACGGTACTTAAACCCACTGTCAGCCCACCATACACTGTTCCTCTCTGTTGACAACTCATTTAGCACACTGCTCTCTAGCTCCAACAGCTATTGATTCCTGCTTGATAAAATGGTGAGAAATATTACGCTTCCCCCCTTCATTTTGGATGGCAAGGGCTGAGATGGATAAATCTTTAACAATCCCTGCTACCATCGGACATTTCAGAGACACAGCAGATGTATTAGCAGCACAGTGGTTTCAGCATCCAGGTAACAACACATGAACCAAAGTAATAAAACATGTTTTGGCAATCATCTTTTGTATCGATCTAGTCCATTTGCAGTGCTATGTGAAGGCAGCCAACCAGTGTAATGACTAGTGTGGCAATGCTGTGCTAATTTCATTCAATGCTTTGAGAGGTCACATTCATCTTGGTTATTAATTCAGTCTGAGAATGGAAAATTGTTCAATTTAAAATGCAAATACAGTATGTCCTTGTTTAATTATGTGGCCAGACAAACCGCCAACACAACGTGGCTGCTTTTCAAATCACAGTTATGTATGGAAAGGGGAAGGGCGGACATTACAGAGAGATTGATGATGCTTCTCATTGAAAGGGCTGAAGGCAGGTAGCTAGATATATAATCTTAAACCTGCATTCCAGTTCTGCCTAGGTTTCTCAACCTAATTGTGTCCTTATTTATAAGCTGTCTTCGTTGAATAGCACTTAATACTTGGAGAGGCAATCAGCACAGCCACAAGGAAGGAGAAATCAACAGTGAGCTTTAGCTGCCACCCTCTCTCTGATACCCCAGTCAGTAGGTAGAGAGACGCTGGCAGGGGAGGAGAGGGAATGGAAGTCGATGACGAATGACTGGGTTGGTGTGGTCACGTCTTCTGTGTGCATGTATGTGTGCGTGGGAGGGTGGTGTGTGCGTGTGCATGGGTGTGTA
The DNA here is from genome assembly GCF_965601325.2 of Salmo salar. Lineage (NCBI taxonomy): Eukaryota > Metazoa > Chordata > Actinopteri > Salmoniformes > Salmonidae > Salmo > Salmo salar. Next base: position 83,466,551 of record NC_138294.1, on the reverse strand, counting down.
TGCGCGCGTCTGTGTCCGCAGTAATTACCATTAGAGGATACAGTTCACCTGAGACGGCGAGGGAGTCAAACTACTGTGCTGTATGTGACAAACAAGTCACTGTGGCACAGCAATGTGCAGCTCGCAACACATGGGATTTTCTGCGATATTTAGTGAAGTGGAGACTTAAAGCCAGGGCACTGTCGTCAAGGGAGACGGGATCATCACAGAGAGTCTGTCTCATAGAGGCTGGAGACCATATTGATCCCTGATCTGAATACTGAACATCCATCTGCTGCCTGCCTTTCAGACATGTCAGAGAGAATCAGTCATCACTGTTGTAACACTGTATACAGTGCTGTACAACAGTATACCACCTGATACTGTAATGAGGGATCTAGAAACAAGCAAATTACTCTTTAGCTAAAAATGCATCAAGAAATCAAGAAATAAGCAGAGGAGCCTATTTTTGTCTTGTATGATGTGGACTGGATGACTTGGATGTGACTGGCTGAGTGAACTACACGTCCTCTGGTTTATATCGTCAGGAATGGACTGACACCTACTGGTGCTGAGAAGGACAGAACAGAGAATAAAGGGTGTACGTTTCTGAAAGAGTCTGTCTGGGGTGAAAATGTATGTTACAAAAAACATAGTCCTACTGTATCTAGGAGTGTTTGCAATTTCATCTCAGAAAGAAAGTATAGGGCCTCCCGAGTGGTGCAGCGGTCTAAGGCACTGCATTGCAGTGCTTGAGGTGTCACTATAGACCTGGGTTCGATCCCAGGCTGTGTCGGCGAGACCCATGAGGTGGTGCACAATTGGCTCAGTGTAGTCTGGGTTGGGGGAGGGTTTGGCTGGCCGGGATTTCCTTGTCCCATCACGCTCTTGTGGCGGGCTGGGCGCCTGCGAGTTGACTCCGGTTGCCAGCTGCACGGTGTTTCCTCCAACACATTGGTGCAGCTGGCTCCCAGGTTAATCGAGCAGTGTGGCTTGGCATGGTTGTGTTTCGGAGGATGCATGGCTTTTGAGCTTTGTCTCTCCCGAGTCCGTAGGGGAGTTGCAGCGACGGGACAAGACTGTAACTACCAGAAAAAGGGGTAAAAGTACAACCACAAAAAAAACATGTTGACAGAATTTGCCAGGTTTATAGTTAGACCAGGGCTGGTTGGTGTTTTAGCATCTCCAAGAAAATGTGTAGAACTTTATTGCCTGGTAGTACGGAACAGCATTTACAGTGAAATAGTGATGACTGAGAGATACAAGGTCCACATAATCTTAGATTATCTGCCATACACATTCACATAATTCCATGCTTTAAATATTCCATCATAACAAGGTTTCAGAATTAAAATCACCAAAACCACAGAAAGCACGCAGTGCCCCTCAGAGGTAAAACTAGAGATATGCCTGTCATTGCACATCAACATTATGGTCACCAGAGGGAGATATAGCCTATTATAAATCATGCTTTTGACTTTCATATCAAATACAAGTAACTGTCGAAATAATGGAAACACTTGAGTAAATGAGGGATACAAAGTATATTGAAAGCAGGTGCTTCCACACAGGTGTGGTTCCTGAGTTAATTAAGCAATTAACATCCCATCATGCTTAGGGTCATGTATAAAAATTCTGGGCAAGCCATTATTCTGGCTACCATGGCTATGCCCCATAGGATAACAATGCCCCCATCCAGAGGGCACGAGTGGTCACTGAATGGTTTGATGAGAATGAAAACAATGTAAACCATATGTAAACTATATGCCATGGCCGTCTCAGTCACCAGATCTTAACCCAATTGAACACTTATGGGAGATTCTGGAGTGCTGCCTGAGACAGCGTTTCTTCACCACCTGAGCAACTGAGCAAGAGGACAAGTGCATTAGAGTGTCTACTTTGAGAAACAGACGCCTCACAAGTCCTCAACTGGCAGCTTCATTAAATAGTACCCTCAAAACACCAGTCTCAACGTCAACATTGAAGAGGTGACTCCGGGATGCTGGCCTTCTAGGCAGAGTTCCTCTGTCCAATGTCTGTGTTCTTTTGCCAATCTTAATCTTTTATTTTTATTGGCCAGTCTGAGATATGGCTTTTTCTTTGCAACTCTGCCTAGAATTCCAGCATCCCGGAGTCAACTCTTCACTGTTGACATTCAGACTGGTGTTTTGCGGGTACTATTTCATAAAGCTGCCAGTTGAAGACTTGTGAGGCGTCTGTTTCTCAAACTAGACACTCTAATGTACTTGTCCTCTTGCTCAGTTGTGCACTGGGGCCCCCAGTCCTCTTTCTATTCTGGTTAGGGCCAGTTTGCATTGTTCCGTGAAGGGAGTAGTACACAGCGTTGTATGAGATCTTCAGTTTCTTGGCAATTTCTCGCATGGAATAGCCTTCATAAATTTAGGCGACCAAAAGTATTGGGACAGATTCACTTTCATTTGTATTAAAGTAGTAAAACGTTAAGCCTTTAGTCCGATATTCATAGTACGCAATGACTACATTTTACATTTACATTTTAGTCATTTAGCAGACGCTCTTATCCAGAGCGACTTACAGTAGTGAATGAATACATCAAGCTTGTGACTCTACAAATTTGTTTAATGCATTTGCTGTTTGTTTTGGTTGTGTTTCAACTTATTTTGTGCCCAATAGAAATTAATGGTAAATAATGTATTATATCATTTGCGGAATCACTTTTATTGTAAATAAGAATATAATATGTTTCTAAACATATCTACATTAATGTGGATGCTACCATGACTATGGATAATCTTGAATAAACTGTGAATAATTATGACAGAAAGTTCAGACGCACAAATAATATACCCCCAGACATGCTAACCTCTCACCATTACAATATCAGGGGAGGTTAGCATTTTATATCATACCCCCAGACATGCTAACCTCTCACCATTACAATAACAGGGGACGTTAACATTTTATATCATACCCCCAGACATGCTAACCTCTCACCATTACAATAACAGGGGAGGTTAGCATTTTATATCATACCCCCAGACATGCTAACCTCTCACCATTACAATAACAGGGGAGGTTAGCATTTTTGGGGGGTTATGATATTTGTGCGTCTGTAACTTTCTCACTAATCATTATTCACAATTCATTCAAGATTATACGTAATGTTGAAGAGTTTAAGAATAGCCCATTTGAATTTGCGGTCTGTATATTTGATCATTTTGTTTAGGATACCATCAACACCACAGGCCTTTTTGTGTTGGAAGGTTGATATTTTGTTCTGTAGCTCATTCAATGTAATTGGAGAATCCAGTGGGTTCTGGTCATCTTTAAAAACAGATTCAAAGTTTTGCAAATGATCGTGTATATGTGATTGCTCTTGGTTCTTTGTTATATGGTCGAAAAGGTTGGAGAAGTGGTTTATCTCCATTTTTGATAGATATCTCTTCGTGTTGTTGTTTGTTTTGTGTGTTCCAATTTCCCCAGATATGATTTGATTCTATGGATTCTTTAATCATCAATCACTCTCTCCATTCAAAGTTGTTCTCTGTTCCTGAAGAGCTGGTGAAAGTGATGATTAGTGACTGTCAAGGTTGTCAGACAGTGATGATGTATGTCATATATTTCTCAGATAGTCAGCTTTTATGTTTGGGCTTGAACAAAAAACCAAGGAAATAAAAGGCTGTTTTATTTTATAGTCCCCCATCTAGCCCCTGAGAGATTACTAATGGGAGAAAACCGAAGGTCCAGTGACAGCCACACAAAGGGACAAAACTGGTCTGTTTGAAACTGAGACGGCATCGTTATGACTAACCTATAATAATGGGACACAGTTTGGATATTTTTCAGTCAATGAAACATTTATTTTGGCACAGAGCTTTTTGACTTATCTGTGTTGATGATCTCTCTACTACAGGCTCCATCTCTCTGGAACTTGATACAGGCGTTTACTTGGATGCGTTTGGCTCCTCGGCTAATGCCTTATGTTGATAGATAGGACAATACCGATGAAATTAGGTAAGTTGTGCCCATAGACTGTGATCATATAAAGAACAGTTGGCTGTTGTGGAAAGGTTTGACTTCACGTAAAAAGGAAGTACAAAACGACAATGCACTCACAACTGATGCAACACATTTTCTAACAATAAACATACCCCTCTCAAAAATATATTTTGTGTTCAGTACTTTCATGTTTGATTGAGTTAATTACAGTCCACTGATGGGGTTCGACATTAATCATATTGATTTATCTTTATTTTTCAAGCTTTGTAGCATAATGACTTTCTACCTAAATAAATAACCAATTTACAATTTAAGCTGCAAGTAGAAACACATATTTAGTAGATGTGGTTACAACTATAAAAGGGCTTTTTAATCACACTTGTGGTCTGAAATAGACTGGTGTAAAGGGCCTTTTCCATCTCCAGCTCTCTGCCTCCCATAATGCTGTTGAGTCTCTCAGAGCTCTGTGGCTTTGTCAGTGTTTACATGAAGCCATATTTATGCAGGCAGAACAGGACTGTCTGGTGCCCTGGTGGGCACTTTGGTTAACTGAAAAGTCTCTACAGTACACTTAGTTCATCCGGTTGCAGATACTCAACAGCATGTACACAAATGACCTTAATGTAACACGCTGGTGTATTATATTTTAATGAGGAGCAACAAATATGTCTCACATTATGTTTATTACTATGACACTGAGTCAGACAGTAGAGGGGGAATCTTCAATTAACTATTTTGCGCCAAATGTGTATAACTATTGTGTGTGTGTGTGTGTGTGTGTGTGTGTGTGTGTGTGTGTGTGTGGGTGTGTGTGTGTGTGTGTGTGTGTGTGTGTGGAGTGTAGTGTAGTGTAGTGTAGTGTAGTGTTATAATAACATATTCAGAAGCACATGCTGTGTATAATATAATGGAGACCATTTGCACATAGATCTAGGCCCCTAATGGGGTTGGCAGCGTAGCCTTGTGGTTGGAGCGTTGGACTATGTACCGAGCTGACAAGGTACAAATCTGTTGTTCTACCCCTGAACAAGGCAGTTGTTCCTAGGCCATCATTGTAAATAAGAATTTGTTCTTAACTGACTTGCCTAGTTAAATAAAAAATAAAATAAACACAACCAAATGTTTCCCGGAGAGAAGTGTGATGTTTTTAACTGCATTGATCACTGATGACATAAGAATGATACATTAACAATGTACAATATGTCCCTTGCGATGGTACATCCATAATTACCTACTAAATGATGTTTAAAGCGTCACATCAAGAGGACATAACCTTGCTTGAGTGTTTGGATGAACAACTAAGAGCCGTTTCTAATCCCCTGTTGTAGTCTATTAGTGCGCTCAATTTGGAAAGTGATTGAGGACATCTTTACGCTTCTCACAGAGCATAGCAAGGTTACTTTATGTACAGTACACCCCATGATGGCTGTTTGTCAATTCAGCTCTCTAGTGATTTTGGCAATGACCTCCCATACAGCAGGAGAGAGGAACTCGGTGGTAAAATAAACTATTGAATGTAATATTTTAACAGGGATTATTCCAGGTCCTACAGTACATAACACTTCTACAGGATAACATCACTTGATTGTATGTTACAGGGAAAGACAGTATTGTGATGAAGTAGTAAGAGAAAAGGCCACAGGATCCAGTGCTAACAGGACGACCATGTTTACCTCTAATCAGCACTAAAATTGTTCAAACTGTAAGAATGTGAATTGGACAGGTGCCATGACTGAACAGAGCTATTTCCTTGCTGGACTCAATGGACTAAATAAATTAAACAAGTACATTTTATTAAATCATTCAACCCTTGCCAAATTCCTGTCAACAATACTTTAAGATTAGACAAACCCAAAGCATTTACAACAATAATCTGCCGTAAGCAATCATTTTCTAAACGACTGTAGTTGCATATTTATAAAGTGTTCTGTACAACACTGACACTTCACCTTCACGTATGTCCAAACCGTCACGTCAACTTTAAATATTACATGTTAAACATAAAAACATCAAGCTGCAAGCTTTGAATATTAATCTGGCTCCCTGGTGAAATCGGATATGGTGTTAGATTCCTACTAACTCTTTAAATTAGTGTTCAAACGACTTCAGCATGCTGGCAAGCTGCTACCAGGGGATACCAGGGGCCTGTCAGTGGCCTTCTAGGGACTGTCTAAGCTCATAAGAGCACATGGCAGAGCACATGGGGACTAGGGATCACCTTCATTAATCAAACCAGCTCTGGGAGATTGAACAATGAAATTCCAGCGTTTGATTACCCACAAGGTTTAGCTAGCCAGGGCACCTCATTTAATTAAACAGAGCGGGGGGAATGTTGCCTTCACAGACTTTCTGTCTTGTTCTCCTCCCTCCTCATGTCTGACTGTTCCTCAATGTCAGGCCTCTCCATCATGCTGACACAGCATGTTCTGTAGAAGCAGAATGATCATTTGTGGAGAATTAGTAAATTGTCAATCTGAAATATTCAAGTAGAGAAATCTCAGTGTAATCAAGTCTTTAGGTCCAAAGTTACTTAATAAAAAATTGCTCTTCAATCGTCACTATCTGATAGTTATCTCAGAAAGTTAGCAAATTTATTTTTCTTTGTTTTATTAGAGGGCTTTTTGATAGCAGCAATTCAACAATGTTTAAATCTTAACAGGATAAGACTGACTTCAAAACATTTTGTGGGAGGCACTCCTTGACAGTGAACAGCCAACGATAATGGATCTAATAAAAACATCTAAAAGAGGCTCTTCATCTCTGTTATGTCCTAATTATCTGCTGTCAACACAAATACGCAGGTCACCATTTTCCTTTCAATTGGTTGCATTTCCCATATGGTAGTATTGCTCTGATCCCATTAATCAGATAGGCTTCACGTCACGCTCTCTGGCATCCCTCACCATTGACAGGTGACAATTTTATGCTGGCATGAAGTGTGTATTTCATTGTTTGTGTAATTGACTTCATGTTGCGACTCATCTCACAGAACTCTGGTGCCAGATTCTTACACTGACAATAGATCACATGACCTCACCCAATGTTCTGAACCATTTGGCTGTTGGATTCAGTTGGGGGCTCGAGGGCACTGCCTGAACATAGTCCATAGGTAGTCCTGAAACATGAGACTGACACTTAATGACAGGCTTTCAATAGGGATTTTGACAAGAGGAGCCTCTCACAGAGAGGATCAATACAACTTTTCCACGACATTGTCAGATCAGCTCATTCCAATGCTGGCATGTTTAAATGTACTGTATGTAGTTCTGTCCTTGAGCTGTTCTTGTCTATCGGGGCGGCAGGTAGCCTAGTGGTTAGAGCGTTGGACTAGTAACCGAAAGGTTGCAAGATTGAATCCGTGAGTTGACAAGGTAAAAATCTGTCAAACAAGGCAGTTAACCCACTGTTCCTAGGCCATCATTGAAAATAAGAATTTGTTCTTAACTGACTTGCCTAGTTAAATAAAGGTACAATGTTGATGTTCTGTATTATGTCATGTTTAATGTTTTGTGTGGACCCCAGGAAGAGTAGCTGCTGCTTTTGCAACAGTTAATGGGGATCCTAATAAAACACCAAAAATACCCAATACATCATTGACTATTAGCGTGGCATGGAAGAAAACGGAATACATTTAAAGGTCCAATGCAGCTGTTTTTATCGCAATATCAAGTCATTTCTTGGTAACAATTAAGTACCTTACTGAGACTGTTTTCTATTAAAATTGTGAAAAAGAAACAAAAATATATTCTTAGCAAAGTGATATTTCTCAAGCAAGATTTTTGCTAGGACTGTCGGGGAGTGGTCTGAGTGGGGAAGGGAAAACTGAAAATGTGGTGCTATTAGCAGGTTTGGAACACTTTCTTATTGGTCTATTAACTCATTTAACTCCTGGTGATGTCACGAGGCAGGCCAAAACTCCATCCCACCAAAACAGGCTGAAATTTCAAGCGATCTATTCAAACAGCTCTTACACTAAAAGGGAATTATCATCATTTAACAGTATTATTCCAACCTCATAGTGTGTATATATATATATATATATATATATATATATATACAGTATATATAAATACAATTGGCCCAACTTCGTCTAGGTTTGGTCGGGGTAGGCCGTCATTGTAAATAAGAATTTGTTAGCTGACTTTCCTAGTTAAATAAAAGTTAAATTAAACAATAAAAAATTAAAGCATCCTTCAGGTTACAATGAATCAGTACCAGTCCACTAAGGCAGGAGTGAGTTATAAACAGTTAGTGGTGTAAATATTTCAACTTGCTGTCAATCACTACAGAGTACTGCCTACCCTATGCCACCCTTTCCAGCCCAATAAACTGAATTGTGCTAGGCTACAGTAGCTAGGTTGGCAGTTGGCACCATGCTTTAATTTTGAAGCGGCTGATGCTAGCAGAATGCACAGACTGACATTTTAATAACCTGTTGAATATTTCATGGGATCTTTTTGCCCAACTCTGATATCCAGGGATAAGTTCAGGAAGTTGTTAAATACATGCTGGCGGGCCATTGTTTTATGATGCTTCCGGACTGAATAACATTATTCATACTGCACTACAGGAAGACCACTATATATAGTTTGATACAGTTAAGTCCTCTCTAAACTGCTTTGAGATTAAATTAATCGTGCTTGACTAAATTGAAACTTCCCTCTCAGTTGCTGCCTGTTGCTAGGAATGCCCGAGTATACACATTCCACTAGCACTGCAGTAATATGTTCAATTCAACTCTTTGATCAGGCAGTTGGGGAGATATCCCACCAATGAGGAACACAGGGCCAGAAAACGACATGTCTGTCCAGAGCTCGGAAACAATACATGGCAGCCAAATAAAAACATTTGTGGAAACACCTCTTTAGTCCAGAATGCAGTGTCAGGATTTAGCAAGTTCCTAAACCAATTAATCGTTCCAACCTCTCAACCTGTAATTATTTCAACACCCTGTCTCATGACATTTGTTTTCTTCCTTTGTTTCCCAGGTCACTTTCATCTTGACCTGGGAGCTACTAATTTGACACACTATTAAAACACACGTCTCCATACAGAGACATGATTAAGAGGTGTTGGTAGTGGTACTGTAATACATTCTTACGACCACAGTGCCTCTAGCATGCCAGAGGTATTTGATACAGTTGACAACTTCAAATTAAGCAGCAATTATTTTTTGCCTGGATCATTACTAACTTCTGTTTTGAAGGATGCACACCTAATAGGGCCACACCTACTGTTAATTGCAGGGATTATGACCGTAAAGCCACAAAGTCTTTGCTCAATGCCATCACTAACATGACATTAGGGGTAAGAAGAAAAATAAAAACATCAATTACCCATTCTGAGAAACGTGGTAGAAATGCTCGCTATGCTCTTAGCCTAAGTAATCAATTCATTATTATTTAGCTCACACCTCTATCGGAGCCCAGTAATGAAACATACTACTGTGCTTTCAACAACTAACTCTTAGACATAGTTACCAATTGATTTGAATTATTTCATCAAATACGCCGGCACTTAATTCAAAAATGCGGGAATAATATTAGATAATCTGGCCTGAAATAAATAGATTTTGATTTGTTTTGAGTAACATTAACATGTAGTGTTTTCCCAGGCACTCACTAATATGACACTAAACTGCAGTAAAGTCCAGCGGAGAGGGCTTTCAGAGGCACAGCCGCTTAAAGAGAGATAAGTTATAAAGCTGTGTACTCTGAGCAGGGCACAGAACCATCCCCTTTTTATTAACCAACAGTGGCCTTGACCTTTTTAAATTCCCTTTTCACCGGCCTGTCTGGGAGAAACACAGAGCCATGGCTCTGCGCTGCGGTGACTCGCCACTGTTGCTGATTGGAGGTGCTCTGCGTGGGTCAGAGCGTTCCCGGCTCTAAATCACCTGAGCGATGGAATAATTGCAGGCCTTTGGGCCACCGCTCAACCCTCTAATACTCACGGGAATCTGCTCAGGCGCCACTCTTTGAGCAAGCGTTTGCTGGGCTCGGCGGCGGAGAGAGCCACAGGTGAGGGGGATGCCCCTCGGCAACGTCAAGGTTCATCTTCTAAACACAGGGTGACAAAGCACTACTGTCAAATGAAGGGATGAGAAAAGCAAGATGGAGAGCGAGCTATTAAAGCAGGAGAGGTACTTCTGACAGCTTTTTAAGAGTTCAGAATAATGTCACACTCCCTATGTGGTGAACTCGTGTTTTTTTGGCCACAAGACTTAAAAAGTGTCTCTCTGCACAACAGTTCCCTGGATTATTAATGAACGTCAGATGAGTTATTAATAGACTTTCATTGAATAAATTACAAGCTAATTACACAGTTTCTGAGAATATAAAAAGGTTGAATAATACTTCAAGTGAACTCTATAATTCTGACATTATAATAATATATATTTGAGGAGTCGGGGCAGGTCTGTTGTGCTAGTAACCAATCTGCAGAGCTCCCTCCAGGGCAAGATGCATGACAATAAATGCCAGCCTGCGAGGGAGACAGGACACTTGGCGCCATTGAACTGTAATTCACAGTGTAAGGATTTAAAGCCACATGAAACCATCCTTCATAGTGACACTAATTATTGAGTGATTTGGAGGTGAACCAGAGGTATTGCAAAGATACAGTTGACAATAACCCATCCAAAACATGTATGCACAATCTGTTGAAAAGCAAAGCTCTTTTCAACTCACCTTTCCTGAAATACAGGACTTTTTTCATGGATTTCTTTTGAAGTGCTGAAGCCGCTGTAGCAGGGAGGATCACTCCTCTAATCCACGATCAACTCACAAAGGCAAACTGCTGTTGTACTTCATAAGGCTGTGGGTGGGATGACTTGGGATCTTTAGCAAATGGAATCACAAGAGAGATACATACAGTACAGTGACATTTCACCTCAAGTTGATTTGTCTGCATATTGTGCTATGATTATGTATCATGAATCAGTACATTCCTATTGCATTCCCCTTACATTTGGTCCGTTTATAGAGTCAATGTTTTGTGGGTGTGTAAACATATGTGGGTGTGTAAACACATGTTTATGTGCTAAGAAGCATGAACACATAGCTGGCACAATGCTGAAATCAGCTAACCAAGCAATACAGTGACTTCCACATATTTCATTTATAAGAAGGACTACAGACAAATCTGCTCTAACAAAGAGAGTCCAACGAGGTGTCACCTGAACAAGTTTGTCTAAACGGGTGTACTGTTCTATAACCCTCAGTTATATTCCATATCACCCTGATCTTTATTTTTCAAGTAGCAGGCCACAGTGCTTTCCATATCATTAAGATAAAGTACAGGTGAAGCGTAACAGTTTATTAAACTACAGTTTCCTCAGCGCTCATCACAACTAGCATCTCTGTGATGTCTGATCTGCATCGGTATCAGGATGATGTGTTATTTAATGGTTTAGCTGGATATGGCTACTATTTGCATGGTGTTTCCCCACTGCCAACACCAGCAGCAATACACTGGTGTGTTTATCACATAGGGCATCAGAGAAGGCCCACACCTCACTAAAAGATTGTGATGTCATTACATTTATTGGCAATATCCGTTTGTTGTCACGGCGGCACCGTGCCGGACTATTTTGGGATAGCTTTCTCTCTCTCTCGTTCTCTCTCTCTCTTTCTTTCTCTCTTTTTCTCTCTCTTTCTATCGCTCTCTCTCTCTTTCTCTCGTTCCCTCTCTCTCCGTTGCTCTCTTTTACAGATTAAGCAAAGCTCCCAGGATGCAGTGTGTGTGTGTGGAGGTAATTACCTGCACAGACATGGCACAGAACAAAGCAATCAGGGAGGGGCCCTAAATACAGGGTCTAGACTTGGTGTCTCTCTCAATTTCTTTCTCTCTCCCTCTATCTTCTCTCTCTATTTTATTTTTAGGCCCTGAAAACAACTGAAAAACACTTCAAACTTAAACAAAAATGAGAGTAAAGAAAATTCACCAAAAATGAGTATGCATCGCATTATCTTATTTTTTGTCTCGAAGAAAGAGCTTGCAAGTTAAGCAGTTCACTGTACTTGTGCATGTGACCATAAAACTGTAACTTGAAAACATGAGGGAAGATAAAACGCTATTGGTAACAGTCAGATGTCTATTGTATATCAACATCTATAGAACACGTGTTTATGTGCTGAGAAGCATGAACACATAGCTGGCACAATGCTGAAATCAGCTAACCAAGCAATACAGTGACTTCCACATATTTCATTTATAAGAAGGACTACAGATAAGTCTGCTCAAACAAACCATAGAAAATAATTCTTGAAGTAGAGAGACAACAGAATTTTAACAGCCCCAGTCTCGTAAAGAGAGACAGTGGGTCTGACCTCCTGTAATGACTTTCATAGATAGTGCTTGTAATCAACCTAATTGATTGTAATAATGCACCAGGGGCATATTGTTTTTCTGTGGAAGAGAGGCTTTGGGAATCAGATGTGTTTAAGCAGAGCTATAATTCAGTTAATGACAGCCATTACTCCAAAGCCAACCAAACACTGTCACTCACTTAAGGCTGCATTATGTAACTTTTGGGGAGACCCGAACAAATTCACATAGAAATATTAGTTATAGATCTGTCTTTCTCATTGAAAGCACTGGTCACTTTAATAATGGAACACTGGTTACTTTAATAATAATTAAATACTGTTTTTCTTTTTTTCACCTTTATTTAACCAGGTAGGCTAGTTGAGAACAAGTTCTCATTTACAACTGCGACCTGGCCAAGATAAAGCAAAGCGGTGTGACAAAAACAACAACACAAAGTTACATATTGCATAAACAAACGTTCAGTCAAAAACATAATAGAAAAATCTATATACAGTGTGTGCAAATGTAGCAAGATTAGGGAGGTAAGGCAATAAATAGGCCATAGTGGTGAAATAATTACAATTTAGCATTAACACTGGAGTGGTAGATGTGCAGATGATGATGTGCAAGTAGAGATACTGGGGTGCAAAAATAAATAAAAATATTTACATTTACATTTACATTTTAGTCATTTAGCAGACGCTCTTATCCAGAGCGACTTACAAATTGGTGCATTCACCTATAATATCCAGTGGAACAACCACTTTACAATAGTGCATCTAAATCTTTTAAGGGGGGGGTTAGAAGGATTACTTTATCCTATCCCAGGTATTCCTTGAAGAGGTGGGGTTTCAGGTGTCTCCGGAAGGTGGTGATTGACTCCGCTGTCCTGGCGTCGTGAGGGAGCTTGTTCCACCATTGGGGTGCCAGAGCAGCGAACAGTTTTGACTGGGCTGAGCGGGAACTGTGCTTCCTCAGAGGTAGGGAGGCGAGCAGGCCAGAGGTGGATGAACGGAGTGCCCTTGTTTGGGTGTAGGGCCTGATCAGAGCCTGAAGGTATGGAGGTGCCGTTCCCCTCACAGCTCCGTAGGCAAGCACCATGGTCTTGTAGCGGATGCGAGCTTCGACTGGAAGCCAGTGGAGAGAGCGGAGGAGCGGGGTGACGTGAGAGAACTTGGGAAGGTTGAACACCAGACGGGCTGCGGCGTTCTGGATGAGTTGTAGGGGTTTAATGGCACAGGCAGGGAGCCCAGCCAACAGCGAGTTGCAATAATCCAGACGGGAGATGACAAGTGCCTGGATTAGGACCTGCGCCGCTTCCTGTGTGAGGCAGGGTCGTACTCTGCGAATGTTGTAGAGCATGAACCTACAGGATCGGGTCACCGCCTTGATGTTGGTGGAGAACGACAGGGTGTTGTCCAGGGTCACGCCAAGGCTCTTAGCACTCTCGGAGGAGGACACAAGGGAGTTGTCAACCGTGATGGCGAGATCATGGAACGGGCAGTCCTTCCCCGGGAGGAAGAGCAGCTCCGTCTTGCCGAGGTTCAGCTTGAGGTGGTGATCCGTCATCCACACTGATATGTCTGCCAGACATGCAGAGATGCGATTCGCCACCTGGTTGTCAGAAGGGGGAAAGGAGAAGATTAATTGTGTGTCATCTGCATAGCAATGATATGAGAGACCATGTGAGGATATGACAGAGCCAAGTGACTTGGTGTATAGCGAGAATAGGAGTGGGCCAAGAACAGAGCCCTGGGGGACACCAGTGGTGAGAGCACGTGGTGCGGAGACAGATTCTCGCCACGCCACCTGGTAGGAGCGACCTGTCAGGTAGGACGCAATCCAAGCGTGCGCGGTGCCGGAGATGCCCAGCTCGGAGAGGGTGGAGAGGAGGATCTGATGGTTCACGGTATCAAAATATGGGGATGAGGTAGTTGGGTGGGCTATTTACAGAAGGGCTGTGTGTACAGGTGCAGTGATCAGTCAGCTGCTCTGACAGCTGATGCTTAAAGTTAGCGAGGGAGATATAAGTCTGCATCTTCAGTGATTTTTGCAATTCGTTCCAGTCATTGGCAGCAGAGAACTGGAAGGAAAGGCAGCCAAAGGAGGAGCTGGCTTTGGAAAAATATACCTGCTGGAGCGCGTGCTACGGGTGGATGTTGCTATGGTGACCAGTGAGCTGAGATAAGGTGTGGCATTACCTAGCAAAGACTTATAGATGACCTGGAGCCAGTGGGTTTGGCGATGAATATGAAGCGAGGGCCAGCCAAACGAGAGCATAAAGGTCGCAGTGGTGGGTAGTATATGGGGCTTTGGTGACAAAACGGATGGCACTAGGATAGACTACATAAAATTTGCTGAGTAGAGTGTTGGAGGCTATTTTGTAAATGACATCGCAGAAGTCAATGATCGGTAGGATAGTCAGTTTTACGAGAGTATGTTTGGCAGCATGAGTGAAGGATGCTTTGTTGCGAAATAGGAAGCCCATTCTAGATTTAACTTTGGATTGGAGATGCTTAATGTGAGTCTGAAAGGAGAGTTTACAGTCTAACCAGACACCTAGGTATTTATAGTTGTCCACATATTCTAAGTCAGAACCGTCCAGAGTAGTGATGTTAGTCGGGCGGGCGGGTACGGGCAGCGATCGGTTGAAGAGCATAAATTAGTTTTACTGGCATTTAAGAGCAGTTGGAGGCCACGGAAGGAGTGTTGTATGGCATTGAAGCTCGTCTGGAGGTTTCTTAACACAGTGTCCAAAGAAGGGCCCGAAGTATACAGAAACGTGTCGTCTGCGTCGAGGTGGATCAGAGAATCACCAGCAGCAAGAGCGACATCATTGATATATACAGAGAAAAGAGTCAGCCCAAGAATTTAACCCTGTGGCACCCCCATAGAGACTGCCAGAGGTCCGGACAACAGGCCCTCCAATTTGACACACTGAACTCTATCTGATAAGTAGTTGGTGAACCAGGCGAGGCAGTCATTTGAGAAACCAAAGCTGTTGAGTTTGCCGATAAGAATGTGCTGATTGACAGAGTTGAAAGCCTTGATCAGGTCCATGAAGACGGCTGCACAGTACTGTCTTTTATCGATTGCGGTTATGATATCGTTTAGGACCTTGAGCATTGCTGAGGTGCACCCATGACCAGCTTGGAAACCAGATTGCATAGCGGAGAAGGTACGGTGGGATTCGAAATGGTCGGTGATCTGTTTGTTAACTTGGATTTCGAAGACTTTAGAAAGGCAGGGCAGGATGGATATAGGTCTATAACAGTTTGGGTCTAGGTGTCTCCCCCTTTAAAGAGGGGGATGACCGTGGCAGCTTTCCAATCTTTAGGGATCTCAGATGATACGAAAGAGAGGTTGAACAGGCTAGTAATAGGGGGGTTGCAACAATTGCGGTGGATAATTTTAGAAAGAGAGGGTCCAGATTGTCTAGCCTAGCTGATTTGTAGGGGTCCCGATTTTGAACATCAGTTATCTGGATTTGGGTGAAGGAGAAGTGTGGGGGGGGGGGGGGGGGGGGGGCTTGGGCCAGTTGCTGTGGGGGCTGCAGAGTTGTTGGCCAGGATAGGGGTAGCCAGGTGGAAAGCATGGCCAGCCGTAGAAAAGTGCTTATAGAAATTCTCGATTATTGTGGATTTATCGTTGGTGACAGTGTTTCCTAGCCTCAGTGCAGTGGGCAGCTGGGAGGAGGTGCTCTTATTCTCAATGGACTTTACAGTGTCCCAGAACCTTTTGGAATTTGTGCTGCAGGATGCAAATTTCTGTTTGAAAAAGCTAGCCTTTGCTTTCCTAACTGACTGTGTATTTTGGTTCCTAACTTCCCTGAAAAGTTGCATATCGCGGGGGCTATTCGATGCTAATGCAGTACGCCACAGGATGTTTTTGTGCTTGTCAAGGGCAGTCAGGTCTGGAGTGAACTAGGGGCTATATCTGTTCTTAGTTCAAATTTTTTTTTGAATGGGGCATGCTTATTTAAGATGGTTAGGAAAGCACTTTTAAATAGTAACTACGCATCCTCTACTGATGGGATGAGGTCAATATCCTTTCAGGACACCCACGCCAGGTCGATTAGAAAGGCCTGCTCGCTGAAGTGTTTTGTTGAACGTTTGATACTGATGAGGGGTGGTCGTTTGACTTTTTTTCTCCACACATAATGTTGTGTGTTCCTTCCAAACAACTCAACTGTAGTTTCATCTGTCCACAGAATATTTTGCCAGTAGCACTGTGGAACATCCAGGTGCACTTTTGCAAACTTCAGACGTGCAGCAATGGTTTTATTGGACAGCTGTGGCTTCTTCCGTGGAGTCCTCCCATGAACACCATTCTTGTTTACTGTTTTATGTATTCTAGACTCGTCAACAGAGATGTTAGCATGTTCCAGAGATTTCTGTAAGACTTTAGCTGACATTC
This sequence comes from Salmo salar, assembly GCF_965601325.2. Lineage (NCBI taxonomy): Eukaryota > Metazoa > Chordata > Actinopteri > Salmoniformes > Salmonidae > Salmo > Salmo salar. The sequence continues at coordinate 83,449,868 of NC_138294.1, read as the reverse complement.
TAGGATTCTTCTATAACCTCATTGAGCAATCTGCGCTGTGCTCTTGCAGTCATCTTTGCTGGACAGCAACTCCTAGGGAGAGTAACAACAGCGCTGAACTTTCTCCATTTATCGACAATTTTTCTTATCGTGGACTGATGAACATCAAGGCTTTTAGAGATACTTTTGTAACCCTTTCCAGCTTTATGCAAGTCAACAATTCTTAACCTTAGGTCATCTGAGATCTATTTTGTTTGAGGCATGGTTCCCATCAGGCAATGCCTCTTGTGAATAGAAAACTCAAATTTTGTGAGTGTTTTTTATAGGGCAAGGCAGCTCTAACCAACATCTCCAATCTTGTCTCATTTATTGGACTCCAGGTTGGCTGACTCCTGACTTCAATTAGCTTTTGGAGAAGTCATTAGCCTAGGGGTTCACATACTTTTTTCAACCTACACTGTGAATGTTTAAATGATTTATTCAATATAGACAAGAAAAATACAATAATGTGTGTGTTATTAGTTTAAGCACACTATGTTTGTCTATTGTTGTGACTTAGATGAAGATCACATATATCAGTCAAACTACCAGTCAAAAGTTTCAGAACACCTACTAATTTTTTCTTCAATTTTACTACATTGTATAATAATAGTGAAGCCATCAAAACTATGAAATAACACATATGAAATCATGTAATAACCAAAAAAGTGTTAAACAAATCAAAATATATTTTATATTTGAGATTCTTCAAAGTAGCCACCTTTTGCCTTGGTGACAGCTTTGCACACTCTTGGAATTCTCTCAACCAGATTCACCTGGAATACTTTTACAACAGTCTTGAAGGAGTTCCCACATATGCTGAGCACATGTTAGCTGCTTTCCCTTACCTCTGTGTTCCGACTCATCCCAAACCATCTCAATTTGGTTGAGGTCGGGGGATTGTGGCGGCCAGGTCATCTGATACAGCACTCCATCACTCTCCTTGGTAAAATAGCCCTTACACAGACTGGAGGTGCGTTGCGTCATTTTCCTGTTGAAAAACAAATGATAGTCCCACTAAGCCAAAACCAGATGGGATGGCGTATGGATGCAGAATGCTGTGGTAGCCATGCTGGGTAAGTGTGCCTTGAATTCTAAATAAATCACAGACAGTGTCACCAGCAAAGCACCCCAACACCATAACACCTTCTCCTCCATGCTTTACAGTAGGAAATACCCATGCGGAGATCATCCGTTCACCCACACCGCATCTCACAAAGACACAGCGGTTGAAACCAAAAATCTCCAATTTGGACTCCAGACCAAAGGCCACATTTCCACCGGTCTAATGTCCATTGCTTGTTTTTCTTGGCCCAAACAAGTATCTTCTTCTTATTGGGGTCCTTTAGTAGTGGTTTCTTTGCAGCAGTTCGACCATGAAGGCCTGATTCACACCTCTGAACAGTTGATGTTGAGATGTGTCTGTTACTTGAACTCTGTGAAGCACTTATTTGGGCTGCAATTTCTGAGGCTGGTAACTCTAATGAACTTATCCTCTGCAGCAGAGACAACTCTGGGTCTTCCATTCTGGTGGCGGTCCTCATGAGAGCCAGTTTCATCACAGCACTTGATGGAATTTGCGACTGCATTTGAAGAAACTTTAAAATGTCTTGATATTTTCCAGATTGACTGACCTTCATGTCTTAAAGTTATGATGGACTGTTGTTTCTCTTTGTTTATTTGAGCTGTTCTAGGCATAAATTGAACTTGGTCTTTTACCAAATAGGGCTATCTTCTATATACTACCCCTACCTTGTCACAACAAAACTGAATGGCTCAAATGCATTAAGAAGGAAATAAATTCCATAAACTAACTTCTAACAAGGCACACCTGTTAATTGAAATGCATTCCAGGTGACTCCCTCATGAAGCTGGTTGAGAGAATGCCAAGAGTGTGCAAAGCTGTCATCAAGGCAAAGGGTGGCTACTTGGAAGAATCTCAAACATAAAATATATTTTGATTTGTTTAAAACTTTTTTGGTGGGTACTGTACATGATCCCATATGTGTTATTTCATAGTTTTGATGTCTTCACTATTATTCTACAATGCAGAAAACAGTAAAAATCAAGAAAAACCCTTGAATGAGTAGGTGTTCTAAAACTTTTGACTGGCACTGTATATTTATACTCCGGACTCCGACATTGCTCATCCTAATATTTCTATATTTCTTAATTCCATTCTTTAACTTTTAGATTTGTATGTATTGTTGTGTAGTGTTAGACATTACTGCACTGTTGAATCTAGGAACACCAGCATTTCACTACACCGGCAATAACATCTGCTGAAAATATGTATGCAACCAATAAAATGTGATTTGATTTAAGAAGCTGTAGATCTATTCTATGTGCACTACTTCTATGCTTCCCGTTCTTAACTTTTACTTTCGGTTTTGTACACCAGCTTCAAACAGCTAAAAATACAACATTTTTGGTTATGGAAAATATATTTCACAGCGGTTTAGATTGTACAATGACTCTCTACACTATAAATTGAAATTAGGCTTACTATTTGAATTTTATCAACTAGGAAATGGCGGATCGATTTCTACATAATGCATCTTTAAGCCTCTTCGTGTCAGTTTGTGTAGACCATGTAATTTCACTCCAACATGTACAAGCTAGGTGATTACAAGCAAATACTGTGTTAGTGCAACACAAACACTTATTATTGAGAGCAATCAAATACATGTTAGGTCTATCAATTTTATCAAAGAAAATATTGACTTTGGCATCGATGACTACAAGTAAATGCCGGGACGTGTGACATGAGAAAATGCTGTTCTCATTCACAGGTCAACCTTTTATGAATATGAATCATCTGGTCGAAACCTTTAATTGCTGAGGTTAGCCTCTCTCTCTCTCTCTCTCTCTCTCTCTCTCTCTCTCTCTCTCTCTCTCCTCTCTCTCTCTCTCTCTCTCTCTCTCTCTCTCTCTCTCTCTCTCTGTCTCTCTCTATCTGTGTCTCTCTCTCTCTCTCTCTCTCTCTCTCTCTCTCTCCCCTTGTCTGTGCATCTGGAGTTGATCAGCCCGTTTCCTGGGTAGTGTTACAGTGAACAATTATCTTCAGATCAGGAGACAGCAGGACTTAAAAGGCCTGATATTGAAGTAGACGAAAAGGGGGAATATGTGTCCTACCACCATTAATGAAATCTACCTGACTGTCCTTTAGAGGACTAACACATTGGCACCACTCAGCTTTACCACAGACAACAACGGTAATAACCACATTCACCACCAACACAAACAAACAACCTTGCAAGCAGCCACAAAGAAAAGGATGAGACTGAACTAACAACTTCAGACCGGTAACCCCTTTAATGCTCTGGAGCATTGAGGACCAGTTTAGAACCTCGACAAGTAGGCCAAGCTGACATAATGAGATGAATTATGCAACTTTTTGGAGAGAAAATATAATTCATCTTAAGGAACATTTACATTCCCACAGCAATGAAATCTTAGCTCTCTCTGTATTGGGGTCCTATGTGGCTGTAAAAGCAGGGCATTGGTAATTGCAGAGCTGCCAATCAATTAGAGACATGGCCCCAGTCTCCCCTGTTTCAAAGGCGCGCATCGGGGCCCTGACATTTGAACTTGTAGGCGGAGGGTCTCGGCCAGGCCCCAGTGGCAATATTCTCTCCATGGGGGCCAGATGGAGACGAGAGGGGGTTGGGGACAGGGGGGTTTGGCATAGGGGCGTCCAGTCAACTGGGGCTGATCCCACTGTGCCTGGCGTCTCTCTCTCATTAAACAGGGGCGAGTCAGAGGTGCACGTCTGCGCTGGCCAGGGGGCAGGAAGGATCGTATTAATACAGTGACGCTCTCTGCCCGGGTGTCAGGTGACATTGTTTTGCACCTCATTTTGCGTCCCTGCAGTCTCTTTTATGATTAGTGCCCAAACCATTAAGATGACTTTGATGTTTTCTGGAGTTTGTTTTGTTTATTCTCTTAAGCGCTTTCTTTATGGTTTGGAACCACTCAGCACATGCCAAATCACTACTTCTGGACTAACGGAGAGCTCTACAGATTTGAGGACATTAATGTCGAGGTGACATCTTCTGAGCCGTCAAGGAGTGGGATGGTAAAGACTTAAGAGTAGTCTGCTGGGAAAGTTGTGGCCTTTTAAACCAGACTCCATTCACTTTTAACGAGACTATGATTGCTCTTTTAGAGTTTTTTTTGTTTAGAGTTACATTTCCCTGAAATATGGAAACTGCCTCACCAACACTCATTCCGCTCATTTAAAAACAATTACACCATCTCAATACCTCTAGAAAATAACAAACCTTAATTGCAGAGTTTTAAAACAGCCTATAATTATCGTTGATTTAAATCAGTGCTTGCGCGAGCACTCTCTCGCAGTCTTTCTCTCTCTCCATAAACTCCATTCAAATTGCATCCAAAATAAATAATCTTGTTCTATTTGATATATAGCCCTATATATAGATGTCCTAGCCTTCCTCTTTCAGGTAATACATTCAACACAGTATTAGACTTATATTTAGCTAATTAATGATGGTTATGCATAATAAGCATCTAACTTATAGCCTCTATCTCTTGTGCAATATGCAAGCACCTGTGCTCCGCAGAGAGAGAGAGAGAGAGAGAGAGCGAGAGAGAGAGACTTGGCAGACCTGGCTCTCAAGAGAAGACAGGCTATGTGCTACCCACACAATGAGGTGGGAACTGAGCTGCACTTCCTATCATTGTGCCAACTGCACGGTATGACCATATTAGAGACACATATTTTCCTCAGATTACACATAGCCACAAAGAATTTTATAACAGATCCAATCTTGATAAACTCCCATATTTACTAGGTGAAATACCACAGTGTGACACAGCACCATATTCATTTTTCCTTTCATACTTCAACTATAGTGTTTGCACTATTTGTTTTGTTACAAAACTGTACATAGCCAATAATATAACATTTGAAATGTCTAATGTGTACTGTTCATTTTTGATTGTTTATTTCCCTTGTTGATTTATCTTGTTTATTTCACTTTTGTTACTTATCTATTAAGCTTTCTTTGTCAATGTAAACATATGTTTCCCAAAAAAGCCCTTTGAATTTAATTTAATTAAACTGAATCGAGAGAGAGATAGAGAGAGAGAGAGAGAGCGATTGAGAGAGAGAGAGAGAGAGAGCGGGAGAGAACGAGAGAAAACCAAGGACTGATCACCCCAATCCACAAAAGTGGAGACAAATTTGACCCCAATAACTACCGTGGGATATGCGTCAACAGCAACCTTGGGGAAATCCACCCTACACACCCTAATTGACAAACAAACAAACCAAAACAAAGGCAAAGTCTTCTCATGCTTTGTTGATTTAAAAAGGATCTGCTATACAAATTGAAGGAAAGTACTGTTGGGGGAAAAACATCCGACATTATAAAATCCACATACACGAACAAGTGTGCGGTTAAAATTGGCTAAAATTTGCACAAAAAAAACACACATACATTTCTTTCCACAGGGCCGTGGGGTGAGACAGGGATGCAGCTTAAGCCCCACCCTCTTCAACATATATATCAACGAATTGACGAGGGCACTAGAACAGTCTGCAGCACACGGCTTCACCGTATTAGAATCTGAAGTCAAATGTCTACTGTTTGCTGATGATCTGGTGCTTCTGTACCCAACGAAGGAGGGCCTACAGCAGCACCTAGATCTTCTTCTGCCCAGATTATGTCAGACCTGGGCCCTGACAGTAAATTTCAGTAAGACAAAAATAATAATCTAGTCACCGTTGCCCTAGAGCACACAAAGAAACGAAACAAATCTCGGCCTAAACATCAGCGCCACAGTTAACTTCCACAAAGCTGTGAACGATCTGAGAGACATGGCAAGAATGGTCTTCTATGCAATCAAAAGGAACATAGAATTCGATGTATCAATTAGGATCTGGCAAAAAAAATACTTGAATCAGTTATAGAACCCATTGCCCAGTTATAGAACCCATTATGGTTGTGAGGTCTGGGGTCTGCTCACCAACCAATAATTCACAAAATGGGACAAACACCTCAGTGTACAACGTAAAACCCCAAATAATGCATGCAGAGCAGAATTAGGATGATACCTGATTAATTATCAAAACCCAGAAAATATACGTTAAATTCTACAACCACCTAAAAGGAAGCGATTCCCAAACCTTCCATAACAAAGCCATCACCTACAGAGAAATTAACCTGGAGAAGAGTCCCCTAAGCAAACTGGTCCTGGGGCTCTGTTCACAAACACAAACAGACCCCATAGAGCCCCAGGACAGCAACACAATTAGACCCAACCAAATCATGAGAAATGAAAAGATAATTACTTGACACATTGGAAAGAATGAACAAAAACACAGAGCAAACTAGAATGCTATTTGGCCCTAAACAGAGAGTACACAGTGGCGGAATACCTAACCACTGTGACTGACCCAAACTTAAAGAAAGCTTTGATTATGTCAAGACCCAGTGAGCATAGCCTTGCGATTGAGAAAGGTCGCCGTAGGCAGACCTGGCTCTCAAGAGAAGACAGGCTATGTGCACACTGCACACAAAATGAGGTGGAATCTGAGCTGCACTTCCTAACCTCCTGACAAATGTATGACCATATTAGATACACATACATTGTATTCGGAAGGTATTCAGACCCCTTCCCTTTTTCCACATTTTGTTATGTTACAGCCTTATTCTAAAATGGATTAAATAAAAAAATTCCTTAGCAATCTACACACAATACCCCATAATGACAAAGCAAAAACAGTTTTTAGACAATTTTGCAAATGCATTAAAACCAAAAAACAGAAACACCATATTTATGTAAGTATTCAGACCCTTTGCTATTAGACTTGAAATTAAGCTCAGGTGCATCTTGTTTCCATTAATGATCCTTGAGATGTTTCTACAACTTGATTGGAGTTCACCTGTGGTAAATTACATTGATTGGACACCTGTCTATATAAGGTGCCACAATTGACAGTGCATGTCAGAGCAAAAACCAAGCCATGTGGTCGAAGGAATTGTCCACAGATGTCCGAGACAGGATTGTGTCGAGGCACAGATCTGGGAAGGGTACCAAAACATTTCTGCAGCATTGAAGGTCCCCAAGAACACAGTGGCCGCCATCATTCTTACATGGAAGAAGTTTGGAACCACCAAGACCCTCACTAGAGCTGGACGCCAGGCCAAACTGAGCAATCGGGGGAGAAGGGCCTTGGTCAGGGAGTTCCTTGGTCACTTTGACAGAGCTCCAGAGTTCCTGTGTGGAGATGGGAGAACCTTCCAGAAGGACAAACCTCTCTGCAGCACTCCACCAATCAGGCCTTTATCGAAGAGTGGACAGACGGAAGCCACTCCTCAGTAAAAGGCACATGACAGCCCGATTGGCACCTAAAGACTCTCAGACCATGAGAAACAAGATTCTCTGATCTGATGAAACCAAGATTTAACTCTTTGGCTTGAATGCCAAGCATCACATCTGGAGGAAACCTGGCACCATCCCTATGGTGAAGCCTTGTGGTGGCAGCATCATGCTGTGGGGATGTTTTTTAGCGGCAGGGACTGGGAGACTAGTCAGGATCGAGGGAAAGATGAACGGAGCAAAGTACAGAAAGATCCTTGATGAAAACCTACTCCAGAGCACTCAGGACCTCAGACTGGGGCGATGGTTCACCTTCCAACAGGACAACGACCCTAAGCCCACATCCAAGACAACGCAGGAGTGGCTTTGGGACAAGCTCCCCATCCAATCTGACAGCGCTTGAGAGAATCTGCAGAGAAGAATGGGAGAAACTCCCCAAATACAGGTATACCAAGCTTGTAGCGTCATACCCAAGAAGACTCGAGGCTGTAATCGCTGCCAAAGGTGCTTCAACAAGTACTGAGTAAAGGGTCTGTATACTCTTGTAAATGTGATATTTCCATTTTTTATTTTTTATAAATGTGCAGACATTTCTAAAAACCTGTTTTTGCTTTGTCATCATGGGGTATTGTGCGTTGATTGATGAGGGAAAAAAACTATTTAATCGATTTTCGAATAAGGTTGTAATGTAATAAAATGTGGAAAAAGTCAATTGTAAAAAGTAATTCCACAAAGAATTAAAAAACAAACCCAATTTTGATAAACTCTCATGTATATTGGGTGAAATACCAGAGTGTGCCATCGCCGCAATAAGATTTGTGACCTGTTGCCACAGGAAAAGGGCAACCAGTGAAGAACAAACACCATTATAAATACAACCCATATTTATGTACAGTATATTTATTTTCCCTTCTGTCCTTTAACTATTTGCACATAATATGACATTTTAAATGTCTTTATTCTGTTGGAACTTTTGTGAGTGTAATGTTTACTGTAAAAAAAGTGTAAACATATGTTTCCCATGCCAATCAAAAAATCCAAATCAAATGTATTTATATGGCCCTTCTTACATCAGCTGATATCTCAAAGTACTGTACAGAAACCCAACCTAAAACCACAAACAGCAAGCAATACAGGTGTAGAAGCAATAAAGCCCTTAAATTGAAATGTAATTGAATTGAGAGAGAAAGAAAGAGAGCGCGAGAGAGAGAGAGAGAGAGAGGCAGGCCCCTTGGTCCCTCCCCCTGGTTGACAGGGAAACTGGAGTCATGAACACTATGAGTCATAAAGCCAAATGGCTCCATCAGTCTGGACACAGGGCTGGGCTCTGATCCTGACCTGATTACGGAGATGGGGCCCCCCCCCTAACCTCCACTCCTCAGCAATGTTTTTGCTTGGAAGGGGAACCCTGCTTGGGTTGTGTCGATGCCTCCTGGCGCTGGCATTGCCCTCCTATTGATCCTTTCCAATTCATTTTAACATTGGACCATTGTCTCTGCGACTCTGGTAGTGGTTGCCTGTTGGTCATGCGTTGCCTGGAAGGCCTACACTCCCTGAGCTCTTTGCTGTAACACCTCGAACCAGTAATTGTGTTGGATAATTACTAGTCTGTAAAGTGAAAAATGCACACCTCTTTTATATATATATATATATATATATATGACAGGAATGTTTAAGTAGTTGTTCCATTTAAAGACACTAACTTCCCTTAACCCTGTGCAATGTCTAATTTATGAAATGACAGTAATGTCTGACAATACTGAGTTTGGAGCCGAGGGTTTAGAGTAAAGATGTAGAACTTCATTGGTAGTGAATTACACAGTACTACAGTATATCATTGTCAGGGAGAGTTCCAAAAATTATTTGAGGTGGCACTCACACTCGGCCAGAAGACTATTTACCTGAGTGAACATGTTTGTCAAAATACTACAAGCATGCTTCCACTGAGAGTTCCATCTTTTTTTTTTTTTTTGGCAATGTGCATAATTTCTGTATCACCTTTATAGCTATGAATAATGTTAAGAAACCACAACCAAAACATTTCTCAAGAACCTCCCCGGTGCTGCCCTGCAATCAGCAGCTGACTTAATCACAACAACGGAGCTGAGGCTAACAACAGATTGCCTCTTCAGATGTCATTAGCAAAGTGAGCATCAATTTTTCACATTACAGGATCATTCTTTTCCTGCTGAATAGCAGTCTCCTCTGTTAGCAGCTAATTGGAGCTGGCGCCATGCACCTACTGAAGGTAGTCATTTAGGTTCATTAGAGCTAAAGCTTGGTCGGAAGACCGGCGCTCCTTAACACTAATTAAGGTGTTAATGAAAACAATGTGATGATAGCCACTGTCAGGCTTAACTTAATAACGCCCTTCATTTCAACAAGCTTTGCAAGTTTGACAACGTGTCTGACCTTTCTGTAGAGAGAGGGCTTCTAGACAGGACTTGTTTTTCAGACTGAAATACAAAGCTATATAATTATCATGTATTATGTTCCCTATATCAGGTAAAGAATATGTTTTGGATTGTTAGAATAAGAAAAATTATACTGAATTTGAAGGGTATCTGGGCAAATAATGCATTCATTGTCAGAATTCACTTGTTAAAACACTTTAAATCGAATCAAATTGTATTGGTCGCATACATGTTCAGCAGATGATATTGCGGGTGTGTAGCGAAATGCTTGTGTTCCTAGCTCCAACAGTGCAGTAATATCTAACAATACACAACAACACACATCTAAAAGTAAAATAATGGAATTAAGAAATATAGAAATATTAGGAAGAGCAATGTCATAGTCTGGAGTGTAAATATATACTGTATATATACAGTACCAGTGAAAAGTTTGGAAACACCTACTCATTCAAGAGCATTTCTTTATTTTTACTCTGTTCTACATTGTAGAATAATAGTGAAGACATCAAAACTAGGAAGTAACACATATGGAATCATGTAGTAACCAAAAAACTGTTAAACAAATCAAAATATATTCTATATTTGAGATTCTTCAAAGTAGCCACCCTTTGTACTGATGACAGCTTTGCACACTCCTGGCATTTTCTCAACCAGCTTCATGAGGAATGAAAATAGTATGAATAAAGAAAAACCCTGGTAAGAGTAGGTGTGTCCAAACTTTTGACTTGTACTGTATATATAAAGTATATTTATGTGATGGAATGTATAGACATTATGGACAGTGTATGGATAGAATATGTAGTATATCTGAAGAATATGTAGGACAGAATAGTATATGTACAGCAATAGTTAAATACAGCATATACATATGAGATGAGTAAAACAGTATGTAAACATTATTAAATTGACCAGTGTTCCATTATTAAAGTGACCAGTGATTCCATGTGTATGTACATACGGCAGCAGAGTATAAGGTGCACCTGGTGGTAGCCGGCTACATGTTATAATAAAGGTGAAAAAAAGGTGAGAAAAAAAAAGTGAAACAAAATGGGAAAAAAACTCATTCTTGCATGTCATAATGTATTGCAATGTAAAGTATTGTAATGTAAAGTAGTGTAATGTAAAGAATTGTAATTTAAAGTATTGTAATGTTAAGAATTGCAATGTAAAGTATTATAATGTAAAGTATTATAATGTAAAATAGTGTTTTTACATACTAGCAAATATCGGTTTATGGTTACAGTATATTCTGATTATCTATCGAAAGTCATCACTTCTTGGGTTGCTAGATGTATGTTGTCTGTGCAACAATATAGACAGTATAATGAAGTATTTAATAATTTGGCACAGCAACAAACCTACCAAGAGATAACAATCTTCTAAGAATATGGTCAATTCCTATTTATACATGTAAAAAACTATAATAATCTTCCAACATTAGACATGATTTAATCTACTGAGAATCCTTAAAAGTATCAGTTTTCATTTAAAATACAATCAATCTTTATTTGTCACATACGCCGAATACAACAAATGTAGACCTTACCGTGAAATGCTTACTTACAAGCCCATTTAGTGTGCTTTGGGGTCAGAGTGTCCATAAAGTGGGCCTAATGGCTGTGTAAACACAGTATGCGTGTAACAAACCCAGCTTATTACACAGTCCCACATTCCACCACTTCAAAGCGCAGACTATAATTACAATGCTTGAGGTGTGTCCAAACATACCAACAAAACCAGAAGCTGTCTTCTGACGTTTTCTCCCCCTCCACTTTGTTTTTTTATCAAGCCCAAAGAGATTATGGAAAAAGGAAGGAGGATGTGTTTGTAATTTTCTACTCAAGGGGGTTCCTCCTGCTGAAAATCTCCTTGGTCCACGTTCGGTTCGCACGCGGCTTCAGTCACTTTCTTTCATTCCTCACATCTCAAGAGTTTTCACAGCACTATTGCATTGAGTTGACTATATAGGTGCAGGATCTTCATTTGAGCCAGTTTTCTACAGCAGGAAAATAATCCTGAAGCAACAGGAAATGTGAATTACTATGTGGATTATAATTAATGGACATTATTGTAGTTGATACATTTTCGTAAGGGAAAATCAAATCTGATATTTCAAACTTCAGAAACCTTTTTAAACCGCAAACACACTACAAGTTTAAAAATGTACTGCATTGCAGAAAAGTTCTCCTGCAACAGGGTGATCAAATGAAGATCCTACATCTGTAGGCTACATGCAGTTTACATGTCTCACTACCACTTCACCCTGTGACAGGCCGTGTGTAGCAGGGCCTGGGACTGTGATCGACAAGGTGCCTGAGGGTGGGGGTGTGACCAGAGCAAGTGGGGAGGTGACTACTGAGTAGAGCCGCAAAACTGCAACAGTTTCTCCCCCGAGGAGCAAGGCTTTCATCTGCCCGCTCACTGGCGCCTTCGCAAACCTCAGATTGTCTGTGAAATCACCCCGTTTAATAACGCACAGCCTCATGGGAATGGCGCTCTCGCTCAGTCTCAGCCCTCTAGGCCCCCAGCGCATGCACACACACACACGCACACACACACACACACACACACACACACACACACACACACACACACACACACACACACACACACACACACACACACCACACACACACACACACACACACACACACACACACAGCTCTTACCAGTCAAACTGGGCAGCTGAGTTAGTCCTTGTGATTATCAAATAGTGGCTGTTTATTTCTTATGCCAGTAGTACCATTTTTAAAGGTCTTTATTGATGAAATGTAATATTACTACATGATAGAACTAAAAGTTACTTCTAGTCGTGTATTTCATGAAACAAATGTTTTGAGCAGCACAGTAACTTACTTGGCTTTTGGAATCTGGGCTTTGAATCTTGAAAACATAACCAACGTGACTGAAAAAAATATTTTAGCAAAGAGAAAACTATGTATAGGCCTACAGTATCCTCATACCGCAAGTGCAATTGTTGAACTCTAGGTATGTAAGTCCTCTTCATTTCAACACAGCCTACTGACAGAAGAATGTTGTAGAAATCAATCAGATGAATAACAGTAAATGGATGTTTGATTAACACTTATGTATTAACACTCGGGATAAACAGATGTGGGTAGAATATGTTGCATCATTTGTTTAAGTAGACTACCACGTTTATCAACCTGGATTTGATGGATGTGGTCTGTGTTTAATAAAGACACAAAATCAGAATATGCTATAAAAAAAGTATTTTGTCAGTCTCAATAATGTGCTGAAATAACGAAACAGGTGGTAAAGTCAAAACGAAATGTTTACAGGTAGAATCGAGACTGCTACAACAACTTTTCCCAAAAACAAATGAGATGTGGTAGTAGGCTATTCACACTTTTTTTAAAGGTCATGGACATTTTTAATCACATTTAGAATCAGAATAAATACCAGTACCAGTAGGCTACAAACAGCCATATCGGTCCAGTACAACAGGACTAGTAAAGGCCCAGTGTACTACTTTTGCTGCAGCACCTTCAGCACCCCTATTTTCAGCGGCTATGGGCACACTTGAATTAAGAGCGCATGATAAAGAATTGGGCTGCAGAGGAAGCACTTTCCCACCACATTTGTGTATCCTGGTTTGAGGCACCAACAACGTTTTACAATCAGGAAAAGTCACATCCTGAGAGAGATTGTTCATCTCTTTTATAATTGGGCGTAAATTACCCACAAGGGGCCTGTGTTTACACAATCTCTTGAGGTTAGGTTCGAAGTAATCCGTCACAGTACACCATGTGGTATACCCTACTGGATATATTTTTGAACCCTTGTGTGAGAGACCAATCACTGGTAACAAGGTCCGCTCTTACATTTTGGCAGCGCTGCGATTGGCCGAAAGTTCCACTGGCGCCACGTGATTATTTAATTTATCCCACACTTGACAGGTCGTGTCCCCATACTTTGAAGGCCACCTGTAGCTGAGACTGATAGTCTTGTCGTGTGCCATTGGTACATATTTCGGGGGAATGTCTGCCCATGTGAGTTTGAGGGATGGCAGTTCATCGGAGGAGGACAGCCGACCCGAGCTAGAGAGGACGATGGATGGCCGCAAAACTCAAGTGACAAGACACCATCATCCCTTCAGTGTGGAGGCTATAATGTCGGGTAGAAAGATTCACAGTGAGTTTACAAGCAAACCCGACAATGTCTCTGTGGTTCCATTTTCAAAGACGCAGAACTCTCCGTACCTGTGCAGAGAGAGCTACAGCCCTCCCGCGGGAATCCGAAAGCACTTTATCCCACCGTCGCCGGTAAAGTCAGAGTCCTCCGAGCCGGAGGATTGTGCTCCCTGGGTTATGAGCCCAAGATTCTCTGCACAAACTCGTAAGTCATTTTTTGGAGAAAATCTGTGGTTTTTAAGTAGACTAATCGGAACACATTTGGAAGGTGTACTTCTTACCTCACTATTTCCCATAACCTATTATTTTTATATTTAGGGATAAAAGGTACAGTACATTAACAGACAGTTTTATCTCAATCTCTTCATTCACGGACTCAACCATGGACAGTCTTTACTGGATGTTGTCATTTGCGTGAAGTATTGTTGACTCTGCCTTCTTGCCCTTTGTGCTGTTGTCTGTGCCCAGTAATGTTTGTACCATGTTTAGTCCTGCTACCATGTTGTGTTGCTACCATGTTATTGTCATGTTGTGTTTCTACCATGTTATTGTCATGTTGTGTTCCTACCATGCTGTGTTGTCATTTGTTGCTGCCTTGCTATGTTGTTGTTTTAGGTCTCTCTTTATGTAGAGTTGTGTTGTCTCTCTTGTCTCTCTTGTGTGTTTTGTCCTATATTTTAATGATTATTTTTTTATCGGTCATTGTAAATAAGAATTTGTTCTTAACTGACTTGCCTAGTTAAATAAACGTTAAATAAAAATATTGTAAAATACAAATCAAATTAACATATAATTTGTATGTGTGCTGCCTGTCTCGCAAAATCCTATTGTATGGCTTTTTGCATGTATTAACTTTGTCTTATTTACTTTGAATATATCTGAATGTTTGTGTAGAAAATCCTTACCATAAAGTAAGAGTCTTGATATTCAATCTATTAGACCAATATGTGAAAAATAAGTATTAGGGAAATCATTTGGTTTGGCCTGGGTCTTCACGAAGTTATGTGAGTTAATTAAATGGCTTACTGCGGGTCTTGTAAGTTATACTGCTACAACTTAGACTCAACTTCATCTTTCATTGGAAAACAATATTCAACAATTTCTATTATTTATTTGGGATATTAAGATGTATTTCTATCTATCTTTTTGGAATATCAGGCAGGTCTTCAAACCCTTTAATTGAGTTTGTTCATGTGGTTTGTGTGTAATAGTCAGCATTGCTTTAAATTAATCAACAAATAATAGTCCTCTCCTCCCTTGACAGGAGTATGTGTATCCATTGCAATGTTTGACGTTTCCATTTAACAATGAACCACAACAAGCTTAGTAAGAAACAGTTGATTGGATCACATATTACATCACTCCTCAAAATCACTCTATTTTATGCAAAGAAAATGTTATATAGTCAATTTACTTGTACAGCACTTAGGGAAATTAGTATGCCTACGTTTCAATTTCAGTTTAAAATTGCTATCGGCCCAACCAATACCTTTGTGTACACACACAATCAGTTCATACTGTATCTCTAACGTTGTTCATTTATCTATCAGGATGATGTGATAATACTACATTAGGTATAGGTTTTCTATCAGGATCAGGACAAAGTATATTTACTTTCTCACTCAAGTAGCTTATTCATGTGTTAAATTAAATCAGTATTGGCTCTGAACCTCTCTCTCCCTCTCTCTGTCTCGCTCTCTGTCTCTCCAGGGCAGGTAAGTCCTACCTGTCCGCTGCGGAAGCACAAGACCAACAGAAAGCCTCGTACTCCCTTCACCACCTCCCAGCTGCTGTCTCTGGAGCGGAAGTTCCGTCAGAAGCAGTACCTGTCCATCGCTGAGCGGGCCGAGTTCTCCAGCTTTCTGACCCTGACTGAGACCCAGGTCAAGATTTGGTTCCAGAACCGCCGGGCTAAGGCCAAGAGACTACAGGAGGCCGAGCTGGAGAAGCTCAAAATGGCTGCCAAACCCACGCTGCACCCGGGCTTTACGTTACCCATGCCCCTGGGAGCACAGCTCCACACAGCCGTCTCCCTCTACGGACAGTCCTACCCCTACCACCGTCCCATGCTGCCCCTCTCACCTATGGGGTTGTACGCTACACCTCTGGGATACAGCATGTATCATCTATCAGGATGATGGATAGGAATATACGCTTCTGCTCGCTGGACTATTCTGTTCATATTAGCCTTTGACACGTGGACATAACTCTTTTTTTAAATACTATATATTTCTCCTTGCTATGAAACAACACTGAAATTGAGTTTTTTTTTACACCTGAAGATACAGCACCTCACTCACGAAAGAGCCTTAAAGACTTAGATGAATTGTTTTCTAGTGTCTTGTTTTTCTTCTGCTGATTTGGATATCAAGGCCAAATTAACTAGCGGTTCTGTTTTACTTGATGTAATATATTCCAATGCAAATGTTTATCCAGTTGCCTCTGAAATTGACAACATGTAGTTCAATTACTGCCATTCCACTTGTCATCTAGCTAGCATAGAAGATTCAACTAAGGCCCATAATTCTGTTTTTGGCCCGGGGTGAATCAAAACTTCAGGACTGTCTCGTTTTACCTCTGCTTGATGACAGACAAGTTTGATTTCCGACTGCTTTCATCCCATACCGAAGTCTAATAAATTAGTTGTGGGAACTGTTGTCTTTTTTTTCATAAACTCAACTAATTCAAATGTGTTGCTATTTTTCCGTTAGATTTGACTGTAGCAACAAATTCTATTCAGCACTTCTGTTTTATCAGGCATTTGTAGTCTTCGATTAATTTGTGTATACTTATTTATTTTGCTTTCACTCTAAACTTTTAATGCTGGAAATGAATTGAGTGATTCATGTTTCGTATTTATAACATGTAGCTCAAATGTGGCAAAAGTTTATACTTTTTAATCTTTCATCTAAATGTTCCTTTGGAAGGAGCTATACTATGCAGTTTTATAAATACTTTTTAATTTGGTTATGTATGTCATTCACAAGGATCAAATTAAAAACGTTTGAAACATATGTTTTCTTCTTGAGATATTATGTAAGTGAGAATATGTTGTTACGTATCTACGGCTGTGCTATCTAAGCCTTTGAAATTGAACATGCCCTACATTTTCCACAGACACAGCTGATGTGTGGGGTGGTTACATGGTTGCTAATGTTTATGTCAATATTTGACAACCCTTAAGTGTAAGCACATAAAAGTCAGATTTCCAGATATTGTAAAACTGTTGTAAACCATATCAGTGAATGTCATTTTAAAACAATGTTTCATTGTTGTCATGGAATTTGCAGTGTTAGGCTTCCAGTAAGTAATATAATTATTTAATTTCATGTGAAATTGTGTTAATGTCAACTGAAATGGAGAAATGCAGAGCCCCAAACCAAAGCATCTAAACTATACCACCTTCCCTCTTCTCAGACCTTCACATTCTGAAAGCAGTAACTTCAGCGAGAATCTGTGGAACGATAAGTAGAGTTGTACCTGTGTCTGAAACACTGTCGTTCATCATACCTTTGGGTTATTTCAATGACAAAAGTTGTTAAGCTACTAAGATTTAAACATGCCAGGTTTTAAGACGGCAGTAGTATTATTTCCCGAGCAGCATTCTTGGGACTAATTGACCTTAATTCTATTGTTGTTGTTTTTTTTTGTCAACTGTGTCCGGCTTCTACAACACTTCTGCTTGTGTGATACACCATTGGTTTGGAAAGCCAGATTGGTCATGTTTTATGGTCCTCCTTCCTTCCTTGTTATATCATTCATCAGGGCCCTAACCCCATAAAGTTAGCTGCATTTGTGGCAATTGTAGGAGCTGCTTACAACTTCCGTGTGACTTTGATGTAATGAGGAAATAATTTATAGGCAGCACTCTATTTATGAGCTTCCCTTTAATCAAAACAAGGCAGCCAGGCAAGCCCTTGGCGCAGTCAAGCAATCAGCTTAATGAACAGCAGATTGGCAGAGATGTGTGAGGATCTGTTTGGAAATGTCAGGTTGAGGCTATATTACTTGAGGGAGAAGTTCTTTATCTATTGAAACAATGTTCTATATTTGTGCTAAATAAATGGTTTCACCATTATTGTGATTTATTGTGATGGCATGCTCTTTTGACCTTCAAGGCATTCATTAAAGAGGCCAAATATTTCATTAGATTGATTCTGATTTTAAATAAACAAACATATTTATAACAAGAATCAAAATACTGAGAAAGCATTATGTCAATGTGTTGTTACACTACTCTAGAGCCAGAGGATATCAGTGGTGTAAAGTACTTAAGTAAAAATACTTTGAAGTACTACTTAAGTCGTTTTTTGGGGTATCTGTACTTTACTATTTATATTTTTGACACCTTTTACATTCCTCAAGATAATAATGTACTTTTTACTCCATACATTTTCCCTGACACCCAAAAGTACTTGTTATGTTTTGAACGCTTAGCAGAACAGAAACATTGTCAAATTCACACACTTATCAAGATAACATCCCTGGTTATGTCTACTGCCTCTGATCTGGCGGACTCACTAAAGACGGGCTTCGTTTGTAAATTATGTCTGACTGTTGGGAGTGTGCCGCTGGCTATTCGTAAATAAAATAAAATACAAAAATGGTGTAGTCTAGTCATTTAAATGATTTATACTTTTACTTTTAGATTTTAATACTTAAGTACATTTTTGCAATTACATTTACTTTTGATACTTATAAGTATATTTTAAACCAAATACTTTTAGACTTTTACTCAAGTAGACTTTCACTTTTACTCCTTTTCTATTAAGGGTATCTTTACTTTTATTAAAGTATGACAATTGGATACTTTTTCCACCACTGGAGGATATGACCTTTGAGTGTTTGGGAATATGTAATTCAACCACAGAGAAGATCCGTGTCAGATACCTCCTCTAGTGGTACTGTTGGATATAGCACCTTGGGCTCAAACTGCTGAGGAGGAGTTCGGGCCAAGGTTCTCGGTAGGTGGTGCTAGGATTACAATCTAAAACTGTAAATTAAGAATGGCAAGAAATACACCAACAATAACACATTTACGCTCACATACTTTGCATTTGAATGTAATGAATTGTAATGTATTTTATTGTAATTTATTTTAATGTAATGTATTGTAATGTAATGTAATGTAATGTAATGGGTTGTATTTTAATGTCATGTAATGTAATGGGTTGCATACATGGGTGTACAAATTGTGGACCACCAGTTGCATTCTAGATTATTCTGATCAAATGTTTAATTTATAAGATCATGTTTAGTCAGAAATTTGTATTGTAAAAGAACATTTTGAAGTGTATATTGGCCATTGCCTTCTGTTTGTTTTCATAAGGACATGATGAGCCCATTTCTTCCTCTTGGCCAAGGACCTCAGGAAGCTGCAAGCCCAGCAATGGGGACACAGGGGTGTAATCTGTTTATTAATTTATATTGTGTAATGAGTCAGATGCAGTCTTCCACACAACAGAGCGCACATTGTTCCAATGTATTTTTAATGTAATCTCTCCATCTCTTCGCACCATTGAGGAGGGGAGCTGGAGAGAGGAGCAGAGAGGAACAGAAAGGAGCAGAGAGGTACAGAGAGGAAGCAGAGAGAAACAGAGAGGAGCAGAGAGGAGCAGAGAGAAACAGAGGAGCAGAGAGGATCAGAGGGGCATAGAGAGGAAGCGGAGAGGAAGCAGAGAGGAGCAGAGAGAAACAGAGAGGAGCAGAGAGTAGCAGAGAGGAGCAGAGAGAAACAGAGAGGAGCAGAGAGTAGCAGAGAGAAACAGAGAGTAGCAGAGAGAAACAGAGAGGAGCAGAGAGTAGCAGAGAGGAGCAGAGAGAAACAGAGAGGAGCAGAGAGTAGCAGAGAGGAGCAGAGAGTAGCAGAGAGTAGCAGAGAGAAACAGAGAGGAGCAGAGAGTAGCAGAGAGAAACAGAGAGGAGCAGAGAGTAGCAGAGAGGAGCAGAGAGAAACAGAGAGGAGCAGAGAGTAGCAGAGAGGAGCAGAGAGAAACAGAGAGGAGCAGAGAGTAGCAGAGAGTAGCAGAGGGGAATAGAGAGGAATAGAGAGGAGCAGAGAGGAAAAGAGAGGAACAGAGCTCGTATTTGTTTGAACATCACATTCTGATGACCAAACGATGAGGCCTGGGAACATGGAAAATATAATGGATCAATCCCTTATGTTGCCATGTCCATTGATTGTTGTCTTTCTGTTACAGGTTTAAATTGGTTCCAACACTGGAGAAAGAGAGGCAGTCTGTTTAGCAAACGAGGGGCTACATTGATTTTCCACCAAGGGATTGTTTTGGCTCCTGGGAGTATGTTACATACATTATGTAGTATATCATATAAACGTGTATATTCAGTCATTACATTTTCTAGGCAAGGAACAAGACTTCACCGCCTTGCACCCACCATTGATTAGTAGCATGTTCCTTGTTCTTGTGGAAACTGATCAATCAAATGTGATAAATCATCTTTATATCATGCTGGAGAGATGTAATTCACACACACACCACCACTTATGCTGCCGCCATACTGTTTATTATTATTATTATTAGTAGTAGTAGTAGTAGTAGTATTGTTTATAGTATACTGCTACCAGTCACTTTCTCCTAATCCCTGCCTACATGTAGATACAGTACAGTATCTACTTCAAACTACTCCAGTATCCCTGCCCAGTAAATCTGGCACTGACCTTGTACAGTATATAGCTTCCTCTCTTATTTCTTATTTTTTTGTGTTGTTTTATTTAATATAAATATATTTTTATTAGTTATACTATTTTGATATTGAATACTGCGCTGTTGGGTAGAGCTTACAAGTTAAGCATTTCACTGTACTTGTGCATGTGACAATAAATCTAACTGAACTTAATAAGAGAAGAAGAGTACAAAGAAAAGCATGTACTGTACTAAAAGCATGTACTGCACTAAAAGCATGTACTGTACTAAAAGCATGTACTATACTAAAAGCATGTACTGTACTAAAAGCATGTACTGTACTAAAAGCATGTACTGTACTAAAAGCATGTACTGTACTAATAGCATGTACTGTACTAATAGCATGTACTATACTAAAAGCATGTACTGTACTAAAAGCATGTACTATACCAAAAGCATGTACTATACTAAAAGCATGTACTGTACTAAAAGCATGTATTCTACTAAAAGCATGTACTGTACTAAAAGCATGTACTGTACTAAAAACATGTACTGTACTAAAAGCATGTACTATACTAAAAGCATGTACTGTACTAAAAGCCTGTACTGTACTAAAAGCCTGTACTGTACTAAAAGCATGTATTGTACTAAATGCATGTACTGTACTAAAATAATGTACTCTACTAAAAGCATGTACTATAATAAAAACATGTACTATACTAAAAGCGTGTACTATACTAAAAGCATGTACTGTACTAAAAGCCTAAGCCTTTGTGGGGGGGTTCTACTAAGCTGACATATGGATTTGTTTTAAGATGATGGATCATTTAGATATTTGATTTGGAATTTTAGGAAAATATTAAAGTACTATTTGATCAAATATAGAATTTGAGAGATAAAAAAGCTCAGGAAATATATATATATATATATTTTTGCACATATTTAACCCCTTTTTGTTGTTGGGACAAAACTACCTCCATAATTCCATAATTATTTTTAACCAGTACCGGGTTACTTTCAGACGAGTCCCGTGACACTCGTGGGGGTCGTAGAGCAAAACAGAGAACACCATCGTGTAGTGGGGTTAGTGGGATTATATTAGTTAGTAGGCCGACATAGGTGGATGTGGGGAATTGAGACACAGCCCATGCTCCCCAAAAAAATATCTCATTTTGATGGGGATTGTTTTATTATGGTAATTAGATTGACACACGGGTTCGTCAATAGACTCTTAAGGATAGTAAAGTATGACATCATTTGCGGAAAACACAAATTCACCAAGATGTGGGTTTGTAGTGGCTTAAAGGGATGTACTGTCAATGTTAGCAGCTTTTGAACATTTGGCTCTCCCACTCATCCACCCAGCCCCAGGCTCTTTAAATCAATGCATCTGTCACTGAGATTGTCTGGCTCTCCTGGGCACTCAAAAAACACAGACACAGTCAGTCAGCTTGTGTAACACACAACCAAGAACCAGTGTGGAGTGGCGACAGACAGTCCATCAGTGCCAGCCCAGTCAGCCCAGGAGGGGTGGAGAAAACCAGGCCAGTTGGCCTCATGCTCTGAGTAAACAGACTTGTTCAAACTGAACACACATTTTGAGAACAGACACCACTCTAAACCCAACAGGACTCCTCTTATGTCATATCAATGTGCTGTGCTCTTTTGTGATGTACATGGACATTCCCATGGGGTTTTGATTTTATGTAAGGCCAAGCCCTGCACTTAATTGGCCTGTGTAACAAATGTCAGCACATGGAGACATCGCTGCACAGAGGATAAGGTAGAACTGTCGGTTAAGCCCTGTTATTTCATGAAGTATTGGTTATCTGATATAGTTTGTACAGTAGTCCATTACGTTGATCCATTTCAGCAGGAATGGGAAGGCTCTTTTAAGAATGGATACAGTTTATCTGCAAGACTTGGCCAAACTCTGACTGAAAATGACTGTCTTTCTATGCAGACATCAATGACTCAGTCGTCGTTTGGACACTTCCTATCGACACACACTAACCACACAAACCCCCTCAGTGCTCCATTAAACAGAAACATAGGATTATACAATGGCATCGCACAGAGACATAAAGCAATGGAACTACATTAATATAACACCAGCCCAAATGTTAAATAGTCCTACATATCCATTGTGAAAGAATGAAGCCACGGAGTAGCTATTGGTATAATGCATTTGCATAGCATTTCCTTACATGTTAATGTCAATCCTGTTTCATTTGATGGCACGACATTCAATTAGGCCATTCATTAAAAAAAAAAAAAAAGAGTTTAGCAGAAATTGGTTTGACATGAGTTGATTTATTTCTAGGACATTGTCAATTCAAAAAAGACTTCCTTGAATTGTCAACAGAGACACAACCTGACTAATGCACAGAGATGATGTTTCCAAGCACTCAATATGAGACGGTACTGGTCCTTTGAGACATTGTTGGTGGATGGAGAGGGAGGTGTGAAAGACAGCATGGGACGTAGAGGGACCGTGTAATTGGCCACTTATGCTAACACGCCCACAAATACACCACATAATACGATGTGTCATCTACCTTATGGACGGGTGACATCTTACATTGTGCCACGGGCACAGCCACACTGCTAATGAAGCACACTGCTCAACACTCAGGAAGATGTACGGAGCATTGTTTTGACCAGCAGGTGGCAGAATAGCAACAAGAGTGAACAATTTGAAGGAGGCGCGAGCCCAGCAGACATCAGAGAACGACTGGGATTGTTTATCAAACATGAATAAAATGTTGCTTTTTTGAAAAGAGCAAATGAATGAATAATGAATCACCAATGAGTTGCAAAATGAGATGAGATGATCCTTCAGGCGAGGGCTTACAGTCTTATTCATTATACACTGCTCTGATTACCTTGCTGGGACCATTTAAGTACAAGGCTGACTTACTGTGCTGATTTTGAAATGTAAACGGCAACCATAAATATACAAATAAGGCTAAGTAGATATGTATATACATACCAAGGTTTATTTCTAACACCTGGGGAGCTATCACGGCATGTCCTGTGTGGCTCAGTTGGTAGATCATGGTGCTTGCAACTCTAAGGTTGAGGATTTGATTCCCATGGGGAACCAGCACAAAAATGTATGCTGTCACTCTGAATAAGTGTCTGCTAAGTGACTAAAATGTGAAGTACTGTAGGCCCTTACACTATCAGAATAAATAGTTATATGGCTGTTCCCATAGGTCATCCTTTTTCAATTCCAGGTATAACCTTTTTTGGTTCTGCATGGAAACCAAAAGGGTTCTACCTGGAACCAAAAGGGTTCGACCTGGAACCAAAAAGAGTTTGACCTGGAACCAAAAAGGGTTCTTCAAAGTGTTCTCCTATGGGGACAACCAAAGAACCCCTTTAGGTTCTAGACAGCACCTTTTTCTCTATGAGTGTAGTGTAGAGGTGAGTTGTCGAGGATTAATGTTCCATATGTGCTGCCAGGCAGAAACCCATCCCAAATCACTGCCAAATTGATGTTACTCAAATGCAGTGTGACATTATGATGCAAGGTCAGGCTTGGAACTGCACCTCGTACTGCAGAGAGAGGGACCGCTCGCTTGCTTGGGGCTGTAACTACAGCACTACAGGAAACTGATTAGCAATTTACAGACTGGTTAAAACAAGCTTACACACTGATATAATACACTGATAGAGCATGAAACTGTTGTAATATTTCTTGTTTTCTCAATTTTCTTGAAATCTAATAATGTCCATACAAAATGTATTTTTCAGTATTAAAGCGGTATGCTGTTGGAATCTTGCTTTAGGTGTGAGCTATTTTTTGACTCATACAGTATGTATGTTTTTACATGAATTACTCTTCGTAACACTCTTTCTCTTCTCTTTGCCATGAATTACTCTTCGTAACACTCTTCCTTTTCCCTTAGCCATGAATTATTTCACATGGATTCACCCTGTTTCTCATGATACGGTGTTGGAGGTGATGGGAGACCATAAAAGATGAAAATGAATGAGAATTTTCTGAATTTGCACAAGAAGAATTTGCACAATGTGGGGCGGCAGCGTAGCCTAGTGGTTAGAGCTGTTGGACTAGTAACCGAAAGGTTGCAAGTTTGAATCCCCTAGCTGACAAGGTACAAATCTGTCGTTCTACCCCTGAACAAGGCAGTTAACCCACTGTTCCTAGGCTGTCATTGAAAATCAGAATTTGTTCTTAACTGACTTGCCTAGTTAAATAAAGTTTTAATAAAAAATGTGATCCTTAACTTACATTTTTTTATATTGGACCTAAATAGCAGAGTTCTTCTGAATCTCAATAGAGATGATCATAAAGGATTATCTGTAGTTTGTCACATGCATGTGATGATGACTGCAGTATTGGCCACATGGCATGTTACAAAGAAAGAGACTCTTTAAAAAGGTGGAGAAGGTTCATGTAATCAATCCATAATATAATGGACAGCTGATTGACAGCACACACAAAAGCATCGATGACTGAGTTCTGGTGATGATTGAGCTCTTGGAGGCTCAGCAACCTGTCAATAAGGACACAGTCACAATGCAATCTCATTTGTTGAAATCTAATGCTATGTCTGTCCCGTTTCACAGATGGCTGTGTGACTCAGCTATCGTGTTCAGCATTGGATTCGGTGTAACTTAATATGCGTCGTATTAATTTTTAATCAGACAGTTGTCCTGTTTGACCGAGACTAAAGTGGTATTGTTTTTCTCTTTTGTTGCATTGTGTTTCAGCTCACCCTCAGCTCTGGTCAGATAGATTCAGGTCTTTGTAAAATAACACTATTATAATATTGAAGATGCCAGCTTCTTAGTTCTACACCACATGGAATTAAGCAATTTGCATAATGGAATAACATTAACTCAACTCATGTTTGATTCACAGTCTCCTGTAGAGGTTGTTTTTATTACCCACATAAATGACACCTAACTCTTAAAGCAATGGACAGGTTTATGTAATGAAAGGAGCTTAGAGGTCGTATTTCATTATGGTCTGTCACTGCAGTGCCGAGTATTTTACCAGTTTCCAGGTGGCTGGAACACATAGTCCATACAAAGAGGGATGGAGAAAAACTTCACCTGATAAATAGAACTCTCACAGAGTAAGAGTTTTTCCCCTCACTCTCTGCTGTTGGTTCACACGCACTCTCTTCACTATAGAAAGTGCCAATCATCACAAAAGGTACAGTATACGATGGGATTTGGTGCGAATTCATGTGACATTTTCATTACCTCTAGACCAGGTATTCCCAAACTAGTGTACGCCAAATAAAAATGTGATTACATTTTATTATTATTTAATTAAAATTATAATAATAAAAAAGAAAAAAAAACTTCACATTTTCAAACAGTACATTTATATTTTCCAACGGGGCTATACATTTTGGTGAGGTTTTTTTCTCGCCTGAGTAGCCTCGTTTCACTGCCAAAAATAAAATGAAACCATCTAGTGTTAAGTGAAATAACAACACAATGTCAAATACAGGTAGCCTAGTCAAATAATTAACATCCAATCACATTAACCGTTACTCTCTCACGGGAAACCTTCACTCTTGCGCAGACATTTAGAAACGAAACATGACAATTTGAAAAATACGTTTTTGGAGTGAGAATTAAGACGACTTTCGAGTAGTAAGACATAAAAAGCAACAGATAGCATTAATAAGAAGGGGCTAGAAGAGTCTTATATGGTGAGCTACCGAGTGGCTAGGACAGGCAAGCCCCATACTATTGTGGAGGACTTAATTCTTCCTGCTGCAGTGGATATGGCTGGGACAATGCTGGGAGAAAAGGCCATAAAAACTATACAGACAATGACTTCATCAAACAACACTGTTTCATGACGCATCAGTGACATGGCAGGAGATGTTTTGAAACAATTACTGCTTTGCATACAAGCCAGTGAATTATATGCGTTACAGCTGGATGAGTCAACAGACGTGGCGGGCCTGGCACAGCTCCTGGTATATGTCTGTTACGTTTATGAGGGTCAATTAAGGAAAACACTGGAAACCAGGACAACATGAGAGGATATATTTAAAGTACTGCCATGACAGGGAGACATAGTGGAGTGGTAACGTGTGTGCCAGCAGTTGCTCCCAACACCACTTGGGTACACTGTAGCATCCAACGAGAGGCTCTTGATGTCAAGGGAACGCTTGAAAGACGTTTTGGACATTACAGTGAAAATGGTTCACTTTGTTAAAGCAAGGCCCCTAAACTCTTGTGTATTTTCTGCATTATGCAATGATATGGGCAGCGACCATGTAACGCTTTTACAACATACAGAAGTGCGCTGGTTATCAAGGGGCAAAGTATTGACACATTTTTTTGTAATTGAGAGACGAGCTCAAAGTTTTTTTACTGACCATAATTTTCACTTGTCTGACCACTTGCATGATAACGAGTTTCTCACATGACTGGCCTATCTGGGTGATGTTTTTTCTCACCTGAATGATCTGAATCTAGGATTACAGGGACTCTCCGCAATTATATTTCAATGTGCGGGACAAAATTGAGGCTATGATTAAGAAGTTGGAGCTCTTTTCTGTCTGCATTATTAACAAGGACAACACACAGGTCTTTCCATCATTGCATGATTTGATTGCATGATTGCATGACGGACAAGATCAAATGTGATATAGCGAAACACCTGAGTGAGTTGGATGCACCATTACGCAGATACTTTCCTGAAACAGACAACACAAACAACTGGATTCGTTATCTCTTTCATGCCCTGCCTCCAGTCCACTTACCCATATCTGAACAAGAGAGCCTCATCCAAATTGCAACAAGCGGTTCTCTGGAAATGTCATTTAATCAGAATCCACTGCCAGATCTCTGGATTGGGTTGAGCTCAGAGTTTCTTGCCTTGGCAAATCGCGCTGTTTAGACACTGATGCCCTTTACAACCACGTACCTATGTGAGAGTGGATTCTCGGACTGAGACTCTCTCCAATACAACCCAACATGGCAGAGTTATGTTCATCCTTTCAAGCACACCCTTCTCATTAACCTCTGGTGAGTTATTCACCATTTTTGATGAACAAATATGGTTTTATATGTCAGACGGCTAAATAAAGAGCTAAATTATTGATTATTATATTATTATTTGTGCCCTGGTCCTATAAGAGCTCTTTGTCACTTCCCACGACCCGGGTTGTGACAGAAACTCACACTCATTCTTATGTTTAATAAATGTATCGTATAGTGTGTGTGTGGCAGGCTTACAATGATGGCAAAAAAACATTTGAGAGTGCGCTGACCCTGGTGCTAGAGAGGGTACGCAACTGGAGGCTGAATGTTTGAAGGGGTACGGGACTATACAAAGTTTGGGAACCACTGCTCTAGACTGAGGATCGAATAGCTGTTTGCGCCTCTTCTTTAACTGTCATGATAGAGTGGTTATAACACAACTACCTAGATGTGGTGTGTGTCTCCCAAATGCCACCCTGTTCCCTACATAGTGCACTACTTTAGACCAGGGCCCACATGGTCCCATTTGGCATGCAGACATCCATTTGGGATGCAGACATTGTCTGTCACATACCTCCTCTCTCCGCTCTCAACACAGGAAGAGTCATTAAATGAGGAGGCAGGATCATTCCCCCTCCGGCATGACTGAACTGAGGAGTCAGGGTCCAACTTCAGGGGTCAATCCTGAGCTCACAATAAAGTCCTACACAAATCTAGCTGTCGACACTCATCGGCATGCCAACGGTATCACGTGGTGGATTCTCTCCCATGATGGTGCAACCTGCTCTCTGTTCCCATGACGCATTTGGTATCCATTGTTTGAACTGTTGAAATGTAGTGGGTATTGAGTAGTTATTGGAAAGGTATGTAGATTTGGAGACCAGCATAGGTAACTTGTGTTTTAATCTACACTGAACAACAATATAAATGCAACATGCAACAATTTCAACAATTTTACTGAGTTACAGTTCATATAAGGAAATCAGCCAATTGAAATGAATAAATTAGGCCTTAATCTATGGATTTCACATGACTGGGAAGACCAGTATGCATCTGTTGGTCAAAGATACCTTTACAAAAAAGTAGGGGCGTGGATCAGAAAGAAAACCAGTCAGAATCTAGTGTGAGTGACCACCATTTACCTCATGCAGCGTGACACTCCTTCACATAGAGTTGATCAGGCTGTTGATTGTGGCCTGTGGAATGTTGTCCCACTCCTCTTCAACGGCTGTGCGAAGTTTGGATATTGGCGGAAACTGGAACACGCTGTCGTACACATCGATACAGACCATCCCAAATATGCTCAACGGGTGACCTTTCTGGTGAGTATGCAGGCCACGGCAGAACTGGGACATTTTCAGCTTCCAGGAATTGTGTACAGATCCTTGCAACATGGGGCTGTACATAATGCTGAAACATGAGGTGATGGCAGCAGATGAATGGCATGACAACGGGCCTCACGATATTGTCATGGTATCTCTGTGCATTCAAATTGCCATCGATAAAATGCAGTGTCCGAAGCATAGGCCTACCCATACCATAAACCCACCGCCACCATGGGGCACTCTGTTCACAACGTTGACATCAGCAAATCGCTCACCCACACGATGCCAGTGGAAGCTTTGAATAGGTCAGTAGCCTACAGAGTAATATGAGAAGAACGCAATTGCGGAATTTACGCAGATGTTCTAAACTAAGTGTTTTGATCACTTTTAAGATGTAGAAACCGATACATCTACAATAAATAACCCTTTTACAGAATACTACGGAAGCAGTGTTCTGCTAATTTAACAACGTGCACCTTTCATTGTCATTCCCAGCCGATACAGATACTGTGCCTATCGGCATGTTATCTGGTGGTAATGGGGCAACCTTGGCAAACATGTCAGTGGTCATATCTTCCTGTGTGGTGTACCGTACACAGCAGGAGTTCCCTGATCCTGGTGCAGAATACACAGGGTTTCTCTCTTTCCATATTGACTTATACCATTCAAATCAATAATAAAAAAATACAACACAGGTAAAAGTTGTCTTGTAAAATGTTAATGCTGAGTCAATCAGTCAAAGTTATTTATAAAGCACTGTTCACATCAGCAGATGTCAGAAAGTGCTTATACAGAAACCCAACCTAAAACCCCAAAGAGCAAGCAATGCACATGTAGAAGCAGAGACTTCAGTATCAGTACTGTCTGTCAGTCTGGACTTCATCACATCATCTTGCAAGTCTCCATGTGCTTGCTCCATGTGCTTGCTCCATAGATGTTTCTGTGAACACATACACACACAGCCACTGTTATATTACCAATGGCAGTTAGGGTAGGTGATATCTGACACACAAACAGGTACTGTTGATGTTGACGTTTGAACAGGTCAGATAAAACCTACCCGATTATGCTCTCCCCATCAAACGACTGAGGCTGCCGTCTGGCAAAAGCATCTCCAGTCCATCTGTAGAAATAGGCACAGTTGAGGCAGAGTTCATCAGTGACACATGGAATGAAAAGGTGGTGCTATTACTGGGCATTTGTACTGTATTATTAGTAATCACCTCATTGTGGGTGTAGGGCTGTTGCGGTGACCGTATTACTGCCACACCGGCGGTCATGAGTCATGAAGGCAGTCAAATTCCACGTGACCGTTTAGTCATGGTAATTAGGCTTCTCCAAGCTCTGCTACTGCTGATGGTCATTAGTGCTCTACAAAACTTGCTAACTGCCTGGTTCTCAGAACTCTATTGTCCCTCTAATCACTCTGACATCAATTCAAATGTGTCGAAAATCTAATCAAACACTTCATGAGAGCCCAAGAGTTCATGTTGCGCAACATTTCTATAGGCTATGCAATTGCGTGAGAGAACAGAGTGATGGCTTCTATTAAAAATAGGAGGATCCCATCAGCTTTCTATAGGCTAGGCCTACTAAATGTATATCTCAACTTTCCTAATATTAAGCACATTGCTTATATTTACAACAGGAGTATAGCCTACCTGGCTGGCATGAAAATGAACCACGGGAAAGCGCCCTCCATTCGCTATTTAAGTGCATAGGTGATATGCTTTTTTTCCCTGTTGCCCGTTTCGATACAGGTGCATATAAGGGTCCATTCGAAATCAAAACTAATTTCACACATACAGTACCAGACAAAAGTTAGGACACACCTACTCTTGAGGGTTTCATTATTTTTTACTATTTTCTCTCAACCAGCTTAAACAAATGCTTTTCCAACAGTCTTGAAGGAGTTCCCGCATATGCTGAGCACTTGTTGGCTGTTTGTACTTCACTCTGCGGTCCAATTCATCCCAAACCATCTCAATTGGGTTGAGGTCGGGTGATTGTGGAGGCCAGGTCATCTGACACAGCACTCCATAACTCTCCTTCTTGGTCAAATAGCCCTGACACAGCCTGGAGGTGTGTTGGGTCATTGTAATGTTGAAAAACAAATGATAGTCCCACTAAGCGCAAACCAGATGGAATGGCGTATCACTGCAGAATGCTGTGGTAGCAAAGCTTGTTAAGTGTGCATTGAATTCTAAATAAATCACAGACCGTGTCACCAGCAAAGAACCCCCACATCATCACACCTCCTCCTCCATGCTTCACGGTGGGAACCACACATGTGGAGATCATCCGTTCACCTACTCTGCGTCTCACAAAGACACGCCGGTTGGAACCAAAAACCTAAAATTTAGACTAATCAGACCAAAGGACAGATTTCCACCGGTCCATTGCTCGTGTTTCTTGGCACAAGCAGGTCTCTTCTTATTGGTGTCCTTTAGTGGTTTCTTTGCAGCAATTCAACCATGAAGGTCTGATTCACACAGTCTTCTCAGAACAGTTGATGTTGAGATGTCTGTTACTTGAATGTGAAGCATTTATTTGGGCTGCAATCTGAGGTACAGTTAACTCTAATGAACTTATTCTCTGCAGCAGAGGTTCTGTAATTCTGCATCTTCATTTCCTGTGGCGGTCCACACGAGAGCCAGTTTCATCATAGCGCTTGATGATTTTTGCAACTGCACTTGGAGAATCTTTAAAAGTTCTTGAAATTTTCTAGATTGACTGACCTTCATGTCTTAAAGTAATGATGGACTGTCATTTCTCTTTGCTTATTTGAGCTGTTCTTGCCATAATATATGACCGACCGACTCAAATCTGTCTTATCCTGTTAGGGCTAGGGGGCAGTATTGACACGGCTGGATAAAAAACGTACCCGATTTAATCTGGTTACTACTCCTGCCCAGTAACTAGAATATGCATATAATTATTGGCTTTGGATAGAAAACACCCTAAAGTTTCTAAAACTGTTTGAATGGTGTCTGTGAGTATAACATAACTCCTATGGCAGGCCAAAACCTGAGAAGATTTCAAGCAGGAAGTGGCTTGTCTGAGAAGTGGTGTTTCATCTTGGCTCTTTTTATTGAAGACTCAGGATCTGTGCAATAACGTGACACTTCCTACGTCTTCCATAGGGTCTCAGAGCCCGGGAAAAAGTTGAACGATATCGAGGCAGGCTCTGGCTGAAACACATTAGCGCTTTTGGCAAGTGGCCACTCAGAGTACTATGGGCTTAGGCGCGTGCCCGCTTCGACCGAATGCTTTCTTTTCCTTTGTCTGTTTATCTAAACGCAGATTCCCGGTCGGAATATTATCGCTTTTTTATGAGAAAAATGGCATAAAAATTGATTTTAAACAGCGGTTGACATGCTTCGAAGTACGGTAATGGAATATTTAGAATTCTTTTGTCACGAATTGCGCCATGCTCGTCACCCTTATTTACCCTTTAGGATAGTGTCTAGAACGCACGAACAAAACATGCATGTATTGTATAACATAATGTCCTAGGGTTGTCATCTGATGAAGATCATCAAAGGTTAGTGCTACATTTAGCTGTGGTTTGGGTTTATGTGACATTATATGCTAGCTTGAAACATGGGTGTCTGATTATTTCTGGCTGGGTACTCTGCTGACATAATCTAATGTTTTGCTTTCGTTGTAAAGCCTTTTTGAAATCGGACAGTGTGGTTAGATTAACGAGAGTCTTATCTTTAAAATGGTGTAAAATAGTCATAGTTTTGAAAAATTGAAGTAATATCATATCTAAGGTATTTGAATAACGCGCCACAGGATTCAACTGGCTGTTGAGTAGGTGGGACGCAAGCGTCCCACCTAGCCCATAGAGGTTAATGCCGTCAAGGGCCCTGTTTTCATTGAATCGTTGATCATCCTATCTTTCAACGCAGGTGAACAAGGTTTTTGCTGGGACCCCAGGCTTCAATCGTTCCATTGTCAACTCATTCAGGTAAGTGTATGAATTCTCATTACTGATTGACTAGGTTTCTGTTCTACCTTATGTTATTTGTACTACTACATTGATATTGATTACTGCATTGTTGGGTTTTAAGCTTGCAAGAAAAGGCATTTCAATGCACTTGGGCACATGACATTAAAACTTTGACGATTCTGGTGATGATGATGATGATGATTTCTGAGGGTTGTCCATTTTCTCTCCTTCTCCTGAGTAGCAGTGGATCTGTAGTTACCGACATGACCTTCGTGTTCGACAAGCAGTCTTTGGTTCCCAGCTCAAGCAGCGCACAGGCAATTCTCACCAACAGTCCCAACTCCCTGAACATTCTACAAGGCAGCATCAGTTTTGGTAAGTATTCATCTCCAGGGGCAGACTGGCCATCTGGCATTTTGGGCAAATGATAATGTTTATTTTGGGGGGGGGGGGGGTAAAAATTATAATTATCTGGCTAATAATTTGTTGGAAAATGAGCCAATATGTTAAAAATGCCAGGGCCAATTTCTGGTCCCAGTCCGCCCCTGTTTCACTGTCACCATACACATCTATAAGAGCAAAGTCAACATTTGAACAGAAACATGAAAAGACAATCCACTTTTGTAATTAACTGAACAATTTCTCTGTTGTTCCTACTTTTTCAGGGTCATCAACCACATCAGGAAGTGGTCCCCGACCCACTGCCTTCGCTCTGGCTGCCTTGCCTCTCAGTTTGGCTCTGTTAATGGTACAGCTGGCGGCTAGCTAATAGCCTGGGGCATAGCTGCTGTGGCTCTGCTAGCTGCTGGCTAACCAATAGCCTGGGACATAGCTGCTCTGGCATTGGTTTAACCAATCAACGGTTTCCCAGCTCTCATAGATACAGCCTTAAAGCTAGAATCCTTAGATGCTTCACCCATTTTTTGACTTATAAATTAATTATATCTACCCATTGATTCTAGAAGAATATAACATATGAATGCCTCATGAGTTTAGCTCAACTGTCGTACCCCATCAGAACCCAAAATATAAGCTTGTTTTACTCCAATGTTTCTAAACAATGCAAACAAACACTGTATAGCTTTAAAACATTATTAAAACTATAATTCTGATATCATCGATGGTCAGTCCTTGCAACCATAGCTCTGTCTATGAATTTGAGAGTGGTCACATTTGTATTGCTGTCACAGAGTTCGTTGGGTTGTACAGACCAAGATGTGAATGCTCATCTTATTATTTAAAACCTCTTGGGGATACCCTAGGATAGGGGGCGCCACAGCGCATTTTGAAAAAAATTCGTTCCCATTTTCAACGGCCTACTAATCAAACTCAGAAGCTAGGACATGCATATACTTATTATATATGGATAGAAAACACCCTAAAGTTTCTAAAACTGTTTGAATGGTGTCTGTGAGTATAACAGAACTCATATGGCAGTCAAAACCCCGAGACCGATTGAAACAGGAAGTGTAATTCTGAATTATGGACTCGACTTCATCACTTTGCGTATTAATCACACCGTGAGCAATGGTTCACTGAGCACTTCCTATTGCTTCCACTAGATGTCCCCAGTCTTTTCACAGTGGTTTGAGCCTTATACAGTCGAAACTCAGTGAATGAGACGCATTGGAAATTGGTCACAGGGGATGGGCCATCACCATTATGACGTCGGCGGCCCTGTCTACCCCCACCTTTGGAAACGTTTCAAAACACTCTGCAATCGTCCCCGTCAAATCTTATTGGCTCTCTTGGTGTTACAGGCCCTGAAGATTAATGTTTTACAACGTTTGACATGTTTGAACGAACCTAGAGGAGGGAAAAAGTATATTTTCCTAAACTACTGTCCCGCGCACGTCGGAAGATTTGGAGACAGCCCTAGGACACGCTACCAACAGCAGGCTAATGGAACATGAATGATGGACTTTTTCGACCGAAAATACATCTGTTGTGGACCTGGGATTCCTGGAAGTGCTTTCTGATGAAGACAACTAAAGGTAGGCGATTATTGACAATATTATACAAGATCAGATGTGACTTGCGATTGTTCCAAGATGGCGCGGCGCTAGTTTTCCAGGCTCATTTTCTGAGTATCGCATCTCCTTTTATCGCAAAGTGTGATTACCCAGTAAAGTTAATTTAAAATCTGGTATGACAGGTGTTCTCAAGAGATATTCATCTATAAATGTTAGATTGACAATATAAATGAAAAAAATAGTTTTCGAATAGTAATAAAGGGAATTATGCACTGTTTCCCGGGACGCATTTGAGGGGAAAATAGTTAGTCAACGTCAGACGCCGATGTAAAATGCTGTTTTTATATATAAATATGACCTTTATTGAACAAAAGAATGCATGCTGTGTGTAACATGATGTCCTAGGTGTGTCATCTGACGAAGTTTGTAAAAGGTTAGTGCTGCATTTAGCTGTCTTCTGGGTTTATGTGACATTATATGCTAGCTTGAAAAATGGGTGTCTGATTATTTCTGGCTTGGTACTCTGCTGACATTATCTAATGTTTTGCTTTCGCTGTAAAGCCTTTTTGAAATCGGACAACGTGGTTAGATTAAGGAGATGTTTATCTTTCAAAGAGTGTATGTTTGAAAAATTTGAATTTTGACATTTATTTGGTTTCAAATTTGCCGCTCTTGAAATGCACCTGCTGTTGATAGGGTGCACCACGGGTGGCACGCTAGCGTCCCACATAGCCCCAAGAGGTTATGTAGCAAAATTTGAAATTGTCTTTTTACATTGGATAAAAGTAGAGACTCAGAGCTACAAAATGGTATATCATAAACTACAGTTGAGGAACAATGGGAAATTAATTCTGCTTTGAAAGTGGATAAACTTGTAAACTCACTTTTGAGAAAATGGCCTTTGAATATTTTGGTACTACTATTGGAGATCCCTTCTTTACACCCTTTCAGCATCGTTCACACCCTCTTAAGCTTTAGCTCCACTCATATCTTTAAGGGGGAATAGAGATACTAAGGGCAGGCATTTATTTCAAGTACAAAGGAAAGTCGGGGAGGGGAGGACGGCAGGAAGGGACAGAAGAGGCTATTTTTACAAGACTAAAGACTAAGTCCTTAAATGTGATAGGAAAGCATCCAACAGGAAAGTGTGATTATTGCCAGAAAACAGAGACCGTGGAGCATGTATTTCTACAGTGTGGGCAGAGGGAAAGAGAGAGGCTGAGATCTAGTATGAAGGAGAAGGGGATACAGGAAATTTGTTTAAAGAGTATATTGAGTATAACGTCATTAGATATAGCCTGAAATATTTTTTTCATTTACCCCTTTTTTCTCCCCAATTGGTAGTAGTTACAGTCTTGTCTCATCGCTGCAACTCCCGTACGGACTCAGGAGAGGCGAAGGTCGAGAGCCATGTGTCCTCCGAAACAACCAAGCCACACTGCTTCTTGACATAATGTCCATCCAACCCAGAAGCCAGCTGCACCAATGTGTCGGAGGAAACACTGTACACCTGGCAACCTGGTCAGCATGCACTGCGCCCGGCCCGCCACAGAAGTCGCTAGTGCACGATGAGACAAGGATATCCCTGCCAGCCAAACCCTCACTAACCCGGACGACACTGGGCCAATTGTGCACCGCCACATGGGCCTCCTGGTCACGGGCGGCTGCAACAGAGGCTGGGCTTGAACCCAGAATCTCTGGTGTCACAGCTAGCACTGCAATGCAGTGCCTTAGACCACTGCGCCACCCGGGAGGCCTTTTGTTATATTTTTTAAGAGCAACGGGGCCGGCAGGTAGGATATAGTTTCTTTCTGTCTCTGGCCCACACTCTAGTACAGTAGGTAGCGGTAACGCACCATAATGTCGATAAACCCCACCAAAGAAGAAGAATCTCTTTAAGGGTTGATCCACGCGTTCTGTACTAACAACAGCAGTCAAGCACCCAAGCTAACTTGATAGCTACTTCTAGACACTACTTCCAGAGACTTCCAGAACAGCTCACTGAACTTTACTTGCCCTAGCAGAGCTGGTAAGGCTGTTTTGTAATCTAGAGCGTTGGTGACTGCAACTGTGCTGTCAGATTGTCCGTTCGTAAATTCTGAGCGTTTCGCCTTCACAGCGCACACTGGATGCTCTGGCTGATAAGTAGGGTTGATCTGAACGTTATGACCTCAAAACGGCAGTCAAGCACCCAAGTTAAATGGCTAACATTGACTAGCTTGCTAGCTACTTCCAGACAAATGAGAGAACACCCCACTCTGAACATTTTACTCACCCTAGCAGAGCTGGTTAGGCTGTTTTCATGTTATCCAGAGCGTTGATGACTGTAACTGTGCTGCTGGCAACAATTTAATGACGCTTTTTTGCCGACGTTTACTGACACCGGCGACATTCAATGGGTGTTGTGCCTTCAGAAATGCATCAGTTATTCTGTGCTCTGGCACACAGATGATAGTGCTCTGAAACCAGTGTAGATGGCTAGACTGAATTTACCTTTACATGAATCTGCAGGTAGCTCACCAACCAGGTTCAATGTTAGCTAGCTAACATTAGGCTATAGCTAGCCAAACAAATGGCTATGAGATATGAATAATAAGATCATACACGTAATGTTAGCTAGCGAGCCAGCCAGCTAACATTAGCTAGCTAGCTAACAGTACATTTTAACTTGAAATGAAACCCCTTCCTGTCAAAATTAGAACATGTGTAATATCTGAAAATGTAGCCAGCTAGACTATCTTACCCGTATACATAATTCCTAGATGGATGCGTCTCCTGTTGGATGCCATGGTTGCCCTTAGTTTGAAGATGCAATCTGGAGACTGGTGTTTTCTCCATCTCCTTAGCTATCATACTCAAAATCAATTGATTTCAAAACTCAGCCCTCCAGAAAGTAGAGAGCAACACTTGTGCAGTTTTACAACACGATACAGTTTTTTAAAAGCCACGTTAGACAAGATTACCTAGACATACTGATCAGCTCAATTAGACAGACGCGTGCTATATGGCACACCAATCCAAACTCATCTCTCGGCATGTCCAGCCCACTCATTATCTCAGCCAATCATGGCTATCTGGAGGTTGCTGTAATTTTCTGTGGCTAAACCAACTAGGCTCGTAATTTAACAATTCGTATTTACAGATGGCATACACGTTTGTTATTAAGGCACATTAAAAGTTCACATGTTCGAGAAGGCATTCCTGCCAAAAAAATGCATTTTGATTAAAGAAAAATACGTTTTTGTTCAAACGGCTCTCCTGTGAAGTAGTGACCCATGACATACTCCTAGTTTCCTGAAATTGATCACATATGGACTTGGTCTTTC
The DNA here is from genome assembly GCF_965601325.2 of Salmo salar. Taxonomy (NCBI): domain Eukaryota; kingdom Metazoa; phylum Chordata; class Actinopteri; order Salmoniformes; family Salmonidae; genus Salmo; species Salmo salar. Next base: position 83,411,728 of record NC_138294.1, on the reverse strand, counting down.
ACCAAATAGGGCTATCTTCTGTATACCACACCTACCTTGTCACAACACAACTGAATGTCAAACACATTAAGGAAGAAATAAATTCCACAAATTAACTTTTAACAAGGCAGACCTGTAAATGTAAACGCATTCCAGGTGACTACTTCATGAAGCTGGTTGAGAGAATCCCAAGTTTGCGCAAAGCTGTCATCAATGTAAAGGGTGGCTACTTTGAAGAATCTGTTTAACACTTTTTTGGTTACAACATGATTCCATATGTGTTATTTCATAGTTTTGATGTCTTCACTATTATTCTACAATGAAATAGATGACCTACGCGGAAGATTAAACCACCAACAGGACATTTAAAACTAATATCTTACGCTTCACGAAGTCGGGGCTGAACGACAACACTATAAACATACAGCTGGCTGGCTATACGCTGCACCGGCAGGATAGAACAGCGACGCAACCAGAGGAAAATAAACTATGGACCACCTTTACTCCACACACAGAGATGCATACAAAGCTCTCCCTCCATTTGGCAAATCTGACCATAATTCTATCCTCCTGATTCCTGCTTTACAAGCAAAAATTAAAGCAGGAAGCACCAGTGACTAGATCAATAAAAAAGTGGTTAGATGAAGCAGATGCTAAGCTACAGGACTGTTTTGCTAGCACAGACTGGAATATGTTCCGAGAGTCCTCCGATGGCATTAAGGAGTACACCACATCAGTCATTGGCTTCATCAATAAGTGCATCGAGGATGTCGTCCCCATAGTTACTGTACGTACATACTCCAACCAGAAGCCATGTTTGGAGTATGCAACATCCGCACTGAGCTAAAGGCTAGAGCTGCCGCTTTCAAGGAGCGGGACTCTAACCCGGGACCTTATAAAAAATCCCGCTATGCCCGCCAACGAAACATCAAACAGGTAAAGCGTCAATACAGGACTAAGATCAAATCGTACTACACCGGCTCTGACGCCCGTCACATGTGGCAGGGCTTGCAAACCATTACAGACTACAAAGGGAGCCGAGAGCTGCCCAGTGACACGAGCCTACCAGACGAGCTAAACTACTTCTATGCTCGCTTCGAGGCAAATGGCACTGAAACATGCATGAGAGCACCAGCTGTTCCGGAAGACTGCGTGATCACGCTCTCCCCAGCCAATGGGATTAAGACCTTTAAACAGGTCAGCATTCACAAGGCAGCAGGGCCAGACGGATTACCAGGACGTGTACTGCGAGCATGCGCTGACCAACTGGCAAGCGTCTTCACTGACATTTTCAACTTCTCCCTGTCCGAGACTGTAATACCAACATGTTTTAAGCAGACCACCATAATGCCTGTGCCCAAGAACACTAAGGTAACCTGCCTAAATGACTACCGACCCATAGCACTCACGTCTGTAGCAATGAAGGGCTTTGAAAGGCTGGTCATTGCTCACATCAACACCATTATCCCAGAAACCCTAGACCCACTCCAATTTGCATACCGCCCCAACAGATCCACAGATGATGGAATCTCTACTGCACTCCACACTGCCCTTTACCACCTGAACAAAAGGAACACCTATGTGAGAATGCTATTCATTGACTACAGCTTAGCATTCAACACCATAGCGCCCTCAAAGCTCATCAATAAGCTAAGGACCCTGGGACTAAATGCCTCCCTCTGCAACTGGATCCTGGACTTCCTGACGGGCCGCCCCCAGGTGGTAAGGGTAGGTAACAACACATCTGCCATGCTGATTCTCAACACAAGGGCCCCTCAGGGGTGCATGCTCAGTCCCCTCTTGTACTCCCTGTTTAATCTTGACTGCATGGCCAGGCACGATTCCAACACCATCATTAAGATTCCCGATGACACAACAGTGGTGGGCCTGATCACTGACAATGACGAGACAGCCTATAGGGAGGAGGTCAGAGACCAGGCCATGTGGTGCCAGGACAACAACCTCTCCCTCAACGTAATCAAGACAAAGGAGATGATTGTGGACTACAGGAGAAAGAGGACCGAGCACGCCCCCATTCTCATCGACAGGGCTGCAGTGGAGCAGGTTGAGAGCTTCAAGTTCATTGTTGTCCACATCACCAACAAACTAACATGGTCCAAGCACACCAAGACAGTCGTGAAGAGTGTACTACAAAACCTATTCCCCCTCAGGAGACTGAAAATATTTGGCATTGGTCCTCAGATCCTCAAAATGTTTGACAGCTGCACTATTGAGAGCATCCTGACTGGTTGCATCACTGCCTGGTATGGCAACTGCTCGGCATCCAACCGCAAGGCACTACAGAGGGTAGTGCGAACGGCCCAGTACATCACCAAGGTTCCTGCCATCCAGGACTTCTATACCAGGCGGTGTCAGAGGAAGGCCCTAAAATTGTCAAAGACTCCAGCCACCCTAGTCATAGACTGTTCTCTCTGCTACCGCACGGAAAGCAGTACCGGAGCACCAAGTCTAGGTCCAAGAGGCTTCTAAACAGCTTCTACCCCCAAGCCATAAGACTCCTGGACACCTAATCAAATGGCTACCCAGACTATTTGCATTGCCCCCCTCTCTCCTACACCACTGCTACTCTCTGTTGTTATCACCTATGCATAGTCACTTTAATAACTCTACCTACATGTACATAATACCTCAACTAACCGGTGTAACCAGTGCCCCCGCACATTGACTCTGTACCTGGAACCCCCTTTATATTGTCTCGCTATTGTTATTTTACTGCTGCTCTTTAATTACTTGTTACTTTTATTTCTTATTCTTATCTGTATTTTTTTAGGGGCTAATACAATTCATTTGATTTGACAATGTAGAAAATAGTAAAAATAAAGAAAAACCCATGAATGAGTAGGTGTGTCCAAATTTTTGACTAGTACTGTATATTATTTAGTAAATGTAAAGACAAGATTAAATGAAGAATAGTCTGATGGGTGACAATATTAGCCTATCACTTGTGAATGATATATTTTCACTTGTGAATTATGCCCAGTATAAGAAACAATGTATTTTCTTTTGCGACTTTTTCGAGTCATAGTCGCACACGTCTAGTAGCCTAGCCCATAGGCCTATATGTTTTGATAAGGTTTGTATCACAACTAAAGTGGCCAAATAACTTCTTAAAATTAAGCACATTAATCCACTTTACAAGGGGTGTAGAGCCTAACTGGCATACATATGCAGCGCGTGAGTTTCAAGTTTGGGGAAGATAATTTTTAGAATAAAAATGCACCTTTATAATAAAAGCATTACATGCATAATTGCATTTGCGGTCACTTTTGATAATGGTGTTTTCCGTAAATGGAACATTCGCGCTTTGCAGCGCTTATAATGTGAATTAATAGCCGAATAGTTTATCAACATTTTGATCTGTTGCGTCAGACAAGTTGCGTAAAAACGTTTTTTTGATGCTAGTGGTTGTATTAATTGGGGATCTGTCACATCCCACAACTGTCCCAGACTATGTTTGGAATATTTATTTCTGGCACAGAATAGGTGGACTTTTGTACTATGGGGGATAGTAGATTGACGTAGGCAATTTTGCTGTTAGGCAAAATTCCTACTCGTCTTGTTGCCTGACAAAAAGTAAATGTGGACATTTCTTGCAATATCTTCAATATGCACCATTGGAACGCGAGCAATTGTGTCCCCGATGTGTCTATGGATGTGTTGAGTGCCAGATCTCGCTGCAGCTCATGCATCTGTGAACATATTGTTCTATTACGAATTGTCACTGTTCTATTACCAATTGCAGTTAGGGATAGGTGATATCTGACACACAACCAAACAGTGCCTTCATACCCCTTGACTTATTCCACATGTTGTTATGTTACAGCCTGAATGCAAAATTGATTTTTCCTCACCTATATAGACACAATGCCCATAATGACAAAGTAATACAATGTTCTTAGAATTTTTTTCTAATTTATTGAAAATGAAATACAGAAATATCTAATTTACTGTACATAAGTATTCACACCCCCGAGTCAAAAATATAAACGCCACATGCAACAATTTTAAAGATTTCACTAAATGACAGTTAATATAAGGAAATCAGTCAATTTAAATAAAGAAATTAGGCCCTAATCTATAAATTTCACATGACTGGGAATATGCCAATACATATCGTTGTCCGTAGCTTATGCCTGCCCATACCATAACAACACTGCCACCATGGGGCACTCTGTTCACAACTTTGACAGCAAACCGCTCGCCCACACAACATCATACACACCGTTTGCCATCTGCCCGGTACAGTTGAAACAATTCTCCAGCGTGCCAGTGGCCATCGAAGGTGAGCATTTACCCACTCAAGTCGAACTGCCGTCAGCTCAATACCCTGGTGAGGACGACGAGGGCCTGTGACAGGGTGATGTAATAAACAGCTTTTTACTAATGTACTTCACAACCAAAATGGCTATACTAGTTGTATCTGCTTGTCTGGGGAATTAGCCTACTGTTTTATCAAGTCAGGTATTTTTTAATACAACTTTTCACATAACATACTACCTGTCGTTGTTGATGAAGCTGTCTGTGTCATCAGGGCAGTACCTCAGGTCACTGTCGGAGGCCTCATGGCGTGTCCTTTTCATTGGGGTTCGAGAGAGACTGGCAACAACGTAGGAGGTGTCAAAAGGGTGCTTGTGTCGCATGACACCCTTTTATTCTGAGGTCTTGCCTGACAAGCTGTGAAAATAGCAAGTGAACAGTGAATGAAATTATTTTTGTGGGTCACTAAATCATTGCAATCACTTTGCTGGACATTTTATGACGTTAGCTTCTTCTGGTAGGTCCTGACATCCATTCATGACCAGGAGATCAGTCTGGCAACCTACTGTGCACTTTGTCTAACAGAAAAACAGGGTCAACATTTCTCATCATCCCTCAATTATAAACATAGCTCGAGAAATAACGTAATCTTGTTTGAAAGCTAATTCTATGCTTTACAGATGTAGACTGACTCCAAATTTGATTATATTCAGGCCGGTGACGCCATTACACTATGCAACCAACTGTGACATGTTTTGCTATGGCCCTGCTGTAAGGGGTGCATACTGGCGGCAGAGAAGTCAGGCGCAGGAGAGCAAAAACTGTGTTGACAATGGCGCAGTTTAATAATAAAAACCACCGGAAAACAGAACAATCAATCAATGGGTACAAAACCCGTCGCACACCAGACACAACGTGCACAAGCACTTACAATAAACAATTCCGCACAAGGACATGGGGGGAACAGAGGGTTAAATACACAACATGTAATGATGGAATTGAAACCAGGTGTGTGGAAAGACAAGACAAAACAAATGGAAAATTAAAAGTAGATCGATGATGGCTAGAAGACCGGTGACGCCGACCGAACAAGGAGAGGCATCGACTTCGGCGGAAGTCGTGACACCTGCGATGGTTTGAGTTTGTTGCTGCTAGTTAGTTCACTGTTGTAGACAGACATAAGTTAGCTAGTAGGACCAGAGGTGCATCCAATATTTATTTGTGTCCTAGACATGGGTTGCACCTCTGAGGCTTTCTGTGACTGTTTTGTCTAAATTACACTGACTTAGAGTGGCATGGAAGTACGATGACATTGCTAAAGTAGGCAAATATTTAGTAGGAAACAACTGCCATACGATGTCGTAAAATTTACTTTAGAGAGATGGCAATGTTGCCATTACTGTTACTAGCAAAGTTAGTCAAAAATGGCTAGCAATGTTAATGTCGGCAAGCTAAAAATACGGTGGTCCCCTCAATCTTAGTTTGCTGGCTAAATTTGCATCTAAAGTCAACCTGGTGACATCACTATTATGACAAATGGTTTTCATACTAATTATTTGCCTACATTTGAAATGTTATCCTGTTTCCAAGCCAAATCTGAGTTGTACTGAGGTAGGCTAACGTTAACCAGTTATGTAGCTAGCTAGTTGGTAGCTAGCTAGCTAATGTCAGCTATGCTAGTGATGATAGTGATTATGATAATAAAAAATATATGTAACTAGCAGTCTATGGTCTAGGTACCGGTATACTCAACAACACTGGGGACCAACGAACTCCAACCACCTATTCCGCATGATAGGGTCCTTTGGCAGGGCACGCAAACCATAATTGTTGGCTGTGCATCCTGCTGGAAGCATGCATTGCATGGTCAGTCACTTCTTAATTTACACAAGCGGTCTCCAATCAATCAATCAATCAATCAATCAATCAATCAATCAATCAATCAATCAATCAATCAATCAATCAATCAATGTCCTCTTGGTGTAACGGTTAAGGTGTTGGCTTGACAGTCACTGGACCCTGGACCCAGGCTTGATAAGCCGGTCCTCCCAGAATTCGCTACAACATCCTTTCATCGTTGGTTTCATTAACCACTTTCCATCCACAGTTTTTTTGTGTGTAAAGTCATACTGTATACTTAAAAAAAAAAAAATGCCAACAGGTAATTTGTTGGTTTGACATGGTGGGATCTTTTTGTGTCTGTAAAATGAATTATGCGAGAAATGGTGGTGGAAACGCCATTTTGATATAATAACCATCATATCGAAGTAAACAGGGAATCACGTGATGGATGATATGTTGTGTGGTCCTCCCACTACGACTCGAGAAACCATGCAGTTTGTTAGGCTATAGATTAAATAAGTTATGATGAACTTCACAGGGTGGTGAAAGTGCATGGTATGAGTTTGATGCCCTTTTCCAAAAAATGTTGCGGATCTTATTCTGGTGAGATGATAATTGATGCTTGACTGCCATTTGGCAGTTTGCAATACTCACTGTATCTGCGAGCTGTTGGCTAGAGCGAACGTGCCAACAGACTAGGCACATTTGCTATTTAAAGCAACAGTTTTGTGACCAAACTATTGGTAGAGTTGAAAATGCGATAGAAACACATTGAACATTAGATTTTTATTCTGTACATGAAAACTTAAGCGAAAAAGTACATTTTCTGTGCACTACGTCATCACTTACAATTCAGTTTGATAGAAACACACCACTTGTAGGAACATTTGCATATTTTCTTTATGTGGATTTTAGAATATTTGCATGAAAATCTGTGGCCAATTGGATGGACAGCTAGCTACTGACTCTCTCCTTGTACTGACCCTATTGACCCATTCCTAGTTACAACTTCGAAGTCCGTTTGAGAGGATCAGCTTGAGCAAAGAGAGGTGTAGAATCACTGATCTACAAATTATTTTCCCTGCCAAATAATAGGCTTTGTGGAATTAAAGATTTGTAGAGCTACTTCCCTAGCTTAGGCCCCCATCAAACACTCACACAGCCCGAAATTGATTGATTAATTAGCAACAGCTTGTGTCAATTAAAGATCATTTCCCAGGATTTTCTACCTGTGTCAAACCATGTTGATAATGCTGGAATACCTGTCAAAGAACCAACCAAAACAACTGACCCTAGTTATTGTATGTATTTTACAGACATTATTGTAATAAAAGTTGTTACATTTTTGTATCTCTATGTAACATGTCCTTCATGATCCAGTACAGTGGAGGCTGCTGATGGGAGGACGGCTCATAATAATATCTGGAATGGAGTCAATGGAATGTCATCAAACCATGTGTTAGAATTCTTTGATACCATTCCACTAATTCTGCTCCAGCCATTAACACGCGCCCGTTCACCCCAATTAAGGTGCCAGCAACCCCCTATGATCCAATACAGGTATTTATTGGCCTAGCCCTATATACAGTACCTGTTACACCACCGTTTATTATCCACAGCCTCTCATCACACACAGCCCATAAGATTCTGCTGCCTCCATCAGGGTTTGAAGTGGAACACTGCACTTCTTATCCAAGCCCTCTGTTTTTCCTTCTCTATGCCAGACTTTCTTGAACCCTTTGCTTGTGTCTGTTGCCACTGTCATTATGTATAATGCATTATTCATACCTGTGCTTGCTTTGCTCCTCGGCACCATTTGAGAGCAGTTTGGTCCCAGGCAGGTATTATTAATGTGGGGCAAGGCCTTAGAATTAATCTCTCATTACCTCTGTCTGGCCTTTTGCAAGGAGTCTTTGACATCACCTCAAGTGAAATAGCCAACACAGCTTAAGATGTGATTTTCCATTTTCACTTTGGTGATGCCTCCTCAAGTGAAACAGCCAACTTAACCCTACATGATGACGCAAACCCCCCCTTCCTCCCTTTTTACTGGAGTGCTAAAGCTGGCTGTAGGATGCAAATTCTTGTTTGTTGATTGAATATTATCTTCTTTCATGTCGAAGTTTCGCCTCGGAACACGGGCACTCTCAAACCATGCTGCTTGGGGCATGTTGGAGCATCTCTCTGAAGAAACTGTCTCTGCTTTCATTGTGTCACGTCAGGAGTGTAGCCAGCCAGAGGCAAACCTGGCACTTTATTTGGAAGGCAGGCATCCATAATTAACATCCATAACTTAAGAGTTGCTTCCTTCTTCTGGGAATGGAAATGGGTCTTGTTCACAGAACTGAGAAATAAAGGAAAAGTTATACATAACATATCAGTGTATGATGCATAACTAAAGTAGAATAATGGATCATTAAAGTAGTATGACGGATCCCTAAAGTAGTTTGATGGATCATTAAAGTAGATTGATGGATCATTAAAGTAGTATGATGGATCCCTAAAGTAGTTTGATGGATCATTAAAGTAGCATGATGGATCACTAAAGTAGCATGATGGATCCCTAAAGTAGGGTGATGATCCCTAAAGTAGGATGATGTATCCCTAAAGTAGAATGATGATACCTAAAGTAGGGTAATGATCACTAAAGTAGAATGATGTATCCCTAAAGTAGTATGATGGATAACTAAAGTAGAATGATGGATCACTAAAGTAGATTTGTGGATTACTAAAGTTGGATGATGGATCACTAAAGTTGGATGATGGATCCCTAAAGTAGGACTGTGTATCACTAAAGTAGGATGATGGATCACTAAAGTAGGATGATGAATCACTAAAGTAGTATAATGGATCACTAAAGTAGAATAATGCTCACCAAAGTAGTATACTGGATCACTAAAGTAGGATTATGAATCACTCAAGTAGGAAATGGATCACCAAAGTAGTATGATGATTCACTAAAGTAAGATGATGAATCACTAAAGTAGCATAATGGATCACTAAAGTAGGATGATGGATCACCAAAGTTGGATGATGGGTCGCTAAAGTAGGACTGTGGATCACTAAAGTAGTATGATGGATCACTAAAGTAGAATGTGATACAGTTGGACTGCCAGGGGAAACTCATTCTGTCCCCTTTACCACACACACTGCATGTCTTAATAATGATAAGCAGTGAGTTCCTCAGGATATTAAAGTACAGTAGCTAGATCGGCAAAGAATCATCTGAACTTTTCTACATTAGAATTACTGGTGAAGAGATAAAAAGAGGATATTAGACCCACCCACGACTGTAATAATGAAATCATTAGAATCACGATCCTTTTCAGAAACATTAAGAGGCAAGGCCATCGTGGGTTTACATTATTTGATGCAGTGATCAGTGAATAGTCATCCTTCAAGATTGACTTCATTTCTGAGAGCACCAAAGCCTGCTTTTTAAATTCCCCACATGTGCTTAGACAGGCAGGCAGAGAGTAAATGCATCTGGTTCATACGGATTAGGACTCCTGGTTCGGGAGGCAGGAGAACACTCCTTGCTCAACCCACTATGAAATTGCATACATGGAAGGCAGAAAGATACAAGCATTTCCAAAGAATTTGTCCCAGCCTGCCTGCCTTCCCCTCCTGACTGGCAGTTGCAGTGATAGCTGAGCAGTTAGTTGATCTCTTCAGTCATAGGAGGAAGAGCAGCTCATAGGTCCTCTAGAAGCTCAGGGTCACAACCTGAGTGGGACTGAGATTAGTCAGACTACGGCACACCTCTTGTGAGTCTGGGAGAGTCTGAAACTGAGAGAGCTCAGCCAGGTAATCAAATTAAACTCCCAATCGATTTGTGGGTGGTAATGAATGGTTGAAATGGTTACGAAAACCCACACTCTCGACACGAACCTCCTGCCTAGTCCCTTCCCACTGGGCACAGACGTCAATTCAACGTCTATTTCACGTTGGTAAATGACGTGGAAACAACATTGATTCAACCAGTGTGTACCCAATGGGCACCTTCCACTTCACACGAGGCTAGGCATACCGAGTGCTTCTCCCTTTTCAGAGCGGACGTGGTGGCAGGATATCTGCGGGAGCCCCTGTTTGCCTCTGCCGAGGTGAGTGTTGTTGTAATTAGGTTGATCCTAAGGCCCCCACCAGTTTTTATTTTTAACTCTGTTATCTTTCATGGCGGCATGAATAATTGCAGTGACTGATGGGGACATGCTGGGAATTAATCCGGGGACCCAATCTGCTTTCATTATTCTGCTCCACTTCTGCCTGCTGCGTTCTACAACAGCATACTATTACTGGTGCTCCGCCTTGGCCGCATGGGGTCTTGGGAGAACCGGTGAAATATTTACAGGAAACCTCCCTAACTAGTTACTACACCCCTAAAGCCTGTCCACTCAGCCAGCTCCCAACTCCCTCCCCTATCAGACTTCTGCTTGGCTGGACCGGTAGCTTCCCCTCGTCTCACCTTCCTGGAGATATCATCACCATCATACAACTGCGTGCTTTAACTCTGTGAGCTCTCAGGTGGTGTTGTCATACAACGAGAACATTGAAGCAACAGTGAAAGAATGCATGTACAACAGGTCACCATTGACCAATAACCCAGTGGTTATAAATAAGCATCAATTAATGTATGGAACTGTAAATGCAAGAGAAACAAGGATGTGAGACAAATAGCTGTACTCATTCTCTACCCATCGTAATCACTACCCAGCTCACTACCCAGCTCAATACCATTAAGCAATGCACAGAAAAAAGTAGCCCCCATTTCTCCTATGATGGTTTGTGATTAAAGTTGCAACAGTCTACAGGGTACACTCTTAGAAAAAGGATTCCAAAAGGGTTCTTTGACTGTCCCCATACGAGAACCCATTTTGGTTCTAGGTAGAATCATTTTGGGTTTCATGTACAGCCCTCCGTGGAAAGGGTTCTACATTGAACCAAAAAGGGTTTTACTTGGAACTAAAAGGGTTCTACCTGGAACCAAAAAGGGTTCTTCAAAGGGTTCTCCTATGAGAACCTTTTAGGTTCTATGGCCTGCGGCGACACTAATGCGTGCAAGTCAGTCCTTGTTACATCACTCAGATCCAGTGTGTATGTTCTGCTTACTCAACTTCACATTCACTCAAGTATTGCAGCAATAAAACAAAAAATAGGAATATAGAGTGAAGAATGACATTGTAGAAATGTAATGTAGAAGACTTCTTCCTGATGGGTTCAACAGCTTGGAAAAGTAGGCTGAATGTTGGCCTGTGATCAGTGACCAGGGCCAGGTCGCCAGACTCAGAACAAGGACAAATAGGGTGAGGGTGAAGGTTAGGGTGAGGGTTACGGTGAGGGTTAGGATGAGGGTGAGGGTTACTGTTAGGGTGAGGGTTAAGGTTACGGTTAGGGTGAGGATAGGGTAAGGGTAGGGTGAGGGTGAAGGTTAGTGTGAGGGTTACGTGAGGATTAGGGTTAGGGTTAGGGTGAGGGTGAGGGTGAGGGTTAGGGTGAGGTTTAGGGTGAGTGTAAGGGTTAAGGTGAGGGTTAGGGTGAGGGTTACGGTTAGGGTGAGGGTTAGGGTGGGGAGGGTGAGGGTAGGGTGAGGGTGAGGGTTAAGGGGCAAGGGTTAGGTGAGGATTAGGGTTAGGGTGAGTGTCAGGGTGCGGGTGAGGGTTAGGATGAGGGTTACGTGAGGGTTAGGGTGAGTGTGAGGGTAAGGGTGAGGGTTAAGGTTAGGGTGAGGGTTAGGGTGAGGGTGAGGGAATGCTCTGGGGCTGTAGTCACAAAGGACACATTATCCAGATGGAGTGAGGGTAGGGTAAGGGTTAGGGTGGGGAGGGGTGAGGGTAGAGTGATGGTAGGGTTAGGGTGAATGTTACATGAGGATTGGGGTTAGGGTGAGTGTGAGGGTTAGGGTGAGTGTGAGGTTTAAGGTGAGGGTGAGAGTTAGAGTGATGGTTAAGGTTAGGGTGAGGGTTAGGTTTAAGGTGAGGGTTAGAGTGATGGTTAAGGTTAGGGTGAGGGTTAGGGTGAGGGTGAGGGAATGCTCAGGGGCTGTAGCCACAACAGACCCATTATACAGATGGGGAGACACAAACTCCAACATGTTTCCATGGAGACTATGTCTACGTCGTCTCCTCCTATCTGTATTTTGGAAGTCCTTCAGCGGGGAAGACTGACGGAGAACAATTTGCAATCATGTTGATACATGAGAGAAATGGGCAGCCGAGTCAGACAGAGCCCTGACCTGATGTCGTCATAAAAAGGGCCTCTGATGGCTTCCGCCCCAAATCCATTCTCCCGCTCCTCCAAGGTTATCACAACTAACCAGTATCGTGAAGAAATGACAAGATTATGTTAAAATACTGTTATTGCATTGAATCGCAGTTTTATGCAACAGATTAGGGTTCTTAGAACTCTATTGTGTCTGTGTGGACTGAGAGGAGCTTCTGAGATTTAACTCTAGCAACTGATTGATGATGGTCTTGTCCTCTCTCGGAGCCCACATTCCATAGAATGAGTTGGTGTTTGTGTAGAGGGAGGTGCCAGGGTGGAGATGGCTCAGGTATGGATAATGATGAGGGGACTTTGTTTTGGGGGCCAGACCCTGATTTCCACACAATGAGAACAGTCTTTACAGCAGATACTGTCTGCAGTGAATTATTAATTTTTTTCTTACGAATCCTAACCTTGTGACCCATTCCACACATCTGTTGTTTGTCATGTAGACTAAGGTAGTGTATCTTTGCTATAAAATGTGTTTGTATTCTTTGTCTCAAGGCTCTCAACGAATCATCTAAGCGTGGTTCGTCGACCAGCCATCGTTATTGCAGAAGCACTCACATCATTCACTTGTGTGTGTGGTGTGACATGCTTTCCTTATTAATACGTTTTGAGTGAAGTAATATCCTGATTGGTGATTGACCTTGTCTCTCCTCATTATTTATTAAAATTTCCACGACACCAGCCTGATCGAAAATAGGCCCCTTGTCAATGCCTGTTTAGAGGCAGCCTTCTCTAAGGTGTAAAGACTTCAGAGACAAAGCAAAATGCCATAACCAGAGAATAATAACATAATGTGACACGAGTTGTATTTCTCATTATACAGAAAAATGCTTAGTGGTAGAATGGGGTGTATTTTTCAGCAAGTTGTTTGTTGTTGAGATGTCAAAACACTCTGTAAGAGCATGGGGAGCTGGAAACATGGTCTGCAAAGTTACAAACAGAAACGGCAAATGCTTAAAAAGTAAAAAAGACTTAAAAATAACATTGTCAGGAAACATCAGCATCAACCTGACAACCTAGCGACCTTAAAGTAAACTGTACATTGCAGAGAGGCCTTTGGGGGAAAACAGACACAGAAAACCGAGAAATACTAGTTTGAATACATTGACTTCTCTGATGCTGAAGGAAAATGCTTTGAGGACAGCACTGGCTGCAGTGTCATTAACAGAGGGAAACAGATGGATCCTGAGCACATGTTACGCCCCTGGACTGATCAGGTGCAGTGTCCAATGCTTCAGAATGATCAAGGTGACTCTACATTAGCTATCCTGGCACGGTCATCACACAGTCGATATTAGGACCCTTGGGAAATACATAATTTATGAAGCAAAGAATGCTGAATTCACTCTTTCCATTACAACGTCATCAAATACCATTCAGTGACGCTATAGGGAGGTTTGATATACCATTCAGTGACGCTATAGGGAGGTTTGATATACCATTCAGTGACGCTATAGGGAGGTTTGATATACCATTCAGTGACGCTATAGGGAGGTTTGATATACCATTCAGTGACGCTATAGGGAGGTTTGATATACCATTCAGTGACGCTATAGGGAGGTTTGATATACCATTCAGTGACGCTATAGGGAGGTTTGATATACCATTCAGTGACGCTATAGGGAGGTTTGATATACCATTCAGTGACGCTATAGGGAGGTTTGATATACCATTCAGTGACGCTATAGGGAGGTTTGATATACCATTCAGTGATGCTATAGGGAGGTTTGATATACCATTCAGTGACGCTATAGGGAGGTTTGATATAGCTGTGGACCAAAAGTGTTCCAGAAATCAGGCACTCTTTCTCTTATCCTGAGTGTGTCCCCTAAGCCTCCCGTGTCCTGTGTGCAAACAGAACACAGAACACATTGGTCAGCAGGAAATAGATGGATGAGGGTAAAACTTTTGGCTGACCTCAAGTGGCATTGTTTCCTTCTATCATCGTTTTCCGAACCCTGGAAAATCACCATCACCACTAAATCTCACAACACTACAGCACTCTCTCCCTAATTGCTCTGTAAATACTTGTCTCCATATTGATATCCATCCTCTAACAGGGTAAATGGGCTATTGTTAATGTACTACCAGGCATCCACATTGTCATAGCTATTTATACTGTAAAGGGCACAACTCCGATCTCGACCTGCTCAGTATTCTGACTAGCACCTCTCTCAACCCGCTGTATTGGTGGTGGTGGCTCTCCATCTGGCCCAAGCTGTTGATCTGTGTGTCCTGTGGTGAGCCTACTGTTCAATGTCTGCAGTTTGCAAGACTACATCCCCATATTGACCTCAGCAGCCTCTCACAGCAAGGGATGTACTGCACTCTGCTGGCTTCTTCCTTCTTCATTTAACCAATCCAAGAGGCCTGGAGAGGCCATATCTCTGCTCTGCAGCAGTTAGTGCTGGGAGCCCCATCAGACTCTTCTCCCTGGCTAGCCCACTGGTGGCCTTTATTTTATATGGAACCCAGAGCTCCTCTGGCTTTATGTGCTCACCAACAGTAAAAAGATCACCATTACAGTGTGCCATGGAGGCTCACAGAGTGATATTTTGAACAGTCGAAAGATCGCTGTTAGCCTCACTGTTAGCCTCACTGTTAGCTTCACTGTTAGCCTCCTTTTTTCTTGGTGTCCTCACATGTTGAGCGGATGTCACTGTGCATGATCTCTTTTCAGCTTCTTTCTGTCCAGATGGAGAAAAAAACACCCCCAGGTTCTGTGCTTCACAACATCTCCATGTCAATGGAAACCGCCCGATTCTTACTTCATCCTATGTTGTGTGAAATCACTGTAAGACTGTAGGCGTAAGCCAGATTCAGCTTCTGAATGGGGGAAATCTAGACCCGGGTAACGCTTGCATAAATTGAAGTTTTATTCACTTTTCTCTCTACAAGTATTCTAACCTTGAATTTACACATGGGGAAAGTCAGTTTTTCAAGGTAGACGTTTGAGGTGGAGACCAGAGAAATTGAGGTGTGTCTACAGATACACCATATTCTGACCTTGATTTAATTTCCTAATAATTCACCACTTTAAACATGAGGAAACTATGAATAAGGTTGAGCCCCTGACGGTTCTGAGTGGACTGCACTGTAAATTAGAAATTGAGAGCTGTCGATAAGAGCTAGTTAAATGAGTAATCCATCTGTTTGGAGGAGGAGAAGGGGATTGTAAATACAAATAGCAATTATTTAAGATGGGTATTCATATTGAAGCAAACTGAAAATCATAACAACATGACATTTATTGCAGCCCCTTTTCCACAGTGAAGTAGGCTATAAAAAGCTGTGCTGTTATTCAGAATTTTCTGTGTATATTCTCATGATTGGCGGGACGAGACCCAAGCTATAGGCTTCTGTAGCGCTGAACGTACTGAGTTGATTTATGCGCTTTAGAATGTTTTAATTAAATGCCCAGGCTTTTCTCAGGTTTTTTTTACAAATTTGTATCATGTTAAACATTAGCCACTTTCGGGTTTCCACCGTCAGTAATACCCATTGATTTATAACTATCACTTTAGTGTTAGTTTTCTTCAACTAAATTCCATTCCAATCTGTTCACCTTTCTTTCCTTTGTCAAGTCAATGTAAATAGTTCCTGAGGGTTGCTAGCATCAGTGGATCATATTTGGTTAACGTTGTGAAATCATTTAGGACATGTAGCCTATTTGAATCTGTTATGAAACTGATTATGGAACCACACTTAACAGTTTAAACCTGAAGCCTGGCAACTGTGATTAGGCTACAATTCCATGATTAGTGAGGAATATAGGGTGTTTCTAGGACTACTGCTCAACCCCTATTATAGTCAAGTGTGATCAAACGCACATCATTTAGTCGCTATAAAAGAAATAGAGCCTGCACACTTATGAGCTCCACCACGTACCTTTATTAATAAACAAACAACGATTCCATCCTACAAGGAAGTGTACCACAGGAAGTGTACCACACACATATTAATAGACATAAGACAAGCACAAATAAGGGCAGTCTATACATAGTTAAGTTGAAAGGGGCAGTACAAAAACAATAATATACACTTCTCGAATATTATAACTGTATAGCCATTCATATCAGGTAGACAAAGCGTATGCTCAAACACCCAACACTGGTTGTCATAATACTAAATTAATCAGATGGTGTTCACAGGAAATGGCAAATGGGAAAGTCCTCATTAAGTTCTTTTGGAGACATGTTTTCCAATCAGAATATACATTAGGATTATCTTTGCTGTCCCCCCCTTGCCTCGGGACTTTGACATTCTCGATACCCATGTACTTTAATGAGGCAACATTGTGTCTGGCAGTCATAAAGTGCATAGCGACTGGACTTTTGGGCTCTTGGTTTCTAATGCTACTTCTATGTTCGGATATGTGTATCTTGAGTGCCCGGCGCGTCTTGCCCACATGGGCCAGGCCACAAGGGCATTTCAATAGGTAGACTACGTTCTTTGTAGCGCATGTTGTAATACCTTTAATTCTTAAAGGTTTTCCTGTCATAGGATGTGTGGTATTTGCTCATGGAATTACACTTTGCACAACGTGCGCACCGGCAAAACCCCTATTGTACACTTTTCTCCCCTTCTGTTATTTAATCGATTGAACTTGAATATGTACATTTTAAGGATAAATCAAACCACTGTATTTTTTATTCATCAATATATTTTGTGTAAAGTCTTTCCAAACCTTTAAAAAAATAAATACTTTCCTAACCCTAAATAATCTACAGATCAGAGTATTTTTACTTCTCAATTGATGCGGAAAAACAGAGACAAATATGCATCTATTTTGATTTTAGATGTCTTTCTTTCATTGATCCCTAATATCTTGAACCTGTTCTCTCGATTTATTCTAGTGAGTCTGTCGACAAAATTCAAAGTAAAAGGTACACAATATTTAAAGGGATGACTTAAGATAAATCTACTGAAAACCCTATTGAAGCAAAACTCCAAGAGAATCTGTGGGAGGGTTTTCAGAGGTTGAATTAAATGTATATAAAAAAAATTTTATTCAGTGTGGCAAGGTAGCCACACCCATAGAGAGTTATGTGCTTGTTTGCATAAGGTAAGTCTGAATACCAACTACTGAGAAGTGAGTAGCATGCGGTTGGAAAGGTCTACTTTTCCTGAGTCTGAATCGGCCCCAGGGTGCATAGTAGATTATGACAAGGAACATTGGGTATTCATTCTCTCTAAATGTGAAGAGAGTGTGAACAGCATCTCATTTTGTAGCATTATGAAAGTGGGATTAGATAGAAGTTTTTCTGTTTATGAAGATGACATACTTGTATTCCCGTTTCCTCCTCTTCAGCACATCTAGAATTGTTATCTCAGCTCAGATTTTTGCTGAGCTAGACCTTTATGCACACTTGGAAAGTGTGACATGATCACCATCCTTGGCTAAGCACAACGGTGCACGGTAGTGTCCTAATTTCGCCCAGTAATGTCCTAATTTCGCGCTGTAATGTCCTAATTTCGCACAGTAGTGTCATCATTTCGCACAGTAGTGTCCTAATTTCACACAGTAGTGTCCTAATTTCGCGCAGTAATGTCCTAATTTCGCACAGTAGTGTCATCATTTCGCACAGTAGTGTCCTAATTTCACACAGTAATGTCCTAATTTCACACAGTAATGTCCTAATTTCCCACAGTAATTTCATCATTTCGCGCAGTAGTGTCCTAATTTCACACAGTAGTGTCCTAATTTCACACAGTAGTGTCCTAATTTCGCGCAGTAATGTCCTAATTTCACGCAGTAATGTCCTAATTTCACGCAGTAATGACATCATTTCACGCAGTAATGTCATCATTTCACGCAGTAGTGTCCGAAATTCACACAGTAATGTCCTAATTTCGGGCAAAATCATGCCCGAAGGTTATTTACTTCTGCATGAAACTGCTTGTGGCTGGAGATGAAAAAATACTAACATACCAACAACATACACAGCAAAGCAAACAATTGTATTATGCCAGCCATTTGCAAATAAACTGTAAAACTTTCCTCTTTTGAAAATCTGTAAATATACTGAGTGTACAAAACATTAAGAATACCTTCCTAATATTGAGTTGCATTCCCTTTTGCACTCAGGACAGCCTCAATTCATCAGGGCATGGACTACAAGGTGTCAACAGCGTTCCACAGGGATACTGGCCTATGTTGACTCCAATGCTTTACACAGTTGTGTCAAGTTGGCTGAATGTCCTTCGGGTGGTGGACCATTCTTGATACACATGTGAAACTGTTGAGCTTGAAAAACCCAGCAGCGTTGCAGTTCTTGACACAAACTGGTGCGCCTGGCACATACTCCCATACCCCGTTCAAAGGCACTTAAATCTTTTGTCTTGCCCATTCACCCTCCATGTCTCAAATGTCTCAAGGCTTAAAAATCCTTCTTTAACTTGTCTCCTCCCCTTCATCTACGCTGATTGAAGTGGATTAAACATCAATAAGGAATCATAGCTTTCACCTGGATTCACCTAGTCAGTCTATGTCATGGAAGGTGGCAGGTAGCCAGTGTTGGGCCAGTAACCAAAAGGTTGCTAGATCGAATCCCCGTGCTGACAAGGTAAAACTCTGGCGTTCTGCCCCTGAGCAAGGCAGTTAACCCACTGTTCCTAGGCCGTCATTGTAAATAAGAATTTGTTCTTAACTGACTTGCCTAGTTAAAAAAAGGTTAAATTAAAAAGATCATGTGTTCCAAATATTTGTACACTCAATGTGTTAGTGTTTACATCTGAATGCACTGAAACCATTTCCCAACAGGCTCAGTTTGTCTCTGGATGTGACAGCCCCTGTAGTACTGCCACTGCCTTAGGGTAGTAGAGAGGAGAGCAGCAAATCAGGCCTGTTCCAAGAACACATGATGTGATGTGTTCTGCATCTCCACGCAGCATGAGGCCTTCCCTAGTGTGTGGGAAAAGAAACAGTGGGCAAGCGATTTCATGAGGCCATTAATCTCACCCCTAATTGACGATAGAACGATGTGCAGCTTTCTTTGTTATGACAGGTGAAATCAGGCTCCTGGTGATCCACATCACTGAGCCCTTCAGGGTGGTGTGGGTGTTCCGGGTACAGTACAGGAATTTATCCCAGGCAGATTATTTTTGGGAATATTTGTTCACTGGGTGTTCCAATTGCTTCAGCTCCACTGCACAGTAGATACTTAGGGCTCTATTTGAACAAACCTAATGCAATGGTCAATCTAAGCACAGGCGGTAGTACTATGTGTTATAAGGTGTGTCAGAAATAGTTTTGCTATTTTCACTATTACAATTATCGGCGCTCTTGCTGCTCAAGCTGTGGGTGTGTCGAGACTTGGCCCCTCATTGGCCAATCAGAATGGGCTCCATAGCGAAATATATGTGGTTGCTTAAAGTTGTGTATTTATGGTCTTCTATGTATTTCCTTGGAATCAACTCCAATTCCAATGTTAGTCTGTTATAGTTTGTTAAAGGGTTTACAGAAACTAAAAAATGTAATGTAGACCTACCTTTGCTAAATACATTAACTTGAACCCATTTGCTTTCAACATTTTTCTACGTAATTGCATGACTTCAATAGCATTCACACTGATATAGGGGCTAGGCCTACTGTAAATTGCAATATGGCTGAGCAAGGGCATGCCAAACATGGTCAATAAGCAAGATTAAAATCATTATTGATAAGGCCTAACATAATGTGGGCCTGCTCACTGTTTTACTCCTTTCAAACTTTATATTTTACTTAAGCTTTGGTGATTAAGATTTATTTCCAAGCAGTCTCAAAAGCGAAACCCTTTATCGACAGTCATGAGAACTACGTGATTGCGTTTGGCAGGACAAAAAAAAAGCTGTTATTGAGAGGAGGGGAAGCTATGCTTGGTTTTTAACCAAATAAAACGAAATGGGGAAAAAATCAGCCTGAAATTAGCACTTTGGATCATGTTTTTAAGGACATGCCTAAAATATTTCCAACCCCTCCCATATGAGTGCAAGCATGCTGCTAAATTGCCGAACTTGGCGTTAGGTCTGGATTATGCCAGTTCGGCAGTTTTTACATCACGAAATTGCAAACTAACGTGAGTTTGACATTAGAGCCACCTTAACACAAGACAAAAAAAGAGCCCTTAGAGAACCATTATGTGTCAGCAATAACACTTCTCCAGGTTTGTTTACTGTGATGACGATTGGCTTGTATTTATGTTTTTATCGGATAAGAATCCTTTTATTGCAACAAAAAATATATATATTTTAGTATTTTGATTCTGTAGTAGTTGTGAGGGGGGAATTCTGATGCTCTGTTTATGACCCATGCAGTCCTAAATGTGTGCAAAACTTCTACTGTAAACCTGCAGTCCTAAATGTGTGTATAACTTGTACTGTAAACCTGCAGTCCTAAATGTGTACAAAACGTCTACTGTAAACTTGCTTTGGCAGAGGTGTTGTATTGTCTTTATTTTTTGAAAAGGTAGTTTCTCACAGGCAGAAGTCTTTTTGTGACTGAATTGAAGCTAATTTAATCCTGTCTGAGCCAAAATCCCTTCAAAGCAGGGTAGTTAAAAAAAGTAATCTCATCAGAGATTATTCTGTCTAGGGAACACTTGATGTCAATCTAAGGGGATACAAGTTATATTGAAAGCAGGCCCGCTGGGTTGAAACATTGTTTCATTGTTTCCACGTCATTTCAAAACAAAAAATCTCTGTGATGATGTCGAATCAACGTGGAAAACTGATTGGATTTGAAAAAAGTCATCAACATAAGGGAATTTAGTCTTTTTTTCACCCAACTTTTAACCTAAATCCAATGGCATTGTGAATGCTTTTGTTGATTTCACTTTGAATTCATGTTAACTAAACCAAATGTAAATCAAAAATAGATATTGAACTTATGTCTGTGCCCAGTGGGGGTGCTTCTACATAGGTGTGGTCTCAAGTTAATTAAGCAATTAACATCCCATCATGCTTAGGGTCATGTATAAAACTACACAGTTGCCCATTATTTTGGCTACCATGGTTTGAAGAAGAGATATCTGTGACTTTGAAAGAGGGGTCTCAAAGGAGCATAGGGCACTTAAAGGGTGTGTGTGTGTATGTGTGTGTGTGTGTGTCCGGGGTGGGCCTGGTTGCTCAACGCCCTATTAAGACACTATGTTAGTGTTTTCTTTATTTTGGCAGTAACCTGTAGTACGGCGTCATCATCAAATGCTATGTTTAGCATTAATCTTAATTTGGCAAATCCATTTCCCAGAATTAATGAAAAGATAATATTCCCACTGGGGGAGGGTGTGGTGTATTTTGCAAGGATTTCCACAATTTGTATTATACCTCAGATAGGATAACTCACTGACATTGACAGATATGATAGACAGATACCATTTTAAAAGTTTAACCATATCTACAGGAGCATTAGAAAATACAGTTTGAATGTGAATGACCTCTACCTCATCTATCCTCTACCACATCCATCCATCCACATTTGCAGGTCTACCATCATAAAAACAGCCTGGTCAAGAAGACTGACTGTCTGAACTTTCTTCTCACATCATAAAATAGCATATTGTCCTTGGTAGAGGAGCATATATCCCAGATGTGACACACCATTCCATACGAGTCCTCCTCTACCCTCCATTCTGGTTCATAGGGGCCATACATGTAGTGAACCAGAAGGGGCTGAAGCTGCCTGGTGGGAATGCACCCTGGGATGTGAGACACATCAGGTGGTGTCTCCTTTATCTCAACAGGACAAAACCATTAAAAAAATGACCTAGCCAGCCAACCAAGCACTCTCTGTGCATCAGATAAGATGATTACCACCACCAGATGGATGAAGGTGCTCATTGCTAATGCAGTCACTCTCAGCTATTGCTGCTAGATTCTACTACCGCAGCAGGGAGAGGGATGAGAGAGAGGCAGGCTCAGGGGACTAACTGACTGAATGGGTCTAAGCCATTGTTGATGTGTACTACTTCATAGGGTGATTATGTAACCTGCAGGTTACTGTGTGTCTATTTAGACCGTGTGTGAAGGGGCAATTATGACCATGTCTATGATACAGTATATTTTATTTGACCTTTATTTAACTAGTCAAGTCAGTTAAGAACAAATTATTATTTACAATGACAGCCTAGGAACAGTGGGTTAACTGCCTTGTACAGGGGTAGAACGACAGATTTTTACCTTGTCAGCTCGGGGATTCAATCTAGCAACCACAATGCTCTAACGACAAGGCTACCTGCCGCCCCATGTCCATGCCCAGAACGATAAAAGACTTAGGTTTTGGTGTTAAACATTTACACAGTGAAAAGCTCAGTCTGCAATATTACAGCTTATCCCTTTTTCTTCTAATCTTGTCAATTATTAATCAACTCATTATTATTACTATTATCATCATTAGTCTGAAAGACTGATATCCAATGCCTTTAGTGGGAGTCTTTCAGGGTCAATTAAAAATGAGTAAATTGGCCAGCGCTCTGGCAAACATCACCGCATGTGATTGGCCTATATTCTGGACACCAGATGGAAAAAGTCTGCAACCAAGTGGGACCTTTTCAGCTCATTACTATTCCATAGGCCAGGGGTCGGCAACAGGTGGCCTTGGGGCCAAAACCGATCCGCGAGTGATTCTTTTTTTTTGTTCCGCTCACAGTTTTTAGAAAAACAATTTAGATAAAAATGTAGATGTTAGTTTTTGGTCAAAAAAAGAGTGTAAAATCACCATGAATTCAGCAAAAAAATTGTTTAATTTGGAAATCTGTTCCCAAGTATTCTCACCAATAAACATATAGACATATGTGATCATGTCTCAATGTCATCAAGGCTTCATTGACCATAATGTGTACAAATGATTAGAATTATGTTCCGCCCCCCCCGACCATCTGCTCTGACAAAAATCGACCAGCAGCTGAATCTAGTTGCTTACTACCCCTGCCATAGGCCGTATTTATTTTAAAGGCCCAGTGCAGTCAAAAACATTTTTTCTGTGTTTTATTTATATCTCCACACTATGAGGTTGGAATAATACTGTGAAATTGTGAAAATTATGATAATGTCCTTTTAGTGTTTAGTTTAGTTTATTAGGATCGCTATTAGCTATTAGCAACAGCGACTCTTCCTGGGGTCCACATAAAACTTACAAATACATGACAAAGCACAGAACAGTTATAACTCAAGAACAACATAAGATATTACATTAAATAAAAATAAGAATTATATATTGGAAAAACAAAGAGACAAAAAAGTATTGTATTTACACACTATTCATATATTCATATTCATATATATTTATATTCATATTATATATATTATTATAAACAGTACGGTTAAATTAGATCTTTAGAGAGAGGAAAGGCACTGTGATAAAGCTGAACTTGCTTTTTGAGCTGTTTGAAAATACTAAACTTTCAACTTGTTTTGGTGGGAATTGGGAGTTTATGCCCATCCATCGTAACATCACCATTGGGTAAATTAGTTAATAGACCAATTACAATGAGAGTTCCAAAACTCTGCCAATAACAGCAAATTTTCTGTTTTTCCCTCTCCACTCAAACCACTCACAGACAGTCCAAGCTAAATACTTGCTTGAGAAATTGCTCTTTTCTAAGAAACAATTTTTATTTATTTTTGACCATTTTAATTGAAAACATTCACAGCAAGGTACTTAATTGTTACCTAGAAATGATTTCATATTGAGATAAGAACAGCTGCATTGGACCTTTAAGCAAAGTACAAGTGCTCAATTTGTCATAATGTCATCCTGGCCACTTGAAGTATGACCCCTCATTATATTGGCAAAATCCTTGGCAAGATTGTCTGACAGAGAGAAAAAGTCGACCTACTATAAACAGAGAGAAAAACGACAGGAACAAGTCAATGAATTCAGTCATTCGTTTGTACGTGTCAATGTCAGCTTGATGCACAGTCCATTGATTAAGTCAGAGAAAAACAATAGCACGCTCAGTCAAAATCAAACTAAACAAATAAAACAAATGCTAATGTTATTACATTATTCCACCGTTGTGTTTTAAGGAAGATTAATCTGAAATCTCAATCGGGGCCACAAAGATAACCACAGCATCTCATCAACCATGTCTTCCAATATTTCCATTTCCATATTGCATTTTGGATTTAACCTAAGACCTGGTCTCCTGTCCCCAAGGCATGCCGTGGGCAAGATTTATTAGCAGTGGAGGGTACAGCGATGATGAACGAGCTAAATTTACTCTACCACACACAGAAAGAAGCCCCAGAGCAATGCACTGCAAATGACATCCTGAAAATATGTTTAAAAATACTGTAGGTCTGTTTTGGACATAAGGCATTATGCAGCGTTGATCACAGGATTTTTTCCTGGAGATCTTGTATGGATTGAGTCTACTAAACGTGTATTGGGTGTTCTCAGTCATATAGCTCTGGGTTGTGGTTCTCACAAGAAAATATAAACATGTCAATGGGGAAGTCAAGACAGCTTACAATTAGTTGTTGCCTATTTTTACTTTGATGAGATAAGAGGTTTATGCTATTGAGCAATCCCTCTGGTGTTGATTTTGGGCACAAACTGCACAAGAGCATCCATCAATGACAGTCAGAAGAGCATTGTCACCATAATTATAGAACCTCGTAAAATTCTAATTCTATGACAAGACCTTCTAAACAAACAAACCTCTCGGAGTGTCACGACATGTTTGAAAATTAGTCTACAGTACATCTTTTGTCCACCAAGTAAGTCAGAGAAAAAAAAACCTATTGGAGGTAAGAAAAATCCTGTTACCTATGCTACATACATAGCTTCATCCATTCATTTTTCAAAATGAGGGAACTTTGGCCTGATACCACACAATGGTAAAACAATTATCACCTTGTCCTTAACCCCTGTAGGTCTAAGCTGTTTTTCCATGATATCTATTAACCTAACATATGAGTAAACATTGGCCTTTAAAGCTAAGTTCCACATTTCTTCCATTGATGGGTTGAGTTCCTCCAATTCTGATTGTTCTTTTTACTACATCAGTGAGAACTGAGCCTCGGTCTTCAGCTACTGGTACAGAGTCAATGTGCGGGGCCTCAGGTCAGTCGAGATAATTGAGGTAATATGTACATGTAGGTAGAGTTAAAGTGACGACAGTATGCATACATAATAAACAGAGAGTAGTAGCGTAAAAGGGGGAGACAATGCAAATAGTCTGGGTAGCCATTTGGTTAGATGTTGAGGAGTCTTATGGCTTGGGGATAGAAGCTGTCAAGAAGCCTTTTGGACGTAGACTTGGCGCTCCGGTACAGTGTGGTAGCAGAGAGAAAAGTCTATGACTAGGGTGGGTGGCTGGAGTCTTTGACAATTTGTAGGGCCTTCCTCTGACACCGCCTGGTAAAGAGGTCCTGGATGGCAGGAAGCTTGGCCCCAGTAATGTACTGGGCCGTACACGCTAGCCTCTGTAGTGCCTTGCGGTCGGAGGCCGAGCAGTTGCCATACCAGGCAGTGATGCAACCCGTCAGGATGCTCTCGATGGTGCAGCTGAATAACTTTTTGAGGATCTGAGGACCCATGACAAATCTTATCAGTCTCCTGAGGGGGAATAGGCTTTGCCGTGCCCTCTTCACGACTGTCTTGGTGTGTTTGGACCATGTTAGTTTGTTGGTGATGTGGACACCAAGGAACTTGAAGCTCTCAACCTGCTCCCCTACAGCCCCGTCGATGAGAATGGGGGCGTGCTCCGTCCTCCTTTTCCTGTAGTCCACAATCATCTCCTTTGTCTTGATCACATTGAGGGAGAGGTTGTTATCCTGACACCACACGGCCAGGTCTCTGATGACCTCCATATAGGCTGTCTCATTGTTGTCGGTCATCAGGCCTACCACTGTTGTGTCATCGGCAAACATAATGATGGCTTTGGAGTCATGCCTGGCCATGCAGTCATGAGTGAACAGGGAGTACAGGAGAGGACTGAGCACGCACCCCTGAGGGGCCCCCGTGTTGAGGATCAGCGTGGTGGATGTGTTGTTACCTACCCTTACCACCAGTTGCGGAGGGAGGTGTTTAGTCCCTGGGTCCTAAGCTTAGTGATGAGCTTTGAGGGCACTATGGTGTTGAATGCTGAGCTGTAGTAAATGAATAGCATTCTCACATAGGTGTTCCTTTTGTCCAGGCGGGAAAGGGCAGTGTGGAGTGCAATAGAGATTGCATCATCTGTGGATCGGTTGATGCGGTATGCAAATTGGAGGGTTTCTGGAATAATGGTGGTGAAGTGTGCCATGACCAGCCTTTCAAAGTACTTCATGGCTACAGATGTGAGTGATACGGGTCGGTAGTCATTTAGGCAGGTTACCTTAGTGTTGTTGGGCACAGAGACAATGGTGGTTTGCTTGAAACATGTTGGTATTAGATAGGTTAAAATGTCAGTGAAGACACTTGCCAGTTGATCAGCGCATGCTTGGCATATACGTCCTGGTAATGTCTGGCCCTGCGGCTTTGTGAATGTTGACCTGTTTCAAGGTCATACTCACATCGCCTACGGAGAGCGTGATCACACAGTCGTACGGAACAACTGATGCTCTCATGCATGCTTCAGTGTTGCTTCCCTTTGTAGTCTGTAATAGTTTGCAAGCCCTGCCACATCCAACGAGTGTCAGAGCCCGTGTAGTACGAATCTTAGTCCTGTATTGACGCCTTGCTGGTTTGATGGTTCGTCGGAGGGTGTAGTGGGATTTCGTATAAGCTTCTGGGTTAGAGTCCCGCTCCTTGAAAGCAGCAGCTCTACCTTTTAGCTCAGTGCGGATGTTGCCTGTAATCCATGGCTTCTGGTTGGGGTATGTACGCAGAGTCACTGTGGAGACTACATCATCAGTGCACTTATTGAAGAAGCCAGTGACTGATGTGGTGTACTCTTCAATGCCATCGGAAGAATCCCGGGACATATTCCAGTCTGTGTTAGCAAAACAGTAATGTAGCTTAGCATCTGCATCATCTGACCACTTCTTTATTGACTGAGTCACTGGTGCTTCCTGCTTTAGTTTTTGCTTGTAAGCAGGAATCAGGAGGATAGAATTCTGGTCAGATTTGCCAAATGGAGGGCGATGGAGAGCTTTGTATGCATCTCTGTATGTGGAGTAAAGGTGTTTTTTTTTCTTCTGGTTGCACATTTAACATGCTGGTAGAAATTTTGTAAAACGGATTTAAGTTTCCCTTCATTAAAGTCCCCGGCCACTAGGAGTGTCGCCTCTGGATGTATGTTTTCCTGTTTGCTTATGGCCGCATACAGCTCATTGAATCCGGTCTTAGTGCCAGAATCGGTTTGTGGTGGTAAATAGACAGCTACGAAGGATATAGATGAAAACTCTCTTTGGAAAATAGTGTGTTCTACAGCTTATCATGAGATACTCAAACTTCCTTACTATTAGATTTTGTATACCAGCTGTTGTTTACAATTATAAACTGGGTGGTTCGCGCCCTGAATGCTGATTGGTTGAAAGCCGTGGTTTATCAGACCGTATACCATGGGTATGGCAAAACATGTATTTTTATTGTTCTAATTACGTTGATAACCAGTTTATTATAGCAATAAGGCACCTCTGGGGTTTGTGATATATGGCCGATATACCACTGCTAAGGGCTGTGTCCTAGCACTCTGCGTTGCATCGTGCATAAGAACAGCGCTTAGCCTTGGTATATTGGCCATATACCACACCACCTCGGGCCTTATTGCTTAAAGAGAGGAATACCTATGTAAGAATGCTGTTCATCGATTACAGCTCAGCATTTAAAACCATAGTACCCTCCAATCGTGTCATTAAGCTCGAGACCCTGGGTCTCGACCCCGCCCTGTGCAACTGGGTCCTGGACTTTCTGACAGGCCGCCCCCAGGTGGTGAGGGTAGGAAACAATATCTCCACCCCACTGATCCTCAACACTGGGGCCCCACAAGGGTGCGTTCTCAGCCCTCTCCTGTACTCCCTGTTCACCCATGACTGTGTGGCCATGCACGCCTCCAACTCAATCATCAAGTTTGCAGACGGCACTACAGTGGTAGGCTTGATTACCAACAACGACGAGACGGCCTAGGAGGTGAGGGCCCTCGGAGTGTGGGTCAGGAAAATAACCTCACACTCAACATCAACAAAACAAAGGAGATGATCGTGGACTTCAGGAAACAGCAGAGGGAGCATCCCTCCATCCACATTGACGGGACAGTAGTGGAGAAGGTGGAAAGTTTTAAGTTCCTCGGCGTACACATCAC
Source organism: Salmo salar (assembly GCF_965601325.2). Taxonomy (NCBI): domain Eukaryota; kingdom Metazoa; phylum Chordata; class Actinopteri; order Salmoniformes; family Salmonidae; genus Salmo; species Salmo salar. The sequence goes on along the minus strand of NC_138294.1, from coordinate 83,383,154 downwards.
GGACAAACTGAAATGGTCCACCCACACAGACAGCGTGGTGAAAAAGGCACAATAGCGCCTCTTCAACCTCAGGAGGCTGAAGAAATTCAGCTTGTCATCAATAACACTCACAAACTTTTACAGATGCACAATTGAGAGCATCCTGTTGGGCTGTATCACCACCTGGTACGGCAACTGCTCCGCCCACAACCGTAAGGCTCTCCAGAGGTTAGTGAGGTCTGCACAACGCATCACAGGAAGGCCAAAAGATCATCAAGGACAACAACAACCCGAGCCACTGCCTGTTCACCCCGCTATCATCCAGAAGGCGAGGTCAGTACAGGTGCATCAAAGCTGGGACAGAGAGACTGAAAAACAGATTCTATCTCAAGGCCATCAGACTGCTAAACAGCCATCACTAACATTGAATGGCTGCTGCCAACATACTGACTCAAATCTCTAGCCACTTTAATAATTCAAAATTGGATGTAATATATGTATCACGAGTCACTTTAAACAATGCCACTTTATATAATGTTTACATATCCTACATTGCTCATCTTATATGTATATACTGTGCTCTATACCATCTACTGCATCTTGCCTATGCCACACGGCCATCGCTCATCCATATATTTATATGTACATATTCTTATTCATTCCTTTACACTTGTGTGTATAAGGTAGTTGTGTAATTGTTATATTACTTGTTAGATATTACTGTGTGGTCGGAACTAGAAGCACAAGCATTTTACTACACTCGCATTAACATCTGCTAACCATGTGTATGTGACCAATACATTTTTTAAAATTTGATTTAAATATACACAGACCGCCACCCTTTGTCTTACTGGAGGTGGCTGTTCTATCTTGCCGATGCAGTGTAAAACCCGCCAGCTGTATGTTATTCATGTCGTCGTTCAGCCACAACTCGGTGAAACATAAGATATTACAGTTTTTAATGTCCCGTTGGTAGGATATTCATGATCATAATTAGTCTATTTTGTTATCCTATGATTGTACGTTGGCTAATAGTACTGATGGTAGAGGCAGATTACCCACTCGCCGTCGGATCCTTACAAGTCACCCCGATATCGCCGTCTCTTTCTCCTGCGAATCACAGGTATTTGGGCCTTGTTGGATGTCTGAAGTAAATCCTTTGCATCTGACTCGTTAAAGAAAAAAATCTTCTTCCAGTACGAGGGGGTGGTAATCGCTGTCCTGATATCTAGAATCTCTTTGCGGTCATAGTAGATGGTGGCAGAAACATTACGTACAAAATAATAATGCAAAAAAACACCCACAATAGCACAATTGGTAAGGAGACCATAAAACGGCAGCCATTTCCTCCGGCGCCATCTTGATATCCAGATCACAGTGACTCCTCCGAACACATACTGCCCTCTACTTATGGCAAAATCAGTAACAGTCTGCCCAAGTGTCTGCACACATTGCCATTGATGACAAAATACAGTACCAGCCAGAAGTTTGGACACACCTACTCATTCAAGGGTTTTTCTTTAATTTTACTATTTTCTACATTGTAGAATAATAGTGAAGACATCAAAACTTTGAAATAACACATATGGAATTATGTAGTAACCGAAAAAGTGTTAAATAAATCAAAATGTATTTTATATTTGAGATTCTTCAAAGTAGCCACCCTTTCCCTTGATGACAGCTTTGCACACTCTTGACATTCTCTCAACCAGCTTCATGAGGAATGCTTTTCCAATGGAGGAGGAGTTCCTACATATGCTGAGCACTTGTTGGCTGCTTTTCCTTCACTCTGCGATCCAACTCATCCCAAACAAACTCAATTGGGTTGAGGTCGGTTTACGCTTTTAGCAAATTTTGTTCTATCTAGACCTTTAAAGGCTTCTTCGGATGTCCCCATAGGAGAACCCTTTCAAAAATCATTTTTGGTTCGAGGTAGAACCCTTTTGGGTTGTATGTAGAACCCTTCTACAGAGGGTTCTCCTATGGGGACAGCTGAAGCACCCTTTTGAAACCCTTTTTTCTAAGAGTGTGGAGCACCACAGTGTTGTCATCATAATACCCATAAAACCTAGCGATCAAACATGGTGAAAAAACTATTGGAAGCATTTCTGTGTTTGACCGCTAGGTTTTATGGGTATAATGACTCATACTGTGGTACTCCAAATGTCCTGTATGCAAGGGGGGAGGCCAGTGACATCAGAGGGCACCATCAGACCAACTTCTTGAATGGCCTACTTCAATAGGAAAGTAAAAAAATAGCTGGAGTCAGTCTTTAAGTATTAAAACATCAAATACATATCTGATTTTAATCTCATTAATTTGCATTTCTCTTTTCCCCTCCCCAATGTAGATTATCTCTTTAAACTTCCAATCTCAAGCAGGGACGGCTATGGTTAATTAGCATAAGAAAAGCATTATGGTACAATGCATCTGACTGCTGATGATGATTAAATGTGTCAATGTTGTAATTGTTTCAGTGCCTATATCAAATAAATGAATAAATAAGCAGAATAAGCAGCAGAAGTAGATTTGTTTGTAATAAACACACATTGTTCTGACATGAACGATAAATAACGCTATAGGTCTTTGGATGACTTCGTCAGTGATTATTGGAATGTTGTCTGAACTGAATATGATCCCTTTTGCCTCAAATGGCCCAAAACATAACAGCAATTTGCTACCATAAAGGGTGGCTAGCTGTTGCCCCTAATGTTTGGTGGCCTCCCAGGGTGTGTCATTACACTGGGAGAGATTGCAATGTGCATTTAAGTGTGTGAGGTAGAACAGTGCTGCATTCTGATTCATACAGTACGCTATGTCCAGCATGCATGCCTATAGCCTTATTTGTAAAGCATAAACAACATCCAGAAAAAAATCATAGCTTGTTTGCTGAAGAGAGTTCCAATAGCTAATCACCCTTTTCCAATTAGCGTTCAAATGATGCATGTATGAGTTAGTTTCTTTACAGTTCTGCTGTGGAGATAAAACCTAGGTGAGTGATTTAGCAACAACAGCACAGCGGCATAGCAATTATTTTAGGCTACGTGGTGTGTTCTTCTCCCTGTTCCCCCTACCCCCTCGCATGCTGTGAAGAGAGTAGCATCATGAATCATGAAGAAAGGTGCGAGCCTCCATATTTTGATGACCTGTGGCTCCCCACATACATCACAGTCTGCCAGGTGGGTTCACCAGATATATAGTCTAGGGGTTTCTGTACATTATTGTTTCTGTGGGGCACTTTCCCCCTACCTCCTTAGGGAGTCGCTCTAAAATAGAATAGAGTGGTAGGGGGCTACTGACATGAAGTAGGGACAAATCCATAACATACAGATGTAGGATTTAATTTGATCACCCTGTTGCAGGATAACTTTTTATTTGAGGTTGTGTTTGAGGTTTATAAAGGCTTCTGAAGTTTGTTATTTCCATTTAGAAATTTCAGACTTGATTTGCCCTTACGAAAAACGTATCAACCCCTACAAACATTTTCATTAGTTATAAACCACATAATAATTCACATTTACTGTTGCTGCTGGATTATATTCCTGCTGTTTCAAACTGGCTCAAATTAAGATCCTACATCTGTACAGTATGGTGTTCTGATCTATGAAGACTGGAGGGAGAAGCAGAGAAATGTTGTTCATCAAAACAACTGGAGACCAAGCATACAGGCACGAATGTCCAGACTACTTGCAAACAGAACATCAATTGTAATATGACTGTTCAATCAGGTATCCATTGTGCCTAATACTACCTAACAACCATGGATAGGTGCCCTTGAAAAGATAACATATGACCTAACCTCTCAGGAATATAAGAGTATAACACACACTGTATACATGAGTCAGTTTAGAGGGAGGAGTTTTCCATTTTTGAGGCAATACATACATACATAAACCAATGTACACTACACACCACATACTCAGGTTACTTGTATGGAAGTGCTGTCCTTCATTTAGAGCAAAAACACCCTACTCTGTGGGTGCAATGCATGGGGGTGGTATACTTCATGACAATGTCACTGGTCGTGATTGAGTTTAATAATTTATCTTCATGTAAGTGGTCAGCATGGACTTCCGATTTGTGTGTGGCTTTGGAATATCCTCCAGCAAGAGCTGGCTAGATAGTGTCACTTTCTATAGCCCAATCTCTGCTCTCATGGAATTAGAGGGGATGCTTTTGTAAACATTACGGGGAACTATGACAGACTGCTGCGAAGTTGCCAGCAGGCGCCACTTTCACAAATAAATATAAGAGTAGAAATACATCTGAGCACAAAGTTAAAAGAACCAAATGAATGAAAGAGCAATAACAATTAACTCAAAGAGCGTCTACAAACAGACAGCCCTCGAGTAAGTAAGTAAGTAAGAACGTAAGTACACACAGTCCAAAGTGGCCTCATTTAGTATTTATTAGGATCCCCATTAGCTGCTGCCAAGACAGTAGGTACTCTTCCTGGGGTCCAAACAGGGTTAAAACAGTTACATCACATCAAAACACAACAACAGGCTACATCATCAATAACACAATACATCATACAAGATATTATTACATTATTAATTTAATATTACAAACGCACAATATAAAATCCACAATACCACAACATTACAGTGTGAGTGTGTTAGTGTGTGTGCATGTGTATTTGTGTGTGTACGTGTGTCTCTTCACAGTCTGCGATGTACCATGAGGTGTTGTTTTATCTGTTTTATAAATCTGATTGTACGGCTCACCTCAGTTACTTGATGTGGAAGAGAGCTCCATTTAGTCATGGCTCTATGCAGTACTGTGCGTTTCCCAGAGTCTGTTCTGGACTTGGGGACTGTGAAAAGACCCCTGGTGGAGTGTGTATGGGTGTCTGAGCTATGTGCTGGTCTTTTGAACAGACAGCTTGGTGCTTTCGACATTGTCAATACCTATCACAAAGACAAATAGTGATGCAGTCAATCTCTCCTCTACTTTGAGCAAGGAGAGATTTACATTCATTATGGATTTCTGTGTACATTTAAGGGCCAGCCGTGCAGCTCTGTTCTGGGCCAACTGTAATTTGCCTATGTCACTCTTTGTGGCACTAGTCCAAGTGTGATACAACTAAGGCCTATAGGACTTGTTAAGTTGATTGTGATGTCAAGAAAGCAGAGCAGCGCTGTATTACAGACAGACCTCTCTGGCAGGTAGCCTGGCAGTTAAGAGCATTCGTCCAGTAATCGAAAGGTCACTGGTTCAAATCCACACGCCAACAAGTTGAAATGTGCCCTTGACAAAGTCAATTAACCCTTATTGCTCAAGGGTCACCGTCAATAATGGCTGATCCCTGGCTCTGACCCCACTGTCAGGGGAAGTGGGATATGCAACAAAAAAAAACATTTCCAATTCACACATGATGTGAAATACGATAAATATAAGCACCCCACCAATTGTGATTATTATCTTAGCTACTGTTGCATCTATATGTTTTGACCATGTCAGTTTGCAATCTAGGGTTACACCAAGCAGTTTAGTCTCCTCAACTTGTTCAATTGCCACAATATTGTAAAGGGTTTATTTCCAATTCACAGGATTCAATGCTAAACACATGTCACGTCTGATGGACCGAGTGCCACTGGGAGCTTTAACCCAATAGATCATCAATGAGCTGGACTGGAGTGAACTCTATTTGAGCACCAGAGGTACAAACACAGTAGCTTTTAATTACTCCGTAACAGAGCTCTTAAAAGGCACTGATACATGGCTGGCTGATAACACCTGCCCGGCCAGGCCATATTGTATTTGCCATGCCTGGGAGTGATGGAAAGTGCAGTTAATCAAACTGCCACTGTGAAAAAAAATCTGCTCCCTCCCCCTCTCTGACTAACAGGAATCAATGTCTTGGCTGGTTATTTGTGGAATCACATCCTGTGCTGCGATGTTTCCGTCCAAGGTCAGCTCACGCTGCACTTTGGGTTCCATTATTTACCCGTGTGATCTGTGATAACCATATTGGGTTGTCGTAGGCCTTGGGGTCTCTTGAGGCAGGGTTTCCCAAACTCGGTCGCAAGGCCCCGCCTGGATGCACGTTTTGCTTTTTGTCCTAGCACTACACCGCTGATTCGAATAATTAAAGATTGTTGATGAGTTAGGTGGGTGGGACCCTGTTCTGAGGGACCTATTGCCATGGCTACTCATTATTCTGCTAAAAAGACTTAGACTTACTGTGTTTAAACCAGGAGAGATTGACATGCATGTTATAGATTTTAGCCCTCCATGTACATTTTAAGGGCCAGCCATGCTGCTCTACTGTAATTCTCCATAGAAGTTATTCAAATCACTTCTATAGAGGCAGACAGCATGCACTATAGGGGTGCCAAGTAGACGAGTGTGGAGAATGGTACTGCTCGAGGATGCCTTTTAGAGGATTAATAATGCACTTTGGCTGAATTAAATCTCAGTATTATGGGAAGACTCAGGACATGCAGGAACTGAACTAATCATATTCTACTTTTTGGTACAATACCTTCCATTTGGGGGAATAGAAAAGCATTTTCAATTCAATGGTTCCATTGATGTTCTTGCCACTGTTACACAGCCACATAACCTCTCATGTCACACTTGAATAGATCTGACTGTCATTGTGTCTTGTTGGTGCATGAAGCTTTGTCTTTCATGCAGAGAGAGGATTGTTCCCCACAAACAAAAAATACTATTCACAGAAAAGTCTGTATACTTGGAAAGTTTTCGAAGGGTTGGAGCCAAATGGAATGTGATTTTTTTAAGTTAATAATAATCTCAAGCCCTTTGTGCCCCTAGCTAACATGCAATAAAAGTTTATAGTTTATATGTTGAAGACTTGTTGTGTCAGGTTGATGACATGTTATTACAGTCCATTCCCTAAGCTGTTTGAGGGACGTGGTAAATAAACGCACCACCCTGTGTGTACTGAATCACCACATGCATCTATTTTACTCACAAACAAAACCACATCTTTACAACAAGTCTTTTCTATAGTGACAAAAGTGATTTTCTCTACACTAGTATCTACACCCACGCCACTTTCTGTTGCATTAGCCTAACTCACTACACACTACAGTATGTGTTTTTGTAATCACTTACACTCTCATCTTGTTATTCAGATGTGTTAGGTTGTATGTTAGGTAAAGCCTACACTCTTAGAAGAAAAGCTGCTATCTAGAACCAAAAAGGTTTTTTGGCTGTCCCCATAGGAGAACCCTTTGCAGAAACCCTTTTGGTTCCAGGTAGAACCCTTTTCAGTTCCATGTAGAACCCTTTCTACAAAGGGTTTTACATGGAACCCAAAAGGGTTTTACCTGGAACCACAAAGGGTCATCCAATGGGGACAGGCAAATAACCCTTTTGGAACCCTTTTATACTAAGAGTGTAGAGTTAAAATAAGATATTGCTGGTGCGATTTTTTGTAACTTTACTGTTCTTGTCACAGCTGCAGGGACAAAGGGACCTAGAGCACATGTTTCTTTGCCACATATATTTATTGAAAAGATGAGAGGATGCTATATTTTCCCTATGAATCACCAGTTTTCCTCTCTGCCCCAATCTGCTGTGCAATAACTAACCCATGGGAAGACGTGGTTAAAATCCCCATCCAATGAGAGCTGCTTTGGAATGGGAAAGTATAACCTTATTTGCAAAGTGATTTTTAAACCCCCACCAGGGCCATTTAATAAACTATCATGAAAGCTTTATGAAAAATGATATGAGTACTATAGATCCCAAGTCCCGACTGTGACCTCGTCTCATCTGCCTGGCAAAAAGTTGTGTCTGCCTCGATGTAATGAATTATTTTCAAACTTTCCACCCATAATTCCTCCCTGACTGTAAGGTATTTTTTTAGCCTTCTGCCATTGCTGGTGATACAATATGGCCTCCCAAAAAAACACACAGTATATTGTGTGCAGGAAGAATATAATAACAATGTTTTCCATCCAGAACAAACATGATTATTCTGAGGGGGCGGATAGGCAATTCAAAGTAGAGAATGTCCACTGCAGATTACAGATCTTCACATGTAGCACTTCTAAATTCAACATTTGGCGCTAAAAATAGACATTATTACATGATTATTATGATCAACATAAATAGTTTAATGAAAGGGCAAAGGGCTGCAAAGGAGGACTATGAAAGAAAATAAATCAGTGAGCTCTGCTTCATCTCAAATCAGGATGTTCTCCTCTTGACTACCCATACGTATCCATGCGAAACAAAGAAGATGTATATTAAATGGAACATTACGTTATAGAGAGCACCCACTGAGCTGTGCATTATGCATATATGAGACATAAAAGGAACCGACCTCGAGACCTCTGACTCCCTCCCTCCTTCCCCCATCTCCCTCCTCTTATATCTGCCCCATCAGGGACGCGTCACGTGCCAGGCTGTTCACTACAGCCCAGCTATCCTGCTGATAGGAAGGGGAATGTCTGGAGGCCAGGAAATTGTCACGTGCTCTGGGGGAAGATGGAGGAGAGGTCTCCGGACCAGCGAGAGGTCAGACGAGCGGCACGGCCTTGGGCCTGGCAGTGCTCACATTTCGCAGCATCACAGATAGCTATATTTAGGCAGGGGAAATGACCTCACAGGTCACAGCACTTTAATGTCACTTGTTTGGTTTCAGACTGCACATGAGCAACATCATCTCTCTCTCTCTCTCTCTCTCTCTCTCTCTCTCTCTCTCTCTCTCCCATCCTCTCTCTCCCATGCTCTCTCTTTCTCTCTCTACAGGTCTATCTGTCCATCTGTTTTTCACACTTCCCTCTCTTGTCTCTCTCATCCAAATAAAACATTTATCATGTTTTGACAACTTTCATTGCTTACATGTTTAATTACCTTGCACTAATGCAAGCATTATCTTGCTAGTAATATGTTGCACACAAATACACACAACTAGATTTTTTTGCTATACAGAAATAACAAAACATGCTGAAAATCTGCTGTGTCGTTCAATGTACACGTTGCCAGGTCAAAAATAACGACCTACGGTTCACAATTCTCCCACATAGGGAAATAGAGACGGCAAGAAAAGCCCTGTGTCTTCAGGCTATTCAGTGTGGGAGAATGGAAAATGTGGGTACCCGGTGTCCAAGTAGGTTACACGTAGCTGTGTGTGTGAAAAACATTTCATCACAGGTAAGACATTTAACTTGTTTAGTATAGTCCGTTTGTTACTCCACTCACTACTTGTAGCTGTATAGTCCGTTTTTTGTTGTTGTTGGTCTTGGCTAGCTTAATGTTCCGGTCGGTAGCTAGCTAGGACTGCTAGCATCGTCATGAAAAGGGGTGAGGGAAGCCCTACAATATTATGTTTTTCTAAGTAGTGGGAACACTAGGGAGCAGACAATGTTGAAAAGTCATCTTTAGACATGTTGTACTTTTCTTAAGTGTAGTTTTGTAATTGACTAAAACAAGCAGACAACCAGAAAATTGTGTTTGAAAAAGGTGAAGTTTTTTCTGTGAGCCAGTAACCTAGGTTACCACAGGTTGTTTTCCCTACAGGCGGGCATGGTTGCGATGGTCTATCTAATACCGACTGGGTCTATGTGCTTCCTTAACAAATGCCAAAAACTATTAAAACAGTTTGTGACATCATGTGACAGCCTGGAAGCATTCTATCCGGTACCGCTGGCCTGCTGTGTAACACTCATTACCTGTGGTACATGTTGTCACAACCAATCACAACAGACTGCTACAGTATGCATATATTATACTGTATACTTAATGTGTCTACTAGGTGGTATATTCCCAAGGTTTAATGGAGGGCATGCAGAAATGAACAAAGGGAAAATCGATATGTTCTTCTATGTACTCTTACTGTTAGTAGAATATAGAAAAACAAAGCTTTGTACTAATATGATACATTTTTGTTTCATGAAAAATCAACAGCCCTCTCCAGCATTCGGATTACATTTTTACTTGAGCCACCCAACAAAAATGCTTAAAAATCAATTCCCCAGACTTTTATACTACCTTGTCCAGTATGAGGTCCACTGGCAAGTTTACTGGCAACCAGGTGTGATCACAGGACACCAAAAACAATTTTTCCTGAAATGTTGCGACTGTTTTGTATCAAGTCTCCACAGTATCTCTAACAATGCTACTGTTTTCAACCTAACATATCTATCTAGACAAACATCTCATGGATAAATCATGCAATTAACACTTCTTAAAACACAGTGAACACGGTTATTCCTCTGCCCGGCAGATGTTGTCTGGGGGTGTGACAACTGCATCTCTGTATAAAGTATGCTTTAGCTAGTATAGTATGTTGTGTAACATTGACATTGTGGAGGCCTCTTAAAAACAGGGGGAGGACACCATCCATGCCAATGTAAAAAGTGAGGCATTTAAAGCATGGCTGGCTCCAGAGTATCCTCTGTGCTTATGTAACGGAGGCCTGTCACTGTGACTCAGCATCAGCGTTGAAGTGCAGAGCACAGCAACATGGGCCTTGTTAATGTTGACCCAATTTAACAGGCGTGCAGCCAGGCAGGAAGGCACCGCATGTCACTCCCCAACATCAATTCAGCAGCAGATGATTTACTACTGGACCCACCAGATAATTATAGAGAGACGTTTTTAAAACAAGTGACATTGCTGCCTGTCTTGGCATGTAGGGAGGGACACCTCAGACTATACCATGGCTAAGAGTCTCATGATGAGGTTTAGTGACGGTAGATCCTCTACCATAGAGAGGGTTTGGCTTGGGAAATGTACAGACTAGGTGCCGCTGTACTGGTTTGAGTCCATGAGTGCGTAGTGCTCCTTTTCAGTCTACAGATTTGATAATATCTTATTGAGGGAACAGATCCGGGCTATAGTATCCATAGAGAGAGTGTTACTATCTTCGACCTCACTGGGTTCCATCCCAGACACTGTTGCATGCTGCCATCTGCACTAATATCCTCAAACTGAATGATTCATGTGTGTCTGAAGGGGTTGGGTGCTGTTTGAAATGAAAGAAAATATAACTTAAAGGCCCAGTGCAGTCAAAAGCGTAATTTCCTATATTTTATATTTCCACACTATGAAGTTGGAATAATACTGTGAAATTGTGGAAATTGATCATGATAATGTTCTTTTAGTGTAAGCGCTGTTTGACAAGAATGCCTGAAATTTCTGCCTGTTTTGGTGGGATGGATTTTTGACCTGCCTGGTCACATTAACTATCAAATTAGTTAATAGACCAATAAGACAGAGAGTTCCAAACCTCTCTGCCAATAACAGCTAGTTTTCAGTTTTCTCCTTCCCACTCAGACCCCTCCCAGACAGTCCAAGCAGAATTCTTGCTTGAGAAATTGCGGTTTGCTAAGAAGCTAATATTGTTCCTTGTTTCCAATAAAATTGGTCAAAAGCTACCTAATTGTTACCCAGAAATGATTTGATACGGCACTGGTCAAAAATAAGTAAATTAAATGTAATTTCCCCTGAGGGTGTTTCTGTGTGTGGCTTTTGTTTATTAACTTGCATCAAAACCATACAGGGACTACTGTGCATCAAAATACATTCACAGTGTGAAAAGGAAACACACACATCAATGCTCTGAGGCAGATGATTCTGCACAGCTCTGCCACCCCCACGGAAATATCTGGCTTAGTTTAGATTGGCGCCGTCGCTATATATAGGCCTCCCTAAAAGCAACAAAAAAAATAAAACGATTGATTATCTGTCATCACATGTTACTCATCACACATCACCCAGCGAAGCTGCGGTCGTGGTGTGCATGCAGAGATGGAGGTGGCACTGGTGTCGCCGTGTTTCCAATGAGCATTTTGGGAGTGTGCACATTATGGTACAGTGCTGTAGCTGCTCTCAGTGTGCTCCAGCACAGACAGGTGATCAAACCACAGGGCTGTTAGGAGGAGGAGAGGAAGCTGGAGACGAGAGGTAGGAAGGATGATGCTTATAGAGGGGTCAATGATACAGTAAAGAGTGGCTGTTAGGAGGAGGAGAGGAAGCTGGAGGGGGGTGCTTATAGAGGGGTAAACGATACAGTCAAGAGTGTCTGTTAGAAGGAGGAGAAGAAGCTGGAGAGGAGGGGGGCTGGTGCTTGTAGAGGGGTCAATGATACAGTAAAGAGTGGCTGTTAGGAGGAGGAGGAGAAGCTGGAGGGGGGGTGCTTATTGAGGGGTCAATGAGACATTAAGATTCATCTGAGGACAGCTAATTACATCTCCACAGCTGTCTGATCAAAGTTTACACAACTGAACCAGCTGCATATTTACCTGGTAAACATAAACAGAATGCTTCACAACCATGGTTCACTTCCCACCATCTGTAGAATGTCAAAGTCCAAATTAAAGGAATACTTTTGGCAATGAGGCCAGTTATCTACATCCCCAGAATCAGATGAACTCATGGATACCATTGTTATGTCTCTGTGTACAGTATGAAGGAAGTTAGAGGTAGTTTCATTAGGCCAATGACTATGATGGGTGTCTGCTAGCATGCTAGTCAATACCCTGAAACTACAGGAGGTTGCTGGCACCTTAATTGAGGAGAACAGGCTTGTGGTAATGGCTGGAGCGGAATTGGTGGAATGGTATCAAATACATAAAACACATGGTTTCCATTTACTCTGTTCCGTACCTTATTAGGACGCTGAAGATATTTGGCTTGTCACCCAAAAACACTCACAAACTTTTACAGATGCACAATCGAGAGCATCCTGTCGGGCTGTATCTCCGCCTGGTACGGCAACTGCTCCGCCCACAACCGTAAGGCTCTCCAGAGGGTAGTGCGGTCTGCATAACGCATCACCGGGGGCAAACGACCTGCCCTCCAGGACATCTACACCACCCGATGTCACAGGAAGTCCAAAAAGATCATCAAGGACAACAACCATCCGAGCCACTGCCTGTTCACGCCGCTATCATCCAGAAGGCGAGGTCAGTACAGGTGCATCAAAGCTGGGCCCGAGAGACTGAAAAACAGATTCTATCTCAAGGCCATCAGACTGCTAAACAGCCATCACTAACATTGAGTGGCTGCTGCCAACATACTGACTCAAATCTCTAGCCACTTTAATAATTCAAAATTGGAAGTAATAAATGTATCACTAGTTACTTTAAACAATGCCACTTTATATAATGTTTACATACCCTACATTACTCATCTCATATGTATATACTGTACTCTATACCATCTACTGCATCTTGCCTATGCCGTTCGGCCATCGCTCATCCATATATTTATATGTACATATTCTTATTCATTCATTCCTATAAGGTAGTTGTTGTGAAATTGTTGTTGTGAAAGTGTTAGATTACTTGTTAGATATTACTGCATGATCGGAACTAGAAGCACAAGCATTTCACTACACTCGCATTAACATCTGCTAACCATGTGTATGTGACCAATAAAATTTGATTTGATTTGATGTTATGAGCCGTCCTCCCCTCAGCAACTTCCCGTGCCTGAAACTATCTCAAATTTGTACACAAGGACAAATACTGTACACAAGGACATACAAATGGTATCTACTAGTTTGTCTGACTCTGAGGAAGTAGATAACCGGCCTCATTGCCAAAATCTCGAAGTATCCCTTGAACATAATGATATGGTTTTTACAATGATTCTTCACACCGATGACAGTAATAACTCTAGCCGTTAAGCAGGCAGATGAACTGAAACTCCCTCAGCACAGATGTGCTAATGCATTCTCCTAATGTTCACACATTCTTTCTCTCTCTGCCTCTGTACCTCCTTTGTCATCTATTGATGATGCCTGTTTAATGAGTGTGTTTGTGTTGTAGAGTGTTGTACTCTTTGGCTTGAGATAGGACTGTAGGCTCAGGTGACTGTCAATGCATCGGATTAAACCCACAACCATGGTTCACTTCCCACCATCTGTAATACCTGAGGTCTTTCTGCTCCTAGGCTTTCTCTCCTCGTGATGGGAGGGAAATAGATCATTTGATGCGTGTCACGAATCGGTCGACTGTGTGTGTTTGTTTGACTTCCAACTCTGGTTGTGAGCTTCCTGTGCACGCCGACAGTGATGACTCTATTTTCGTCAATGAATAGAGATTTAAATTGAGATAAATGCACTCAGGCATTCTTCTGACACGTGTCCAAACAACTCTCAGGCATTCTCTGATGATAATATTAGCATTACACAGAAAGTCATTGGACTTGGTTAGACTTCACTATTAGCATGATTCATCTGGCATTAATTAATCATGAACTCAGAGTACAGAGGCAAATATTAATCAGAGGATGGAATTGAAAATGTGTGTTTGAGTAATTAAATTGAGACCTCCCTTTATTCACCTTTAGTGTTTAGCGTTCCAGCAGGTATATCTCACTTGTCACCCCCAAAGCCAATTCCTCCTTTGGCTGCCTCTCCTTCCAGTTCTCTGCTGCCAATGACTGGAACGAACTACAAAAATCTCTGAAACTAGAAACACTTATCTCCCTCACTAGCTTTAAGCACCAGCTGTCAGAGCAGCTCACAGATCACTGCACCTGTACATAGCCCATCTATAAATAGCCCAAACAACTACCTCTTCCCCTACTGTATTTATTTATTTATTTATTTTGCTCCTTTGCACCCCAGTATTTCTACTTTGCACACTCATCTACTGTCAAATCTACCATTCCAGTGTTTTAATTGCTATATTGTATTTACTTCGCCACCATGGCCTATTTATTGCCTTTACCTCCCTTATCTCACCTCATTTGCTCACATTGTATATAGACTTATTTTTCTACTGTATTATTGACTGTATGTTTGTTTTATTCCATGTGTTGTTATATGTGTCAAACTGCTTTGCTTTATCTTGGCCAGGTCACAGTTGTAAATGAGAACTTGTTCTCAACTTGCCTACCTGGTTAAATAAAGGTGAAATACATTTTTTAATAAAAGTGTGGAGTATCCTATATCAATTAGGAGGGAACCTTCATGTTAATAAGAGATCAACTGAGCTACAAGAATTCAACACACATAGAGAGAGACCAAATTGAATTATCTTAATGCTACTTCAACACAGAGACAATATCATGGGGCTAATAAGGTACAGGCTCTACAGGCATAATAAAGACTTTAATTATGTCCTAAATGAACTAGCCAAAAGAGACAAATAAACACAGCTATATTCCATTACGATTAAATCAACCAAACCAGAGGTCATTACAATACTACTAGTTGAGCAGCATGCAGAGAAGAAGCAAACTGGGATGGTTTTAATGAGGCCCTGTATACAGACCAGCTCATTGTCCCAAAGTGATGTCATCACTGTGCTGCCATGCCAATGCATAATGAAGAGGAAATGACATCACCAAGACCCCAGGTTGACCAAGCAAAATCTGCCTTGAAGGCGAATGCTTCAGACCAGACTAGAGTTAAGGAGTAGTGCTAGGCACAGCAAAGGGAATCAGTCAGACATCTAGACATCCACCACCATCTTTAAATATGAATCGGTCAGCCAGCCTCCTACTCAATCTCTCATAACCCAAGAGGAATTTACACATAGAGTGAAACCACATAACAGCTGAGATCTCAATTAACTGAAAGTCATTTCATCTGACTGTGGCAAAATTTGTTTAGCCCCAAGATGTCATTAAAAAAATAACATATTTGCTGACTTGTCAATCTGGAAGCCAATATAACTCCTGTCAGAAAATACGATTTGATGAGCTTTCAAAGGCTCACTGGTCTTCTAATGTGCTTTAATATGATGTTCTGTTTTATCCATAAAAAATGTTCTGGTATATCCAGTTATCTGTTCACACTAGGTAACAAAGAGATAGTTTGAGTTGTAGTGCTATTCTGCTTCTGCTGTCTTGAGGGTTTATATTTCAATATGATTCCCATAAGATTTCCTGCTTCACTGGCTGCAATCTCTGTGCTATGTATAATAATAATAAAAATAACTTTATTTTTTATAGTGCTTCACATCATAAAATAATAAAATAAAAACACTAACAAACATAGACAGAAGGAAGGAGAAAGAAACAAGATAGATAATTAAAATCATACACTGAAATAATACATTAAAAGCATTTTCATAAAAGTGTGTCTTCAGCAGGGATTTAAAAAGAGGCACTGAATCTACAAGCCTGATCACCTCTGGCAGACCATTCCAAAATCTATGTATATCCTGGCAATGCATATTTCAACCACATGCTCCCTGTTTGTATTCCTGGCTTCCCTCCACCTCTACGTTTCTGTTGTCCCTGTCAGGATGACTACACTTGTCACGCCCTGACCTTAGAGAGCCTTTTTATTCTCTATTTTGGTTAGGTCAGGGTGTGACTAGGGTGGGTACTCTAGTTTTTGTATTTCTATGTTGGCCTGGTATGGTTCCCAATCAGAGACAGCTGTCTATCGTTGTCTCTGATTGGGGATGATATTTAGGCAGCCTTTTCCCACCTGCTTGTTGTGGGATCTTGTCTATGTATAGTTGCCCGCGAGCACTACATTGGCGGCACGTTTCGGTTTGCTCTTTATTGTTTTCTGTGCGTTTCACTCGAAATAGGATGATGAAACCATTCCACGCTGCACCTTGGTCCGATCATTACAACAACGTTCGTGACAACACTGGAAGTGACAGAAACTGATATTATTAGATAGGAAATCCAGCCTTAGTATTCACCAACATCTGTGTGTTAACCTACAGTAATCATGGTCCTTGCATTGTAATAAATCTGCTCATTGGAGTTCATTGGTCTGTTCTGTTCGGGAACATCTGATGTGCACAACTGAAGATCACATGGAGGAATATTAACTCATGACTGTGGACAGATGGGGAGACAAATGGACCATCATTTGTATTCCATCATTATCTGACACATGCAAACCCAACCAGACAGTACAATGCAGATGCTGACAGCTTGCCACAGAACAAGTCATGTGAATGATGTGTAGGCTATATAGACAGATCGTCCAGTGTCAGAGAAAAAAAAAACTGTCATACCATCCTGGGGATGTATCTCTATTTAAACCTTTAAACGGTGCCAAAGATGGCTGCCATAGTACTTCTATAAATAGACAGGAGCAATACATCAAGAGGCATTCTCTTCATCTTTGAGTTAGAGCTAACACATTATTATGATTGTGAAGATGGGGCTGCAGTGGATAGCTGCCTTCCTACGGGCTCCTGACCAATTCTGATATTGTTTCTTTACCCTGATCGTAACTTTTTTTGTACATAATATTTCCACTATCTCCTATGACCTAATGCAGCTTCTGGACATCACTAACCTCGATTTGGATGAACATTTCTATACTGAATAAAAAGATAAAAGGCAACATATAACGTCCCATGCTTCATGAGCTGAAATAAGATACGTTTTCCAACCTCACAAAAAGATTAATTCTCTCAAATTCTGTGTACAAATTTGTTTACATCCCTGTTAGTGAACGTTTTATCCTTTGTCAAGATGATCCTTCCACCTGACAGGTGTGGCATATCAAGAAGCAGATTAAACAGCATGATCATTACACAAATTACCACAATAAATCAGCACTCTAAAATGTGCAGTTTTATCACTCAACACAATGCCACAGATGTCTCAAGTTTTGAGGGAGCGTGCAATTGGCATGCTGACGACAGGAATGTCCACCAGAGCTGATGCCAGATAATTTAATCTTCATGTCTCTAACATAAACCTCCTCCAACATCGTTTTAGATTTAGAGAATTTGGCCATATGTCCAACCGGTCTCACAACCGCAGACC
Source organism: Salmo salar (assembly GCF_965601325.2). Taxonomy (NCBI): domain Eukaryota; kingdom Metazoa; phylum Chordata; class Actinopteri; order Salmoniformes; family Salmonidae; genus Salmo; species Salmo salar. The sequence continues at coordinate 83,365,496 of NC_138294.1, read as the reverse complement.
ACGTGTAACCATGCCAGCCCAGGACCTCCACATCCAGCTTCTTCACCTGTGGGATAGTCAGCCCAGTCATGTGAAATCCATAGATTAGGGCCTAATGAATTTATTTAAATTGACAGATTTCCTTATATGAACTGTTGCTCAGCAAAATATCTGAAATTATTGCATGTTGCATTTCAAATTTTGTTCAGTAATACTTCAACGAGTCGCCAGCTGTGGATGTACTGGTCTTTACAGACCAGGTCCTAATCCCCGGGACTCAAAAGAGGAAGCAATGGCTCAAGAGAGGCAAACAAGCAGCCTCCCTGACAGTGTCTAAATAAACCATCTCTACCCTCCTAACAAACTGGACGAACTCCATTCGAGACTCACCTCTCACCTGAAGAGCTGTAATATCCTTTGTTTCGCTGAGACCTGGCTGAACAAGGACATGGATAATATACAGTACATGTAGCTGGTTTTTCTATGCGTCGTCAAGACTGAACAGCAGCTTCGAGTAAGGTTAAGGGGATGTGTGTGTCTCTTTGTTAACAACAGCTGATGTGCGATTTCTAATGTTAAGGAATTTTCTAAGTCTTGCTTGCCTGAGTTAGAATACCTCATGATATGCTGCAGACCATATTATTTACCAAGAGAGTTTTCATCTATATTTTTCATGGTTGTCTATTTACCACCACAAACCGATGCTGGCACCTAGACCGCACTCAATGAGCTTTATAGGGCCATAACCAAACAAGAAAATGCACATCCAGAGGCGGCGCTCCTAGTGGCCGGTCATTTTAATGCAGGGAAAGTGAAATTCGTTTCACCAAATTTTTACCATTTTTACCACCTGAAATTCCACTATGACCTTCGACGAGCCTTCAAACAGTCAAAATGTCAATACAGGACTAAGATTGAATCCTACCACGCCGACTCTAAAACTCATTGGATGTGGCAGGGCTTGCAAACTATAACGGATTACAAAAAGAAATCCTGCTGTGACCTGCCCAGTGACTTGAGCCTATCAGAGGAGCTAAATTCATTCTATGCTCGCTTCGATGCAAACAACACTGAATCATGCATAAGAGCACCAGCTGTTCCGGGGCGAATGTGTGATCTCACTCTCTGTCGCCGATGTGAGTAAGACCTTTTAAACATGTTAACATTCACAAGGGATTACCAGGACACGTACTCAGAGCTTGCACTGACCAGCTGGCAAGTGTCTTCACTGACATTTTCACCCTCTCCCTGTCCCAGTCTGTATTAGCAATATGATTCAAGCAGACCACAATAGCCCCTTTGCCCAGGAACACCAGGTTAAGCTGTCAAAATGACTATTGCCCCATAGGACTCACATCTGTATCCATGAAATGCTTTGAAAGGCTGGTCATGGCTCATATCAGCACCATCATCCCAGACACCCTGGACCCACTCCAATTCGCATACCGCCCAAACAGATCCACAGATGATGCAATCTCTATTGCACTCCACACTGTTCTTTCCCACCTGGACAAGAGGAACACCTACGTGAGAATGCTGTTCATTGACCAAAGCTCAGCGTTCAACACTATAGTGTCCCGCAGACACTTGGCCCTCCGTGGAATGAATTTGACACGTACTCAACGCGATGGTGCCTCAGGGGTGCATGCTTAGTCCCCTCCTATACTCCCTGTTCACCCACTACTGCATGGCCACACACGACACCAACACCATCATTAAGTTTGCTGACGACACAACGGTGGTTGGTCTGACAAGTGTGGTGCCAAGGTAACAACCTTTCCCTCAATGTCAGCAAGACAAAGTAGCTGATCATGGACTACAGGAAACGGAGGACAGAGCATGCTCCCATCCACATCGAAGGGGCTGTAGTGGAGCGGGTCGAGAACTTCAAGTTCATCGGTGTCCAGATTACTAAGGAATTATCATGGACCACACACACCAACACAGTCATGAAGAGTGTACGAAAACGGCTCTTCTCCCTCAGGAGGCAGAAAAAATGTGTCATAGGCCCGCAGATCCTCAAAACGTTCTAAAGGTGCATTATTGAGAGACTCTTGACTGGGTGCATCACCGTTTGGTATGACAACTGCTTGGCATCTGACCGAAAGGCGGCTACAGAGGGTAGTGCATACGGCCCAGTACATCACTGGGGCCAAGAACATCACTGACCTCTATACCAGGTGGTGTCAGGCCCTAAAAATTGATAAAGACTCCAGCCACCCAAGTCATAGATTGTTCTCTCTGCTATCGCATGGCAAGCGGTACCGATGTACCAAGTCTGGAACCAACAGGACCCTGAAGAGCTTCTACTTCCAAGCCATAAGACTGCTAAATAGTTAGTTACATAATTAACCAATAGCTACCCGGATTATCTGCATTGACCCTTTTTGCACTAACTCTCATCACATACGCTGCTGCTACTGTTTATTATCTATCCTGTTGCCTAGTCACTTTATCCCTACCTGTACAGTTGAAGTTGGAAGTTTACATACACTTAGGTTGGAGTCATTAAAACTCGTTTTTCAACCACTCCACACATTTCTTGTTAACAAACTATAGTTTTGGCAAGTCGGTTAGGACATCTACTTCGTGCATAACTCAAGTCATTTTTCCAACAACTGTTTACAGACAAATTATTTAACTTATAATTTACTGTTTCACAATTCCAGTTGGTCAGAAGTTGACGTACATTACGTTGACTGTGCCTTTAAACAGCTTGGAAAATTCCAGAAAATGATTTCATGGCTTTAGAAGCTTCTGATAGGCTAATTGACATAATTTGAGTCAATTGGAGGTGTACCTGTGGATGTATTTCAAGGCCTACCTTCAAACTCAGTGCCTCAGAAAAAAATTGTAGACCTTCACAAGTCTGATTCATCCTTGGGAGCAATTTCCAAACGCCTGAAGGTACCACGTTCATCTGTACAAACAATAGTACGCAAGTATAAACACCATGGCACCACGCAGCCATCATACCGCTCAGGAAGGAGATGCGTTCTGTCTCCTAGAGATGAACGTACTTTGGTGCGAAAAGTGCAAATCAATCCCAGAACAACAGCAAAGGACTTTGTGAAGATGCTGGAAAAAACAGGTACAAAAGTATCTATATCCACAGTAAAACGAGTCTTATATCAATATAACCTGATAGGCCGCTCAGCAAGGAAGAAGCCTCTGCTCCAAAACCGCCATAAAAAAGCCAGACTAGAGTTTGCAACTGCACATAGGGACAAAGATCACACTTTTTGGAGAAATGTCCTCTGGTCTGAAGAAACAAAAATAGAACTGTTTGGCCATAATGACCATCGTTATGTTTGGAGGAAAAAGGGGGAGGCTTGCAAACCGAAGAACACCATCCCAACCGTGAAGCACGGGAGTGGCAGCATCATGTTGTAGGTGTGCTTTGCTGCAGGAGGGACTGGTGCACTTCACAAAACAGATGGCATCATGAGGGAGGAAAATTATGTGGATATATTGAAGCAACATCTCAAGACATCAGCCAGGAAGCTAAAGCTTGGTCACAAATGGGTCTTCCAAATGGACAATGACCCCAAGCATACTTCCAAAGTTATGGCAAAATGGCTTAAGGACAACAAAGTCAAGGTATTGGAGTGGCCATCACAAAGTCGTGACCTCAATCCTATCGAAAATGTGTGGCCAGAACTGAAAAAGCATGTGCGAGCAAGGAGGCCTACAAACCTGACTCAGTTACACAAGCTCTGTCTGGAGGAGTGGGTCAATATTCACCCAACTTATTGTGGAAGGCTTGTGGAAGGCTACCCGAAACATTTGACCCAAGTTAAACAATTTAAAGGCAATGCTACCAAATACTAATTGAGTGTATGTAAACTTCTGACCCACTGGGAACGTGATGAAAGAAATAAAACCTGAAATAAATCATTATCTCAACTATTATTCTGACATTTCACATTCTTAAAATAAAGTGGTGATCCTAACTGACCTAAGACAGGGAACTTTTACTAGGATTAAATGTCAGGAATTGTGAAAAACTGAGTTTAAATGTATTTGGCTAAGGTGTATGTAAACTTCCGACTTCAACTGTATGTACATGTCTACCTCAATGACCTTGTAACCCTTCACATGGACTCGGTAGTGGTACCCTGTGTATATAGCCAATTAATGGGTACTAATTGTGCATTTATTCAATGTGTTATTATTTTTCTATTATTTCTCATTTTTTGTATCCTCATTATTGGGAAGGGCCCGTAAATAAGCATTTCACTGTTAGTCTACACCTGTTGTTTACAAAACATGTGGCAAATAACATTTGGTTTTATTTGACCACCAAATAGGCCTACAGTGCTTTAGGCTATATACCCCATACCCTATCCCCCTGGGTCTAGCACACAGGCAGTTTCCATCACCTCGCCAATTGAAGGATACATAACAACATGAAGTCAGTGGTATGCTATGGTCAATGGCTGTCTCTCATTTGCCATTGTGCCAGATATCATATTGACATTTCACAAATGAGATTCCGTGCCATTTGATTAGATGTGAAGTCAACGTTTCACGCCTTTGGCTGCCTGGATACAGTTGCCATTGACTGGAGGGCCAAAGTGCACCAGAATAGAAACATTTTTCACTGTGTTCAAGAAAGGGAGTGTGTGTCATTATTTCTGTGCTTGTGTTTGTTTGATTGCACGTGTGTGCGTGGGTGTTTGCATGTATATGTATGTATGTGTGTGTATGTGTGTGTGTGTATTGTCTGTGTAGTGATTCTTGTTTACTGTAACAGACATTAGGGAATATCTGTACTCTGATAAAGCATCAAACATATGGATTTGGATATGAAGGCACACGCATACAGTAACGTATCAATTCAGCACACAAGTTATGAGACATGAGAGATATATTCAAGTTTAACTCTGTTTTGCAATATATTGTACGAGGGTATTAAAATAGATGAGAACAGCAGGCTGGGATGATAATGAGTCACTGGAACTATGGGTGGTGACTTTTGAATAATTTCAGGTTGCGTAATATAACACATTTTGAGTTTCCATATGCCATATGAACTATAAGTTTAGCCTGGGCTAAATTATCCCTGTCTCAACACTGAAGAGCTGGAGACGGAGGTTGTTTTGATGAGCACATTTAATAATCTCCTTCGCAAGTGATTTTTATATGTTCCAAAATTCAAATTCCTGATGATACTACATGCAGAGAGACTATAAGTATGTGTTTCTAGAGTCTAGACCTCATCAGAAAATGACTTTGGTGGCTGATCTCAACACTGTAACAATCCAAATGACAAATCGCTATGTGAAGTTCATCATACAGAGGGTGTAATGGGCCTCGACACACAGACACAGATGAATTGTATGAAGAAAGTATTAAGCATTAATCCATCCATTCAAATTTCAACTCATTTAAATTTTGTACACCCATAAAAATCATGGATAATCCTCTAGATTACGTTGGCTAGAAAAACGGTAAATTTCAGTCTGAAGTGAACGTGGCCTAAATCTTTTGGGGCACTCCGATAGTCCTTTCTCATTACTTCAAATGACAAAGACTATGAAAGAGTGCTTTGGAGATGGCATGTCTAGACAGTATTATCTTAAAATAACGATTTTACTAAACTAGCATCATCATTTGGTTATGATGACTACAGACAGTGCAGGTACAGCACACATACTTTTCCCATTATATCCTATGATTGTGATGACTCCATGCCTCCATGATACATTGGCTTATTTCCCCTCTTGTTTTGCCACAAATTGGGTCTATTAGTAAGAGTTTTATGATAATTATTTTTTTAAAAGCTCTGCGCTTCCTACAGGCGGTTAAGTATTCATAGATGTATATCCATGGAGTTTCAAAGGTCTTCAGCAGGCTCATCCCTGATTTAAAAAGAACATATTAAGAGAGCATAATTGACTTATCAAAGCCTGATACACAGTACCATACAGATGTAAAATCTTAATGTAACCCATATTGTCAGAGCAAATTAACGTTTAGTCCATAATGTTGCTTGATCGGTGGTTAAGCTATTAACTAGACAAAAGTAGGCTACATGAAAAGTGCAACACTATTAATATAACTGTGTGTTAGTGTGGGTTTTCAGTGAAAATATGTAAATCATGAAGCTCATCTGCATTTCCTGTGGTACAGGAACATTTTTGGCAATAAAAAGTGATCAAATTAAGATCCTACATTGGTACATTATAGGTGCATCTAACACATGCAAAAACATTTCTGAAGTGTTTCACATCTCTTATCTCTCCCCACCAGTGGAGGCTCCTCAGAGGAGGAAGGAGAGGACCATCCTCCTCAGTGAAATTTCATAAAAATAAAAATAGTGAAACATTATAAAAGTTATCCTTTTTAGATAAAACTATACGAAATATATTCATATGTTACCAAATAATTGATTAAAACACACTGTTTTGCAATGAAGGTCTATAGTAACTTCAACAGCCCTCTCTGGGGAAGCGCCATGGTGTAGCCGGAGGACAGCTAGTTTCCGTCCTCCTCTGGCTACATTGACTTCAATACAAAACCTAGGAGGCTCGTAGGTCTCACCCCCTTCCATAGACCTACATTGTAATCTTGACCACTTCCGGAGGATGACCTCCAACCAATCAAAGATTTTGCAGTATGAACTGACATGTTGTACATCCGATTATAGGATTAGGATCAGAGAATGAACCTAGTGTGTTATATTGGGGTTGTGCCGCAGAGCATTATAGGGGGGTTCTATGTTTTGAGAAGCTTGGGGACGTTGGATAGAGATTGAAAAGTGATATTTTAGCATTTTTTTAATATTATTCAATTCAAATTAGTTTCTTTAAATTACAGGAGACGTAGGAGGTAGATTATAAATTGTTTTCTTGGTTTTAGAACTTTATTTTTGTGTCCAGTTAGTGCAATTTATTTCAATTTTCCATGCTAACTTCAGTAGCAAATAACAGTACCAGCTCGAATGTGCAGTTTTCGGCCGCCAATGCTACCTCAATTTTTTTTAACTTGTTGTTGAAGAACCCCTTTCATTCTCTGGGGTACATGGAAAAGGTGTGAATTAAAACCGACTGTCGACCTCTGCCTGAGATCAGTTTCATGAAGAAGGATGAAAAGGTGAGGGCGTTCAATACCACCTGGTATCAAAAGTATAGCTGGTTAACAGGGAGTCTTTCATCAAGCCGCTGTATTGCTGGCCTTGCCTGCTTTTTGGAAAGCCTTGGGTGAAAGAGGGGTACAGTGACCTGATGAATATCGATTGTTCAGCTAAACGGCAAAACAAAAGCAGGATGCATATAAATGCCCACATCAGACTCAAGCTTCTGGGAAAAAGCTGCATCGATCATGACGAAGATCTGTGTATTCAATCTGCACAACTTGAGAAAGTAAGAAGAAACAGGGATGTTTTTGCATATGTAAGAATTGGCTTTTAGAGGACATGACGAGAGGGAAAGTTCCTCTAACAAGTGCCATTACAAGGAGCTTGCAGCGGTAATTGCACATTACGATGCTTTACTTGCTGAACATATGGAACTTTCTACTGTCTTTTCTGGGATGTCGAATTCATTCAGAATGATTTGATAGCTTCCATAGCATCATCCATTAAAAATTAGTTTGAAGAGAGAGGTTGACACAGCGCTTTTTTTTGCATGCACTCAAGTAGTCTTTCCACTTTCCTTAGTTATTTAGCAAAGATGATAACAAGTGATGCACCAATATCACATTTTTGGCCAATACCAATATCCAATATTTTCCTTACCAAGAAAACTTGATACCGATATCGATAACCAATATTAAACATTTTAGCGGCCTTTTAAGCATTCTAGTACAGTTAAATAATTAACACACACACACATGGATGCCGCGGTCTAAGGCACTGCATCTCAGTGCAAGAGGCGTCACTACAGTCCCTGGTTAGAATCCAGGCTGTATCACATCTGGCCGTGATTGGGAGTCCCATAGGGCAGCTCACAATTGGCCCAGCATCATCCAGGCCGTCATTGTAAATAAGAATTTGTTCTTAACTGACTTGCCTAGTTAAATAAAGGTTACACACACACACACACTGACCAAAAAGTTATTTTGTTGGCTTTTACGTATATCCCCATTACCAGTAAAACATCATCAAAACCTATTTCTTTCACTTACTTGCTGTTTCGTTGTTCATTTGTTCAGTTGTTTCATTCTCAACAAGGATTTCTATGGAACGCCATTTGGGTCTTTGCGTGTCAAAAAAGATACACGTCAAATAACACTATTTGACGTGTAAAATAACAACATAATCTGTTTCAGTTGCTATAGTTAGCTAGATAACTATATAGCTAGGTGTCATCATCTAAATAACCCTAATTTATAAGACAGTTCTTATTTGATTAATGGTGGTTGGACCCATCTATGTGAAGCTAGCCACAATAAGGATTAGCCACAATAGTGGACTTTGCGGTCAGCCTTCAAAATAAATGTATGGCATAATTATTTTATTTGTATTCATTCGCATCACTATCAATGACACTTTTATTGAAGGCAAACCGCAAATTCCACTATTGTGCCTAATCTTTATTGTGGCTAGCTTCACAACACATAACCCGGTCAGGTCGCTCACTACACTAGCCAGATGAAGCTAGCTGGCTGTTTATAACATTGGCTTTGGGCAACAGGATTAAGTAGCTGGCTATCTATTTATTTTCATGAACTGAAGTTTAATTTCAATAGGCGAACAACAAGTGGAAACCTAGCTAATACTTACTCACAAAGATTACTTTATCATTGCTAAGAATAATGAAATGACTGCAGTTTTCAGGCTGGTTGTATTGGTGCTAGCTAGGTACCAAGCTAAAGCTAGCTACCCCAGAAGTTGCGGTCAAACAAATTATGTTTTATTACCAACGCGGTATTGTAAACACATCGTTCGTGGCCGGTGTTTGCTTATTTGCAGACTTTTTTGTACCGCTTTGACAGTGCTACTGTATTGACAGTGCTACTGTATCTTTTTTGACACGCAATGACCCACAAGGCGTTCCATAGTATGTATGTCGTGAAGCTAATAGAAGTGACGCTATTACAGTGTAACTCCGGTAGGGCAACATCTGAAAAATAGCGCACTTGGTAGTGTGTACCGGTGCTCGACCAGTCGGCGAAAGCCAACATCACTCACGACAGAGAACGATTGATTGTCAAGGGTAATGAATTCCATTATCTTGGCTTTAATGGATTTCGCCTTTGAGTTGTCTTGCTGAAATTGTATTCATCTTTCAAATTACTTGTTGACTGCTCGATCCACACAGTAGAGATTGTGGGCTAGTTTAGCGCAACATTTTACCTGGTTCATTACGCCATGTACCTTTGTTACATAGGTATGCACGTCAGCTTTGACATCGGTTTTGTACATCGGGTGTTAAACTAGACATCGGATGTTGGCATTTTTAGCTAATATCAGCCGATTACGATATGTTCACCATCCCCAATGATAACACATAATCCCTCCGGACAGACACAAGCAAAAACTCATTACATAAATGTTGCAGCAGCCTAGGCTACACCTAAACATTAAAGATCTGACATGCTGTATGGGATGAAAATGAGGCAATTCTTCAGTCTGATCAACTGTAGGTTACTAATAAGAGCAGATGCATACATGGGCCCTGTCCATCTGGTCAGGGTAACTAATTGGTAATGTCATGTATTTATAGTCCATTTGTGTGTCAGGAGAAAATGTGAATGTGATTAAATGTGGTTTATATTCAAAATTAAGCTGGCTAGGCTGCCAATACGTTTTCAATCCATAATGATTAACTGGAATGAATCAATCAACATAATAGTGATGAATACATGTTTTATAAGGCCTACAGTTACATAGGCCTGCATGATGCAAGTATGCATAAAGCTCAGCCCTGTGAGTTCTATTGTCTATCAGTTGTTGTCTCTGTGTCTGGGTAGAGGAAATCCTCCTCCTAATTTAGTCTAAATATAATTCATATGAACAAGTTTAAGGTAGCTGCAGTTGGACAGGGTTTTCATCCTCCACAGGGCTAGGATTTTTTTTTTTTTTTTTAACCTTGTGACCTGATTAGGAAAACCTGGACCCATCATAGCCCTTATAAAACCTTTTTACAACTGATGAATCACTGTCATACCTTATAGGGTCTAGTTTTCCTGGTTAGGTTAACAGATAAGGAAAAACTCTGGGACCCATTGGGTAAAAATTGCCCACCCGCTCTGGGACCTATGGTGCCACCAGTCTGCTTGCAGTTGTCCGTTATCATCAGGTATGTGGATGATCAGGGCTTTATTCAGGAACATTTCTTGGGCTACTTTGACGTGTCAAGTGGGCGAGATGCACAGTCTGTGTTTAACTTCATGGAGAAACTTGTTGTTCAAACCTATGATGGCACAGCTGTAATGGAATTTAAATGCTTTTTGTATTTACAGCTAAGTCCCCTCCTGTTCCCTGATTAAGAGGTGATGACCACTCCACTCCACTACCATTGTCAACTCTCTCCTGACATGAACTGAAGCCACGTCTCATGTGCCCGCTCATCTACTGGCACATGGAATGTTTCCTCTCCAAGCACTGTGAGTAGCCCTATCCATTTTCTCTCATTACTGTATGTAGAGTCAATCACATTATTACCTATCAATGATTTTACTCCTTGCTTGGACTAACTCATTCTTAGCTATTTTGTCTACTGTGTAGTGTTGTCTTATTGTTTATTGTCAAGCCTCTCAACTCATGCCTCATACCTCACTGCTGTGATCCCTTCTCATTCCCATTCCCCATAATATTGTACAATAAATGTCTTTATTAAATGCTTTAGGTTAAAATAATTACTCTTTGATTATTTTTTAAATACACTTAGACGTCTCCTTGCGCCTATACCATGGGTCTCCCATCCTCCTCAATTGTTAAAGTCACCAGCCTCCACTGCTCCCCACTGTGGTACTGTCTTAATGCAGAGAATGAGGCATCAAGTAGCAGAGTTATGGAGAAATGCATACATGCCTCTGATTGATCAATTCTCTACTAGACACAATGCCATAGTAACTCGATTGTAACAGTGTCTAAAGGCTCTATTCAATTCACATCGCGGAAGTTCAGCTTTACAGCGTGATTGAAATTTAAAGGCAACGTTCCTACTTTAGCAGAGACTGCATTCACAGTAAACGCTGCGTGTCAGCGCAATCAGAAATTACCTTGACATTTGTATCTCGGAATCTGTAACGCTTCACCTTTCCCGATTGAATAGAGCCCTAAAGCTCTTTTTCAGAACTCCATCAAACCAGAGCAGGACATCAGTTACTGTCGGTCGTGGTGCACGGACAATGCAATGACGCATGTTACTTCTGCTATAAAGTGCTTCACCCAAGGGGAAAATCAATGACGAGCTTATCCCAAATGGGACCAGTCAGTTTGATATGGCACTCACACACTGTGCTTTAATGCACCACATTTGTAAACCTTTCAGTGTGCTTGTTGACTAAACAAGGATGAACAGGCCGTAAACAGATAGTGAACGCCAGTGGACATGAAATGATAAAGCACCGGGCTCTCAGGATGGAGCGGTAGAGGGACAGAGATGACAGATAAAGGGTCCTCAATGTCGGTCAATCCCTCATCCCTGCATGACTACTGAGAGGGAATGTGATCATGGCAACTTCCCTGCAAACATGCCCACATTGGCACCATGTGGGCCCAATGCGGGTTAAAATATTGGCCCCATGTAGGCTGCCAACATTGGTTCCAATGCGTCTTTGTTCATCGGCTTCACGTTGGCCCCCAAGGTATTTGCCCAGTGTGGCCCAGTGTGGGCAGCCCATATCTGGGAAAAGCAGCCCTCACTTTGTCTAAAATAAGACCATATTTTCCAAGAAACATGCCCACATTGGCATGATGTGGGCCCAATGCAGGCAAAAATATTGGCCCCATGTCAGTCAATCAATAACATTTATTTATAAAGCCCTTTTACATCAGCAGTCGTCACAAAGTGCCTATACAGAAACCCAGCCTAAAACACCAAAGAGCAAGCAATGAAAATTGTCACGGATGCCCCCGGTACTGCTGCTCATTCCGTTCACCAGCTCCGGAGGACCTGTGCTCTGTTGTTTTGGCTTTGGTACTACGCTTTATTCTGCTCTTGTTATTACGGGTCTCGTCCCGTGTATTTATTAGAGGTTCCTCGCTCTTTGTTTTGGGTTACAGTCCTGTGTTATATATTACGTGTATATTACGGCCTTCATCCCCATCATGTTCATGACGTACTCTATCTTGGGTGAAGTAATAAAAATAAAAAAATCGGATTGCTGCGCCTGTCCCCTATCCTTTATACAACGGGACAGAATAACCGACCCTAAATGGAGACAGAGGGAATGGCCCGTCCGACGGCACCGCAACTTCGGCAGCTGCAACGGGCCCTGACCCGCACCGCGTCCCTGTGGTCATCCTCGAGGCCGGTGTCGTCGGTGGGTTCTGTCATGGATTCCCCCGGTACTGCTGCTCATTCCGTTCACCAGCTCCGGAGGTCTACGTCACCGGCCTCTAGGCGTCACTGAACTGTTTCATTACGCACCCCTGATTCCAATTCCACCGATTAGTATTTGTATACATGTGCCCTCTGTTCACCATTGTCTTGTCGTGACACAGATGTAGAGTACACATTTGCTATTTGAGGGGAATGTATTTATTTATTTATTACAATTTAATTCAATGCATAGTTGTCAATCCTTAAAGTTATTTATGGAAAGTGATACTTTTCTGATACAATGTGTCAGACAAAGTTCTTACTACCAGACATATATTTTTACAAGAAGAACTGATAAGTTTCTCATATGTCATATGCACTTATTAGGGCCAATGGGGTCATGTTTCCTGGGTTTGAGCCCTTCACAACCAGTGGTGTAAAAGGTTCTCAATTTTCATACTTGATTTAAAAGTAAAGATACCTTAATAGAAAAGTCTAAAAGTATCTGGTTTTAAATATTTTTAAGTATTAAAAGTATAAATCATTTCAAATTCCTTATAAGAAGGAAACCAGATGGCACAGTTTTATTAGTATTTTATATATTTACAGATAGCCAGGGGCACACTCCAACACTCTGCCATCATTTACAAACTAAGCATTTGTGTTTAGTGAGACTGCTAGATCAGAGACAGTAGGGATGACCAGGGATGTTCTCTTGATTAGTGTGTGAATTGGACCATTTTCCTGTCAAAATGTAACGAGTATTTTTGGGTGTCAGGAAAAATGTATGGAGAATGTAGTGAAGTAAAAGTTGGCAAAAATATAAATAGTAAAGTATAGGTACCCCACAAAAAAACGACTTAAGTAGTACTTGAAAGTATTTTTACTTCAGTACTTTATACCACTGTCCATGACACACAATGAAACACCTAGTTTAAAAAAAAGTCTGTCTTGGGCTAGAAACTGGTCCACAAACTCCAGACTTTTTCTTTGCCTATGTATATCTATATATATATATATATATATATATATATATATACATCCGCAGCGGAAAGGGCAGGGCTCACAGAGACGGATGTCTGGATCATTTTCCCTGTCCAGTTTACTAATGACCCCGAGGGGACCCTGCCAGATTGGGAGGGAGGAGGATATGGGGTAAGGAGAGAAGGGAAAGGGGGGAGGAACTCGCTCAGTCCCGATGCACCAGTTGATGAGGCAGCAGCTGTGAGTCACAGGACGGAGAATGGAGCCAGCCGGCGAGCGTCCTTTTCTGGCAGCGAGTCAGCGGCCCAAACATCGCCATCGGAGGGAGTCAGCAGAAATGCTACGGTGACGACCTGAGGGCTGCTCGTTTTGTCAGTCCCTTTCCTCCGCTAACAAAGCAGCTATCTGCTTCCTTTCCATCACTGAAAATTTTCCAGCTTTGACCTTTGAGCATGAAAATAATATGACAAGAACAATTATGTTGAAGGCCAACTAGATTAGTCTCTGAGGTCCATTCTGCCGCTCTTAATTTGTGCTTTCAACGTATATTTGTTTTGAAAATAAAGAATTGGATTTCTTTTTTTTTTTGAAAATAGAAAACAAATGAATGTGGTAATTGATTAGAACAAGACTGAAAACAAACTTAATAACTTTAACCTCTGAATGGCGTCGGCCTCCTCCTGCCTACATCTGCTATTTCATTATTAAATTGGCTTCACCGTCCTCTGCAGTGCCATTTGTCTTGTCTACATCTCTAATATAGCCTCCGTCTCAGCCTGTGTGGGGCTTGTCTCAGTCATATTATATTTGCTGAGGAGTTGTGGGCAATAACAATGGTGGGGTGCACAGTCATACAAGTGTAGGATCTTAATTTGACCAGTTTCTCACAGCAGCAACAGGAAATGTGAATTATTGTGTGGATTATAATTAATGGGCATTTTTGTAGAGGTTAATGCGTTTTTAGTTAGGGCAAATCAAGTCTGACATGTTTAAAGTGGAAATGAAAAACTTTAGAAGCCTTTTTAAACCTTGAATACACTAGAAGTTTTAAGTTTCCTGCAGCAACATGGTGATCAAATTAAGAGCCTCTATCTGTAGCCAGGGGTTTGAAAGAGTGAACACAGTCACAATATAGTGTCAAGCAAGTGTTTGGCTCAAAATAGCTCCATGTCAATGAATTAATAATGAGCAGTTGTATTCTAAAACCAAACAGAAGAGAAGAGGAAAGAGAATATGTGTGAGTGTGAACTCATCGTGCTGCTTGCACTGTAGAACAAAGACGTCATCCACCCTCTGGTTCTCCTAGCTAGCTTCTAGCGCTGTGAGGACTGTGCTATTCTTGGAAACCCCAAAACAGAAAACAGCTTTGCCTCTGCTGCTGCTGTTGCCATTGCTGTTGCTACGGCCGCTACTGCTGCTGTTGCCATTGCTGTTGCTACGGCCGCTACTGCTGCTGTTGCCATTGCTGTTGTTACGGCTGCTACTGCTGCTGTTGCTTCTTGGTGTTGGGGAGAGAGCGGATGAGCACAGTTGGCCGGGAGACACTAGCCTGTGCCGAGATGACTCAACGTTGGCTTCACAGCTGTGCTGTGCGACGGTCCGACAGGCCGCTCACTGGTAGGTGTGTGGCACGCTTTCACACACCCTCCTGTGACCACAGAAGTCTGATGGGAAGTGGCAAGGAAGGAGGTGTGAAGAGAGGGAGGAGGGGTGGTGGGGAGGTAGGGGAAGAGAGGTTAGGGGGTAAGGGTCTGATAGTAAGGGGGATGGGGTGAAGATGGCACAGTGAATCTGGAAGTGAAAGGGCGACAGTGCCACCACTCCAGTTTGTCTGTAACTCGTATATATGCAGCGTATCCGTCCAGACACAGATCAGGCAGGCCGTTATGTAAGATTCAGTGCTGAGCTCGCTCTGAAGTGACTAATGCAGCCCCCGGGGGTGACAAAACAGGGAGAAAATAAATAAAAATCTAACATGCAGAAACAAAAATGCCCACGGTGTTTAAATAGAAAAGCTACAGGAATCTATTTTAGAGAGGCTTTCAAATAACACGGTCATCTCTCTTTCACCTTTCATTCTCCCCCCGACCTGTTGGTTATACTGCAATTCTGCACATAGTCAGCAAGTAGTGAAAGGGAAAGGGGATACCTAGTCAGTTGTTCAATTGAATGCATTCAACTGAAATGTGTCGTCCGCATTTGAATCAGAGAGGTGCGGGGGGCTGCCTTAATCGACATCCAACAGGATACTCCATACAAATTATCAGTTAATGTGGTGCTTCACAGAAATTCTACTAGAAAGGGAATCAGCAAAGAAATATCTGTGTAAATACACTATGTATACAAAAGTATGCGGACACCTCTTAAAATTAGTAGATTTGACTATTTCAGCCACACCCGTTGCTGACAGGTGTATAAAATCGAGCACACAGCCATGCAATCTCCATAACGAAACATTGGCAGTAGAATGTACTTCTTGAAGAGCTCAGTGATTTTCAACGTGGCACCACCATAGGTTGCCACCTTTAAAAAAAGTCAGTTCGTAAAATGTATGCCCTGCTAGAGCTGCCCTGGTCAACTGTAAGTGCTGTTATTTTGAAGTGGAAACGCTCAGCCGCAAAGTAGTAGGCCACACAAGCTCACAGAACAGGACCACCGAGTACTGAAGCACATAACGCATAAAAATCGTCTGTTCTTGGTTGCAACACTCTCCACCAAGTTCCAAACTACCTCTGGAAGCAACGTCAGCACAAGAACTGTTCGTCGGGAGCTTCATGAAATGGATTTCCATGGCCGAGCAGCCAAACACAAGCCTAAGATCACCATGCCAAGCGTCAGCTGGAGTGGTGTAAAGCTCACCATTGAACTCTGGAGCAGTGGAAACGTGTTGTCTGGAGTGATAAATCACGCTTGACCATCTGGCAGTCCGACTGACAAATCTGGGTTTGGCGGATGCCAAGAGAATGCTACCTGCCCAAATGCATAGTGCCAACTGTAACGTTTGGTGGTGGAGGAATCATGGTCTGGGGCTGTTTTTCATGGTTTGAGCTAGGCTCCTTATTTCCAGTGAAGGGAAATCTTAATGCTACAGCACACAATTACATTCTCAACGATTCTGTGCTTCAAACTTTGTGGTAACAGTTTTGGGAAGGCCCGTTCCAGTGCACAAAGCGAGGTCCATACAGAAATGGTTTGTCAAGATCAGTGTGGAAGAACTTGACTGGCTTGCACAGAGCCCTGACCACAACCCCAACTAACACCTTTGGGATGAATTGGGACGCCATCTGCGAGACAGGCCTAATCACCAAACATCAGTGCCCGATCTAACTAATGCTCTTGTAACTAAATGGAAGCAAGTCCCAGCAGCAATGTTCCAACATCTAGTGAAAAGCCTTCCCAGAATAGTAGAGGCTGTTATAGCAACGGGGGGACCAACTCCATATTAATGCTCCTGATTTTGGAATGAGATGTTCGACGAGCAGGTGTCCACATGCTTTTTGGTCATGTAGTGTACATTATTCCAGCACACTGAATAATTCCAATGATGTGGCATTTCCATTGAAGTGAATCTCAGTGAAATGACATTCTGTCTGGTAAATCCACAGATACAATACTACAGAATGATGTATCTACCTGGCCCCATAATATTAACTATCAACTTTATTACACAAGGTCAAGATAATGGGTACATTACCTATCTGAGTAAACCCCATGTCATTGTCTGAGTATGTGGTCCAGAGCCCTGGCAGGTACATGTTAGCACAGGTTCACCGTGCGACTGGGCAGGCTGTGCAACGTAGATTAGGAGCCTTGATGAGAGGGAAATGGCTGTGCAAAATTGGGTTCTTATCGCTGAAGTTGGCCTGTTCTATACAGCGACACGGGGGCAGGTCGGAAATCATCATGAAATGGAACCAGTTCAGAGCCCAATAATTGAATCCCCGGTTGATTATGACTGTGTTCATAAATGGATAAATGGACTTTGTTGCTGAGGGGTTTGAAGATTTCCCAGAAATGCATACAACCCACTGTGTCCCAACTGCTGTGTGATTAATTACAAAGTGAATCTGGAGTCTCCTTGGAAGCAGATACATTTTTGTTCTCAGAGCCATTTTCCATGCCATCTTTGTGAAGATGAATGGTATAACAAAAACATAACTTTCTCCCATTACTTTCTGTGTGGGAGATGAGGCTTGATCTAAAATGTGCTGCATTCATTTCCTGCTCCTCTAAATTATAATATACCAATTCGTTTCTTGTCTCAAGTGGTGGCTTTGTCTCAAGTGGTGGCTTTCACAAAATAGAGTAAACATGTTTATCTTATTTTTAACTTCTCAGAAATATATGGAGGTAGTCGACTATACTTCAGAGATAACAATTTAAATGTAAATGCATTTCAGTCATTGAATAAAAGTATCAAATGTGTATTTTATGGGGCGGCAGGTAACCCAGTGGTTAAGTGCATTGGCCAGTAACCGAAAGGTTGCTGGTTTAAATCCAATGTGACAAAATCTGATGCCTTGAGCAAGGCAGTTAACCCCCAACAACAACTCGTTGTGGATGTTGATTAAGGCAGCCCCCTCACCTCTCTGATTCAGAGGGGTTGGGTTAAATGCGAAAGACACATTTCCGTTGAATGCATTCAGTTGGTCAACTGACTAGGTCTCCCCTTTTCCCCCCATTGTTGCCTTTTATTCTTGTCTAGCCAACCAAGCATGATTTGTAATGAGCTGATTTTAAATTTGAATGAATGATCCTTTGAACACCCACACTTTACCACCAGACCAGTAATTATCTATAATTGCACTCCCTCTTCAATCAAAATGTGTCATTAGAGCCACTTTGATATCTTCTTTAGATTATCAATATGATGAATGACTAATATCCTTCACGCTTGTCCAAACAGGGGGAAAATGAATATTTGAATAGCAATGATATGTGATGATTATTCAGTGTTTCCTTGATTAGGTAATAACTAAACAGGTTTCCATATCACATGAGATACATACTATCCCCCACTCCCTAAGCCCTCCAATTAAATAAACACTGCTAGATCAATACTGGTTTTGCCCCTGAGTAAACTTGTGACATGCAATAACAGCTGTATCAAACAGGAGCTCACCAATGACCCTGGATGCAAGATTGCTTTAGATTTTATCGCTTTCTTTAACGTGAAATACATTTTAAAAAAGGTGCGAAAATGCTAAATGAAAATTCACTGGGACTGGGCCTCAGTCACTTTGCGTCTATTGGCTTCCATTACGATTTCACTGCGTTGATGGAAAGTGTTGATTTAAAACTATTCGCTCACCTCTACCCGATCCATAAGGACAATCAGGGAATTTGACGGGGAGACTTGTATTTAATGGAACAGCTATAGGACTGGCTGTATCCATCAGCCTGGCTTCGTTGTGAGTGTTGTGAACTCCAATGCAATCAGCTCAATCTCTTCACTGCAACTCAAAATGTAGTGCCGCTCACTCATATTGGCTGGTCTTTGAAATGACCTATCTAGACTCCACTCCACTTTAGTTGAGAGATAGCAGGTAGGAACAAAAATGAGAATCACTGGAAATCCTGATGAATTAGTTCATTAAGGTTGTAGCTGGTTAAATACATTAGTGCCCACCTCCCACACCCCAGAAAATACATCATTTTGGAGTTGCACAAAGCAGCACGTGTAATGTTAACAATTGTAGTTACATCCACATGCTTTCAAAACACTTCAACAACACCTTGATCATAAAATAGCCTGAAGGAGAACACGAAAAAGCCAATCTCCTTGAAATTATAAAATGAAGATAAGCTTTGTGCCATCAGCTATGAATCAGTCCAACAGTTGAGCGGTTGAAAAAGGTCCTGAGGAGCTGCTGATTGCTTTGAAGTGGAAAAGATAGCAGGCTTGATTTCAGGCTGCTACACTACATCTCTGAACTTCAGTGAGAAGCACTCTACAGTCGGTACAATTGCATTTTCATAGATAACAAGGAAATGTACTGTACTTGGTCAGGTAGATTGGATACATGTGCAGTGATTCATTTCAATGATTTAAAGCAATATTTAAAATATATTTACTGATATCAAGAACATGAATTACTTGCTCTCTGCCACATGCAATGTTTAGAGCCCAGAGTGTTTCATGCATTTGACCTGACAAGGAAAAACACAGGGCTTGAACAACATTATATACAATACCAGTCAAAAGTTTGGACACGCCTACTCATTCAAGGGTATTTCTTTATTTTTACTATTTTCTACATCATAGAATAATAAACTATGAAATAACACATATGGAATCATGTATTAACCAAAAAGGTGTTAAACAAATCAAAATGTATTTTATATTTGAGATTCTTCAAAGTAGCCACCCTTTGCCATGACAGCTTTGCACACTCTTGGTATTCTCTCGACCACCTTCATGAGGTAGTCACCTGGAATGCATTTAAATTAACAGGTGTGCCTGGTTAAAAGTTCATTTATGGAATTTCTTTCCTTCGTAATGCGTTTGAGCCAATCAGTTGTGTTGTGACAAGGTAGGGGTGGTATACAGAAGATAGCCCTATTTGGTAAAAGACCAAGTCCAAATTATGGCAAGAACAGCTCAAATAAGCAAAGAAAAATGACAGTCCATCATAACTTTAAGGCATGAAAGTCAGTCAATCTGGAACATTTCAAGAACTTTTAAAGTTTCTTCAAGTCATCAAGGGCCTTTATAAAACTGGCTCTCATGAGGACCGCCACAGGAAAGGAAGACCCAGAGTTACCTCTGCTGCAGAGGATAAGTTCCTTGGCGTTAACTGCACCTCAGATTGCATCCCAAACAGACACATCTCAACATCAACTGTTCAGAAGAGACTGCGGGAATCAGGCATTAATGGTCGAATTGCTGCAAAGAAACCACTACTAAAGGACACCAATGAGAAGAAGAGACTTGCTTGGGCCAAGAAACACGAGCAATGGACATTAGACCAGTGGAAATCTGTCCTTTGGTCTGATGTGTCCAAATTTGCGATTTTTGGTTCCAACTCCGTGTCTTTGTGAGACGCAAAGTAGGTCAACAGATGATCTTTCCAAGATGGCGTAGCAGTTGGACGTGTGTTTTGTCTTGTCCCGTCCTGTCCTGTGTAAATATTGTTTTCCTTGTTTTTTTCGTATATATTTTTATATCACTTTCCATCTACGGACTGAATATACTCTCCTGCAACCCGCCTCACCCAATGTGGTACGGAACTGCTATTTTTATACTTAAGAACTGGAACCCCCACCAAAAGCTAGCCAGCTAACTAGTACTTAGTTAGCCATTGCTAGGCCCATCTCCCGGCTAGCTGAAGAGGCCCATCAGCCACCCCTTGGGCTACAATACCTATTTTGCCAATTGGCCTGGACCCCCGCCGACCCATCACGACTGGACTACCGACATGATTCGCCCGAGGGGGTTTCTCAGCTGGCTCCTCCGTTGCAACGTCCCCTGAATGCCCATCCGCTAGCCTGCTAGCCGCGGCCCACTAGCTGTCTAGAGCACATTGGACTGTCAGCTTAAGAGGCCCAACGGACAATTTCTTTGGCCACTATACCTATTTTGCCAATTGGCCTGGTTTACCACACGGAGCCCTGCTGATGCGTCTGCCGACGTAACAGTACAAGGGGGCCACAACAGACTTTCTTCAGTCGCGACGTCCCTCAAAGGTCCTTCTGCTAGATTGCTAGCCCTTGCCCGCTAGCTGCCTGAAGCCACTCACTGGAATCCTATGATCACTCGGCTACACATGCCTCTCCCTAACGTCAATATGCCTTGTCCATTGCTGTTTTGGTTAGTAATTATTGCCTTATTTGACTGTAGAGTCTCTAGCCCTGCTCAATACGCCTTAGTTAACACTTTAGTTCCACCTCCCACACATGCGGTGACATCACCTGGTTTAAATGATATTTCTAGAGACAATATCTCTTTCATCATCACTCTATGCATAGGTTTACCCCCACTGTATTCACATCCTACCATACCTTTGTCTGTACATTATGCCTTGAATCTATTCTACCACGCCTAGGATTCTGCTGCTTTTACTGTCTGTTCTGAACGTACTAGACGACCAGTTCTTTTAGCCTTTAGCCGTACCCTTATCCTACTTCCTCTCTGCTCCTCTGGTGATGTGGAGGTTAATCCAGGCCCTGCAGTGCCTAGCTCCACTCCCATTCCCCAGGCGCTCTCATTTGTTGACTTCTGTAACCGTAAAAGCCTTGGTTTCATGCATATTAACATTAGAAGCCTCCTCCCTAAGTTTGTTTTATTCACTGCCCTAGCACACTCTGCCAACACGGATGTCCTAGCTATGTCTGAATCCTGGCTTAGGAAGACCACCAAAAACCCTGAAATTTCCATCCCTAACTATAGCATTTTCCGACAAGATAGAACTGCCAAAGGGGGAAGAGTTGCAATCTACTGCAGGGATAGCCTGCAGAGTTCTGTCTTACTATCCAGGTCTGTGCCCAAACAATTTGAGCTTCTACTTTTAAAATCCACCTCTCCAGAAACAAGCCTCTTACCGTTGTCGCTTGCTATAGACCACCTTCTGCTCCCAGCTGTGCCCTGGACACCATATGTGAATTGATTGCCCCCCACCTATCTTCAGAGCTCGTGCTATTAGGTGACCTAAACTGGGACATGCTTAAACACCCCAGCCATCCTACAATCTAAGCTTGATGCTCTCAATCTCACACAAATGATCAATGATCCCACCAGGTACAAACCCAAATCCGTAAACATGGGCACACTCATAGATATCATCCTAACCAACCTGCCCTCCAAATACACCTCTGCTGTCTTCAACCAGGATCTCAGCGATCACTGCTTGATTGCCTGCGTCCGTAATGGGTCTGCGGTCAAGCGACCAACCCTCATCACTGTCAAACGCTCCCTAAAACACTTCAGCGAGCAAGCCTTTCTAATCGACCTGGCCCGGGTGTCCTGGAAGGATATTGACCTCATTCCGTCAGTAGAGGATGCCTGGTTATTCTTTAAAAGTACTTTCCTCACCATCTTAAATAAGCATGCACCATTAAAAAAATGTAGAACCAGGAACAGATATAGCCCTTGGTTCACTCCAGACCTGACTGCCCTTGACCAGCACAAAAACATCCTGTGGTGTACTGCATTAGCATCGAATAGCCCACGCGATATGCAACTTTTCAGGGAAGTTAGGAATCAATATACACAGGCAGTTAGGAAAGCAAAGGCTAGCTATTCAAACAGATATTTGCATCCTGTAGCTCTAACTCCAAAAAGTTCTGGGATACTGTAAAGTCCATGGAGAATAAGAGCACCTCCTCCCTGCTGCCCACTGCACTGAGGCTAGGAAACACTGTCACCACCGATAAATCCACAGTAATTGAGAATTACTGTGGTCAACAGCCCTGCACCCCTCACTGCAACTTGCCCAAGCCTCCCCATTTGTCCTTCACCCAAATCCAGATAGCTGATGTTCTGGAAGAGCTGCAAAATCTGGACCCCTACAAATCAGCTGGGCACGACAATCTGGACCCTATCTTCCTAAAATTATCTGCCGATTTTGTTGCAACCCCTATTACCAGCTTGTTCAACCTCTCTTTCGTATCGTCTGAGATCCCCAAAGATTGGAAAGCTGCCGCGGTCATCCCTCTCTTCAAAGGGGGTGACACTCTAGACCCAAACTGCTACAGACTATCCATCCTACCCTGCCTTTCTAACAGCCTTGGTTTCTCAAATGACTGCCTCGCCTGGTTCACCAACTACTTCTCAGACGGAGTTCAGTGTGTCAAATCGGAGGGCCTGTTGTCCGGACCTCTGGCCGTCTCTATGGGGATGGCACAGGGTTCAATCCTCGGGCCGACTATTTTCTCTGTATACATCAATGATGTCGCTCTGGCTGCTGGTGATTCTCTGATCCACCTCTACGCAGACGACACCATTCTGTATACTTCAAATCAAATCAAATCAAATTTTATTTGTCACATACACATGGTTAGCAGATGTTAATGCGAGTGCAGCGAAATGCTTGTGCTTCTAGTTCCGACCATGCAGTAATATCTAACAAATAATCTAACCTAACAATTTCACAACAACTACCTTATACACACAAGTGTAAAGGAATGAATAAGAATATGTACATAAAAATATATGATGTTTTTCAGTCTCTCGGTCCCAGCTTTGATGCACCTGTACTGACCTCGCCTTCTGGATGATAGCGGGGTGAACAGGCAGTGGCTCGGGTGGTTGTTGTCCTTGATGATCTTTTTGGCCTTCCTGTGACATCGGGTGGTGTAGGTGTCCTGGAGGGCAGGTCATTTGCCCCCGGTGATGCGTTGTGCAGACCTCACTACCCTCTGGAGAGCCTTACGGTTGTGGGCGGAGCAGTTGCCGTACCAGGCGGTGATAAAGCCCGACAGGATGCTCTCGATTGTGCATCTGTAAAAGTTTGTGAGTGTTATTGGTGACAAGCCAAATTTCTTCAGTCTCCTGTTGAAGAGGCGCTGCTGCACCTTCTTCACCACGCTGTTTTTGTGGGTGGACCATTTCAGTCTGTCCGTGATGTGTATGCCGAGGAACTTAAAACTTTCCACCTTTTCCACTACTGTCTCGTCAATGTGGATGGGGGGATGCTCCCTCTGTTGTTTCCTGAAGTCCACGATAATCTTCTTTGTATGTTGACGTTGAGTGTGAGGTTATTTTCCTGACACCACACTCCGAGGGCCCTCACCTCCTCCCTGTAGGCCGTCTTGTCGTTGTTGGTAATCAAGCCTACCACTGTAATGTCATCTGCAAACTTGATGATTGAGTTGGAGGCGTGCATGGCCATGCAGTCATGGGTGAACAGAGAGTACAGGAGAGGGCTGAGAACGCACCCTTGTGGGGCCCCTATGTTGCAGAACAGCGGGGTGGAGATGTTGTTACCTACCCTCACCACCTGGGGGTGGCCCGTCAGGAAGTCCAGGACCCAGTTGCACAGGGCTGGGTCGAGACCCAGGGTCTCGAGCTTAATGACGAGTTTGGAGGGTACTATGGTGTTAAATGCTTAGCTGTAGTCGATGAACAGCATTCTTACATAGGTATTCCTCTTGTCTAGATGGGTTAGGGCAGTGTGCAGTGTGATTGTGATTGCGTCGTCTGTGGACCTATTGGGGCGGTAAGCAAATTGGAGTGGGTCTAGGGTGTCAGGTAGGGTGGAGGTGATATGGTCCTTGACTAGTCTCTCAAAGCACTTCATGATGACGGAAGTGAGTGCTACAGGGCGATAGTCATTTAGCTCAGTTACCTTCGCTTTTTTGGGAACAGGAACATTGGTGGCCCTCTTGAAGCATGTGGGAACAGCAGACGGGGATAAGGATTGATTGAATATGTCCGTAAACACACCAGCCAGCTGGTCTGCGCATGCTCTGAGGACACGGCTGGGGATGCCGTCTGGGCCGGCATTAACATGTTTAAATGTTTTATCTCACATTGGCTGCAGCGAAGGAGAGCCCGCAGGGTTTGGTAGCGGGTCGTGTCAGTGGCACTGTATTGTCCTCAAAGCGAGCAAAGAAGTTGTTAAGTTTGTCTGGGAGCAAGACATCATGGTCCGCGACGGGGCTGGTTTTCCTTTGGTAGTCCGTGATTGACTGTAGACCCTGCCACATACCTCTCGTGTCTGAGCCATTGAATTGCGACTCCACTTTGTCTCTGTACTGACGCTTAGCTTGTTTGATTGTTTGTATTCGGTCATGTTTCCAGTCACCTTGCCCTGATTAAAAGCAATGGTTCGCGCTTTCAGTTTTGCGCGAATGCTGCCATCAATCCACGGTTTCTGTTTTAATAGACGCTGTGGGTACAACATCACCGATGCACTTGCTAATGAACTCGCTCACCGAATCAGCGTATTCATCAATGTTATTGTCCGACGCTACATATGCGGAACATATCCCAGTCCACGTGATCGAAGCAATCTTGAAGCGTGGAATCCGATTGTTCGGACCAGCGTTGAACAGATCTGAGCACGGGCGCTTCCTGTTTTAGTTTCTTTCTATAGGCTGGTAGAGATTTTGGTGGTCAGATTCTTTCCCGAAAGGAGGACGGGGGATGGCTTTATATGCGTCGCGGAAGATAGAATAACAATGATCCAGGGTTTTGCCAGCCCGGGTCGCGCATTAGATATGCTGATAAAATTTAGGGAGCCTTGTTTTCAGATTAGCCTTGTTAAAATCTCCAGCTACAATAAATGCAGCCTCAGGATATGTGGTTTCCAGTTTACATAGAATCAAATGAAGTTCTTTCAGGGCCATCGATGTGGGCGGGATATACACGACTGTGACTATGATCGAAGAGAATTCTCTTGGTAGATAATGCGGTCGGCATTTGATTGTAAGGAATTCTAGGTCAGGTTAACAAAAGGACTTGAGTTCCTGTATGTTGTTATGATCACACCACATCTCGTTAATCATAAGGCATACACCCCTGCCCTTCTTCTTACCAGAGAGATGTTTGTTTCTGTTGGTGCGATGCATGAAGAAGCCAGGTGGCTGTACCGACTCTGATGACGTATCCCGAGTGAGCCATGTTTCCGTGAAACAAAGAACGTTACAATCTCTGATGTCTCTCTGGAAGGCAACCCTTGCTCAGATTTCGTCTACCATGTTGTCAAAAGACTGGACATTGGCAAGTAGTATGCTCGGGAGCGGTGCGCGATGTGCCCGTCTACGGAGCCTGACCAGAAGACCGTTCCGTATGCCCCTTCAGCGGCGCCGTTGTTTTGGGTCGCCGGCTGGGATCCAATACATTGTCCTGGGTGGTGGACCAAACAGAGGATCCGCTTCGGGAAAGTCGTATTCCTGGTCGTAATGTTGGTGAGTTGACGTTGCTCTTATATCCAATAGTTCCTCCCGACTGTATGTAATAAAACCTAATATTTCCTGGGGTAACAATGTAAGAAATAACACATAAAAAAATGAAATACTGCATAGTTTCCTAGGAACACGAAGCGAGGCGGCCATCTTTGTCGGCGCTGGAAGACTGGCCTACTTCTGGACATTCTTTGGACACTGTGTTAACTAACCTCCGGACGAGCTTCAATGCCATACAACTCTCCTTCCGTGGCCTCCAACTGCTCTTAAATGCAAGCAAAACTAAATGCATGCTCTTCAACCGATCGCTGCCCACACCTACCCACCCATCCAGCATCACTACTCTGGACGGTTCTGACTTAGAATATGTGGACAACCACAAATACCTAGGTGTCTGGTTAGACTGTAAACTTTCCTTCCAGACTCACATTAAGCATCTCCAATCCAAAATGAAATCTAGAATTGGCTTCATATTTCGCAATAAAGCATCCTTCACTCATGCTGCCAAACATACCCTAGTAAAACTGACTATCCTACCGATCCTTGACTTCGGCGATGTCATTTACAAAATAGCCTCCAACACTCTACTCAGCAAATTGGATGCAGTCTTTCACACTGCCATCCGTTTTGTCACCAAAGCCCCGTATACTACCCACCACTGCGACCTGTATGCTCTCGTTTGCTGGCCCTCGCTACATATTCATCGCCAAACCCACTGGCTCCAGAACATCTATAAGTCGTTGCTAGGTAAAGCCCCGCCTTATCTCAGCTCACTGGTCACCATAGCAACACCCACCCGCAGCACGCGCTCCAGCAGGTATATTTCACTGGTCACCCCCAAAGCCAATTCCTCCTTCGGCCGCCTTTCCTTCCAGTTCTCTGCTGCCAATGACTGGAACAAACTGCAAAAATCACTGAAGCTGGAGACTCATATCTCCCTCACTAGCTTTAAGCACCAGCTGTCAGAGCAGCTCACAGATCACCGCACCTGTACATAGCCAATCTGTAAATTGCCCATCCAACTACCTCATCACCATATTGTTATTTATTTTGCTGCTTTGCACCCCAGTACCGCTACTTGCACACTCATCTTCTGCACATCTTTCACCCCAGTGTTTAATTTGCCATACTGTAATAATTTTGCCACTATGGCCTATTTATTGCCTCACCCCCCTTATCCTACCTCATTTGCACACATTGTATATAGACTTTCTCTATTGTATTATTGACTGTATGTTTGTTTATTCCATGTGTAACTCTGTGTTGTTGTTTGTGTCGCACTGCTTTGCTTTATCTTGGCCAGGTCACAGTTGTAAATGAGAACTTGTTCTCAACTAGCCTACCTGGGTAAATAAAGGTGAAATAAAAAATGTAATAAATCTCCACATGTGTGATTCCCATTGTGAAGCATTGAGGAGGAGGCGTGATGGTGAGCGGGTGCTTTGCTGGTGACACTGTCGTTGATTTATTTAGAATTCAAGGCACACTTAGCCAACATGGCTACCACAGCATTCTGCAGCGATACGCCACCCCACCTTATTTGCTCTTAGTGGGACTATCATATGTTTTACAACAGGACAATGACCCAACACACCTCCAGGCTGTGTAATGTCTGTTTGACCAAGAAGGAGAGTGATGGAGTGCTGCATCAGATGACCTGGCCTCCACAATCACCCGACCTAAACCCAACTGAGATGGTTTGGGATGAGTTGGATCGCAGAGTGAAGGAAAGGTTAACGCTTTTTTGGTTACTACATGATTCCATATGTGTTTGATGTCTTCACTATTATTCTACAATGTAGAAAATAGATTAAAAAAAGAAAAACCCTTGAATGAGTAGGTGTTCTAAAACTTTTGACCGGTAGTGTCTATACAGATGTATGTGGACACCCCTTCAAATTTGTGGATTTGGCTATTTTAGCCACACCCGTTGCTGACAGGTGTATAAAATCGAGCACACAACCATGCAATCTCCATACACAAACATTGGCAGTAGAATGGCCTTACTGAAGATCTCAGTGACATTCAACGTGGGACCGTCATAGATGCTACCTTTCCAACAAGTCAGTTCTTCAAAGTTCTGCCCTGCTAGAGCTGCCCCGGGCAACTGTAAGTGCTGTTATTGTGAAGTGGGAACTTCTAGGAGCAACAACGTCTCAGTGCTGAAGCGTGTAGCGCGTAAAAATCTTCTGTCCTCGGTTGCAACACTCACTACTGAGTTACAAATTGCCTTTGGAAGCAACGTCAGCACAAGAACTGAGCTTCATGAAATTTCCTAGGCCGAGCAGCCGCACACAAGCCTAAGATCACCATGCGCAATGCAAAGTGTCGGCTGGAGTGGTGTAAAGCTCGCCGCCATTGGACTCTGGAGCAGGGAAACGCGTTTTCGGTAGTGATGAATTATGCTTCACCATCTGGCAGTTCGACGGACAAATCTGGGTTTGGAGGATGCCAGGAGAATGCTACCTGCCCGAATGCATAGTGCCAACTGTAATGTTTGGTGGTGGAGGAATAATGGTCTGGGGATGTTTTTCATGATCCCACCTACGCCCCTTTGTTCCAGTGAAAGGGAAGCTTAACCCTACAATGATATTCTAGACGATTCTGTGCTTCGACATTTTTGGCAACAGTTTGGGGAAGGCCCTTTTCCTTTTTCAGCATGACAATGCCCCCGTGCACAAAGCAAGGTACATACAGAAATGGTTTGTAGAGATCGGTGTGGAAGAACTTGACTGGCCTTCATAGAGCCCTGACCTCAACCCCATCAAACACCTTTGGAATGAATTGAAACGCCCGACTGTGAACCAGGCCAAATCGCCCAACAACAGTGCCCGACCTCACTAATGCTCTTGTGGCTCAATGGAAGCAAGTCCCCGCAGCAATGTTCCAACATCTAGTGAAAAGCCTTCCCAGAAGAGTGGAGGATGTTATAGAAGCAAAGGGGAGACCAGCTCCATATTAAAACCCATGATTTTGGAATGAGATTTTTGACGAACACATACTTTTGGTCATGTAATGTATATATTGTCATATTATACATGATGTCAGCAAAGGGATAATTGCTTCATTTATTTCAAGTCATTAGTCAAGTCAAAAAAACATAAGTACGGTAAGGACAAAATGGCAGATAAAAGTATGATAAGGTTGTCTCCTCTTACGGAAAAAACACCTGAATTTCACGTGATCACGTGAAGTGTTCCAAAAACACATGTGATCACGGGATCTTATGTGAAGTTAATGTTGTAACATGTGGTAACATATAACTACACGTGTGAAAACCAGTTAGCTTTTATTCATGGATGCCAAGGGAAGCCAGGCTTCACCTAAGAATTTACCAAAATAAATAAATAAATACATATCTTTCCTTTCTCTGTGGTTCCTTCAATTCGCAAGAGGCTGAATGTTTCTCACCAGAGAAAGCATCCGAGTGAGCAAAACAGAGATCCTCTGTCTATGTAGCTTATCTATCTGATGCTGTGTGGTATGTTATTGATATGATATTGTTGATGCCTGTAGCATTGAATGCAAGGGAAGCCAATGAGCATTTGGCCTCGCTTTTTTTTTTTACCTTTATTTAACTAGGCAAGTCAGTTAAGAACAAATTCTTATTTTCAATGATGGCCTAGGAACAGTGGGTTAACTGCCTTGTTCAGGGGCAAAATGACAGATTTGTACCTTGTCAGCTCGGGGATTTGATCTTGCAAACTTTTGGTTACTAGTCCAACGCTCTAACCACTAGGCTAGGCTTGATAAAAATATTATACAATAACAGCCAATCAGTGTTAATGGCCAATCAGCGTTGAGCTAAACTGAGTCAGCTGTGAATGGTCCTAGCGCACAAAAAAAAGTGGCAAGGAAAACCAGTTTGGATTTGGCTTCACACCACTCACATCACATCAAGCCAAATGTCAATGACAGTAAAAAACTTGAATTGTTGCACCTCGTTGTGTTGTTGATATCAGGTGGCTAGCTAGCTAAAATTGTCACATTCCTAAATTAGCCATGGACTGAGAAGGATTTACTTCTGGTTTTACTTAATTATGCGTACTGGCCAATGATTATAACGGCGATTCTGATCCAAACATAAATTCGTACATTGTTCCCCTGGCCTGAGAGGATGGAAGTTCAAAATGTAGCTAGATGTAAAAGGCTAATGTTAGCTAGCTGGCTAATCGTTGCTCTTGAAAGGAAGTTAGACTAGCGAGCAAGCATTTTAGCCAGGTAGCCTAGGACAACAAAAACTAAAAGCATATACTGAATAACAGAGTCATAGACCATTTTGGCAACATGAAAGAAAGGAGGATGGCATTGGTGTTTCTCCTCAAGTAGGGTGAGTCACCATCTTTTTCAACTTATACACACACACACACACACACACACACACACACACACACACACACACACACACACACACACACACACACACTCACACTCACACTCACACTCACACTCACACCCCCCCTACACACACACACACACACACACACCACACACCCCCCCCCCCCTTGGTGGCCCAACACTCTATTGGTGGCCCAACGCCCTATTGGCGCCCCGCCCGGCGCCCAACGCCCTATTGGAGGCCCAACGCCCTATTGGAGGCCCAACGCCCTATTGGCGGCCCAACGCCCTATTGGCGGCCCAACGCCCTATTGGCGGCCCAACCCCTATTGGCGGCCCAACACCCTATTGGTGGTCTAACGCACTATTAAGACTTTATGTTGATGTTTCTTTAATTTTGGCAGTTACCTGTACCACACACACACATGGACACACACGGACACACACACACACACACGGACACACACACACACACACGGACACACACGGACACACACGGACACACACACACACAGACAGAGAAATCAGTACATAGGAGAGTCACATGATATTTAGTTTACGTTGATCGGACTAAATAGTTTTTGTTATCTTTTAGTTGTCACTGTATTAGACTAAGCAGAGGTATTTAGGTGATGTTGAAATGTTGAAGTTGAAATGGTGCTGGAATAGTAGAGCCAGCTCCAGTTTTCTTTGCGACTTGCGGTAACTCTCCGGTGCTCTAAATCAATAGTTATTTTGTAGTCAGAAAATCTGGGGAACATTAACTTGCCATGCTGTAGGTCATTTAACTGTTTGTTACATTCAACATGCTTTGTGGACTCCACCAGACAGATGTTGCTCTTCGGTTTTGTGATGAAACAAAGGTGTGTTGAATTTATTCTGCCAATGTCTTCTTATTGTCTCACCCTTAGGCATATATATCACAGTCACAAGGCATATGAACTAACAGGTTATAGAGCAAACAACGCAATTATCACAACACATAGGTTGTTCCAGCTTGGATTCCGCAGTGATTTTACACATGCACCGCTACTGGTGAAAATGTGATCCGATGTGAAGTGTTCCAAAAACTCATGTTTTCACATGATTTGTGATTTTCTATATGTGAAATCATGTTTTTTCTGTAAGGGTCCTCAATACTCTGTCATCACTTAGAATCCAGAAGGGGAAAGTTATGAAGCGCTATTATTTGGAATGTATTAACTGCTGATAACTCCATTGAATGAGAATGATGAAAAGTACTGATGGAAAAAGCTGAGAGTCTAAACTTTACTTAAAGGGAAGAAAAGGTCATTTGTATGGTGTGGCCTTTTGCAGTATGCAAATCAAGCACAGCTGAGCACAAAGTGAAATGTCTACTCTGACCTCCTGGTGATCATGTATTGCAGGGTGTGCAGAACCATGCAAGCATACAGTACATTACACTGCTTCGTAAGAATTTAACATTTGATCTAGGACAAAATGGACAATGTAAGGAATACTGAAAATACTGGACAATGTAAGGAATACTGAAAATACTGGACAATGTAAGGAATACTGAAAATACTGGACAATGTAAGGAATACTGGACAATGTAAGGAATACTGCATTTTTTTATTCATCATACATTGACCACACTGCTGTTCTGACACACTGATGCACTGAACCGAACTAAGGTCATCATGGGGGAAATCTACCTCAAAAACACTGATGTAGAAAATCGCTGATCCATATCTTATTTAGCAACTATCTATGCCTTGAACTATCACAGTATTTTAAGTTTGACATTGAATAACGACTTGTCCCTTCAGCCAACAGGATTGCACTGGCTTTACAATGGACTCTTTAGGCATGAGGCTTCCCCTTCGATTTTTCCTCTTATTTTCTGCCCCAAATCACTGTGGCGTAAAAGAGGAGAAGTGTTTCCTCCCACTAAGAGACATGGTGTGATTCCCAGAACAGGAAAGACAGAGGAGTTAAATTTCCCCAGAGGGCCACACACACAGGGGTTCCTCCCCGCTGTCCTGGATCAGAGCTCAGGAGGACAAAATGAAAAAGTCCTCCGTGACCGACAGGCCAATTAAAACCATAGCAACCAATCCTTCCACACGTCACTGGAGGGGAAGTATTCCATGAAACATTGTAGGCTACAACCATATAAATATAATGAATAGCAAGGGCGTCTCCATTCAAGTCAATGATGGCATAATGGGTGGATGGCAGCCATTTTAAGTGTTTCCCATGCCAGGATGTAGATGCAGGAAGTGTACCCTTCAATCTGTGCTGTGATTTGTTGAGTCAACTCAACTGACATTACAAAAAATACATTCCATGTATTCCACATTCCATCAGTTAGCATAATTTGAATGAACATTCTACATTACATTGGCAATCCAGCATAGTCCCAGTTGGTATTAAATAGAAAGTTGCGTCCCCGCCCGCCAGTGGGGAAAACAATCTTTGGTTACCTTGATTACCCAATTGGCTCACAGCAAAAAACGTCACATTTTTCGAACGACAATTTTCTTGTTGTCTGCTTGTTTTAGTCAATTACAAAACCACAGGTAAGAAAAGTACATGTCTAAAGACAACATTGCCTGCTCCCTAGCGTTTTCACCACTTAGAAAAGCGTAATATTGTAGGGCTTCCCTCATTGCCCTTTTCATGATGGCGCTAACATTATCCACGTGAGTGAGTGCGAGCTAGCTACCGACCGGAACATGAACACAACACCAACAACACAAATGGACTATAAAGCTACAAGTAGTGAGTGGAGTTACAAACGGACTATACTAAACAAGTTAAATGTCTTAACTGTGATGAAATGTTTTCCACACACACAGCTACAGTATGTGAAGCCTACTTGGACACTGGGTCCCCACAATTTCCCACCGAATAGCCTGGAGCCACAGGTTTATTCTCGCAGGCTTTATCTATTTCCCTACGTGGGAGCATTGCAAACCGTAGGTCAGATTTTCTTACCTGGTTACATGTACATTGAACAACACAGCAGCTTTTCAGCATGTTCTGTTATTTCTGTATAACAAAAAAAAACGATTTTACAATGGGAAAGAATGTTTGTTTTCCTCAATTTGTGGGTGGGGTCGAGGGGGAATTCCTTATTTGTACGTGAATACCGACTGGGAAATCAGTTGTTATGCAACTGGTGGATCTAATCCTGAATGCTGATTGGTTAAAAGCGCATTCCAGCCGTTGTTTATTCCACAAGTTACCACCGGGTAATATAAACTCAGCAAAAAAAGAAACGGCCCTTTTTCAGGACTCTGTCTTTCAATGATAATTCGTAATCCAAATAACTTCACAGATCTTCATTGTAAAAGGTTTAAACACTGTTTCCCATACTTGTTCAATGAACCATAAACAATTAATGAACATGCACCTGTGGAACGGTCGTTAAGACACTAACAGCTTACAGACAGTAGGCAATTAAGGTCACAGTTATGAAAACTTAGGACACTAAAGAGGCCTTTCTAATTACTCTGAAAAACACCAAAAGAAAGATGCCCAGGGTCCTTGCTCATCTTTGTGAACGTGCCTTAGGCATGCTGCAAGGAGGCATGAGGACTGCAGATGTGGCCAGGGCAATAAATTACAATGTCCGTACTGTGAGATGCCTAAGACGGCACTACAGGGAGACAGGACGAACAGCAGTGATTGTCCTCGCAGTGGCAGACCACGTGTAAGAACACCTGCACAGGACCAAACATCACACCTGCGGGACAGGTACAGGATGGCAACAACAACTGCCCGAGTTACACCAGGAACGCACAATCCCTCCATCAGTGCTCAGACTGTCCTCAATAGGCTGAGAGAGGCTGGACTGAGGGCTTGTAGGCCTGTTGTAAGGCAGATCCTCACCAGACATCACTGTTGCCTATGGGCACAAACCCACCGTCGCTGGACCAGACAGGACTGGCAAAAAGTGCTTTTCACTGACGAGTCGCGGTTTTCTCTCACCAGGGGTGATGGTCTGATTCGCGTTTATCGTCGAAGGAATGAGCGTTACACCGAGGCCTGTACTCTGGAGTGGGATCGATTTGGAGGTGGAGGTCCGTCATGGTCTGGGGCGGTGTGTCATAGCATCATCGGACTGAGCTTGCTGTCATTGCAAGCAATGACAGTGCTGGGCGTTACAGGGAAGACATCCTCCTCTCTCATGTGGTACCCTTCCTGCAGGCTCATCCTGACATGACCCTCCAGCATAACAATGCCACCAGCCATACTGCTCGTTCTGTGCATGATTTCCTGCAAGACAGGAATGTCAATGTTCTTCCATGGCCAGCGAAGAGCCCGGATCTCAATCCCATTGAGCACGTCTGGGACCTGTTGGATCGGAGGGTGAGGGCTAGGGCCATTCCCCCCAGAAATGTCCGGGAACTTGCAGGTGCCTTGGTGGGAGAGTGGGGTAACATCTCACAGCAAGAACTGGCAAATCTGGTGCAGTCCATGAGGAGGAGATGCACTGCAGTACTTAATGCAGCTGGTGGCCACACCAGATACTGACTGTTACTTTTGACCCCCCCCCTTTGATCAGGGATACATTAATCAATTTCTGTTAGTCACATGTCTGTGGAACTTATTCAGTTTATGTCTCAGTTGTTGAAATTTGTTATGTTCATATAAATATTTACCCATGTTAACTTTGCTGAAAATAAACGCAGTTGACAGTGAGAGGACGTTTCTTTTTATGCTGAGATTATGACATTAAAATGCCTATTTCAAATCAAATCAAACTTTATTTGTCACATGAGCCGAATACAACAGGTGTAGACCTTACAGTGAAATGCTTACTTACAAGCCCTTAACCAACAGTGCAGTTCAAGAAGAGTTTGGAACATTTTTACCAAATAAACTAAAGTAAAAAGTAATAAAAAGTAATAAAATAAAAAGTAAATAACAAGAACGAGGCTATATACCATGTTCCATCTGACTCGACTGTCTCATCAGCCCGGGCAGGGAAGTTATAAACTTGATCTCCACTATAAAAATCATCTAGACATTATCTCACACTTCTTTTATACTAGCATTTAGTTTTCAACAGTGGAGATTTGTATAAACCTTGCTGTCTATCTCTCCGACATTTGCAACTTTGTTTCAATATTCAAATTCGATCTCCAACTGTTCCATAGTAATGAACGTGTAGTGGTCGAGAGTCGGGATGAGAGAGAGAGGCAGGCAGCGTTTCTCAGCCAGTCGATATCATGAATCAGCTGGCATCATTTTTATGGATAAATTCAAAGAAATATCAATTTAAAAAAGGTAAAACTATATAAAGTGCAGCTAGTTTGCAGTCTTTCCAGCTTTCCACCTCCTTCCTGAGTGGTATGACGGCTGCGTGGTCCCATGGTGTTTATATTTGCGTACTACTGTTTGTACAGATGAACGTGGTACCTTCAGGCATTTGGAAATTGCTCCCAAGGATGAACCAGACTTGTGGAGGTCTACAATTTTTTTCTGAGGTCTTGGCTGATTTCTTTTGATTTTCCCATGATGTCAATTAAAGAGGCACTGAGTTTGAAGGTAGGCCTTGAAATACATCCACAGGTACACCTCCAATTGACTCAAATTATGTCAATTAGCCTATCAGAAGCTTCTAAAGCCATGACGACATTTTCTGGGATTTTCCATGCTGTTTAAAGGCACAGTCAACTTAGTGTATGTAAACTTCTGACCCACTAGAATTGTGATACAGTGAATTATATGTGAAATAATCTGTCTGTAAACAATTGTTGGAAAAATAACTTGTGTCATGCACAAAGTAGATGTCCTAACCGACCTAACCGACAAACTATAGTTTGTTAACAAGAAATTTGTGGAGTGGTTGAAAAACGAGTTTTAATGACTCCAACCTACAGTAAGTGTATGTAAACTTCCGACTTCAACTGTAAAAGCAATTGTTTTCCCCACAGCAGCCGCAAACTGGATACATTACTGATTAACAAACAAAAGACAGATAAATTATAATAGAAATTGGGACTACAACTCACAGTCATCAATCTTCCTTTTAAACCTTTGTTAATGAGAATAATGTGAGAATTATTAAAATTCAGATGTAGGATCTTAATCTGAGTGAGTTTGCTACAAAGCAGGAAAATAATCCTGGAGCAACAGGAAATGTAAATTATTATGTGGATTATAATTCATGGAAATGTTTGTATGGACTGATACATTTTTCGGAAATAAAATGTATCCTGCAACAGGGTGATCAAAATGAATATCCTACAATGGAATAATTTTCTTCTGAGATGACGGATGGTCTTCAAGTGTCTCTGGTTCAGGATGGAAAGCTCCGTGGATGTGATTGGTCTACATACGTTCACAATGTATGCACTCACTAGCCTATTGTAAATCGTTCTGGATAAGAGTGTCTGCTAAATTACAAAACATTTGAAAGTAAAAATGTAAATACACCCCGGCCCACATTCCTGTAAAGACTGAGGTATGAATTGGGACCTCATGATTAAGTGGGAAGGCGTGAATGAAAGGACAAAGGGATATTTATGAGTGTACGGATGTTGACTCAAATGAATGGGCTGTCGCAGATGTTCTGCCAGAGGTAATTAAATTAATCATCTGGAATATTCTCATTGTTGCTTTTGTGTCTACCCCTCATCCTTCATCCAATGGCTATATTTAAAAAATAAAATAAAATTTTTTTCCTTTATTTGGTCCCGTGTGGCTCAGTCGGTAGAGCATGGTGTTTGCAGCGCCAGGGTTGTGGGTTCGATTCCCACGGGGGACCCGTACGGAGAAGAGAAAAAAAAGTATGAAATGTATGCATTCACTACTGTAAGTCGCTCTGGATAAGAGCGTCTGCTAAATGACTGAAATGTTAAAATTTAACTAGGCAAGTCAGATAAGACCAAATTCTTATTTACAATGACGGTCTAACCCTGCCAAACCCGGACAACGCTGTGCCAATTGTGGGCCAATTATATCTAAGGTGTCCTGTTTCTTCGTTCATTTCTAAACAACATGATGGAAACAGTGTCGTGGAATTTGCATTTTAATGAATAAAAGTGGCAAATGAGGGTAAATTAGTCATTTCTGACTGCCTAGTATGGGACTATAAATAAAGCATTTTCAGAATTGTAAATAAAGCAATTGTTGTTAGCTGTGGGTGAGAAAAAAACTTTTATTTTTACATTACTAGTTAATGTTGGTGTCTTCTGGTGCCCTGCGCCCAAGGGAATACCTTTTATTACAGTTCCAAACATAATAATGGGTTGACAGAGCTTTGTGAACAAATTGTACACTGACGGTATAGTCACAAAGAAACAATGAATAAACATATATAGACACTTGACAACAAACTGATTATTATCTCGTTTTGATTGAAAACAGTTTAATAACCCATGTTTCTATGACCCATGTCTCCACAACCCATGTCTCCACAACCCATGTCTCCACAACACGTCTCCATAGCCCATTTCTCTATAAACCATGTCTCCACAACCCATGTCTCCACAACACGTCTCCATAACCCATGTCTCCACAACACATGTCTCCACAACACATGTCTCCACAACACGTCTCCATAACCCATGTCTCTATAAACCATGTTTCCACAACCCATGTCCTCCACAACCCATGTCTCCATAAACCATGTCTCCATAACCCATGTCACTATAACCCATGTCTCCATAACCCATGTCTCTACAACCCATGCCTCCATAACCCATGTATCCATAACCCATGTCTCTACAACCCATGTCTCTATAACCCATGTCTCTACAACCCATGTTCCATAACCCATGTCTCTACAACCATGTCTCTATAACCCATGTCTCTACAGCCCATGATTCCATAACCCATGTCTATATAACCCATGTCTCTACAACCCATGTCTCTATAACCCATGTCTCTACAACCCATGTCTCCATAACCCATGTCTCTACAACCCATGTCTCTATAACCCATGTCTCTACAACCCATGTCTCCATAACCCATGTCTCTATAAACCATGTCTCTATAACCCATGTCTCTATAACCCATGTCTCCATAACCCATGTATCCATAACCCATGTCTCTTTAACCCATGTCTCTACAACCCATGTTCCATAACCCATGTCTCTACAACCATGTCTTTATAACCCATGTCTCTACAACCCATGTCTCCATAACCAATGTCTCTATAACCCATGTCTCTATAACCCATGTCTCTACAACCCATGTCTCCATAACCCATGTCTCTATAACCCATGTCTCTATAACCCATGTCTCTACAACCCATGTCTCTATAACCCATGTTCTACAACCCATGATGACATAACCCATGTCTCTATTACCCATGTCTCTACAACCCATGTCTCCATAACCCATGTCTCTATAACCCATGTCTCCATAACCCATGTCTCCATACCCCATGTCTCTATAACCCATGTCTCTACAACCCATGTCTCCATAACCCATGTCTCCATAACCCATGTCTCCATAACCCATGTCCTCATAACCCATGTCTCCATAACCCATGTCTCTATAAACCATGTCTCTATAACCCATGTCTCTACAACCCATGATGACATAACCCATGTCTCTATTACCCATGTCTCTATAACCCATGTCTCTACAACCCATGTCTCTATAACCCATGTCTCTACAACCCATTTCTCCATAACCCATGTCTCTACAACCCATGTCTCTATAACCCATGTCTCTACAACCCATGTCTCCATAACCCATGTCTCTATAAACCATGTCTCTATAACCCATGTCTCTACAACCCATGTCTCCATAACCCATGTCTCCATAACCCATGTCTCTATAACCCATGTCTCCATAACCCATGTATCCATAACCCATGTCTCTATAACCCATGTCTCTACAACCCATGTTCCATAACCCATGTCTCTACAACCATGTCTCTATAACCCATGTCTCTACAACCCATGTCTCCATACCCAATGTCTCTATAACCCATGTCTCTACAACCCATGTCTCTATAACCCATGTCTCTATAACCCATGTCTCTATAACCCATGTCTCTACAACCCATGTCTCTATAACCCATGTTCTACAACCCATGATGACATAACCCATGTCTCTATTACCCATGTCTCTATAACCCATGTCTCTACAACCCATGTCTCTATAACCCATGTCTCTACAACCCATGTCTCCATAACCCATGTCTCTACAACCCATGTCTCTATAACCCATGTCTCCATAACCCATGTCTCCATAACCCATGTCTCTATAACCCATGTCCCTACAACTCATGTCTCCATAACCCATGTCTCTATAACCCATGTCTCTATAACCCATGTCTCTATAACCCATGTCTCTACAACCCATGTCTCCATTACCCATGTCTCTATTACCCATGTCTCTATAACCCATGTCTCTAAAACCCATGTCTCTATAACCCATGTCTCTACAACCCATATCTCCATAACCCATGTCTCTACAACCCATGTCTCTATAACCCATGTCTCCATAACCCATGTCTCCATAACCCATGTCTCTATACCCATGTCTCTACAACCCATGTCTCCATAACCCATGTCTCCATAACCCATGTCTCCATAACCCATGTCCTCATAACCCATGTCTCCATAACCCATGTCTCTATAACCCATGTCTCTATAACCCATGTCTCTACAACCCATGTCTCTATAACCCATGTCTCTACAACCCATGATGACATAACCCATGTCTCTATTACACATGTCTCTATAACCCATGTCTCTACAACCCATGTCTCCATAACCCATGTCTCCATAACCCATGTCTCCATAACCCATGTCCTCATAACCCATGTCTCCATAACCCATGTCTCTATAACCCATGTCTCCATAACCCATGTATCCATAACCCATGTCTCTATAACCCATGTCTCTACAACCCATGTTCCATAACCCATGTCTCTACAACCACGTCTCTATAACCCATGTCTCTACAACCCATGTCTCCATAACCCATGTCTCTATAACCCATGTCTCTACAACCCATGTCTCTACAACCCATGTCTCTATAACCCATGTCTCTACAACCCATGTCTCCATAACCCATGTCTCTATAACCCATGTCTCTATAACCCATGTCTCTACAACCCATGTCTCTATAACCCATGTCTCTACAACCCATGATGACATAACCCATGTCTCTATTACCCATGTCTCTATAACCCATGTCTCTACAACCCATGTATCTATAACCCATGTCTCTACAACCCATGTCTCCATAACCCATGTCTCTACAACCCATGTCTCTATAACCCATGTCTCTATAACCCATGTCTCTACAACCCATGATTACATAACCCATGTCTCTATAACCCATGTCTCCATAACCCATGTCTCTACAACCCATGATTCCATAACCCATGTCTCTATAAACCATGTTTCCACAACCCATGTCTCCATAACCCATGTCTCCATAACCCATGTCTCTATAACCCATGTCTCTATAACCCATGTCTCCATAACCCATGTCTCCATAAGCCATGTCTCTACAACCCATGGCTCTACAACCCATGTCTCTATAAACCATGTCTCTACAACCCATGATTACATAACCCATGTCTCTATAACCCATGTCTCCATAACCCATGTCTCCATAACCCATGTCTCCATAAGCCATGTCTCCATAAGCCATGTCTCTACAACCCATGGCTCTACAACCCATGTCTCCATAACCCATGTCTCCATAACCCTTGTCTCTACAACCCATGTCTCTATAACCCATGTCTCTATGAGGCCTCTGCCCTTGAAATCACATTACATTTGTCCATTTTCATCACCCCTTCCTAGACATGTAAGATCATATGTGGACTGTCACAATTTATTTTGTCTGGTACAAGAAGCGTATTGCTGGGAGACATGGGTTGGTAAAGAACAGACAGTGAAGTGGTTCACAGCATCAAAAGGTATCTGTCCTAAAGAAGCCCGCTTTAGAAGGATATTATTTACATCTGTGAAACATAAACACTTACTTACTTTATATCTTACTGCTAGAACGGAGCATTTAAGCTCAATTAAAATTCACATACACTAGTTTGTTGTAACAGGGTCTCCAAAACATTCTATGCCACACAGTTGCAGCATTTATATACATGGGCACACAGTAAGTGATAGTGATGGGCGAAAAAATCGATACAGTTACATATCGGGATGTATTGTATCGTTTTGACATTATCGGAATATTATTTTTGCCCTGGTTGCCTGTACTTGCACCAAAACAACAGTATTTTTACTTCTGTAGTTTGTTTTCCATCTTTTTAAATAGGGAGCCAATTTCTTTTCAACAATTTTATTTCCATGACTGATCAAAACTTGTTTTCTCATGTCTCTCTCTTGTCCCTCTGCAGCAGACATATAGTGAACAATGTGTTTGGAACATCGAATCGCAATACATATAGAATTGTGAGAATCGTAAGAATCGTAATACATATTGTATCTGCACCTAAGTATCGTGAGGTCCCTGGCAAATCCCAGCCCTAGTTAATGAATGTATCAGTGAGTGATTGTATTGAAGTGATAACCATGGCAGTTCATGTCTAGAACACAAGTGCACTGCTTCACTATGCATTACCATCACATTGGATAGAATATAGGCTAAGATTAGGAATTTAGAATCGTCTGGCCCTGATGTGGTATAGTAATATTGATTCCATCAATACATGGATTGATTCAACTAAACTCTGAACTACTCAACTTCCTGTGACTCTGACTCATCGGCCACTGATGTACAGTTTGATGAATGACGCTTTGGTCCGTACACTGGCTACTTTATTGAATTTGCTGTGTAGCCTACAGCGATGATTGGTTGATTGTGTTTACAATGTCACCTGACATGGCTGGAATGATTAATCATTATGGCACATGCGTATCCATACAGTGAGGGAAAAAAGTATTTGATCCCTTGCTGATTTTGTATGTTTGCCCACTGACAAAGAAATTATCAGTCTATAATATTAATGGTAGGTTTATTTGAACAGTGAGAGACAGAATAACAACAACAAAAAATCCAGAAAAACCCATGTCAAAAATGTTACAAATTGATTTGCATTTTAATGAGGGAAATAAGTATTTGACCCCCTCTCAATCAGAAAGATTTCTGGCTCCCAAGTGTCTTTTATACAGGTAACGAGCTGAGAATAGGAGCACACTCTTAAAGGGAGTGCTCCTAATCTCAGTTTGTTACCTGTATAAAAGACACCTGTCCACAGAAGCAATCAATCAATCAGATTCCAAACTCTCCACCATGACCAAGACCAAAGAGCTCTCCAAGGATGTCAGGGACAAGATTGTAGACATACACAAGGCTGGAATGGGCTACAAGACCATCGCCAAGCAGCTTGGTGAGAAGATGACAACAGTTGGTGCGATTATTCGCAAATGGAAGAAACACAAATTACATTTACATTTACATTTACATTTACATTACATTTACATTACATTTACAACAGACAAATGAACTGTCAATCTCCCTCGGCCTGGGGCTCCATGCAAGATCTCACCTTGTGGAGTTGCAATGATCATGAGAACGGTGAGGAATCAGCCCAGAACTACACGGGAGGATCTTGTCAATGATTTCAAGGCAGCTGGGACCATAGTCACCAAGAAAACAATTGGTAACACACTACGCCGTGAAGGACTGAAATCCTGCAGCGCCCGCAAGGTCCCCCTGCTCAAGAAAGCACATATATATGCCTGTCTGAAGTTTGCCAATGAACATCTGAATGATT
Source organism: Salmo salar (assembly GCF_965601325.2). Taxonomy (NCBI): domain Eukaryota; kingdom Metazoa; phylum Chordata; class Actinopteri; order Salmoniformes; family Salmonidae; genus Salmo; species Salmo salar. The sequence continues at coordinate 83,322,224 of NC_138294.1, read as the reverse complement.
CAGAGGACAACTGGGTGAAAGTGTTGTGGTCAGATGAGACAAAAATGGAGCTCTTTGGCATGAACTCAACTCACCGTGTTTGGAGGAGGAGGAATGCCGCCTATGACCCCAAGAACACCATCCCCACCGTCAAACATGGAGGTGGAAAAATTGTCCTTTGGGGGTGTTTTTCTGCTAAGGGGACAGGGAAACTTCACCGCATCAAAGGGACGATGGACGGGGCCATGTACCGTCAAATCTTGGGTGAGAACCTCCTTCCCTCAGCCAGGGCATTGAAAATGGGTCGTGGATGGGTATTCCAGCATGACAATGACCCATAACACATGGCCAAGGCAACAAAGGAGTGGCTCAAGAAGAAGCACATTAAGGTCCTGGAGTGGCCTAGCCAGTCTCCAGACCTTAATCCCATAGAAAATCTATGGAGGGAGCTGAAGGTTCGAGTTGCCAAACGTCAGCCTCGAAACCTTAATGACTTGGAGAAGATCTGCAAAGAGGAGTGGGACAAAGTCCCTCCTGAAATGTGTGCAAACTTGGTGGCCAACTACAAGAAACGTCTGACCTCTGATTGCCAACAAGGGTTTTGCCACCAAGTACTAAGTCATGTTTTGCAGAGGGGTCAAATACATATTTCCCTCATTAAAATGCAAATCAATTTATAACATTTTTGACATGTGTTTTTCTGGATTTTTTAGTTGTTATTCTGTCTCTCACTGTTCAAATAAACCTACCATTAAACTTATAGAGTGATCATATCTTTGTCAGTGGGAAAACGTACAAAATCAGCAAGGGATCAAATACTTTTTTCCCTCACTGTATGAGGCAACTATATTCCAATCAAATACAATTTTATTCGTCACATGATTCGTAAACAACAGATGTAGACTAACAGTGAAATGTTTACTTACGGGCCCTTCTCAGCAATGCCGATGTAAAGTAGAGAAATAGAAAAGTAAAACAGGTAATAATGAAAGTAATAATAAATACATGAGTAATGATAACTTGTCTATATACACGAGGTACTAGTACCGAGTCAATGTGCAGGAGTACAAAGTAATTGAGGTAGATATGTACATACACTGTAGGTAGGGATAAAGTGACTAGGCAACAGGATAGATAGTAAACAGTAGCAGCAGCGTATGTGATGAGAGTTAGTGCAAAAAGGGTCAATGCAGATAATCCGGGTAGCTATTGGTTAACTATTTAACTAACTATTTAGCCGTCTCATGACTTAGGGATAGAAGCTGTTCAGGGTCCTGTTGGTTCCACTTGCTGTGCAGTAGCAGAGAGAACAGAGAACGGAGCTCGGCCCGAGAGAGGTACAGGGCACTACCCTCTGTAGCGCCTTGCGGTCGGATGCCAAGCAGTGTCCGTAACAAGCGGTGATGCAGCCAGTCAAGATGCTCTCAATGGTGCAACTGCAGACATTTTTGAGGATCTGAGGGCCCATGCAGAATCTTTTCAGCCTCCTGAGGAGGAAGAGGCGTTGTCTGGCCTTCTTCGCGACTGTGTTGGTGTGTGTGGACCATGATCATTTCTCAGTGATGTGGACACCGAGGAACTTGAAGCTATCGACCAACTCCACTAAAGCCCTGTCAATGTGGATGGGGGCACTCCGTTCCCTGTGGTCCAAGATATCCTCCTTTGTCATACCTGTTTGATAGGGTAGAAACTCTGCTCACGTAACATAGAAATGCCATTCACAATTCATGGCTCTTCAATATTCAAATAGGGCATGAAAATGCATCGGTTCCAATACAATTACCAGAAATATCCATGCATATGCAGACATTTATATGACACCTAGATACCTGATTGGACTCCTACTATAATCTCTCTACAGAGCACCACTGAAACCTGATAGACAGTAACACACGTCCTTGGACATAAAGTACAGGAACATGTTCATTGTTGTTTAACATGTGTGTGTTACCATGACAGCATGTGACATTTACCAGAATAAAATAAAGTGGAGGGATACTACTGTGTGTGTGTGTGTGTGTGTGGTGTGTGTGTGTGTTGCGTGCGTGCGTGTGTGCATGTGTGTGTGTGTGTGTGTGTGTGTGTGTGTGTGTGTGTTGCGTGCGTGCGTGCGTGCATGTGTGTGTGTGTGTGTGTGTGTGTGTGTGTGTGTGTGTGTGTGTGTGTGTGTGTGTGTGTGTGTGTGTGTGTGTGGTACAGGTAACTGCCAAAATAAAGGAAACACCAACATAAAGTTTTAATAGGGCGTTGGGACACCAATAGGGAGTTGGGCCACCAACAGGGCGTTGGGCCGCCAATAGGGTGTTGGGACACCAATAGGGCGTTGGGCCACCATAAGCCAGAACAGCTTCAATGTATCTTACCATACATTCTACAAGTGTCTGGAACTCTATTGGAGGAATTCTTACACAAGAAATTCCATAATTTTGTGTTTAGTTGATGGTGGTGGAAAACTCTGTCTCCCATAAGTGTTCAATTGGGTTGAGATCTGGTGACTGAGACACATACACCCTTTAAACCCCCTATGAGAGAAAGAGAGAGAGAGATATTTAGGAGAACATCAGAAACAGCTTGGTTTCTTTGGCCTACAGGCTACAGGTTTGATTGCCATATGGCTGTGTGCTATGTACAGTATTGAATATTCCATATGGAAAGCATATCTCGTTCCAGAGTTTATGCAGCAAAGTGCAAGTGCCTTGGAAATGCTGACGTGATTACTTCCAGTCCAGTGGTTCAGAGATCAGAGTGCCCTTTGCAGTGCTCAACCTGAGGGTAACGTGATGTCATGATGTCTTAAGCCCTGTTTATAGCTGGTGCTAACATGGGTCATTTGTCCTGATCTTGTCTACATTCTGATTGTGTCCACATTTCCAGAAATGTTTCTACACATGCTATTAAATGTGTCTGTTATCCGTCCACTGTGTCTGCATTGTGACCAGATTTCCTGGTCCCTTTCAAATTATTTCACAGCTATTCTTTCAAAATAATATTTGTTTATTTATTGTAAGACACATATTGATGTAATCAGTCAATTTTGCCACCTGTTAATAATGATAATTTAAATGGTTTCTCTGTCCAGATATGTCTACACTTGTAAGATATCCAGACACAATGCGTGTCTGGCTACCTCCGGAGGTGGGCAGGAAGATCTGATCACAATCAGATCACAATGTGTATTTTGATTGTCTACACGTGTCTAAAAATGTGGGCACAATCAGAACAAGATGACAAGACAAAGGATGCAAGTTATAACCAGGTATAAACGGGGCAAGTGATGTCAGGACAAGAAGAGATTAAAGACAGTCAAACGGAGGATTAACAACCTTATCGTTTTAATCGACAGATACTTTAGCTGTTCAGAAATACCAGTCAAAGAGCTAACCCAGATATGCTTAAAAAAGCTATTTATTTTTGCTGCAAATAAGGGTTTATATTTGTCACCAGATGGTGCAAATTCAAATCTATTTTAGGACGGTGCTTCTAGGCTGGAACCAAGGCATAAGAACTATGTATCAGGAGCAACAAGCTTGCTTTGATAAGCATGAAAAACATGCTGTACTTTTTAAATGCGAAGCGGGCTTCACAGAGGTTTAGCTCACTGACAGATTATGTCTCTCTTGTTACATTTTTTTGGACACACACACACACACAGATATTTATAGTCGCAGACTGATATTTTCTAGTTGCAGCTAAATCCCACTGATTATAGGAAGCCTGTTCTGTTCAACATGCATGATGCACTGAACAGGATATTGCTATGCTACAGATCCACTGCAGGTTTGATAGACACAGTCATGAGAGAAAGGGGATAGTCATGCATTTCCATGGATTATCACACTTTACACAACTGTGATCAAGCTGGGAGAAGACACCACTCTTAACCCCCCTCACCAATCTATCACAGCAATCTTATTCAATCACATTATGATACTCTTACAGATGTAGGATTTTAATTTGATCGCCCTGTTGCAGGGGAACTTTCCTGCAATGCAGGAAACTTGTAGTGTCTTTGAGTTTTAAAAAGGCTTCTGAAGTTTGGAATTTCCACTTTGGAATTTCAGACTTGATTTTCCCTTACGAAAAAAGTATCAACCCCTACAATAATGTCCATTAATTATAATCCACATAATAATTCACATTTCCTGTTGCTGCAGGATTCTTTTCATGCTGTAGCAAACTGTCAAACTGTAAGCAGAAAAAAAACGGCACTGATTACAATCTTTGGAGTACTGTCAGAGAGACTTAGGTCCTACTGGCTACTAGCTGACGGTTTAGCTCACTGTGGTTATCTACGCTGCAGACCGGGGCTCTGGTTGATGTCTCATCCATGCTTGGATACCAGGCTTCTACTATCTTGCTTCTCCCAGAATAGGCTCTCGTCAACAGACATACGCAACATTAATGGTATAGTAACGTATGTCAACAGAGTGTGGGATGCGGCGAATAATGAGGAACAATTGTTCTGGTGCGCAGATTTTTCTTCACTGATTTTTTTGGCCAAATTAAATTTTGCAGGTGGGCGCAGCTTTTGAAAATACGGAAGGGGAGTGGCCATTTGGCTCATAGACTTGCAGGGAGAGGGGTGTGGAGATACCGTCCCTGCTTCTGCCACTTGTTCGAGTTTCATTTCTCAGTATGTGGCAGGGAGGGGTATGGCAGTCCAAGGCTCTGGTGACCTGCCATGGTATCTAAGTGGCCATCCCGGGCTAAACTGGGGCTTGTATTCCACAAAGCACTCCATTTACCTCTCCTATCCTGACAAGTCCCCAAAGGTCCATGACCCCTATCAACCAGCCACTTACATTTCTGTCACACCTGTCGGTCTGTGGGAGATACGGACAGTCATTGCATAATATTGACCTCTTTGTCTGTGACCCCCACTGGGCTTCAGCAGTCCCATGGTTGTATTTGGATCACAGTTCCTGCCATTATACACTTTCAGAAAAAAGGGTTCTAAAAGGGTTCTTCGGCTGTCGCCATAGGAGAACCCTTTTTGGTTCCAGATACAACCCATGTAGAATCTATGTAGAATCCATGTAGAAGACTCTGTAGAAAGGGTTCTACATGGAACCCCAAAGTGTTTGACCTGGAACCTAAAAAGGTTATTCAAAGGGTTCTTCTATGGGGACAGCTGAAGAACCATTAAAGGTTCTAGATAGCACATTTATTTTCTAATTGTGTCGTATACGTACACATGGATTGTGTGGAATATTCACAAGAACATTGACAAGATCAAGGTCTGTTCCTAGTAATAAAATATACAATGATGCTGTTTATTATATGTTGTCAGTAAGTGTATTTTTACATAAGTAATGTAATGCAATATACCATATGTTAATGAAGTCTAAAAAACAGAAAAGGTATATGTGAACATCCACAATTTGAAAATGTATGGATATCAGATACAGAGACTGAATACGTATGTCACGGCTGTCGAAAGGAGCAGACCAAAGCGCGGCGTGTTGAGTGCTCATGATATTCTTTAATGAAAACGAAACACTTTTAGAAAGAAACAAAACGACAGCAAACAGTTCCGTCAGGCAACAGACAACAAAACGGAAAACAACTACTCACAAAACACAATAGAAAAAAAAACCAACTTAAATATGATCTCCAATTAGAGTAAATGAGGACCAGCTGTCTCCAATTGGAGATCAACCCAAAAAACAACAACATAGAAATAGAAACCTAGAATATAACATAGAAATAGAAAACATAGAAAACCACCCAAAAACACCCCCTGTCACGCCCTGACCTACTCTACTATAGAAAATGACATCTTACAAGGGTCAGGACATGACAACATATCTGTTCGTCACCTTGTTTGTAGAAGAGTGTAATTATGTATGGTCTGTAGCAGGCAGGGGTAAATTGGCATTCACTAAAATAATCTGAACTTTAACCCTGTTCAGCTGTCTCACAGTATGCCACCAATAGTTGCATGTCTGGATTTCAATAAGCAGTGAAAACACATACTGTACATACAGTACAGTACATACAGTACAGTACATACCGTACATAAAGTAAATACGGTAGAGTGCATACAGTACAGTAAAGTACATACAGTACATACAGTACAGTACATAGAGTACATAAAGTAAATAGAGTAGAGTACATACAGTACAGTACAGTAAAGTACATACAGTACAGTACATAGAGTACAGTACAGTACTTTTTTTCAGACCAGATCTACCTCATATTAATTCCATATCTACCTCATATTCATTCCATAACAACCTCATATTCAGACCAGATCTACCTCATATTGATACAGTGCAATAAGCAGCAATAGATAACAGCAAATAAGAGATGTCGTCACGTACAGGTAATCAAAATATGCCCTATATATTCCGAAATCAAATGTTATGGGGAATGCATTGAGTACATGTATTCTTCTATGCCAATGATTGAAGTAGGTAACATGCCAAGTTGCACCCGCTGCCCTGCCTGCTTGTCATCAGCGTTGTGCGAGCGAGGCTCTGTGCTCTAGCTGGCCTCTAGGGAGGCCTCCTCTAACATCGTGTACAGACAGGGCGAGGCAAACCGGGCTAAATCCTTCCAATGCCCCAGTGGGGTCAGAGGAAGTTTCACCACCCAGTCCGCCTGCCCTCTGTCTCTGTGTCCTCTCTCTCTGTGTCTCTCTGTGTGTCTGTATCTCTGTGTGTCTCTCTGTGTCTCTTATGTGTCTCTGTGTCTCTCTGTGTGTCTGTGTCTCTGTGTGTCTCTGTGTCTCTGTGTGTCTCTGTGTCTCTCTGTGTCTCTCTGTGTCTCTATGTGTCTCTGTGTCTCTCTGTGTCTCTCTGTGTCTCTGTGTGTCTGTCTCTCTGTGTCTCTGTGTGTCTGTGTCTCTCTGTGTCTCTCTGTGTCTCTGTGTGTCTCTGTGTCTCTCTGTGTGTCTGTGTCTCTGTGTGTCTCTGTGTCTCTCTGTGTCTCTGTGTGTCTCTGTGTCTCTCTGTGTCTCTCTGTGTGTCTGTGTGTCTGTGTCTCTCTGTGTCTCTCTGTGTCTCTGTGTGTCTCTGTGTCTCTGTGTGTCTCTGTGTCTCTCTGTGTCTCTCTGTGTCTCTCTGTGTGTCTCTGTGTCTCTGTGTGTCTCTGTGTGTCTGTGTCTCTGTGTCTCTCTGTGTGCTGGCTCTGTGTGTCTCTGTGTCTCTCTGTGGGTCTCTGTGTCTCTCTGTGTCTCTCTGTGTCTCTCTGTGTCTCTCTGTGTGTCTGTGTCTCTGTGTGTCTCTGTGTCTCTCTGTGTCTCTGTGTGTCTCTGTGTGTCTCTGTGTCTCTCTGTGGGTCTCTGTGTCTCTCTGTGTCTCTCTGTGTCTCTCTGTGTCTCTGTGTGTCTCTGTGTCTCTCTGTGTCTCTCTGTGTGTTTGTGTCTCTGTGTGTCTGTGTCTCTCTGTGTCTCTGTGTGTCTCTCTGTGTCTCTCTGTGGGTCTCTGTCTCTGGTCCAACCGTCTGTCGCCTGCTGCATGATTTGTTGGTACTGACATGTGAAACCCTCAAATGCGTCACAAATGCCATGCTATTTCCTGCTTTTCACCAGAACCCTAGTCAAAAGCCTTTTGGGACACAACCCGTCTGCATTCTAAATCAGCGCTCCAGTACACTACTCTCTACACTACTCTCTACACTACTCTCTACACTACTCTCTACATTACTCTCTACACTACTCTGTACACTACTCTGTACACTACTCTCTACACTACTCTCTACACTACTCTCTACACTACTCTCTACACTACTCTCTACTCTACTCTCTACACTACTCTCTACACTACTCTCTACACTACTCTCTACTCTACTCTCTACACTACTCTCTACACTACTCTCTACACTACTCTCTACACTACTCTCTACTCTACTCTCTACTCTCTACACTACTATCTACACTACTCTCTACACTACTCTCTACACTACTCTCTACACTACTCTCTACTCTACTCTCTACTCTCTACACTACTATCTACACTACTCTCTACACTACTCTCTACATTACTCTCTACACTACTCTGTACACTACTCTGTACACTACTCTCTACACTACTCTCTACACTACTCTCTACACTACTCTCTACTCTACTCTCTACACTACTCTCTACACTACTCTCTACACTACTCTCTACACTACTCTCTACACTACTCTCTACTCTACTCTCTACACTACTCTCTACACTACTCTCTACACTACTCTCTACACTACTCTCTACTCTACTCTCTACTCTCTACACTACTCTCTACACTACTCTCTACACTACTCTCTACTCTACTCTCTACACTACTCTCTACACTACTCTCTACACTACTCTCTACTCTACTCTCTACTCTCTACACTACTATCTACACTACTCTCTACACTACTATCTACACTACTCTCTACACTACTCTCCTGAGCTGAGGAAATTAACATGCTGGCTGTCTGACATTTTCTCCATTAGTGTCTTTGCTGGCAGACTACAGACTCTACAGACTCAAAGGGGTAACTGATGCTGCTTACACCTCCAGTTGACATTGCAATTTTTTTTACGGCTGATATGGTGACAGCATCCATGCCGTGAGCGCAATTAGTGCACCTTGGCTTGTTAATGTTTTAAACATAAATTCTCTTAACTATCTTCCGTAATGATGGTGCCATATTTTACCTCTGCTGGCTACTTTGTGTACATATTACACAATGATTCATCAATATGGCACACAATTGATTATGCATTTAGGGAGTTCTCAATGATATCAATACATTGACAAAAATGCCCAAAGGTTATTAAGACAGATTTCCTGTTCGCTGCAGTTTCAAGGATGAAAATGTAGGATACTTTAGTGCAGCTACAAACTGTATATAATTACACCAAGTGCATATTCTTCTCATAGCTTACATTCTGGTAAGCTGTGAGGGGTTTAACATGATTGTTTTGAGATAATGTCCATTTCATTTCAAACAGCAGCAGTGTTTGAATGCACTCATCCCACCTGGAGTAAAGTAGTTGGGACATTGAGAAGGCACTTTCAACACTGAATTATTCATCTCAAAGTCACATGAACAAATCAGGTATCGCCTGGTGAGGGACAACTACATTACACAGGAGGAGTGGCGAAAGCAAACGATTTCTCAAATAGCTTTGTTACGTAAGCCCAACGAATATACTTGAACTTGCTGACAAGGTCATCTAGGCTTGTGTAAAGGTCTAGGGCCTGGAGTCCTGAGATGAGTTTAGTCAATGTGAATGATGCACGACAGTGATGCTCAAGGCACCACGTCAGCCTGACCAAGGGTTCACACAGCACTAGAACATTTCCTGTCTGACATTAAACTGTACATGTATATTTAAGACATGCAGTTACACAGACATCGACAAACTGTCTACTTAATGGGAGTTTCAGATCATTTGACAAACTGTCTACTTAAAGGGAGTTTCAGATCATTTGACAAACTTGTCTACTTAAAGGGAGTTTCAGATCATTTGACAAACTTGTCTACTTAAAGGGAGTTTCAGATCATTTGGCATCATCTTTAGAACATAGCGACCATGCGAATGATAGTGGAAAAACAATAACAAAGTCCTCTGGGGTGGTGATGTAATGTAATTATATCAAATGAAGTGTTGGGCCCAGGGGGGCAGCGGTGCTCCTCTCCTCCTCTCTTCCTCTCCTTTTCTCCTCTCTTCCTCTCCTACTTTCCTCTCTTCCTCTCCTACTCTCCTCTCTTCCTCTTCACTCTTTTTCTCCTCCTGCTCTCCTCTCTTCCTCTCCTCCTCTCTTCCCCTCCTCTCTTCCTCTCCTCCTCTGTTCCTCTCTTCCTCTCCTCATTTCCTCTCTTCCTCTCCTCTCTTCCTCTCCTCCTCTCCTCTCTTCCTCTCCTCCGTTCCTCTCCTTCTCTCCTCTCCTCTGATTCAGAGGGGTTGGGTTAAATGTGGAAGACACATTTCAGTTGAAGGCATTCAGTTGTACAACCGACTAGGTATCCCCCTTTCCCTTTCCTTTCCTTCTCTCCTCTCTTCCTCTCTTCCTCCCCTCTCCTCCTCTCCTCTCTTCCTCTCTTCCTCTCCTCTCTTCCTCTCCTCTCCTCCTCTCCCCTCTTCCTCTCCTCTCTTCCTCTCCTCCTATCCTCTCTTCCTTTCTTCCTCTCCCCCTCTCCTCTCTTCCTCTCCTCCTCTCCTCTCCTCTCTTCCTCTCTTCTCTTCCTTTCCTCTCTTCCTCTCCTCTCCTCCTTTCCTCTCTTCCTCTCCTTTCTTCCTCTCGTCCTCTCCTCTCTTCCTCTCCTCCTTTCTTTTTCTCCTCTCTTCCTCTCCTCTCTTCCTCTCCTCCTCTCCTCTCTTCCTCTCTTTTCCTCTTCTCTCCTATTCTCACCACTCTCCTCTCCCCTTCTCTCATTTTATTTCCTCTCCTCACCACAGTGTAAATATAGTGACTGTCCGTGATTCAACAGAAAGCATTTTTCTGTCTGAGAGGATGATAATCCGTCTGATAATCCTTCCTTCTGACATGAACCATACTCTTGGGCAAACTAATATGCACAAATGATCATGCTGTGCAGCAATGCAAATGCCATTTTCCTCCTGAGTCACACTATTCATTGGTCATTAAGATATTACTGTAGCTTCGGGGCCATGTGTGTTAAAAGGGGATGTCCAACCCAGAGAGCTTAATCCTACAGATGTAGGATTTTAATTTGAGCCAGTTTGCTACAACAGGAAGATTATTCTGCAGCAACAGGAAATGTGAACGATTATGTGTTTTACCATTAATGGACATTTTTGTAGGGGAAAATCAAGTCAGAAATTTCAAAGTGGAATTCACAAACTTCAGAAGCCTATTTAAACCTCAAATACAATACAAGTTAACATTTAACCTGTTATGGATAGGGGGCAGTATTTTCACAGCCGGATAAAAAACGTACCCGATTTAATCTGATTATTACTCCTGCCCAGAAACTAGAATATGCATATAATTATTGGCTTTGGAAAGAAAACACTCCAAAGTTTCTAAAACTGTTTGAATGGTGTCTGTGAGTATAACAGAACTCATTTGGCAGGCCAAAACCTGAGAAGATTCTGCACAGGAAGTACCCTGTCTGACCATTTCTTGGCCTTCTTTGCCATCTCTATCCATTACAGAGGATCTCTGCTGTTACGTGACACGTCCTACGGCTCCCATGGGATCTCAGAAGGCGGCAAAAAGCTGAATCGTGGCTTTGCAGGCTCTGGTTGAAACAAAGTAGCGCGTTTGGGTAGTGGCTGGTTACAGTACTGTGAGACTCAGGCGCGTGCCCGCGTCGACAGAATGCTTTGTTTTCTTTCCTCTGTTTACCTAAACGCAGATTCCCGGTCGTAATATTATCGCTTTTTTACGAGAAAAATTGCATAAAAATTGATTTTAAACAGCGGTTGACATGCTTTGAAGTACGGTAATGGTATATTTAGAAATCTTTTGTCACGAATTGCGCCATGCTCGTGACCCTTATTTACACTTCGGATAGTGTCTAGAATGCACGAACAAAACGCCGCTATTTGGATATAACGATGGATTATTTTGGACCAAACCAACATTTGTTATTGAAGTAGCAGTCCTGGGAGTGCATTCTGACGAAGACAACAAAGGTAATCAAACTTTTGTAATAGTAAATCGGAGTTTGGTCAGGGCTAAACTTGGTCGGTGTCTAAATGGCTAGCCGTGATGGCTGGGCTATCTACTGAGAATATTGCAAAATGTGCTTTCACCGAAAAGCTATTTTAAAATCGGACATATCGAGTGCATAGAGGAGTTCTGTATCTATAATTCTTAAAATAATTGTTATGTTTTTTGTGAACGTTTATCGTGAGTAATTTAGTAAATTCACCGGATGTTTGCGGGGGGTATGCTAGTTCTGAACGTCACATGCTAATGTAAAAAAGCTGGTTTTTGATATAAATATGAACTTGATTGAACAAAACATGCATGCATTGTATAACATAATCTCCTAGGGTTGTCATCTGATGAAGATCATCAAAGGTTAGTGCTGCATTTAGCTGTGATTTTGTTTTTTGTGACATTATATGCTAGCTTGAAAAATGGGTGTCTGATTATTTCTGGCTGGGTACTCTGCTGACATAATGTAATGTTTTGCTTTCGCTGTAAAGCCTTTTTGAAATCGGACAGTGTGGTTAGAATAACGAGAGTCTTGTCTTTAAAATGCTGTAAAATAGTCATATGTTTGAAAAATGGAAGTTTTCGGATTTTAGGTGTTCCGCTAGCGAAACGTCTAGATGTAAGAGGTTAAAATTATGATGATTTCATACTCCACATTTAGGGGGGCCACAAGGGGGTCCAAAATTGTTGTCACAGGGGCCCTGCCCCCCCCCCCCCCCTTCCCCCCCGCCCCCCCCCCCCCCCCGCAGAACCGCTAGTGACCTTAATTTAAATTCATTTGTGTGCAGCCATCTGTGATCTATTTCCACATGGGGAGATGGTTCCTATTTCTGGTGAAATGAGAAGAGGGGATGGGGCTCAACAACCAAACCCCTGGTGTTTTCATTAGCAGGGCCCTAGGTCTGTACTCCTCCATGTGCAACTGAGTCCTAGACTTCCTGACGGGCCAACCCCAGGTGGGAAGGTTTGGCAACAACACCTCCGCCACGCTGATCCTCAATATGGTGGACCACCAGGAGTGTGTGCTCAGACCCTTCCTCCCTGTTCACCCATGACACTGTGGCTATGCACGACGCCAACTCAATCATCAAGTTTGCTGACAACACAACAGTTATTATACACCAAATGATATGTCTATACACACCACGTATTAATATTCTGGATTCTGACACATGATCACTGTAATATATCTACCCCTGGATTGTTAATTGGACTCGTTCTGTCATTGCTTGATTTCTTGTTTAGATTTTGGTTTATTTGTGTGTTTGTATTGTATTTGAGAGATTTCTACTGTACTGTTAGAGCTAGTAACATAAGCATTTCGTTAACCCTGCTAAACCACCTGCAAATCTGTGTATGCGACCAATAAACATTGATTTGATTTGAAACAGTGCCTAGTGAAAGTCTACACACCCCTTGCAGTCTTAACGTTTAGCTGCCTTAAAATTACATCTAAAAATCTATTTAAAAAAATCCTCCCGAGGTACAAAACCTACTCCACATTTTCAAAAATCAAAGAAAAATCATAGAATGTGTTCACACCCCAGGGTAATAGTTGGTGGAAGACCATTTGGCAGCCAATACAGCTGTGAATAACAGCAGTGTTCTAAAAATATTGTACCATTGGTGTTCATACCTTTCAAATTCTCAGTGCAGCTCAAGCAATTTCTTCAACTGTCAACGCATTCAAATTGGCGTACTGGAGACGCGTTGGTTGAGAATTGGGCGAAGGTCCGCGTTCCCAGAGCTGTGTAGCTACGTAAAAATGGGACACCCGACTATGGCATATTAGTGTCTGTGGAATAGGATTGACGCTTTATTTAACAGCATTGTTGCAAATAGAAGGGATTATTAACAGTGGATTTCTTGTGCTGTGCAAAGTTGATAGAATCTTTTTCAAAATGATTCCCATCTGTAACGGCTGCCAAAGGGGCTTCCACCAGGTATTAACTCTGGACTGTGAAGACATACTGTACGCAATCAAGACATCTTTTTAGTTTTTTTCTTATTATTATTCATTTGAAATGTGAAATATGTTGTGTAGATCGGTAGGAAAAATATTAAATGTATTCCCTTTCTTGATTTAATTTTAAGGCAGTAAAATGTGAAGACTGTGCAAGGGATATTGTCACGGTTGTCGTCGGTGAAGGAGGACCAATACGCAGCAGGTACGTGTATGCTCATCTTGAGAATTTATTTACTTCAAAAAATGAACGTACAAAAATCACAAAACAAAAGAACGAACGAACGAACGAACGAACGAACGAACGAACGAACGAGACGAACAACTACAAACAGTCTGGCTAGCATAGGCTCAACACAGAACAATCACCCACAAATCACAAACACAAACACACCCTAATATATGGGACTCTCAATCAAAGGCAGATAGACAACACCTGCCTTCAACTGAGAGTCCCAACCCCAATTAACCAAACATAGACATACACTCACTAGACTCCACATAGAACTACCTAGACATAAACCAAAACCCGGAAATACTCAACCAAACACCCTTTTAACAAACACACCACCCCGAACCACATAAAACAAATACCCTCTGCCACGCCCTGACCAAACTACAAAACAATTAACTTTATATACTGGCCAGGACGTGACAGATATGTACTTCAGAATGTATTCACACCCCTTCACTTTTTCCACATTTTTTGTATTACAGCCTGAATTTAAAATGGATAAAATTGAGATTTTTTTTGTCACTACCCAACACATAATACCACATAATGTCCAAGTGGAATTATGTATTTTATTTTTGCAAATGTAATTACAAATGAAAAGCTGAAATGTCTTGAGTCAGTATTCAACAACTTTGTTATGGCAAGCCTAAATAAGTTCAGGAGTAGAAATGTGCATAACAAGTCACATAATAAGCTTCATGGACTCACTCTGTTTGCAATAATAGTGTTTAACATGATTTTTAAATGACTACTTCGTCTCTCTACCCCACACACACAATTATCTGTAAGGTCCCTCAGTTGAGCACAAATTCAACCACAAAGACCAGGGACATTTTCCAATGCCTTGCAAAGAAGGGTACCTATTTGTAGATGGGAAAAAAATAAATAAAAACAGACATTGAATATCCCTTTGAGCATGGTGTAACAATACACCCAGTCAATACAAAGACACAGGTGTCCTTCCTAACTCAGTTGCAACAATTGCTGAGTACCATCCTCCATATTTTCTAGCATAGTGATGGCTGCATCATGTTATGGGTATGCTTGTAATCATTAAGGACTGGAGCTAAGGCAAAATCCTAAAACTTTGTTCAGTCCGCTTTCCACCAGACACTGGGAGATTAATTCCCCTTTCTGCAGGACAATAACCTCAAACACATGGCCAAACGTGACTTGCTCAAGGAAAATAGGCGTATGTTGCTTGTCACTACTTCACAGGAGAGGCATTTGAATGTAAACATTTATTTTTTATCAAAATGCATTTTCTTGCAGAAATGGCTTCTGGAACATGTGAACTTTCATGTGCCTTAATAACAAACGTGTATGCCATCTGTAAATATGAAAAAGAAATGTTAAATTACGAGCCTAGTTGGTTTAGCCATGGAAAAAGTCAGTAACCTTCCCGCTAGCCATGATTGGCTAGACAGGGTCCTTTTTCAGGACGCTGTCTTTCAAAGATAATTCGTAAAAATCCTAATAACTTCACAGATCTTCATTGTAAAGGGTTTAAACACTGTTTCCCATGCTTGTTCAATGAACCATAAACAATTAACGAACATGCACCTGTGGAACGGTCGTTAGAACACAGTTAAGTTATGAAAACTTAGGACACTAAAGAGGCCTTTCTACTGACTCTGAAAAACACCAAAGGAAAGATGTTCAGGGTCCCTGCTCATCTGCGTGAACGTGCCTTAGGTATGCTGCAAGGAGGCATGAGGACTGCAGATGTGTCCAGGGTAATAAATTGCAATGTCTGTGCTGTGAGACACCTAAGACAGCGCTACAGGGAGACAGGACGGAAAGCTGATTGTCCTCGCAATGGCAGACCACGTGTAACAACACCTGCACAGGATCGGTACATCCGAACATCACACCTGCGGGACAGGTACAGGATGGCAACAACAACTGCCCGAGTTACACCAGGAATGCACAATCCCTCCATCAGTGCTCAGACTATTCGCAATAGGCTGAGAGAAGCTGGACTGAGGGCTTGTAGGCCTGTTGTAAGGCAGATCCTCACCAGACATCACCGGCAACAACGTCGCCTATGGGCACAAACCCACCGTCGCTGGACCAGACAGAACTGGCAAAAAGTGCTTTTCACTGACGAGTCGAGGTTTTGTCTCACCAGGGGTGATGGTCGGATTCACGTTTATCGTTGAAGGAATGAGCATTACACCGAGGCCTGTACTCTGGAGTGGGATCGATTTGGAGGTGGAGGGTCCATCATGGTCTGGGGCGGTGTGTCACAGCATCATCGGACTGAGCTTGTTGTCATTGCAGGCAATCTCAACGCTGTGCGTTACAGGGAAGACATCCTCCTCTCTCATGTGGTACCCTTCCTGCAGGCTCATCCTGACATGACCCTCCAGCATGACAATGCCACCAGCCATACTGCTCGTTCTGTGGCTGATTTCCTGCAAGACAGGATTGTCAGTGTTCTGCCATGGCCAGCGAAGAGCCCGGATCTCAATCCCATTGAGCACGTCTGGGACCTGTTGGATCGGAGGGTGAGGGCCATTCCCCCCATAAATGTCTGGGAATTTGCAGGTGCCTTGGTGGAAGAGTGGGGTAACATCTCACAGCAAGAACTGGCAAATCTGGTGCAGGACATGAGGAGGAGATGCACTGCAGTAGTTAATGCAGCTGGTGGCCACACCAGAGTCTGACTGTTACTTTGATTTTGCCCCCCCCCCCCCCCCCCCCCCCCTTTGTTCAGGGACACATTATTCCATTTATGTTAGTCACATGTCTGTGGAACTTGTTCAGTTTATGTCTCAGTTGTTGAATTTTGTTATGTTCATACAAATATTTACACATGTTAAGTTTGCTGAAAATAAATGCAGTTGACAATGAGAAGACATTTCTTTTTATGCTGAGTTTAGTTGTCTAGTGATGATCAACAACCAATTTGACAGAGTTTGAATAATTATGAAAAGAATAATGGGCACAATCCAGCTGTGGAAAGGTCTTAGAGACTCACACAGAAAGACTCACGGCTTTAATCGCTGCCAAAGATGATTCAAACATGTATTGACTCAGGGGGTTGAATACATCTAATGAAGATATACTAGTGTTTTATTTTTCATATTTTTTTTTTTTTTTACAAATGTTAGAATTTTCTTCCACTTTGACATTACAGAGTATTTTGTGTAGACCGTTGACAGAAAATATCAAGTCAATCAATTTTTAATCACACTTTGTAACACAACATCAAAAGTAAATGTGTGTGAATACTTTCTGAAGGCACTGTAGACCTGAACATTCAATCAGTTTTTGACAAAAATGAATGAGTAAAAAACATGGGTGGCATGACTAAGTGATATTTTACTCAAATTCAACACAGAACAATGCACAAGAAACAATATGTCAAATTCACATCCAAAGTGTATAGTGAGGTGTCAACAAGCAGGAATTCAATTTGAACTAAACTAAAACAATTGGATGTTCAAATCTGTTTTATAATCTGGATTGAAATATGGATTACTTATAGGAAGCTGTTTTCTATCATGTAGCCCACAATATTTGTGCTTTCTGTCACAATAAATTAGTCCACATATGACCACATATGACTCGGTGACGACGGCATGATGCCAACACACATCTGTAGTTGATTAATCATATCATCAGAGGCTTGCAGCCGGGCCCAGTAATGTGCAGCACAGCAACAGTACACCACTGCAAACACGATTCCAGAGGAAAATAATTAACCAGCTAATGAATTAATAAAAATTCTATCAAGGATACATAATTTGACATCTGCCTATCCATCCACTTGCAAATATTTCAAACCTGGAGCATCTGATCAGCTGTTCGTCTATGAAACGCAGATATAAACAAATCATTCATTAAATAGACTCTTCTGTCCATAGGACGAGCAGGCCAAAAGCTATAGGGTTAAACTTTTACTGCAGTGGGCTAAAATAGGGTCACACAGAGTGATTCTTGGTAGTCTTAAAAATCTACTTTGAAACAAAAGTATACACCTCACACACATGGTTATGGGCTTTAAAAGAAGACACCTGTACCATGTCAGATATAGAGTTGTAATGTATTACATTTTGAGTTTGCGTTCCAGCATTACACTTTATATACATCACAGAATACTTAAATGTAACAAAAGTGTTTGACATAGAAACCCCGGATTCTCATCATATTTTTTTTTTTACTTTATTAATTATGAAATTATGAAAAACACTAATAACATTCCACCCATGAGGCCAAAGAGGGCGCTTTTGGTCATTGACTACAGGAAAAAGCTACAAATGTAATGGTGGGATGAATAGACCACTGCACATTTAATGGTGTGTCCCATAGGTAGCCTACGGTATCCAGTATTTTTGAGAGAGCAGTGAGGTGTGTCAGAGGCGACTGGAGCTTAGGGAAAAGGGAGGGAGAGCAGGCAGATCTCCAATGCTGTTAGTTCTAGTGGAAAATGAAAGTACATAGATCGTAAGCTTTAGCTGCACTTAAGTATAGACAGGCATGTATCCAATGCAATTAGTTTAGGGGGAAATGAATTGCACACGTCTTAAGCTTAAACACGACTCCAACACCATCATTAAGTT
Organism: Salmo salar; assembly: GCF_965601325.2. NCBI lineage: Eukaryota > Metazoa > Chordata > Actinopteri > Salmoniformes > Salmonidae > Salmo > Salmo salar. The sequence goes on along the minus strand of NC_138294.1, from coordinate 83,303,869 downwards.
TGCTGACGACACAACAGTGGTAGGCCTGATGACCGACAATGATGAGACAGCCTATAGGGAGGAGGTCAGAGACCTGGTAGTGTGGTGCCAGGACAACAACCTCTCCATCACTGTGAGCAAGACAAAGGAGCTGATTGTGGACTAGAGGAAAAGTAGTGCTGAAACAGGCCCCCACATCATAAACAAACTATCATGCTCCAAACACACCAAGACAGTCGCGAAGAGGGCACGACAACACCTTTTCTCCCTCAGGAGACGAAAAGATGGCCACTCAAAAAGTTCTACAGCTTCAGCATCGAGAGCATTCTGACCGGTTGAATCACTGCCTGGTATGGCAACTGCTCGGCATCTGACCATAAGGCGCTACAGAGGGAAGCGTGTATGGCCCAGTACATCACTGGGGCCAAGCTTTTTTATTTTATTTTATTTTTATTTCACCTTTATTTATCCAGGTAGGCCAGTTGAGAACAAGTTCTCATTTACAACTGCGACCTGGCCAAGATAAAGCAAAGCAGTGTGACAAAAACAATAACACAGAGTTACACATGGGATAAACAAACGTACAGTCAACAACACAATAGAAAAAACTGTATACAGTGTGTGTAAATGAAGTAAGGCGGTAAGGTAATAAATAGTCCAATAGTGGCGAAGTAATTACAATTTAGCAATTTACCCTGGAGTGATATATGTGCAGATGAGGATGTGCAAGTACAAATAATGGTGTGCAAAAGAGTAGAAAAACAAAAACAAATATGGGGATGAGGTAGGTAGTTAGTTTGATGGGCAATTTATAGATGGGCTATGTACAGGTGCAGCGATCGGTAAGCTGCTCTGTTAGTGAGGGAGATATAAGTCTCCAACTTCAGTGATTTTTGCAATTCGTTCCAGTCATTGGCAACGGTAGGATAGTCAGTTTTACGAGGGTATGTTTGGCAGCATGAGTGAAGGATGCTTTGTTGTGAAATAGGAAGCCGATTCTATATTTAACTTTGGATTGGAGATGCTTAATGTGAGTCTGGAAGGAGAGTTTACATCATCATTAAAACTGAAGACATATTTATCAAATAACTCTCTAATTATTATTATGCGATTAAACTGATTAATCGTGTAACTGTAATTAACTAGGAAGTCGGGGCACCAAAGAAAATATTCAGATTACAAAGTTATAATTTTCCTAATATAACTTTCAGATGTTTTAATATCTGATCACTTAGTCTTCTGATTAATGACGTATTCTTTAGCTCGTCAGTCTCATTCCAAACGTCGTAAATTGTTGGTTATCTGCACGAACCCAGTCTTCACTATGAGTCATCCATACATCAATTGTCTTAAAATCATTTATTTACTAACTAAGTAATTCACAGAAATGCATAACAAACAGTAGATATCGCTACAAAGAAATGGTAGAGGAATGTGCCCTAGTGGGCTAAACCGGCATGGCGGCTTGTTAGACAAAAGGCGGTTGGGGTCAGCTGAGAAGACACTACAGAGTTGATAATTATAACAATTGAAATGCTAAACCTTTGCACATGAACGCTCACTCATTCGGGAACAATTGCAATCAATATATATATTTACGCTCAGTGTGTCGTCGGGATCTCTGTTGGAAAGTTTGTTTCTGTTGGAGAGTTTGTCCGCTCTCTCTCTCTCTGTCGTGGTTAGTATGGGTAGTTCAGAGTGACATTCATTCATGTCGTTATAGAATAGATGTTTTTGGCAGTTGACGGTCTTCGCGTTCAATGATACCGAACTCCTAGCTGCAGACTAGTAATTAATATCAAAGACTTGTTCTTATTCTGTCGGTATCGATAGTCTAAGAGTTTAACCACGTGGTATGGTTAAAGTTCAGAAAGAGGAATGCATGGTCAAACCTTGGCCCTCTCGTTATCGAGGTAAGCTAGTCTCCAACCTTTAGCCATCTCGTAATTGAGGTAAGCTCGGTCTGGTGATAGAAAACCAAGGTGGGGGTTTTATTCGGAAGAGCAGAAAAAGGCTGTCTCATGACGCCAGGTCCTGTCTGTATCCCTGGGGGTGTGACAAGGACTTAGGTAAGACTCCAAAGGGAATTGGAGTTTCCTTCATTAAACAGTCCAAAATCACATTACACAATTTCACAAACAGTTCCATCCTTAGTCATTCATTTTATACAACCATTTAGATGTAAGTCTCATAGCTGAGGCTATTGTATAAACATGATTATGGTAATGTGGCGGTATTGTCTCTCATGAGTTTCACAAAATAGTACCAAACGGACCAGTTCGTAGCTGGTCCGTTTGATTCTTCACCGATCTTTTATACCTTCTCCAGAACCTGAATATCATTCGGTTCTCCAGTTCTGTGAGGTGGAAGAACTCCTTTGTTCTCTCTATACTGGGGCCATGAGGAGAGGGTCTCCTCGTAGGAATTTATGACCGCTCTTACAGAGCCTGGTGTCAGAAGTATAGAGGTCGGGGGATGGTGCTCGCAGTGTCCAAAGAGGGCAATGTCATGACACAGTCTAGCCAGACACCTAGGTTTTTATAGTTGTCCACATATTTTAAGTCAGAACCGTCCAGAGTAGTGATGCTAGTCGGGCGGGTTGGTGCAGGCAGCAATCGGTTGAAGAGCATGCATTTCGTTTTACTAGCATTTAAGAGCAGTTGGAGGCCACGGAAGGAGTGTTGTATGGCGTTGAAGCTCATTTGGAGGTTTGTTCACACAGTGTCAAAAGAAGGGCCAGATGTATACAGAATGGTGTCGTCTGCGTAGAGGTGGATCAAAGAATCACCCGCAGCGAGAGCGACATCATTGATATATACAGAGAAAAGACCTGGCCCGAGAATTGAACCCTGTGGCACCCCCATAGAGACTGCCAGAAGTCCGGACAACAGGCCCTCCGATTTGACACACTGAACTCTATCTGAAAAGTAGTTAGTGAACCAGGCGAGGCAGTCATTTGAGAAACCAAGGCTGTTGAGTCTGTTTATAAGAATACGGATGAATACGGCTGCACAGTACTGTCTTTTACCAATGGTGATTATGATATTGTTTAGGACCTTGAGCATGGCTGAGGTACACCCATGACCAGCTCGGAAACCAGATTGCATAGCGGAGAAGGTACGGTGGGATTCGAAACGGTCGGTGTTCTGTTTGTTCACTTGGCTTTCGAAGACTAGCCCAGCTGATTTGTAGGCATCCTGATTTTGCAGTTCTTTTAGAACATCAGCTGTCTGCATTTGGGTGAAGAATTAGCGGGGTGCTTGGGCCAGTTGCTGTGGGGGGGTGCAAAGCTGTTGGCCAGGGTTGGGGTAGCCAGGTGGAAAGCATGGCCAGCCGTAGAGAAATGCTTATTGATATTCTTGATTATCGTGGATTCATCAGTGGTAATAGTGTTTCCTAGTCTCAGTGCAGTGGGCAGCTGGGAGGAGGTATTCTTATTCTCCATGGACTTTACAGTCTCCCAAAACCTTTTGGAATTAGTGCTGCAGGATGCAAATATCTGTTTGAAAAAGCTAGCCTTTGCTTTCCTAACTGACTGTGTGTTTTGGTTCCTGACTTCCCTGAAAAGTTGCATATCGCAGGAACTATTCAATGCTAGTGCAGTATGCCACAGGGTGTTTTTGTGCTGGTCAAGGGCAGTCAAGTCTGGAGTGAACCAAGGGCTATATCTGTTCCTAGTAAAAAAAAATTGGAAAGGGGCATGCTTATTTAAGATGGTGAGGAAAACACTTTTAAAGAACATCCAGGCATCCTCTACTGACGGGATGAGGTCAATATCCTTCCAGGATACTTGGGCCAGGTCGATTAGAAAGGCCTGCTCGCTGAAGTGTTTTAGGGAGCGTTTGACAGTGATGAGGGTGGTTGTTTGACCGGGGAACCATTACGCATGCAGGCAATAAGGCAGTGATCGCTGAGAACCTGGTTGAAAACAGCAGAGGTGTATTTAGAGGGCAAGTTGGTCAGGATGATATCTATGAGGGTGCCCATGTATACGGATTTTGGGTTGTACCTGGTAGGTTACTTGTGAGATTGAGGGCATCGATCTTAAATTGTAGGATGGCCGGGGTGTTAAGCATATCCCAATTTAGGTCACCTAGCAGTACGAACTCCGACGATAGATGTGGGGCAATCAATTCAAATATGGGGTCCAGGGCACAGCTGGGAGCTGAGGGGGGTCTATAACAAGCAGCAACAGTGAGGGACTTATTTCTGGAGAGATGGATCTTTAAAATTAGAAGCTCGAACTGTTTGGGCATTAGACCAGGATAGTATGACAGAACTCTGCAGGCTATCTCTACAGTAGATTGCAATTCCGCCCCCTTTAGCAGTTCTATCTTGACAGAAAATGTTGTTATTGGGGATGGAAATTTCCGAATTTAGGACACAGCTAGGACATCAGGGTTGGCGGAGTGTGCTAAAGCAGTGAATAAAGCAAATTTAGGGAGGAGGCTTCTGATGTTAACTTGCATGAACCCAAGGCTTTTACAGTTGCAGAAGTCAACCAATGAGAGCGCCTGGGAACACACAGGGCCTGTGTTAACCTCTACATCACCAGAGGAACAGAGGAGGAGTAGGATGAGGGTACGACTAAAGGCTATAAGAACTGGTCGTCTAGTGCTTTGGGAACAGAGAATAAAAGGAGCAGATTTCTGGGCGTGCTAGGATAGATTCAGGGCATAGTGTACAGACAAGGGTATGGTAGGGTACGAGTACAGTGGGGGTAAACCTAGGCATTGAGTGATGATGAGAGAGGTTGCATCTCTGGAGGCACCAGATATGCTAGGTGCAGTCTCCGCATGTGTGGAGGTGGGACAAGGCATATATCTGAGGCATGTTGAGCAGGAATAGGGGCTCCGCAGTAAAATAAAACAATGCCCTAAACAACAGTATACAAGGCATATTGACATTAGAGAGAGGCATAAAGCAATCACAGGTGTTGATTGGGAGAGCTAAGACAACAATGGGTGAGACAACAATGGGTAAACAGCTAAGACAACAACAACAGGTAAATGACAATGAATGGGCAGAGAGGGTCAGTTAGCTACACACAGGGCCTGAGTTCGAAGCTGGGGCCGACAGATAAACAAAATGAAGTACCGTGTTAATAAACAGTCCAGCAGGTATCAGCTGTATAGCCGAGTGATTATAGGGTCCAATGAGCAGCAATAGATGAAACAGGAAGCCGTTCGGTAGTCGATTACTACGCTAGACGAGTGGGAGACGGCGTTCAGGAAGCTAGCAGGCCGGGGCAAGCAGATGGATCTACACCAACATCCACGACGCAGAGGCCGGTTGAGAGCACATCGTCCGGATTACGTCAGCAGACCAGCAGACCAGTCGTGATGGATCGGCGGGCTCAGTGTCGACAAAGGGTCCAGGCCAATTGGCAAGAGAGCTATAGTAGTTGGTGTACTTCGTTTGCTAGCCGGGAGATGGGCCTAGCTCGAGGCTAACTGGTGTATGCTTCTGGACAAGGGCGTTAGCCACAATAGCCACTCGGTAGCAGCTAGCTAGCTGCGAAGATCTGGTGTAATGGTCCAGAGCTTGCGGCAGGAATCCGGTGATGTAGTGGGGGGAAAAAACAGTCCGATATGCTCAGGGCTGATATCGCGCTGTGCTGACTGGCTTTATTATCCGGGCTGTCCGGGCTAAAGCGGCTGGTGTCCGAGCTAAAGGTAAAGACCGCTAGCAGTTGCTAACAATGACTAAATAGCTAGTAACTAATTAGCTGGCTAGCTTATGATGGCTAGCTTCTGATGGAGGTTCCAGTTATAAGGTCTAAAAAATAGCAGATCCGTACTACATTGGGTGAGGCGGGTTGCAGGAAGGTATATTTAATTCGAAAATGGAAAAAAAAGATTGAAATATAATGAAATGTATACAAAAACCCGAAAAAGACTGAATATTTACATGGGACAAAAAACAAACAAGTCTTACTGCTGCGCCATCTTGGAAAAGAGCTTCCTGCCATCGAGGACCTAGATAATAGGTGTCAGAGGAAAGCCCCAAAAATTGTCAGAGACTCCAGTCATCCATATCATAGACTGTTTTCTCTGCTACCGCACGGCATGTGGTACCGAAGCACCAGGTCTAGGACCAAACGGCTCCTTAACAGCTTCTACCCCCAAGCCATAACTGCTGAACAATTAATCAAATAGCCACCAGACTATTTACATTGACACCCCCCCATTTGTTTTGTACACTGCTGCTACTCGCTGTTATTATCTATGCACAGTCACCTCACCCTACCTTCATGTACAAATTACCTCGACTAACCTGTACCCACGCACATTGACTCGGTACCGGTACCCCCTGTATATAGCCTCGTTTTTGTTATTCTATTGTGTTACTTTCACTTTAGTTTATTCTGTAAATATTTTCTTAACTCTTCTTGAACTGCACTGTTGGTTAAGGGCTTGTAATTAAGCATTTCATGGTAAGGTCTACACTTGTTTATTCAGCGCATGTGACAAATAAAGTTTGATTTGATTTGATTTTAAAGCAGCCTTTGCACATTAACAATGGGGCAGTGAAAAGTAGGGTGGGCATAAATCATACAATTTACTCTGACTCCAAATAGAAACAAGAACAAGCACTTTGTTGGTTCAGACGACATGTAACATTACAGTAAAGAGCAGTTAAATTGGCTATTTGTTGGTTCAGAAGGCATGTAAATGGACTATTTGTTGGTTCAGATGGCATGTAACAGAGAGCATGTAAATTGACTATTTGTTGGTTCAGATGGCATGTAACAGAGAGCATTTAAATGGACTATTGGACACGTACACCTACTGTACACTAGACAGACATTTAAATTGAGATTTCATATGGAGATACAGTACACAGCGAAAAATTCTCAAATGAGTTACAGTCAGGTCCATAATTATTGGCACCCTTGATAAAGATGAGTAAAAAAAGACTATAAAATAAATAACACAAATGCTGAGCTAGGTTGTTTTGGATGCTCAAAATCAATGTGGAACTTATATTATTTTACAGTAATACAATTGCTCAGAGAGAGAGATTTCGTAATAAAAAAAAATCACAATTATTGGCCCCCCTGTGTTCAATACTCTATCTAGCTCCCTTTGTGAGGATAACGACAACACAGCATTTTTCGAAAATGTTTTCTGAGATTGGAGAACAAATTGGGAGGGATCTTAGTAACCATTTCTTTGTGGATTCTGATTAGTGCTTGGGGTTACTGTCTTGTTGGAAGATCCACTTGATGTTGTGGCCAAGTGTCAGCCTCCTAGAAGAGGCAACCATGCCTTTGGTTAAAATGTCCTGGTACTGGTACCGGTACAAGATGGCGGCAACAGAGAGGGCTGCTTCGCTTCTAGTCCTTCTTTTTTTTATGTATTATTTCTTACATTGTTGCTTCTAGTCCTATTTTTTTTTTCTTACATTGTCGCTTCTAGTCCTATTTTTTTATGTATTATTTCTTACATTGTTAGCTCAGAAAATCTTAAGTGTTTTACATACAGCCGGGAAGAACTATTGGATATCAACTTACCATTACTGCGACCAGTAGTACGACTTTCCCGAAGTGGAACCTTTGTCCGAACCACCCAGTGCATTTGTACTGATTCCAGAGGCTAACCCAAAACAACACCACCAGAGAAGAGGTAGGCGGAGCGGTCTTCTGGTCAGACTTCGGAGGCGCGCACATCATCTACGACTTCTGAGTACATTACTCGCTAATGTCCAATCTCTAAATAACAAGGTAGAGGAAATTAGGGCAAGGGTTGCTTTCCAGAAAGACATCAGGGATTGTAACATACTCTGTTTCATGGAAACATGGCTCTCTTGGGATATGCTGTCGGAGTCGATACAGCCACTTGGATTCTTTGTGCGTCGCTCCGACAAGAATAAACATCTCTCCGGGAAGAAGAAGGCCGGGGGTGTATATTTCATGATTAACGTCTCATGGTGTAATTGTAACAACATACAGGACCTCAAGTCCTTTTGTTCACCTGACCTAGAATTCCTCACAATCAAATTCCGGGTATATCCCCCTTAAGCCAATACCACAACGGTCCTCAAGGAACTTCATTGGACTTTATGCAAACTGGAAACCATATATCCCGAGGCTGCATTTACTGTAGTTGGGGATTTTAACAAAGCTAATTTGTGAATATGGATACCTAAATTCAACAAATTGACTGTGATCTGGAGACTGATTCCCTGACCTGTCAATGTTTTTAATTTGCTGTTTTTGATTTTGTTATATTCTTTGTTAATTCTATGGTTTTTACCAGATTTCTTGTAGTTTTTCATGTTGTTTGTCTGTAATTTTTGTAATGACTTGGCTCTGCCTATCTTGGCCAGGACGCTCTTGAAAAAGAGATTTTAAATCTCAATGAGCCCTTCCTGGTTAAATAAAGGTTAAATAAATAAAATAAAAACTCTAACTTCTGCAATGCATACAAGTCCCTCCCCCGCCCTCCTTTCGGCAAATCTGACCACGACTCCCTTTTGCTCCTCCCTTCCTATAGGGAGAAACTAAAACAGGATGTAACCGTGCTAAGGACTATTCAATGCTGGTCTGACTAATTGGAATCCACGCTTCAAGATTTGGCGTTGCAAATTTGGCGGGCAAATTTGGCTTGTCATGTAAAACCTGCAGAAACTTTTACAGATGCACAATTGACAGCATCCTGTCAGGCTGTATCACCGCCTGGTATGGCAACTGCACCGCCCACAACAGCAAGGCTCTCCAGAGTGTGGTGAGGTCTGCACAACACATCACCGGGGCAAACTACCTGCCCTCCAGGACACCTACTACACCCGATATCACAGGAAGGCCAAAAAGAGTATCAAGAACAACAACCACCCGAGCCACTGCCTGTTCACCCCGCTACCATCCAGAAGGCGAGGTCAGTACAGGTGCATCAAAGCTAGGACCGAGAGACTGAAAAACAGATTCTATCTCAAGGCCATCAGACTCTTAAGGATACCCTTTTATTTCATTTTCACCTAAAATTACATACCCAAATCTAACTGCCTGCAGCTCAGGCCCTGAAGCAAGGATATGCATATTCTTGGTACCATTTGAAAGGAAACACTTTGAAGTTTGTGGAGATGTGAAAGGAATGTATGAGAATATAACACAATAGATCTGGTAAAAGGTAATACAAAGAAAAAAACAACCGTTCTTTTGTATTTTTTTTGTACCATCATCTTTGAAATGTAAGAGAAAGGCCATAGTGTATTATTCCAGCCCCGGTGCAATTTAGATGTTGGCCACTAGATGGCAGCAGTGTATGTGCATAGTTTTAGACTGATCCAATGAACCATTGAACTTCTGTTCAAAATATTGTGTCAGGACTGCCCAAATGTGCCTAATTTGTTTCTTAATAACTTTTCATGTTCAAAATGTGCACTCTCCTCAAACAATAGCATGGTATTCTTTCACTCTAATAGCTGCTGTAAATTGGACAGTGCAGTTAGATTAACAAGAATTTAAGCTTTCTGCCAATATCAGATATGTCTATGTCCTGGGAAATGTTCTTGTTACTTACAGCCCCATGCTAATCGCATTAGCCCACATTAGCTCAACCGTCCCATGGAAGGGACACCGATCCAGAAAACTTTTTAAACAGCTATCACTAACAGGCTGCTGCCTACATACAGACTTGAAATCATTGGCCACTTTAATAAATGGATCACTAGTTACTCTAATAATGCCACTTTAATAATGTCTGTATATCTTGCATTATTCATCTCATATGTTTCTACTGTATTTTATACCATTTATTGCATCTTGCCTATGGCGGTCTGCCATTGCTCATCCATATATTTATATTGTACATATTCTTATTCCATTCCTTTACTTAGATGTGTGTGTAGTAGGTCGTTTTTGTGGAATTGTTAGATTACATGTTAGATATTGCTGCACTATCGGAACTAGAAGCACAAGCATTTCACTACATTCGCAATAACATCTGCTAACCATGTGTATGTGACCAATAAAATTTGATTTGATTGACTTGGTAAAGTTTAGGATGCCATTGACCTTAACAAGGACCCAATGACTAATGGATGCAAAGTAGCCTCATCACATCAAAGTTCCACCACCATATTTAACTCTAGGTATGAGCTATGTACTTCTCTGCATATGCTTCTGTTTTTTTAACGCCAAACCCACTGCTGGTGTGTGTGGCCAAAGAGCTCTATTTTCATGTCATCTGACCATAACACCGGTTCAAATTCAAGAGCCAATGCCGTTTATCAAACTCCTGGGCACACCACGTTTGGATGATTTGGTTGAGACGTTGATCAGCATGCTTTCAACCATCTAAAATCACAATCACAATTCCAATGTCAGATTTTTGGTTCAGTTGTCACCCAAATGTCTATCACTGCGCTTTCAATCATTTATAGCGCATTTTGAAAGTATTCAGACCGCTTGACTTTTTCCACATTTTGTTACTTTACAGCCTTATTCTAAAATTGATCAAATAGTTTCTTTCCCCTCATCAATTTATACACAATAACCCATAATGACAAAGCAAAAACGGATTTTTAGACATTTTTGCAAACATATTAAAAATAAAAAAGTATTCAGACCCTTTACTCAGTACTTTGTTGAAGCAACTTTGGCAGCGATTACAGCCTCAAGTCTTCTTGGTTATGACGCTACAAGCTTGGCACACCTGTGTTTGGGGAGTTTCTCCCATTCTTCTCTGCAGCTCCTCTCAAGCTCTGTCAGGTTGGATGGGGAGTGTCGCTGCACAGCTGTTTTCAGGTCTTTCCAGAGATGTTAGATCTGATTCAAGTCCGGGCTCTGGCTGGGCCACTCAAGGACATTCAGAGACTTGTCCCAAAGCCACTCCTGCGTTGTCTTGGCTGTTTGCTTAGGGTTGTTGTCCTGTTGGAAGGTGAACCTTCGCCCCAGTCTGAGGTCCTGAGCGCTCTGGAGCAGGTTTTCATCAAGGATCTCTCTGTACTTTGCACCGTTCATCTTCCCCTCAATCCTGACTAGTCTCCCAGTCCCTGCCGCTGATAAAACCAGAGCTTGAAACCCGAGGCCTATTGTATTGTCTATTTTTAGTTTAATTCTGGGTTGAATTGAAACAATAGCTGTTGATGACTTTGTAAATACTATATAGGCCTAAATAGTCTCATTGATGCTATATGAGGGTTAGAGTATGGTGACATTTCATTTGCTCTGTTAAACCTACCCTTTAGAATGACTTTGATAGCAACAGTGAATCTATTTTGTTTTTAAGTGGCGCTCTCTCAGCAATCGTTCACACGATAGCGCATTGGTAATAGTCAGTGACATTGCTAAGCAGGGCTAGCTTGGTTAACTCTGGATGGGAGAACAACAGGATAGCTGTAGATAGATCAATTATCCTGTAGGTGGTGGATATAACGTTGAAGATCTGACGTTGTTTTAAAGGTACAAATTCAACATATTTTATAGAAGGTTTGTCTATGTTGAAATTTGATTACCATGATGACATGTTCCTGTGGTTGAAATTTCACCCTCAAAACATCAGTTGGTGTTGACTTTTTTCAAATCCAAAGTATTTTACACGTACATTCCACTTGACAATATGTTGCCAAATTACGTTGAAACAACATTGATTCAACCAGTTTGTGAGCTCCTTGGCCACGCACACCCGTGTTGGGTTTGGAGTTGAAAAACAGAAGCATAGTAGATGGGCCAATAAAAAAATATATACATTAAAATAATAGTATTCTGCTGTTAATGTTGATTGTATATAATGAACATAGTGGATAAGACTTTGATCAGAATCTAGAAGTATGATATTAGCAATTGGAATGTTTCACCATATTCAAACATTGGTGTACTACAAAGCATTACAAATAAATATATTAATATTACCATACTGTCACATTTACATTTTAGTTTTTTTTACAGCTATTTTGTAACATATACAATATTTCTACATTTCACATGCATGTTACTTCTATACACATTATTACATGACAGAAAATATTTAGTAGTTTTATGTACACATTACACATTAAATGGTACTCAGACATATCTGGTATACATACAGGGGACTCTTGTCTCGTTGGCTTTTCTAGCAGAACAGGACAATTCCATCCAGTGAACAGGCTTGTTAGAATAAAACACGGTCTTTGTCACATTCATTAAGCTGATAAGCCATTGGCAAAAAGACAGAACATGGTGTTCCGGGGGGAGATGTACTCGGGCCAGATCTCGGAGCTCCCCAAAGCAATTATGACAAGACATTAGCGCTCCCGCTTTGTTATGAGGCCCGCAGCCTCATTGAGTTCAATTACAGATCCCTTTAGGCCACCAGCCACCGTGTGTGTACATATAACACTGTCATATACCACCGTCCAATCTAGACTGGATTCCTAGATTCATCCTTCAGTGTCAACATATCCTCCAGCTCTCTCCCCGAGCTATTATAATGACCCACGGTGGTAGTGCACTGTTTACTAGAACACATCACAGACAAATGCTGCATTGTTCTTTCTAATAAGGAAGACCGTGGAAATACTGTGCCTGCACTGTGCTTTGTTTTTGCTCTTTTTGCTCATGAATTTAAATATGCCTTTGAGGTAAAAACAGAAGTTATTCTTAGGTGGAAGCGTTTGTTTGTCTCTCCCACCTGGCACATAGTACAGTATTGTACAGTATGAATGGATGGTAGCGTATTTGTGTTGTATTGAAATCTCCCCTGTGGATTTGGTAAACACATTTCTGGATGTTGAGGAAGGGAGGGTTAAAGGGAAAAGGTGTGTGCCTTATTCTTAACTCTATGTCTTAGTGGCTCTCAAAAAAAGAAGACCTAAAGCACACTGAGGACTGAAGAGTCAAAATAGTATTTTTCCTGTCAGACACAGGACTCTTGGAGATTTGAGTTTGATTTACGTCCAGTATTCATTCAGTGACGTGCTTTTTAAAATGATCATTCAGTGACATGCCCCAGAAGAGTATCAGGCACACTGATGCAATTTTACTGATGATACAATTGTTGGTTAAGTTTACGTTGTTACTTTGTATTGATATTTCTCTATTTAAGACCATGTAATCAGAATTGCCATGCAGATAGGGGCACAGGGGCTTCTGCCCCCTCACATTTGTCCTGTTTTTAATATTATTATTATTTAATTTGTTTATGTTTTTGTGGCTAGTAATACTACTTGTCACCTAGCAATTTTATGAAGTTAGCTTTAGATAGCCTAGATAGGTTCTCAACCTCATAACAGCTACCAAGAAGTCATTTCAGGCTATCAATCATGTTAGAGTAGTTAGCTTGTATAACTATCTTAGCTGGCATGCCTGCTGGCAAGGTTAGTAGACTTTAGAAAAGCAAGAAATAACTAAAGCCCCGTTTATACCTGGTTCTAACTTGCGTCCTTTTCCCTGATCTTGTCCACATTCTGATTGTGCACACATTTTCAGACAGGTGCAGACAATCAAAAGACACATTGTGATCTGATTGTGTACCACCCCTTCCCCATGGGCCTGAAAGTAAAGAAAGTAAGAAAAGTCTAAATAAAAATACAGTGCCTTCTCAAACCCTTGACTTTTTCCACATTTTGTTACGTTAGAGCCTTATTCTAAAAATGATTCAATATTTTTTTCCTCAGCAATCTACACATAATAGCCCATAATGACAAAGCAAAAACAGTTTTTAGAAATGTTTGCAAATCTATGAAGATTTTTGCAAATCTATTAAAAATAAAAAACTGAAATAACTTTTTTAAATAAGCATTCAGACCCTTTGCTATGAGACTCAAAATTGAACTCAGGTGCATCCTGTTTCTATTGATCATCCTTGAGATGTTTCTACAACTTTATTGGAGTCCACCTGTTGTAAATGTAATTGATTGGCATTATTAGGAAAGGCACACACCTGTCTATACAAGGTCCCACAGTTGACAGTGCATGTCAGAGCAAAAACCAAGCCATGAGGTTGAAAGAATTGTTCGTAGAGCTCCGAGACAGGATTGTGTGGAGGCACAGATCTCGGAAAGTGTACCAAACAATGCCAGCAGCATCGAAGGTCTCCAAGAGCATCATTCTTAAATGGAAGAAGTTTGGAACCACCAAGACTCTTCCCTGCCAAACTGAGCAATCGGGGCAGAAGGGCCTTGGTAAGGGAGGTGACCAAGAACCCAATGGTCACTCTGACAGAGCTCTAGAGTTCCTCTGTGGAGATGGGAGAACCTTCCAGAAGGACAACCATCTCTGCAGCACTCCACCAATCAGGCATTTATGGTAGAGTGGGCAGACGGAAGTTTGCCAAAAGGGTACTAAAGAGTCTCAGACAATGAGAAACAAGACGCTCTGGTCTGATGAAACCAAGCTTGAACTCTTTGGCCTGAATGGCAACTGTCACGTCTGGAGGAAACATGGCACTATCTCTACGGTGAAGAATGGTGGTGGCAGCATCATGCTGTGGGGATGTTTTTCAGCGGCAGGGACTAGGAGACTAGTCAGGAAGTGAGGCAAAGATGAACGGAGCAAAGTACAGAGTTGTGTTTTTTTTTCAGTATTGCTGCCTGCCAGCACTAATCTTCTCTAATTGGTTGAGGGATCCAAGGGGCTATCATCGCTAATTAACATAATAGATTGAAAGCATTGAATATTTAAATTCATGCACTTCTAAATTAATTTTGTAACTTTGCCCCAGAAGCATTTAACTGCAGGGCACTACCTCATGCTACAGCCTGGAAATACAATTTAAAGTTAGTTACGGATAATCCTCCTACATCTTTCCCTCTTTCTAAATGTATAATTTTTTCTGGATTGTTTACCTTGATATATACATTTTGAAGCCACACTATGAATTTTATCCAGAAGGGGAGCCATGGGAAGCATTGAACTACAGAAATGATATTCAATTTGACAATAGATATTCTGCCGTTTAAAGCAACTGGGATATTATTCCATCTATTGAGGTCGGATTGAGTTGATTTGAGTATTCTGTTAATTAAAGTGTCTGGTTTTATCTAAAGAAGGAAATATCTACTCCCAAATATTTGAAATGGGAAACGATTGGGATTCCACAAGTAGTCCTCTACCGGGGTCTTGAGAGGCAGTAGGGCTGATTTGGTTAGATTCATTTTATAATGAGATGCTGAATTTATCTATGATCTTCAATGTGTTTGGGATCCATTGAGATACATTGTATGGATTTTGTGAAATATCGTCTGCATATAATGAGATGAAGTGATCGGTAGATTTTTGAGAAATTGCTGTAATTTCCTTTGATTGACGAATTGCCTGGGCCAGAGGTTTCATTGATAATAAGAATAGCAGAGGCCAAAATTGGATTGCCTTGTCTGCTGCTTCTAGTGATTCTGAATGGCAGAGATATTGCCTATTTTAACTATGGCTGAGGGATTGGCATATAGTATTTTAATCATATTAATGAAATTGTAGCCAATTCCCATATGTTCCAAGACAGAGCAGAGATATGTCTATTCTAGTCTATCAAAAGGTTTTCTGCATCGAGAGATAATACAGCCCAAGGAGCTGTTTCTGATGAAGCATCTAAGATATGTAATAGTCGACGAAGGTTATCCGAAGATAAATGCTTTTTGACAAACCCGCTTTGGGGAAGTAAGTCTCGAGACAAGATGAACACATTTTGGAAACCAGTTTAATATCTGTGTTCATCAAAGATAGCAGCCAATATTGAAAACACTGGGTGGCATCCTTACCTTTTTTAATAAAAGTGACATTAGTGCCGTGTTCACATCTCTCCCAAATTAAGCTTTGTGAACGGCTGTATTAATCATTTTGAGCAATAGTGGATCTAATTGATTTCAAAATATTTAAAGCTGCAATATGTAACTTTTTAGGTGACGCGACCAAATTCACATAGAAATGTGAATTATAGATATGTCATTGTCTTTGAAAGCAAGTCTAAGTAGCAGTAGATTGGTTCTATGTGCTCTATTTCTATGCTTCCTGTTCATTAGTTTTGTTTTTGCGTCTCTCACTTTCGGTTTTGTACACCAGCTTCAAACAGCTGAAAATACAATATTTTCGGTTAAGGAAAATATAATTCACAGCGGTTTAGATAGTACAATGATTCTCTACACTATACTTGCTTATTTTGTCAAATTTAACTAAACTAGGCAAACTATTGGAATGTTAGCAACCAGGAGTGATTTCTGCATAGTGCACCTGTAATAGACCTCAGGAGGAATACTGTCCCATCCAGGTGATTTACCTTTTTTCATGCTATCCAATGCCATTGAGAGAGAATTGGGCTCCCAGCGAGGTGGCTTCCTCTGTTGAGAGAAGATAGGTTCTTAATTATTTTAGAAAGATTTTAGTCTGGCCTGGTGTGGATTAATTTGGGTTCTGATAGTAATTCAGCTATTTCAGATTCAATAGTTGCTGTATCAGCTATTTGATCATTACTGCATAGCTTGTTAGCCAGTAAATGAATGGGACGATTACTATGGAAGTAATGGTTGAGTCTTACTCGAAGGATGGCATATGCTGGTTTCTGTCTCATTAATACAGTTAAGAACATTTCCAATTCTGATATCTTCTTGAATTAAAGTGGAAAGTCTCCAAACTTTCCACTTCAGTTGAGTAGGTATCCACTTTAGAAGTGAGCAGAGCAAGAGATTAATTTATCAGTTTTAATTGCAAGTCGAAGGCAGAGGTAATTTCCTCACGAACAATCTCTAGGATAGTAGAGTCCAACTCTTTCTGTTGTCAGGTTTTGAGAGCCGCCATGTTCCCACAAGTGAATAGTGAACAGAAAAATACCAGCTGCTGGAGCTAAATAGACCTGCTATTGTTCATTGTAATACATTGTAACACCAATCCACACTTGAAAATGAGTTTTTTTAAAAAGCCATGAGAAAACAACGCTTTTCATTGTTTTACAATACATTTTTTTTGTTATAGCTGTGAAATAATTTGCATAAAGTAAGGGACCAGGAAATCTGGTCACAATGCAGACACAGTGGACGGATAACAGACACATTTTAAAAACATGTGTAGACACATTTCTGGAAATATGGGCACAATCAGAATGTAGACAAGATCAGGACAAAGTACCCATGTTAGCAACAGGTATAAACAAGGTTTAAATGTACTGAATAAGACTCATTCCTTTCAATATTTTACCCAGATTTTCACAGAGAAGCGTATTTAGTTTATAAAAAAAAAAGAACCACCAGTCAGGAGCATACAGAAAGCTCAAGGGGTTCAAGCATAATGATTATGGCTCTAGATTGCAGGAAATAGCTGTTTCAGATATTTGAAAAATGAGAAATTCTCCAACTTAAAGGAAAATGCATCAAACAGCTGTATTTCTGTATTTTGAAAGTTATATATCTTGAACACTTGATTGCTGACATGCAAAACATGCTGGGACTATATCAACAATGGACTAATGAAATAAATACTAAAAGACAGTTTTTGGGTGGAATTCTCCTTTAAGGACGGTGGGCTTAGCACCCCTCCGAACTACCTACACTACCCCTTCCCCACTACTACTACATCCATGCAAATGTGCTGTAGGAGATCAACTGACTAATTACAGGCTATTTGTAACCTGACTGCAATTTAACGTGACATTGAAATATGAGTTTATTTTTGACATAGCTCAGTGTAATATACAGTAATCTCCAAAAGTATTGGGACAGTGACAAATGTTTTTTTATCATACCCCCAAGACATGCTAACCTCTCACCATTAAAATAACAGGGGAGGTTAGCATTTTATATCATACCCCCAGACATGCTAACCTCTCACCATTAAAATAACAGGGGAGGTTAGCATTTTTTGGGGGGTGTATGATATTTGTGCCTGTAACTTTCTCACTCATCATTATTCACAATTCATTCAGGACTATCCATAATCATGGAACTGTAGCATCTGCATTAATGTAGAAGTGTTTAGAAACATATTCTATTCTTATTTACAATAAATGTGAATCCAAGATGACACAATACATTATTTACCATTTGTTTCTATTGAGCACAAAATAATCTGAAACACAACCAAAACAAACAGCAAATGCATCCAACAAGTTTGTAGAGTCACAAGCTTGATGTAATCCTTGTGTGCTAGGAATATGGGACCAAATACTAAACTTTTGACTACTTTAATACACATATAAGTGAATTTGTCTCAATACTATTTGGTGTAAATGTGCATAGATTGCATTTGGATTACTGATATAGTGTTATTTGGTTTGTTAACTGGATTCGTCCTGACATCAGTGCGTTCTTGTTTCTAGCTTTTGATTATTATTTGTGTCCTTGTTTGACATTTTTACTGCCCTGTTAGGAGCTAGTAACACAAGCATTTCACTGCACTGTTAGGAGCTGGTTACACAATCATTTCACTGCACTGTTAGGAGCTGGTTACACAAGCATTTCACTGCACTGTTAGGAGCTGGTTACACAATCATTTCACTGCACTGTTAGGAGCTGGTTACACAATCATTTCACTGCACTGTTAGGAGCTGGTTACACAAGCATTTCACTGCACTGTTAGGAGCTGATTACACAAGCATTTCACTGCACTGTTAGGAGCTGGTTACACAAGCATTTCACTGCACTGTTAGGAGCTGGTTACACAATCATTTCACTGCACTGTTAGGAGCTGGTTACACAAGCATTTCACTGCACTGTTAGGAGCTGGTTACACAAGCATTTCACTGCACTGTTAGGAGCTGATTACACAAGCATTTCACTGCACTGTTAGGAGCTGGTTACACAAGCATTTCACTGCACTGTTAGGAGCTGGTTACACAATCATTTCACTGCACTGTTAGGAGCTGGTTACACAATCATTTCACTGCACTGTTAGGAGCTGGTTACACAAGCATTTCACTGCACTGTTAGGAGCTGATTACACAAGCATTTCACTGCACTGTTAGGAGCTGGTTACACAAGCATTTCACTGCACTGTTAGGAGCTGGTTACACAAGCATTTCACTGCACTGTTAGGAGCTGGTTACACAAGCATTTCGCTGCACTGTTAGGAGCTGGTTACACAAGCATTTTGCTGCACCCGCTATAACATCTGCCGAACTGTGTACGTGATCAATAAACTTTGATTTGAGACTGTGTATGTCTGTAGTGCCCAGAGGCAGTCAGCTCACCTGGACCTTCAAATGTCTCCTCTCAGATATGGAGAATTGACACACTTGGTCGGCCAGTCCCAGATAATGATTATTTATTTATTTAAAGGTTATTGGTTTTGTAAAAAGGTTTGAGGTGAAACAAACTATGAAGAAACAAAAGACCAGACCATGTGTCATGTGTCAGTCGTCCATAATTAGTGGTCCAAACATTAGGACGCCATTTCTGACATTGAGATTGGCACAATTTGTAGAAAGTAGACACGTCCTTCCTGTTGTAATCCCTCTGACAGGAAGTCAGTTCTGGGAGTTTGCTACTGCCGTCTAAAGCAGGGCTGTTCAATTCCGGTCCCGGAGGGCCAAAACAATTCCGTTTTTTGTTTCTACCTGCTAGTTAGTTGCATTCACCTGGTGTCCCAGGTCTGAATTAGTCCCTTATTAGGAGTAGAGGATGAAATCCAGAAGTGTTTCCGCCCTCCGGACCGACATCGAACAGCCCTTCTCTAAAGAATGGGGTGTGTAATGGTAAGGGTCTATTGACTTCTCTACATTTAGATTCATATTTTAGTCATTTAGCAGATGCTCTTATCCAGAGCGACTTACAATAAGTGCATTAATCTTAAGATAGCAAGGTGAGACATCCACATATCACTGTCGTAGCATGTACATTTTCCCTCAATAGTGTTTCTCCGGAATGTCTTCTCTGGGATGTATTTAAACCTGTCAATTTAAACCTTAAAATTCCCCCCTCAATCTGAAGGGTATGATTTATGTGAGTGTGATGGTAGGGATGATGCAAATTACTTCTTTGGCTTGGAGGTCGTCATTGGTCAGAAATTGCACCTGATCAGACTGTTGAACCTTCAAAAGCAGAGAAAGCAGAGATGGGTAGAGAAACTAACTGAGCTGAATTTAAACACACCTCACAGGAAGTTGATAGACTTTGCCAGCCCTGACTATAATTATAATTTTAAATTTTCTCCGCAGACAGGCAGTGGAATGCAACATTTATGGACAACCCTTGACATAATTTCTAGACCAGAGCGGTGAACAACCATGGGCATGTTGTCATAAATCAGCTTTATCCAACACAAACCCAGCTAGCACATAACGTTCTGAGAACCATATGTTTCTTAGAGCTTGGTGAGAGCATGGTTGTCCTATGGTTACTTTGCATACTTTAACAGAACGTTTCCTACAAGTTCAAACATGGTTACATTTAATACAAATTGTTTGAATGTTCTATGAACATTCTCCAACTGGCTTGACAGTTCAGAGAATGTTAAGAAACCACATTCTTCTGTGGGAATTTCAGTACTTCAGCATAACATTTCCTACAGGTTTCTTCATGGTTCTATTTAAAGTCATGTCCTCAAATTGTTCTGAGAACATTAAGAAAACGATCCCAAAAAAAAGAGAACGTTCTAAGAATTGTATTTAAAAATATATAAATTCCGTTCTCAGCATCAACAAAAATCTCTCTATCCTCTATCTTGTTAAGTGTGTTCAGGTATGTTGGCTATGCCCACTAATTGGCCATACCTTATTTTAATAAGTTCTTGTTTCCTTTGAAATTGGATCTGTTTTATAGACAAAAATGAACAGCTTTGTATGTGTAAAACAAACATGGCATGCTAGCTCCATCCTGGTGGTGCAGTGGACTAATTCCATGGATAGAAACACAAAGATTATATGTTTGAATCTCTGATGCCGTGTTTGATGCCGTCACAATTAAAAATGTGTTTGCATGATTAATGCCTAAGGAATTTATTTTCCATCTGTCCTATGTGCTTGGAGTTAAAAATAAGTTAACCCAAAATAAGCGAGCAGTGTTATTAAATGTCTTATTTAAACATAAATGTTCCCCAGGACAGGAGAAATGTTCAATATTGTTCTCAGAACGTTTAAAAAACATTTAGTTTTACCGGTCAGAAAACGCATGGCTTCGTTCCCACAATCAATACGAAACCAAAAACATTCGTTCCCACAACTTCCAAGGAAGCAAATGTGCTAGCTGGGAAGCCTTTTAGAATTAGAGGAGAATGAGAACTAATACAAATCACATCACTGCATGGGTCCTGAACAGATGCCATGAGTCAGGGGCAGAAATAGAAAGCAGTAGGAAAGTCTGCCTTTGCTAGCCTGCCTGTTTGATAAGAGTAATAGCATGTGACATGAAGGAGGTTCAAAGAGGTGACTGAGGGAAACTTTCCATCCTAACTTGTAGCTCCCAGTTTGTAAACTTAATTTGGGCTGCTGTATGTCAGAACTCCACATCAAAGCAATGTCAAGTTGCTGCATTACCAGCAGAACTGTAAACATCTTAAATAAAATATACCCAGCTAACAACAAACATTCCTACAACTTTAGAGAACATTCCCTTAAGCGTCTCATTCAGTTATTTACTCATGTTTTCATAGGAATGTTCCCGTGATGTGCAAGGAATGTTTCCAAGAGACCATTCCCTTAATATCAAATAGAACTTACCCAGAATGTCGTTACCATGTTCTCAGATCTTAAGATATTAATGTTCTAGACACGCTTCATGGGAACGTTTCAAGAACATTTATGTGTCCAGTTTTCTGTGGGTTAGGAGAATATTCCATCAACGTCCCACCAAAAATTCATAGAACATGGTTGCCATATTCTCAGTATATAAGCTATTATTGTCCTAGACACGTTTCATGGGAACGTGGCAAAAACATTAATGTGTCCAGTTTTCTGTCGGTTAGGAGAATATTCAATCAAGGTCGTGGACAAAGGCAGAAAGTTGGTAGCCAAAATTCCAGAAATGTGTGAAGAGGATAAATCTATACACATTATGATAAGGGACAGATCAAAATTGTACTGGGGGGAGGGGCTGGTCCAACTCAAGGTGTCATAAAATAAAAAGCACCCCCTTCCCCAACGTTTAAAAATATTTTCAAATGTCCCTCCCCTTGTACTGTAAAATAAATGTAACACCCTCCCGCCTCATAGAAGGAACTAAAAATAATGTTTATTTCCACAAATAACAGTAACTGTGTTTAGAAACATGGATATCAACAGAATGCTTTTGTGGCACAGCCGATGCCACGCAGGGCTACGGGACAGAAAGCTGAGGGTTCTCCGACCACAGACCACCACCACTCTTCCTGCCTGTTTCAATACACTACGATCAAAGCCGGCTGAAGACAATGATCACCTTGGGGGAAATCTGATTTTCAAAATTTTGATGATATATTTCTAATTATATAAAATATATGCAAATAATTTTCCACCAACAGGTTTCTGTGCCGATGCACCATACAACCAATAAACAAAGCATACCCACTTTGGGCACTTCAATATCATGGTTTGCGTTTTCAACCCCACATAATTATGTTGTGACACATATTGTGTTATTTTAAGGCTGGTTATGACACCTACATAAGAGTGTAAAAACACACAAAACCTACTACGGTAGTTATTTTTTGGTTGGTTATGATACCTACATAAGTGTCAAAACCCACAAAACTTACCACACAAGACAAAACATTCCATTACACCATAGACTACAGTATACCCCTACTCAGTAAAGGGTTTTTCTTTATTTTTACTATGTTCTACATTATAGAATAATAGTGAAGACATCAAAACTATGAAATAACACATATGGAATCATGTAGTAAGCAAACAAGTCTTAAACAAATCAAAATGTATTTTATATTTGTGATTCTTCAAAGTAGCCACCCTTTGCCTTGATGACAGCTTTGCACACTCTTGGCATTCTCTCAACCAGCTTCACCTGGAATGCTTTTCCAACAGTCTTGAAGGAGTTCCCACATATGCTGAGCACTTGGTTGCTTTTCCTTCACTCTGCGGTCCAACTCCCTTACACAGCCGGGATGTGTGTTGGGTCATTGTCCTGTTGAAAAACAAATGATAGTCCCACTAAGCGCAAACCAGATGGGATTTGTGTATCGCTGCAGAATGCTGTGGTATCCATGTTGGTTAAGTGTGTGTTGAAAACTAAATAAATCACTGACAGTGTCACCAGCAAAGCACCCCCACACCATCACACCTCCTCCTCCATGCTTCACGGTGGGAACCACACATGCAGAGATCATCTGTTCACCTACTCTGCATCTCACAAAGACACCGCGGTTGGAACCAAAAATTCAAATTTGGAATAATCAGACCAAAGTATTCAGACCCTTTACTCAGTACTTTGTTGAAGCACCTTTGGCAGCGACTACAGCCTCGAGTCTTCTTGGGTATGACGCTACAAGCTTGGCACATCTCTATTTGGGGAGTATCTCCCTTTCTTCTCTGCAGATCCTCTCAAGCTATGTCAGGTTGGATGGGGAGCGTGGCTGCACAGCTATTTTCAGGTCTCACCAGAGATGTTCTATCGGGTTCAAGTCTGGGCTCTGGCTGGGCCACTCAAGGACATTCAGAGACTTGTCCTGAAGTCACACCTGTGTTGTTTTGGCTGTGTGCTTAGGGTCGTTGTCCTGTTAGAAGGTGAACCTTCACCCCAGTCTGAGGTCCTGAGCGCTCTGGAGCAGGATTTCATCAAGGATCTCTGTACTTTGCTCTGCTCATCTTTCCCTTGATCCTGACTAGTCTCTCAGTCCCTGCCACTGAAAATCATCCCCACAGCATGATGCTGCCACCACCATGCTTCACCATAGAGATGGTGACAGGTTACCTCCAGACAAGACGCTTGGCATTCAGGCCAAAGAGTTCAATCTTGGTTTCATCAGAACAGAAAATCTTGTTTCTCATGGTCTGAAAGTCCTTTCAGTGCCTTTTGGCAACCTCCAAGCTGGCTGTCATGTGCCTTTTACTGAGGAGTGGCTTCTGTCGGCCACTACCATGAAGACCTGATTTAGTGGAGTGCAGCAGAGATGGTTGTCCTTCTGGAAGGTTCTCCCATCTCCGCAGAGGAACTCTGGAGCTCTATCAGAGTGACCATCGTGTTCTTGGTCACCTCCCTGACCAAGGCCCTTCTCACCCGATTGCTCGCTTTGGCCGGGCGGCCAGCTCTAGCAAGAGTCTTGCTGGTTCCAAACTTCTTCCATTTAAGAATGATAGAAAAAGTCAAGGGGTCTGCATACTTTCCGAATGCACTGTATACATGGTTATGACTGTCTCGTAGCGTGTTATGACACTGGGTTATAACATGTTATGACTGTCTCATAACGTGTTATGACACTGAGTGTCAAGTAAAGTGTTATCAATACCTACCTTGAAAGCTTACCTAGAATCAAAGGCTTGGCTTGACAATCTCCGAATGTCATTACACTTTTTGGTGTTTTGTAACATACCAGATAGGTGCAGTGAAATGTGTTGTTTTACAGGGTCAGCCATAGTACGGTGCCCCTGGAGCAAATGTAAAAAAACATTTTTTTTACATCTATTTAACTAGGCAATTCAGGTAAGAACAAATTCTTATTTTCAATGACGGCCTAGGAACAGTGGGTTAACTGCCTGATGACTGTTAAGTGCCTTGCTCAAGGACAAATCTTGAGAACTTGGCAACCATGTTCTGTGCATGTTTGGTGGAATGTTGATGGAATATTCTCCCAACCCTTAGAAAACTGGACACTTGAATGTTCTTGCAACGTCCCATAAAACGCGTCTGGAACATTAATGTTGTATATTCTGATAACATTGTAACCACGTTGTAACCTATAGTAGTTCTTCTTGACATTAGGGGCTGTTCTCTTAAAAGAGGTTAACTTTAACACCAAAACATGCTAAAAAGGTTCACAGAAGGTGTTTGCTAACATAGATAGAATGTTCCCCTAACTAACGGAAAACTGGAGACTCAAACATTAGGGGAACATTACGGGTAACATTGCAAAAATATTCTCTCTCCATAGAATTGTGAACTGCGTTGTTACCCCTTACAATCGATAACAGCAATACATCTTACCAGGTTTTGGATCGTCGTTTTTGGAAAATACTGTAGCTACATTGACTTTGTTCAAGAGAACACACTTGCCAATGTTCTGTTATCAACTCATATCAACTCAAATTCTGGAGACTAATGGAATTCTACCCTGTTAACTGCTCTCTGAATCAAAAACATTTTATGTATGTCTTCCAGGGAATGTTAAAGATTTACTCTCTCCATAGATATTTCAGCTATACAGAAGAAGAAGGCAAAGAGGGTAGTTGTGTAAAATACTATTTAGATCAAGTACATTAATAAAAACCCTCATCTGGCACTAAAGGCTTTGCCTTGCTGTCCATAATGCAGACTGATGGTTATTAGTTCCCCCTGCAAAACAAACCTGGGATAATCACCCCATGAGTCTCAGTATAACACCCAGATGAAAACACAACATAGCTCCTAGTGCCTGTTGTACTGTCATATTAAAGCTCTGTTGTTTTGTCAGTCCGAACTGCGAGCAGTGGTGCTGATGCTGTGCTTGGTGGTGAAATGAGAAGCTGAATGTTTGTTACATAAGCACCATTACAGCAGTAGTTCATGGCCACCCTCTCTCACCATGGCAAGCACCGCCTGCGGCCTGTCATTAACCTTGACTCTGTTTCCACTGTGGACCCCCCTTCAACTCCTGCCTGTGTGGATCTGCAGGGAAAGTGCAGGTCATCCATCCACACAATGTACGCACCGCTTACGGGATGTGTCAAACCTCCATGCATCGGGTTAACACAAAGCCTCATAACATCACAATATTAATGTATTTTACTGTATCCAAACCATGCAGACTTCTTGGTCCTAATGTTTTTGAATACCCTCACATTGTTGGATTTCTAGACAACTGCTGTCTTGTTCAGATGTAAGTCAGTGAGAATGGGAGCATTGCATTTTTGGCTGCAGCCCAGCATGTCACTTACGGACACAGAGCAGAATGAGGCTGTGGTACAGTATCATGGACACAGAGCAGAATGAGGCTGTGGTACAGTACTACAGACACAGAGCAGAATGAGGCTGTGGTACAGTACTACAGACACAGAGCAGAATGAGGCTGTGGTACAGTATTACGGACACAGAGCAGAATGAGGCTGTGGTACAGTACTACAGACACAGAGCAGAATGAGGCTGTGGTACAGTATTACAGACACAGAGCAGAATGAGGCTGTGATACAGTATCATGGACACAGAGCAGAATGAGGCTGTGGTACAGTACTACAGACACAGAGCAGAATGAGGCTGTGGTACAGTATTACGGACACAGAGCAGAATGAGGCTGTGGTACAGTACTACAGACACAGAGCAGAATGAGGCTGTGGTACAGTATTACGGACACAGAGCAGAATGAGGCTGTGGTACAGTATTACGGACACAGAGCAGAATGAGGCTGCGGTACAGTATTACAGACACAGAGCAGAATGAGGCTGTGGTACAGTACTACAGACACAGAGCAGAATGAGGCTGTGGTACTGTACTACAGACACAGAGCAGAATGAGGCTGTGGTACAGTATCATGGACACAGAGCAGAATGAGGCTGTGGTACAGTACTACAGACACAGAGCAGAATGAGGCTGTGGTACAGTACTACAGACACAGAGCAGAATGAGGCTGTGGTACAGTATCATGGACACAGAGCAGAATGAGGCTGTGGTACAGTATTACGGACACAGAGCAGAATGAGGCTGTGGTACAGTATTACAGACACAGAGCAGAATGAGGCTGTGGTACAGTATTACAGACACAGAGCAGAATGAGGCTGTGGTACAGTAATACAGACACAGAGCAGAATGAGGCTGTGGTACAGTACTACAGACACAGAGCAGAATGAGGCTGTGGTACAGTATCATGGACACAGAGCAGAATGAGTCTGTGGTACAGTATTACAGACACAGAGCAGAATGAGGCTGTGGTACAGTATTACAGACACAGAGCAGAATGAGGCTGTGGTACAGTATTACAGACACAGAGCAGAATGAGGCTGTGGTACAGTATTACGGACACAGAGCAGAATGAGGCTGTGGTACAGTATCATGGACACAGAGCAGAATGAGACTGTGGTACAGTATTACAGACACAGAGCAGAATGAGGCTGTGGTACAGTATCATGGACACAGAGCAGAATGAGGCTGTGGTACAGTATTACGGACACAGAGCAGAATGAGGCTGTGGTACAGTATCATGGACACAGAGCAGAATGAGGCTGTGGTACAGTATTACAGACACAGAGCAGAATGAGGCTGTGGTACAGTACTACAGACACAGAGCAGAATGAGGCTGTGGTACTGTACTACAGACACAGAGCAGAATGAGGCTGTGGTACAGTATCATGGACACAGAGCAGAATGAGGCTGTGGTACAGTACTACAGACACAGAGCAGAATGAGGCTGTGGTACAGTACTACAGACACAGAGCAGAATGAGGCTGTGGTACAGTATCATGGACACAGAGCAGAATGAGGCTGTGGTACAGTATTATGGACACAGAGCAGAATGAGGCTGTGGTACAGTATTACAGACACAGAGCAGAATGAGGCTGTGGTACAGTATTACAGACACAGAGCAGAATGAGGCTGTGGTACAGTACTACAGACACAGAGCAGAATGAGGCTGTGGTACAGTACTACAGACACAGAGCAGAATGAGGCTGTGGTACAGTATCATGGACACAGAGCAGAACGAGTCTGTGGTACAGTATTACAGACACAGAGCAGAATGAGGCTGTGGTACAGTATTACAGACACAGAGCAGAATGAGGCTGTGGTACAGTATTACAGACACAGAGCAGAATGAGGCTGTGGTACAGTATTACGGACACAGAGCAGAATGAGGCTGTGGTACAGTATCATGGACACAGAGCAGAATGAGACTGTGGTACAGTATTACAGACACAGAGCAGAATGAGGCTGTGGTACAGTATTACAGACACAGAGCAGAATGAGGCTGTGGTACAGTATCATGGACACAGAGCAGAATGAGGCTGTGGTACAGTATTACAGACACAGAGCAGAATGAGGCTGTGGTACAGTATTACAGACACAGAGCAGAATGAGTCTGTGGTACAGTATTACAGACACAGAGCTGAATGAGGCTGTGGTACAGTACTACAGACACAGAGCAGAATGAGGCTGTGGTACAGTATTACAGACACAGAGCAGAATGAGGCTGTGGTACAGTACTACAGACACAGAGCAGAATGAGGCTGTGGTACAGTATTACAGACACAGAGCAGAATGAGGCTGTGGTACAGTATTACGGACACAGAGCAGAATGAGGATGTGGTACAGTACTACAGACACAGAGCAGAATGCGGATGTGGTACAGTACTACAGACACAGAGCAGAATGAGGCTGTGGTACAGTATTACAGACACAGAGCAGAATGAGGCTGTGGTACAGTACTACAGACACAGAGCAGAATGAGGCTGTGGTACAGTACTACAGACACAGAGCAGAATGAGGCTGTGGTACAGTATTACAGACACAGAGCAGAATGAGGCTGTGGTACAGTATTACAGACACAGAGCAGAATGAGGCTGTGATACAGTATCATGGACACAGAGCAGAATGGGGCTGTGGTACAGTATTACAGACACAGAGCAGAATGAGGCTGTGGTACAGTACTACAGACACAGAGCAGAATGAGGCTGTGGTACTGTACTACAGACACAGAGCAGAATGAGGCTGTGGTACAGTATCATGGACACAGAGCAGAATGAGGCTGTGGTACAGTACTACAGACACAGAGCAGAATGAGGCTGTGGTACAGTACTACAGACACAGAGCAGAATGAGGCTGTGGTACAGTATCATGGACACAGAGCAGAATGAGGCTGTGGTACAGTATTACGGACACAGAGCAGAATGAGGCTGTGGTACAGTATTACAGACACAGAGCAGAATGAGGCTGTGGTACAGTATTACAGACACAGAGCAGAATGAGGCTGTGGTACAGTACTACAGACACAGAGCAGAATGAGGCTGTGGTACAGTACTACAGACACAGAGCAGAATGAGGCTGTGGTACAGTATCATGGACACAGAGCAGAATGAGTCTGTGGTACAGTATTACAGACACAGAGCAGAATGAGGCTGTGGTACAGTATTACAGACACAGAGCAGAATGAGGCTGTGGTACAGTTTTACAGACACAGAGCAGAATGAGGCTGTGGTACAGTATTACGGACACAGAGCAGAATGAGGCTGTGGTACAGTATCATGGACACAGAGCAGAATGAGACTGTGGTACAGTATTACAGACACAGAGCAGAATGAGGCTGTGGTACAGTATCATGGACACAGAGCAGAATGAGGCTGTGGTACAGTATTACGGACACAGAGCAGAATGAGGTTGTGGTACAGTATCATGGACACAGAGCAGAATGAGGCTGTGGTACAGTATTACGGACACAGAGCAGAATGAGGCTGTGATACAGTATTACAGACACAGAGCAGAATGAGTCTGTGGTACAGTATTACAGACACAGAGCTGAATGAGGCTGTGGTACAGTACTACAGACACAGAGCAGAATGAGGCTGTGGTACAGTATTACAGACACAGAGCAGAATGAGGCTGTGGTACAGTACTACAGACACAGAGCAGAATGAGGCTGTGGTACAGTATTACAGACACAGAGCAGAATGAGGCTGTGGTACAGTATTACGGACACAGAGCAGAATGAGGATGTGGTACAGTACTACAGACACAGAGCAGAATGCGGATGTGGTACAGTACTACAGACACAGAGCAGAATGAGGCTGTGGTACAGTATTACAGACACAGAGCAGAATGAGGCTGTGGTACAGTACTACAGACACAGAGCAGAATGAGGCTGTGGTACAGTACTATAGACACAGAGCAGAATGAGGCTGTGGTACAGTACTACAGACACAGAGCAGAATGAGGCTGTGGTACAGTATCATGGACACAGAGCAGAATGAGCCTGTGGTACAGTGTCATGGACACAGAGCAGAATGAGGCTGTGGTACAGTATTACGGACACAGAGCAGAATGAGGCTGTGGTACAGTATTATGGACACAGAGCAGAATGAGGCTGTGGTACAGTATTACGGACACAGAGCAGAATGAGGCTGTGGTACAGTATTATGGACACAGAGCAGAATGAGGCTGTGGTACAGTATTACGGACACAGAGCAGAATGAGGCTGTGGTACAGTATTACAGACACAGAGCAAAATGGGTTAAAGTATCTTCTCCTCCATACCACCACAGCCACTGATTTCACAGTTGAGCTCAGCTGAATGGCTCTGCGCTGAGTCACATTACCTGGATGACTGAGATTAGAAAGAGCCACTAATTGAATGTGAACTGCTCGGCACAGAGTGGTCACCCAGGGCCTTGTTTCCACCCACACCAATACACAATGTGTATGGATACTTTTTTTACACTGTAGCTGTAACATTATTCTTCAATGGAAAAATTTTACAAATTACATATGCTTGTAGAGCATCTCCCATAATGGTGTCGACTTAAAATCAGCATCAAACAAATCGACAGTTGCTTGAAAATGGGATTAAAAGAGCAGTTGTATTTTTGATATCAGATCAGAGTGACTGCATTGTGGTTTGTTTTTCTTTTGTAAAAACGGAATGAAAGGCTTTTTCAACTCTTTCATCCTCATGTAGTTATGTAAATTATGTGGGATATGAACAGAGTGAGGCCATCAAAGCTGAAGAAAAAAAATGTGTGTCATTGTTTACAGGAGTCAATTCCTATTGATCCTCCACAAAGACATGATTTTCCAAGAAACGGTTGCAATCAAACTAGAGTATCACACCAAGTCACCCCATCTAAATACATACAAATCAATGGCACAGGTGAAAAATGAACATACACGTTTATTCTACATGTAGTAAGGGCACATATTGTACAAACTGTAAACTAGGTATTGTAATACATTTGAGGATTGTTTTTCTTCAACACCTTCTTGACAACTGCAGAACATTATTTAATCTGACTGACGAGTGCCTTGACTTTTCAATTAATCCACACTGAAAAACAGCACAAACAGTTTTCTACTCACATTTAAGGATTCTAAGATTTTTTTTTTAAAAAGCACTTGTGTTCACATCTAGATCTGAACATTATACAATACTGTTTTTCATTTTATGTTAGATGAAGTTTTGCTGTTGAATGTCGAGGTAGGGGTGCCACCATAAATAAATAACCTTAACAAAATGAGCTGGAGAACAAAACCCTTGCAGTTGGACCCATCCAAAAAGGATGTTGTTTAATGTCATACAAGGAGACAGTTATATTTTCCTGTTTGTCATTTGATGCAGAGGAATGCTTTGCTGTCAGCTAGGTTAACAAAAGCACTGTTACATGTGATGTCACAACAAACATCTAGACAGAACAATACACTTGTTTCTCATAACCTGTGGGGCACCCCTAGGAAAGACATTTGAGCAAACAAGGCATTCTGCTTTTGTAATTTTGCAATGTAATGCCCAAATCATAAAGTGCCAGCAAACTGTGGTGAGCAGAGTTAAACATGACTGGTAAATTTGGCGGCTTAAATCTATCTCAGGAATTATACAAATATAGCAACAAGCAAGATAGTTAAACCATCTAAAACCAAAATGAATATTAATCTGTATAAATGTATAAAACCAAAAACTCTGGACAAATCCTGATACTTCAAAGTGCCATGCCAGTGTCATAATTGTTCATATGGCTAAGAAAATGAAACTCATAAAACTTTATAAAACATTGTCATCTCACAGCATGAACTTCACATTCAGCAAAATCATTGGAAACAAAATATGAATAGACAATTGTTTATATAGGGCATCTTTATGCAGGCCCAATTACCTAGTTGTATGCCCAGGTGTGCGTGTTGTGATAGAACCTCAGAGGGGAACAGCAGGGAAGGATTGTTTACTAATGAACTAAATCCCTCTGAGTAACAGCTTCTCCACTGATTAGACAGGGCCTGACAGGAGGAGCACTGAGCAAACAAAGAAAGTCTCCTGGAATGTTCCCCATAGCTGCTCAGATTATGCAGAGTTAATTTTTTATCGTAGATTTGAGCGGACTCATGTTTGTAGATAATTAGAAAATAAATTATAAGCAAAGGATATAGTTCATCATTGAGAGACTGGTCAATATTTGGGAATAGGACAACTGATATGGTAGAAAATGGAAAAAAGCCAACCTTCACGTAGTTGCTGCAGTTTTGCCTTCATCAAAGACATAATGCATTGGGAAAAACCTTTTTAAAATCAGATGCTACTATATCAAGTCAGCACTTTTTTTAAACTTGTTTATTATGGAATTGATGGCTTCTAGCACCCCTTGACAATTCGAGTAGAGCTGAGCAGTGGGCACGTTCCACCTTCATCTACATAATGACCGAGACAGAGGTCTTCTCAGAGACAGTTCATATTTTGGCACTTTTCATAGAAGGCTAGACTTGATGGAAATACACTCTTAAGAATCCAGGGCCAGGCAAATAAAATGAGGTCATAAAAACTCAATAGGATTACAGGAGGGGGTGGAGCTAGGTGCTGATTCAAAAACATTCTCCCTGTTGCATTTATACCAAATTTGATTTCCCAGAACCAATTTAAGACTAATACTATTAAATTACCATTGATGTATGACAACTCCATGCTTTTAACCCTGGCAATACAAGAACAAGGTTGAGGCCTGGAAACAACTGAGCCACAATGCATTAACTCTAGTTCATTTTGACATCAAAACCATGTCCCGTAGACTTCCCATCATGGAGCTATGATAAATTGGGAATTGTAAAGAGTGTTAAAATATGTCCTTCACCCAATTCACACCCCAAAATCCAATTGTCCTAATTCCAATGTCGATTCATGCAATGCCTCCTGAAATGAAAAACCATACAGGTACTAATTGAAAGCCTTAACCACACTAGCTCTATATAATTGCTCCTCATTTTCACGAACAGCGTATTGTTTGCCATCGGTCAAATTCAATACTGCATAGAAAACAACTCAACAGTCACAGTTACAAATTAGATATTTGATCAGAAGAGTGACAGGACCAAAGCATACAGTGGGTGTTTTCAATCTGGCTGCTATGAGCACAACAACATTCCCACTGTTCCCTAAAACATCACAGCTCCAGCTAAAACAATTCACAATATCAGTTTTCAGCGGTTTACCAAAGGTCAATTGTGTTCTGGTTGTGTGACTGTTGACTTGCATAAGGTGCAATAATTACATTTTTCAATTATGCATTGACAGCATTTACTACTGCTCACTAAGCTGATTGTTTCCATGCAAACTGACCGTTAATAGAATCAGAATCAGCTCTCTGCATTAGGACAGTAGAAGGTTGCCTCCTAATATAGTGCACTACTTTTGACCAGAGCCTTTAGGGAATAGGATGCCCATTCTAAAACATTTGAAGAAATGTCTGATGGGCCCTGACTTGCCAAAAGGATCACTGATGCCCTAAGAGTGTGAAGAGGTAACACTTTTTAGGGGAAGAAGTGTCTAGTGAGAGAGAGAAATGGGGATGAAGTTGGGAGAGAGCTGTGTCCACGGTGATGCCTATGCTACAGCTACACTGGTAGACTTGACTTGACTTGCTGATACGATGATGGGTGCTAGGAGGGCTTAGAAAGTAGGCCCTGTTTCACACGGGACTGTTAAAGACACATGGTGTTTGTTCTTTAAAATCAGCTTTGCCAGTTATTTTTTTAAATCAGGTTTGCCAGTTAGTTTTCTTTAATCCGGTTTGACAGTTTGTTCTTTAAAATCAGATTTGACAGTTTGTTCTGTGAAATCAGGTTTGTAAATTTGTTCTTTAAAATCAGGTTTGACAGTTTGTTCTTTAAAATCAGATTTGAGCGTGTGTTCTATAAAATCAGTTTTGTCAATTTGTTCTTTAAAATCAGATTTTACAGTTTGTTCTTTAAAATCAGGTTTGACAGTTGGTTCTTTAAAATCAGGTTTGACAGTTGGTTCTTTAAAATCAGGTTTGACAGCTGATTCTTTAAAATCAGGTTTGACAGAAGGTTCTTTAAAATCAGGTTTAACAGCTGGTTCTTTAAAATCAGGTTTGACAGAAGGTTCTTTAAAATCAGGTTTGACAGAAGGTTCTTTAAAATCAGGTTCAACAGCTGGTTCTTTAAAATCAGGTTTGACAGAAGGTTCTTTAAAATCAGGTTTGACAGAAGGTTCTTTAAAATCAGGTTTGACAGAAGGTTCTTTAAAATCAGGTTTGACAGAAGGTTCTTTAAAATCAGGTTTAACAGCTGGTTCTTTAAAATCAGGTTTGACAGAAGGTTCTTTAAAATCAGGTTTGACAGAAGGTTCTTTAAAATCAGGTTCAACAGCTGGTTCTTTAAAATCAGGTTTGACAGAAGGTTCTTTAAAATCAGGTTTGACAGAAGGTTCTTTAAAATCAGGTTTGACAGAAGGTTCTTTAAAATCAGGTTTAACAGAAGGTTCTTTAAAATCAGGTTTGACAGAAGGTTCTTTAAAATCAGGTTTAACAGCTGGTTCTTTAAAATCAGGTTTGACAGAAGGTTCTTTAAAATCAGGTTTGACAGAAGATTCTTTGAAATCCGGTGTGACAATCAGAGTGAGCTCCATCAACACTTTTGCATTTCCCAATTAGAAAAATCATGTACTACAAAAGGGGAATGCAACTAAAATATATAGAAATATGACATACTTGGCATAAGACGTTGTATCTCTGTGAAAATGAAAGGTATTTAAAGCCTCCGTTACTGACAACGTGTTCCAAATATCAAATGCATACATGCATACCTTACCACAACCCTCCCACGCTGAGGCTTACCACTTCAATTTCACAACAACACAAATGCAAGAGTTGATGAGGGTTGTTTTGAACCATTTTCACCGTCCTATGGTCTCTCTCCATATGATTTTAGTCAGTTATCATTAACCAGAAGTGTATTCAACTCTCTAATAAATTATGATGAATATTGTAAATAAAATGTAAAATAATTACACAATGTGGTTGACACCGAAAAAAACAATCAAAACCAATTATCTTTATAGTTATCTTTGTAAGAATATGAAACACGCTGTACATATAAATGTAAAGCACTTACCTACGAGACATTTTGCTAATATTTCTACTTCTTTCTCCATGTTATAACAGCTTCCAGGATATTTGTCACTACTGTGTACACATGCAAATGTATACATATTTGTAAATACAACACATGTATACACGTGTGTATTTTGTTTTACTTTATTCAAGTTATGGAACATTTATCAACAAATCTGTCTATACTTTAATAATAAATGCTGAAGGTGTTTTGCAGATAGTTATCCAGGATAAAGTGCCTTCATTTGAAACATTCTGTAGATTTCCATAGTGATTCGAGTTTTAAGGTTCGCAGTGAAGCTCAGTTTGTATATATCACACTTCTGCTAGGCATACTGCCAAGTCTCTCCCTTTGAGTTCCTTCTCTTGTTTGTATACCAATACATACACCCCTCAACATGTCACAGTTTTGTGTTGGCCGTTCTGAGTTATAGGATTAATCTTTTCCAGTGACACATCGGCATCGCTGCCCAAGTTCCCAGAAAGGGACGGGGACAGTTTCTCCAAGGTCTTAATCCCAATCCCATCCTTCTTCTGCAGCTCCTCCTCCTGACACAGGATGCTGTGGGGAATCACATAGGTGGCATTGTTGCTTTCCTTGGGAATGTGCCCTTTGGGCTGATACTGGGACGCAGGCGGCTGGGATCCATTGTTGTTGATACTCACTATCTCTATGGCATTGCTGCCCGGGCAGAGTCTGTGGCAGCCCAGCAAGATGGAGAACGCTTTGCGGAAGTCCGCGTTGAAGGCATATATGATGGGGTTGAGTGAGGAGTTGGCCCAGCCGAACCAGACGAACACGTCGAAGGTGCCGGGGCTGATGCAGAGGAAATCAGAGGTGCCGTTGGGCTCACAGAAGGGTACCATGCAGTTGAGGATGAAGAAGGGTAGCCAGCAGCACACAAACACCCCCATTATGACAGAGAGGGTCTTTAGGACTTTGGTTTCTCTTTTGAAAGACATCTTGAAGGAGCTCTCCGTCTCCATGTTGGAGTTGTTCCCCATACTGCTGTGGCGGTTCTTGGCACTCTCCGCAGCCCTCTCCAGTGCTGAGATCCTCCTGATTTGTATCTGGGCAATTCTGTAAATCCGGGTGTAAGTCACGATCATGATTGCCACAGGGATGTAGAAGCTGATGAGGGAGGAGGAGATGGCATAGGTCCTGTTAAGGCTGGAGTCGCAGTTGTCCGGCGGCAGCTCACCGTAAGTGCCGTTGAGCTCCAACGCCGCAGCCTTGTGCCAGTTCAACTGCACAGGGATGAAAGAGATGAGCACAGACAGCGTCCATGCCACACTGATCATAATAAACGCCACCTTGGGTGTCATCTTCCTCTCGTAGCGGAATGGGCTTGAGATCGCCCAGTATCTGTCCACGCTGATGACACATAAGTTCAAAATGGACGCTGTTGAGCACATGATGTCGAACGCCACCCAAACATTACAGAAGGCACCGAACGGCCAGAAGCCCACGATCTCTGTTGCTGCCTTCCATGGCATCACCAAGATGGCCACCAGCAGGTCTGAAATGGCCAAAGAGATCACAAAGAAGTTGGTGACCTTTGAGCGCAGGTGGCGGAACTTGGTGACTGCAACACATACCAGTGTGTTCCCCAGCAGTGTGGTCAGGATGAGCGCAAAGAGAAAGCAGCCTGTCAGAACGCGCTTGGATGAGTCTCTCTCCAGCAAATTATCGCTATCGCGGACCGTGGAGAAGTTCAAATCCATGTTTCTGTCAGCTTGTAGAGATAGAAATCACCCCATAATTCCAATCACCTGAACTCAGGCCAATTAGATGGAAAATGGACCCTTGGCCGCTTGCCTGGGGACCATCAAGTCTGGAGGCTGGTTCACCATGCTCATCACAGCAATCATCCTGCAGAATAGTGTCTATAAATATTTCAAAAAGCACTCTTTATAAATTAGCCAAAAAATGCACCCTGTTCATGAATTCTTGAAGACATTCTACTGTTAGAGCAGCAGTTTTCAACTATGGGTATTCCATCTGTTATTGAAGAGTTTAATATGATGTACCTACGAATCTAAACTTTTACTCTGCTTTATCATATGTCTATTTCAATGACCTGTCAGCAGTCATCTGAAAATTTTACACCATATTCTCGTAGGCATGTTAAGTAAACAGAGGCTAGGCCAATCATTAGCCTTATATACTGGCTCGTCGATACAGTCTATTGATCATATTAACACTGTGTTTATCTGATTTGTTTAATGACTGACGAGGCGTGTCCGTGTGATTATATTCGTGCCCTTATTGACGCTCCATCCAGGACAAGCAATTGCAGGGCACATGCACTGGACAAGCTGCCTGATGCTTTGGACGCTGATGGAAATGTAGACATGCAGTTGCAATATTGTTGAATTGAAATGCACACGCATCATTACAACAAAATAAATACATCGTCCGAATCTTTACGCATGAAACGTGGCATCTGTAGCTTATGTTTTATGAAAATGTAGCAATTAAGTTTCCATAAGCACCAAGAACACACAACAGGCTACATCTTACTGTGGAGCAACACAACGATAATCCTGGAGCTCAGTCCGTTCGTGCGGTCCATTTTTGTCCCACATCGAGTCTCCAAAATTGCAATGGGACTCCATAGAAGATGAGCTGTCAACTTCTTTTAAACAACCGTTTTTTTGGAAATGTCCTTAAATCCTCAAAGAAAGCTCAATGGTAAGCCATGGTTTACTTCGAAATAGCAGGCTCTACACATTCTCTTTCCCACGTATCTGTCTACAACAGAAGCGCGCGCCTCTGTCTGCTCTCCTCGCGTGTGCTCCAGATGCAGCTCGCAGCCTCAGTACCGCTAGCAGTGTGTTATTCTCATTATATGTCCTTTCAAACTTCCTTCTATCTTCACCCGAAAAACTGTGTGACCACATCCAGAGAAGGTCAAAATACCATCCGATAGAATCAATTCAACGTGTGCATCTTCCCATAAGCTCCAGATCAACAAGAATACGAGCACGAGTTAGTCACGGTTTTCTAAACGCACTAGATGTCATTTTTTCTTCTTATGTTGAAGTTATTGTGAAGAGATCCCCATTCTATCAAAGTCTCCAGTCCTTATCCACCACTGACGTGTCCGAAGTGAAGTCTCTCACTTGTAGGTTGAGGGAAGA
Source organism: Salmo salar (assembly GCF_965601325.2). Lineage (NCBI taxonomy): Eukaryota > Metazoa > Chordata > Actinopteri > Salmoniformes > Salmonidae > Salmo > Salmo salar. The sequence goes on along the minus strand of NC_138294.1, from coordinate 83,265,686 downwards.
TGAGACGTTTTGTGCGCCATATGCACTCAGCTGCGCGCCAGGGTCTCTGGAAACGTCCCCACCAGCTTGTTTCATCTCATGCATCAACAGGATTTTTAGCTGAAATGTGTTCATTTGTTCCTATTAAAGCCCACGCTTCGATATTGATATTACTTTTATAATTACATGATTAATTATACAGTAGCGTAATATTACAGCAATTGATTTAGTCTACTAAAACTGTGTGGAGTGAGTGCCAAAAATAAAGTGTTACTTTCGGTCCCGGTTCTCCCGTATATCATATAAGGGATTTGATAAGATAGCACAAATTGGTATTAAATAAAATGAACCACGAAATTATGAAACATCTCATGCTGAAATTGTCTCAAAGTTGAACTTGAAGGCAATCGCTGTGGATAGATAGGCACAATGAGGCCATCTACTGGAGACCATATGTATTAATAATAAAACAAATGAAAACGTGGGATGCTGCAAGGTTATGTTAGGCTATTATCATCATCATCGACATCACCGAATAAGAACACCAATACATCTAATATTTTCCAGAGGCAATAAGAAAGGACACATGTGCAGTATGTGTTGACATAGGTCTGTGTGGACTACAGGCAACAAAATGGCCAGTTTGGACTGTTTAGCAAGTTGAAAATGTCAATGGACCCTTCCATACTGCCATCTATGTGTAGTAGTGGGGGCTGCTGAAGGGATGTTGGCTCATAATAATGTCTGGAATGGAGATTTATTGCTGGAATGGGGTGAATGGAATGGTATCAAACACATAAAAAACAGATTCCATTCCATTCACTCCATTCCAAATCAAATCAAATCATTATTATGAGCCATCCTCCTCTTAGCAGCCTCCGCTGATGTGTAGTATACATGTGTGAGTAATTCATGTAGACAACCAAGTGTCTGAGGCCTGGCGGATTACACGCCCACTTCTCCTTGTAGCACCAAGCAAAGACGTGCGTGCAGCAACATTCAGTCAAAGCTCAGTCTCCCTGTCACCACATACCACCATCCACGTGGTCATCTATTTCTGCATCGCATCCTAAAGCAAAATCACATACTGTATTCAAATATTTATATCCAAAATTCAACCTTCTAGAAAAGTCATGAAAGAGCACGTCAGAGCTGATATTCATATTGTCGGATCTTTGATGACTAATGACTGATGGGACGACAGGAAATGTCTCAGGGCATAGAGCCCAGCCTGGTTGTCTCTGATAGGAGGAATGGTATAAGACTGAGAGACTAAGACTAAGACTGGTCTATGACAGCGTCAGAGCCAGAAAGATGGTTAATCACGCCCCTTGGCATAGGCCACATATTGCAATTTGCATAACATAATGGAATGGAATTCAGAATTACAGTAATTGTATGCTATTTCAACATACACTATATAACATTTACTGGAATGTCTTCAAATGAACCCGTGCAATAGCTGGGATGGACTTGCAGGGATGCTACAGAGTAATGAAGTATCTTTGTATTGTTATGGTTTTGTTTGTGGTGAACCGATTACTTAATACTTATAATTTCAGAGCTGTAGTATTGTTTCCTAACCAAGTAGAAAATGAACAGAGTGTGCTCAGTGTAAGGAGTAAGGGGAAATTGGTGGTGGTGATGGTGGTGGTGGTGGTGGTAGTGATGGTAGTGATTGTGGTGATTGTGGTGGTAGTGATGGTAGTGGTGCTGGTGGTGCTGGTGGTCATAGTAGTGGTGGTGGTGGTGGTGGTGGTGATGGTGATGGTAGTGATTGTGGTGGTAGTGATGGTAGTGATGGTAGTGGTGCTGGTGGTGCTGGTGGTCATAGTAGTGGTGGTGGTGGTGGTGGTGGTGATGGTAGTGGTGGTGGTGGCAGTGATGGTGATGGTGGTGATGATGGTGGTGGTGGTGGTGATGGTGGTGGTGGTGGTAGTGATGGTGCTGGTGGTGCTGGTGGTCATAGTAGTGGTGGTGGTGGTGGTGGTGGTGATGGTAGTGGTGGTGGTGATTGTGGTGGTGGTGATGGTGGTGGTGGTGGTGGTGATGGTGGTGGTAGTGATGGTGGTGGTGATGGTGCTGGTGGTGCTGGTGGTCATAGTAGTGGTGGTGGTGGTGGTGGTGGTGGTGGTGGTGATGGTAGTGGTGGTGGTGGCAGTGATGGTGATGGTGGTGATGATGGTGGTGGTGGTGGTGATGGTGGTGATGGTGGTGGTGGTGGTAGTGATGATGGTGGTGGTGGTGATTGTGGTGGTGGTGATGGTAGTGGTAGTGATGGTGGTGGTGGTGGTGATGGTGGTGGTGGTGGTGGTGATGATATAAGTAGTAAGGGGAAATTATTATCGTGATGATGATGATGATGATTATTATTAATATTTCTTTTTTTTATATATATAAGTAGTAAGGGGAGATTATGGGTTGGACAAGATGATACCAGCATGTGCTGTATTTACAAATATGTTTGCATTTGCACATGTATACATTAGTGATGTTACAAATATATTGGAAGCCATTTCAACATGGAGAAAGAAGTAGAAATATTAGCAAAATGTGTCGTATAAATGTCACTAAAACTCCGACCCTGGTTACAGCCCTGGATATAGCACTGGGTCCAGTATGTATGACAATTTCCGTCTTCCTGTTGGAAACGTTTTGTCTTGTTTTGGCCTATTGAACATGACCCAGTTGAGGCAGACCTTGGACCTGATGATGGTGTGATCCATCATTCTCCCACATGCTTCCCAATCACCTTGTGTAGAACTGAGTGACCCAGTTCTCTCCACTACTCATTCTGTCTGGTTCAAATCCCCGCTACAATAGTAATTGTCTGGAGATTATGCTTTTATAGCTGTAATTGATCTCACCTGCGAATCATATCCAGCATTTGACTAGGCTAACATAGTATAAAGATATAAAGATACTACTGTGTATAAAGATACTCTGACTCATCTTGCATCAACAAACGCCCACAGAAAGATTAAGAAGCTTGTAAAGCAAAGATGTGGTGTGTGAGTGGGTTTTAGGGGATTTAGGGGATTTCACAGATACAAACCTTGCAATTTCATGTCGACAGTCACCCCCTGTCATCAGCAACACAATGCTTAGACTACTAGGCAATCCGACTCCCACAAATCCTCTGTCACCTCGCCACATATTGGTCTCCAGGTCTCCAGCTCATCAGAAAGACTGGGAGAGGATGTTTGGCAGTAATCCCAGATCTCTGCCAGAAGACACACACTCAACAGCATGCATCTATTCTTACTCTGAAATGAAGGAGACATAATTGCTCTGGCTGTTGCAGACTGAACCAGGGGATTTTCATGGTTTTTCGAATGCCATTTGAAGTTCTGCTCGTCGGGAGATGTTGTCTAAGAGCTTAGGGGTATTACAGTGACTCTTCAGATTACTTTTCTGAAGCTTTAAATGGGTCTCAGTAATGAGAGTGGAGTCTCCATTCTTAGACTAAATAACCTCCCTTGTACCGCACCTGAGGTATACGACAGAGACAATGTCATATTCTATGTTATTACGGTACACTTAAACAGCTGGCTTCTCTGAAAGGGCAGGATCTTCCCATTATCACCACTTCAATTGTTAATATTTATGCCATCTGTCCACAGCCCCATTTGATAGTGTCAAAATAATTTCTTGGCAATGAAAGCATGGCAATAAAGATCTGGGTTAATCTGCACACATGATTCAGAATGTTGCCAATAAAACCACTCATTTAGTTCTCAGAAAATGATGCTCTGCAAATCAGTTATAGCGGCAAAGTACATACTTGTTGCACACATTTTAAGCTCTCAGGCAATCTGTTTGTGGAAGCTCATAGAATTTACACATATAAGAACAATAATTTTTACAGTTAAGAAACCTATCAAATGAACATTAATATAGTAGGCTATTCAGGTCTGTTGACAGAGAATATAACTCAGCCACTACAGATGTAGGATCTTCATTTGAGTCAGTTTACTACAGCAGGAAAATAATCCTGCAGCAACAGGAAATGTTAATTATTATGTGAATTATAAATCCTCTTCAATGTAAAGTCCCTTATTTAGGGGACCTGCGTGGCTCTGGTACTGGTTCCCGACCGACATTTTAGCTTATACAGTGTATTCGGAAAGAATTTAGACCCCTTGACTTTTTCCACATTTTGTTAGATACAGCCATATACTAAAATGGATTAAATAGTTTTTCCCTCATCAATCTACACATAATACTCCATAATGACAAAGCAAAACAGGTTTTTAGAAATTTTCGCAAATGTATAAAAAAATAAATAAAATTAAATATCATATTTACATAAGTATTCAGACCCTTTACTCAGTACTTTACTTGGGGTGACAGGTAGCCCAGTGGTTAGAGTGTTGGACTAGTAACCGAAAGGTTACTAGCATTTTACAAACATTTCGCTACACTCGCATTAACATCTGATAACCATGTGTATGTGACAAATAAAATTTGATTTGATTTAATTTGATTTGAGATCGAATCCCCGAGCTGACAAGGTAAAAATCTGTCGTTCTGCCCCTGAACAAGGCAGTTTACCCACTGTTCCTAGGCCGTCATTGTAAATAAGAATTTGATCTTAACTGACTTGCCTAGTTAAATAAAAATAAATAAATAAAAACTTTGTTGAAGCACCTTTGGCAGCAATAATAGCCTTGAGTCTTCATCGGTATGACACTACAAGTTTGATACACCTGTATTTGGGGAGTTTCTCCCATTCTTCTCTGCAGATCCTCTCAAGCTCTGTCAGGTTGGATTGGGAGCGTCGCTGCACAGCTATTTTCAGGTCTCTCCAGAGATGTTCTATCCTGTTCAAGTGCAGGCTCTGGCTAGGCCATTCAGAGACTTGTCCTGAAGCCACACCTGCGTTGTCTTGGCTGTGTGCTTAAGGTTGTTGTCCTGTTGGAAGGTGAACCTTCGCCCCAGTCTGAGGTCCTGGGCGCTCTGGAGCAGGTTTTCATCAAAGATCTTTGCTCCGTTCATCTTTCCCTCGATCCTGACTAGTCTCCCAGTCCCTGCCGCTGACAAACATCCCCACAGCATGATGCTGCCACCACCATGCTTCACCGTAGGGATGGTGCCAGGTTTCCTCCAGATGTGACACTTGGCATTCAGGCCAAAGAGTTCAATCTTGGCTTCATCAGACCAGAGAATCTTGTTTCTCATGATCTTACAGTCCTTTAGGTGCCTTTTGACAAACTCCAAGTGGGCTGTCATGTGCCTTTTACTGAGGAGTGGCTGCCATCTGGCCACTCCACCATAAAGGTCTAATTGGTGGAGTGCTGCAGAGATGGTTGTCCTTCTGGAAGGTTCTCCCATCTCCACAGAGGAAGTCTGGAACTTTGTCAGAGTGAACATCGTGTCCTCTGATTGCTCAGTTTGGCCAGCTCTAGAAAGCGCCTTGGTGATTCCAAACTTCTTTTTTTGATACCCTTCCCCAGATCTGTGCCTTGGTCTGTTCCGGAGCTCTACAGACAATTCCTTCTAACTCATGGCTTGGTTTTTGCTCTGACATGCACTGTCAACTGTGGGATGTTGTGGTGTGTGCCTTTCCAAATCATGTCCAAACGAAACCTGTTTTCGCTTTGTCGTTGTGGGGTACTGTGTGTAGATTGATGAGATTGATGAGGGGAAAAAATTGAATACATTTTAGAATAAGGCTTTTCCACAAAATGTGGAAAAAGCCAAGGGGTCTGAATACCTTCCGAATGAACTGTAAATCTATCTGTGGACACCGTACATAGCCGCGGGAAGTAGGGGTGCTGAGGGTGCTGCAGCACCCCATAAAAAATCATAACAAAAAAATACACAATAGTAGTGCACTGGACACTAAATATACAAATATGAATTATACAGTTATAAGGAAGGTGAAATCTTATAGTTAGTCGTTTTATAAAATGATTATACTATATTTAGGAAAAATATAAGTCATTTCAAGCCTTATTCATAACATTTTATTTAATATAAAATACATTTTTGTCATTTAGCAGACGCTCTTATCCAGAGCGACTTACAGTAGTGAATGCATACATTTCATTTCATGCATTTTTTTGTACTGGCCACCCGTGGGAATTGAACCCACAACCCTGCACACACCATGCTGGCGTTGCAAACACCATGCTCTACCAACTGAGCCACAGGGAAGCCACATCATATACTGTACAATATTTCATATTCTAATTATTATATATTTTTTTACTTTTTACCCCATTTTTCTCCCCAATTTCATGGTATCCAATTGGTAGTTACAGTCTTGTCTCATCGCTGCAACTCCCGTACAGACTCGGGAGAGGCGAAGTTCGAGAGCGGTGTGTCCTCCGAACACACCCGACCCAACCAAGCTGCATTGCTTCTTGACACAATGCCCAATTAACCCGGAAGCCAGCCACACCAATGTGTCAGAGGAAACACCGTACACCTGGCGACCGTGTCAGCGTGCATTGCGCCCGGCCCGCCACAGACGGGAGTCGCTAGAGCGCGATGGGACAAGAACATCCCTGCCAACCAAACCCTCCCCTAACACGGACGGCGCTGGGCCAATTGTGCACTGCCTTATAGGACTCTCGGTCACGTCCGGTTGTGACACAGCCTGGGTTTATAGTGATGCCTCAAACACTGCGATGCAGTACCTTAGACTGCTGTGCCACTTGGGAGGCCACATGTTTGTAGGGGTTGATACTTTTTTTGTAAGAGAAAATCATGTCTGAAATTTCTACGTGGAAATTACAAACTTCAGAAGCCTTTTTAAACCTCAAATATTTTACAAGTTGTAAATGTCCTGCATTGCAGGAAAGGTCTCCTGCAACAGGGTGATCAAATTAAGATAATACATCTGTAAACTATTCAGGTCTTACGACAGAGAGCATAAGGTAACACTTGATTTGGATGGTACATCTGTAGATGCTCTACAGACTACAGACTATCAGTAACATGTCAGTTTACCGAATTAAATAGTGCAGATCCCATTCACATAGATTTTCCTACAATGTGCCATATTCATATGAGCCAGTCGTGGTCTGTGCCGTTTAAGATGAAGGAGGACGATTCTTTTTTTTTATTAGCATGGCCTTATTTTCTACAACAGCATATTGGATGACTGTCATTCATATTTCATCTGCACACTCTTGCCTGCATCTAGCTGATCTAGGGTGTAATCATTAGTCCAACAGGAATTTCTATTGGACAAATTCCAGTATGTTTATCCCCGTTTCGTTCCGTTTGCTTCCATTTAAGAAAAATGTTTCAACAGAATCTTCAGAATGAATACACCCCTGATCACACGTAAACACAGTTCACTTTCATAGCAGCCACATATCAATTTTCTCATTGTATAATTGTATAATTCCTTCTTGCTTCTACACACTCTCCTCCTCTCACTTTTTCCTTTCGCTTGTGGACAGTGAACAACGCAACAGCTGTCTGTGACCAGGCAAAAAAAACTTTCCAAGCCAAACCTTCATACCATAACCACTAACCGCTACACACAGCTTACATCATTGTCACTATATTAGCTAACGTCATAGTCAACATAGCTACTAGAATTAACGCATTAGTAAACCCACTACAGTCATGCAGTACAGTGTACAGCAAGCAGTTTAGCGGTTACACTGGCGGGCTCCGGTGGCAGTACATTAGTAAAACCAAAATCTTACCTTCAGTTGGACGAGTTCCAGTGTTGGATAGCCATAGCCAGCTAGCTCACATAGCGTCCCTCTCTTTGAGTAGGCTAAACTAGCTAGACTGTTCAGCTATTGTCCTTCTGTCTCTTTGAGTCAACTCCTCACCCCAGTTTATGCACTGCAGTGCGAGCTAGCTGTAACTTATGCTTTCAGTACTAGATTAATTCTCTGATCCTTTGATTGGGTGGACAACACGTCAGTTCATGCTACAAGAGCTCTGATAGGTTGGAGGACATCCTCCGGAAGTTGTCATAATTACGGTATAAGTCTATGGAAGGGGGTGAGAACCATGAGGCTCCAAGTTTTGTATTGAAGTCAATGGAAACTAGCTGTCCCCTGGCTACACCATGGTGCTATCCAAGAGAATGCTATTGAGGCTACTGTAGACCTTCATTGCAAAACAGTGTGTTTTAATCAATTATTTGGTGATGTGAATATATTTAATATAGTTATTTCTAAAAAGGATAACTTTTTTCATGTTTAACTATTTTTATTTTTATTAAATTCACTGAGGAGGATGGTCCTCCCCTTCCCCCTGTGAGGAGATTCCAGGTCACAGTTGTAAATGAGAACTTGTTCTCAACTGGCCTACCTGGTTAAATAAATGTGAAATAAAATAAAAATAAATAAAAAGAATCCCCTAAAATGAGCACTAAGCTATAATCCTGGTTTGTCATTGCCATGTGGTTTGTTAGTACTGCATTTCTAATTGGATGTTGACTTGATAAGAGGTCAACCAATACATGACAACCAATCTTAAGCATGTTCGTGCCTCCATTACTCTACATACTGTTGAACTCGTTCCAACATGGAATAACATTTGCATAATCATCAGAATCGTACAGCATGAAATAGCTACCGGTACATCAACTAACGCCAAGAGAAGTCAGCAGCTTGTTCTAGCTCTCACCTTGCACCCTTCCCAGGCAACCTTTTTAAGGTGAAATGGTGAAACTGAGCAGTTTGTGCACCCCTGGTGCTACATTGAAAATAAGTTATATTCATGACTTTCAGTGGGGAGCTGTACAGTTGTCAGAGCACATTAACAGCAATGAAAAGGAGAAAGTCTGCACTGGGCGTCTTTTCCAAATTCCTTGAAGATGAAATGGTAACACTATCAAGGCAGCTACTTTTAAGTCTATATTTCAATAGAATAATAAAGTGATAGTGACGATATCCATTAGCAACCAAAACTGTTAGAAAGAGGAATGAAACTCATCTGAATTTGTGCTCGGAGCTTCAGATAGGGGGTGAAATTATTTGGTTTTTCAAATGGCTGCCATGACCTTGGGAGAGGTCATGACCCACACAGAAGTCTGTTTCTGCTTTTGTCAATGTGCCTGTTGTCTTTCCAAACAGCCCTTATACCGTAATTATTACTGTCTATTTCAACAGTTTCTAAGTGTCCATAGGACTGGGTAAATATTACATTTGGGTTAGTTCGGTCGCAGCTACATCCAACAGACTGGGTCTTGAAAATTGAGCTGTCACCACTTCAAGTGGCCCATGGCAATGGTCAGTATTAGTATTTTAGTATTTTATTATGATCCCCCATTAACTCTTGGTAAAGCACTAGCTAATCTTCCTGGGGTCCACACAAAAAAATAAAACATGACAAAATACAGAACATCAATAGACAAGAACAGCTCAAGGACTGAACTACACACATTTTACATAAGAACAATGGAAGCTAAAAAGGTCCTACAGACAGTTACACATGCCTATGAGTTATTTAGGTCTGATAGGGCAGAGCCGTTATGCTGTGAGATGTTGTTTTATTTGTTTGTTTTTTAAGCTAGTTTAGCTGTTTGCTTGAGTAATTTGAGATGGGAGTTCCATGTGATCAGGGCTCTATATAATAGAGTTGCCTTGAATTCGTTCTGGATTTGGGGACTGTGAAGAGACCCCTGGTGGCATTTCTGTTGGGGTGGGTACTGTATGTCTCTCAGAGGTATATGTAAGTTGTGTAACGTGGGTCGTAAAAAGGGGACCAAGGCGAAGCGTGTAGAGTGCTCATATTAACTTTTAATGAATACACTTTAACAAAACAACCGACAACAGTCCCGTCAGGTGACATACACTAAACAGAAAACAACTACCCACAAAACCCAGAAAGAAAACCCCTACTTAAATACGATCTCCAATCAGAGGCAACGAGGATCAGCTGCCTCCAATTGGAGATTAACCCAAACAACCCCAACATAGAAATAGAAAAACTAGAACTTAAACATCGAAATAGAAAACATAGAAAACCCAAAACACCCCCTGTCACGCCCTGACCTACTCTACTATAGAAAATGACATCTTACTAGGGCCAGGACGTGACAAGTTGATTATACAGACAATTTAGAATTTTCAACATTAATATTTCTCTCAAAAGCAAGAATTGATGCAGTCTACCTATCCTCTACGTTGAGCCAAGAGAAACTGACATGCATACTGTTGACATTAGCCCTCTGTGTATATTAAAGGGCAAGTCAGTGATGTGGAATGGAGAGATAACATATGTCACGGCTGTTTGAAGCCAAGTCCTCAGGTCACCTCTTTCATTTTCACTCTGAGCCTGTGACTTCCATGATCCTGGCATTAAATTGAATTTGGTCAAGTTTAGGTCTCAGCCTCACATGTCCAAAGCAAGCACTCTGCCACACAGATTGAGACGGAGTGAGAAAGAGAGAGATTGAGTGAGTGAGTGAGTGAGTGAGGGAGAGAGAGAGAGGGAGAGAGGTAGAGGTAGAGGGAGAGGGAGAGGGAGAGGGAGAGAGAGAGGGAGAAAGGGGCAGAGGGAGCAAGAGAGCGAGAGAGAGAGAGAGTTAGAGACACATATTTCCCTCAGATTACACAGACCCACAAAGAATTCGGAAAGAAATCCAATTTTGATAAACTCCCATATCTATTGGGTGAAATACCATAGTGTGCAATCACAGCAGCAAGACTTGTGACCAGTGAAGAACGAACACCATTGTAAATACAACCCGTATTTATTTATTTTCCCTTTTGTACTTTAACTATTTGCACATCGCAACAACACTGTATATAGACATAATATGAACTTGTGTGAGTGTAACATTTACTGTTCACTTTATATTGTTTATTTTACTTTTGTTTATCCATTTCACTTGCTTTGGCAATGTAAACGTTTGTTTTCCATGACAATAAAGCCCCTTGGATTTAATTGAAGAGAGACAGAGAGAGAGAGAGATGCAAATACCCTGCTTGCAGTATACCAAAGAGTAATATGGGGCAGTAAAGATGTATTTTACATGACTGGTTTTTATGACTCACTTTAGGAATAAAGGTAATCAAGCACATGTTAGGAGTGTGTAGTCACTGCTGGCCTTAAGTTGAGTCAAAGAGACCTTTGCTGTAAAGATGAAATAAAAAATGTGTTTGGTTTGATTTTATTTGCACAAACCCATCATATATTTCCAAGTGCCATGCCAGACAACAGTGCTATCCCAGAGCTTGCTTCTGTTTGGCAAATTGACAACACTTGTTGCAAACACAAACTGCTTATGACTACCATGAGCCATGAAAATTAGCTTTGACATAGCCTGCAATAAAGTTTTACGGACAAATTGGCAACTGTTGGCAACTGTTTTGTACATGTCGATCAAAGACATCAGTGATAGCTGGCTAGACCTTATGATGTCATGTCACACTTTCTGTCACATCCTGACCAGTAAAAGGGGTTATTTGTCATTGTAGTTTGGTCAGGGCGTGGCAGGGGATGTTTGTTTTGTGTGTTTTGGTGTTTCTGTTTAAATCTAGTTTTCTATTTCTATGTTGGGTTTTTGGTAGGACCTCCAATTAGAGGCAGCTGGTTGTCGTTGTCTCTAATTGGAGGCCATATTTAGTTGAGGTTTGTTTCACTTGTGTTTTGTGGGTGGTTATTTCCTGTATAGTCTGTGCACCTTATGGGACTGTTTCATCGTTTGTTTCTTTTGTTTAAGTGTTATTTCTAATAAATTAAGAAGATGAGCACTTTACCCGCTGCGCCTTGGTCCAATCCTTACGACACCAATGACACTTTCATCCATAGAAGCTCTGTCATAATCGTTTTCCATTAGTGGACATGAATAGACTTTGGGGGGTTACTTGGGTGTATCAATCAAAACATCAGGCTCTGTTTGGCAGTTGTGTTATTTTTTTATAACAAACTTTCATCAGTGCCTTTGTGTAAACCTCATTACTCCCCAAGTGAATTCCCTTTGATGAAATACTTTGCCAAAATGACAACACTTATCTGTTCTCTGAACTGAGTGAGAAAGTACTCCATTTCGAACACATAATACAATCAACTGCTTTTATGTGCTTTTAAGTGGCAGCAAAGATCACAGGAGCAGAAGGAGGAAGCATGTCTGATTGTGCAGCTAGGGCAGCTGTCCATTCTAAAGCCCATTGGCCTTATGCCTGTTGAATAATACAAGGAATCTGTTAAGTCTTGAGTCTTGATTTTGTCATTTTGTCATTGTATTGACAATAATCTGTCAAATAAATAAGTCATCCTATTGTCCTTTGTCGTAAAAACTAGAAACACTACTTGACACCAGCGTCATATCAAGTTATGTTATAACAGCTGACATAACTTGACATAACCTGTCACAATATGGTCACTGTTATGACACATATTTAGACCTGTTGTGACATATATTGCTTTATTTTATGTCTGTTTATGACACCTACATAAGACTGTCAAAACCACACAAGGCAAAACATTCCATTACACCATAGCCTAGGTGTCAACAGTATGTTTATGTAATACACAGTGCCTTCGGAAAGTAGTCAGACCCCTTGACTTTTTCCACATTTTGTTACTTTACAGCTTTATTCTAAAATGGATTAAATCATTTTAACCCCTCAACAATCTACACACAATACCCCATAATGACAAAGCAAAAACAGGTTTTTAGAAGTTTTTGCAAATGTATTTAACCAATAAAAAAATGAAATAGCACATTTACATAAGTATTCAGACCCTTTACTCAGTACTTTGTTGAAGCACCTTTGGCAGTGATTACAGCCTTGAGTCTTCTTGTGTATGATGATACAAGCTTGGCAAACCTGTATTTGAGGAGTTTCTCCCATTCTTCTCTGCAGCTCTGTCAGGTTGGATGGGGAGCGTCGCTGCACAGCTATTTTAATTTATCTCCAGAGATGTTTGAATGGGTTCAAGTCCGGGTTCTGGCTGGGCCACTCAAGGACATCCAGAGACTTGTCCTGAAGCCACACTTTTGTTTTCTTGGCTGTGTGCTTAGGGTCGTTGTCCTGTTGTAGGTGAACCATCGCCCCAGTCTGAGGTCCTGAGCGCTCTGGAGCAGGTTTTCATCAAGGACCTCTCTGTACATTGTGCCGTTCATTTTTGCCTGACTAGTCTCCCAGTCCCTGCTGCTGAAAAACATCCCCACAGCATGATGCTGCCACCACCATGCTTCACCTTAGGGATGGTGCCAGGTTTCCTCCAGACGTGACACTTGAGATTCAGGCCAAAGAGTTCAATCTTGGCTTCATCAGAGCAGAGAATCTTGTTTCTCATGGTCTGAGAGTCTTTAGGTGCCTTTTGGCAAACTCCAAGCGGAATGTCATGTGCCTTTTACTGAGGAGTGGCTTCCGTCTGGCCACTACCATAAAGGCCTAATTGGTGGAGTGCTGCAGAGATGGTTGTCTTTCTGGAAGGTTCTCCCATCTCCACAGAGGAACTCCGGAGCTCTGTCAGAGTGACTAACGGGTTCTTGATCACCTCCCTGACAAAGGCCCCTCTCCCCCGATTGCACCGTTTGGCCTGGGCGGCCAGCTCTACTAAGAGTCTTGGTGGTTCCAAATTTCAATGCAGCAGAAATGTTTTGGTACCCTTCCATAGATCTGTGACTCGAAACAATCCTGTCTCAGAGCTCTACGGACAATTCCTTCAACGTCATGGCTTGGTTATTGCTCTGACATGCACTGTCAACTGTGGGGCCATATAGTATAGACAGGTGTGTGCCTTTCCACATTGCAGGTGGACTCCAATCAAGTTGTAGAAACATCTAAAGGATGATCAATGGAAACAGGATGTACCTGTCCTCAATTTCGTGTCTCATAGCAAAGGGTCTGAATACTTATGTACATTTAAAAATATATATATATAAATGTACCTAAGATTTTTAAAAACCTGTTTTTGCTTAGTCATTATGGGGTATTGTGTGTAAATTAACTGAGGATTTTTCTTAATTTAATCAATTTTATAATAAGGCTGTAACATATCAAAAATGTGGAAAAAGTCAAGGGATCTGAATACTTTCCTAAGGCGCTGTATATATTTTTAAATTGACCATGTTAAATTACCATTGTAATTGCACACACGTTGATGTCAGAAATGCACCTACACCAATGCTCTGTTGCTAATGACTGTGATGAATGCAGGAGTAGTTTTCAGGAGCAGGTCAAGACACCCTGTTTTTGACTGATGACTGATACAATGGCCTGTATGTGATAGGCCTATCTGGCTTATATGATTATGATGGTCATAATGCTTCTTGACAGTGTCATAAAGTGTATTTTCCTGTAGGTGTCATAACCAGCCATAAAATAACACAATATATGTCAAAACAGGTGTAAATATATGGGTCATGACAGTGTTATGACCATATTATGACAGGTTATGAGAAGTTATGGCAGCTGTTATGACATATTATGACAAGGTTATGACACTGGATGTCAAGTAAAAGTGTTACCTAATTGATACAAAATTAAGGCAATAACATATTGAAAATTCAGACTGTGGACGCTATACTTTCCTTGTATTATTCAACAGGCAAAAGGCCAATGGGAATTTAGAATGGAGAGTGGTCTAACTGCACAAACAGACGTGCTTCCTCGTTCTGTTCCCTAGGAGAGTTATATTGTTCTAAGAGCACAGTGCTTTCCGGTGACAAGGCCACAATGGCGACAGCATAATAGGCTATTCAGTTTTTCAAATGGGGATTTACGGAACGGAATATAGAATGGATCTAATATGGCTGTAATATTCATGAAATAATGCACTACTGTAGCCTTCCCCCATTTCAACCCGTGATTCTCTGTTTAATTTCTAGGGAATATGATCTTGCACACAGAATCCAACTCAATTATAGGGAGTGACTGACCAAGCACTTTATAATAACAACTTGTAATAAAGCATTTATAATGGATTAATTAATAGTTTAGTCATAATTTATTAATCATTACTCACACATTTGTTCATGTTAGTAAGCTACTTATTCACACATTTCTAAATAACTTTTAAAGCATTTATATAATGAGAAACGTAACCACTCTCAAATTCATTGACAGAGCTATAGATCCAAGGACTGAATCAAATCAAATTAAATCAAAGTTTATTAGTGACATGCGCCGAATACAACAGGTGTAGACGTTACAGCGAAATGCTTACTTACGAACCCCTAACCAACAATGCAGTTAAAAAAATATATAATACGGATAAGAATGAGAAATAAAAGTAAGAAGTAATTATAGAGCAGCAGTAAAATAACAATAGTGAGACTATATACAGTGTGGTACCGGTACAGAGTCAATGTGCGGGGGCACTGGTTAGCTGAGGTAGTATGTACATGTGGGTACAGTGAGGGAAAAAAGTATTTGATCCCCTGCTGATTTTGTACGTTTGCCCACTGACAAAGGAATGATCAATCTATAATTTTAATGGTAGGTTTATTTGAACAGTGAGAGACAGAATAACAACAGAAAAATCCAGAAAAACCCATGTCAGAAATGTTATAAATTGATTTGCATTTTAATGAGGGAAATAAGTATTTGACCCCTCTGCAAAACATGACTTAGTACTTGGTGGCAAAACCCTTGTTGGCAATCAGAGGTCAGACGTTTCTTGTAGTTGGCCACCAGGTTTGCGCACATCTCAGGAGGGATTTTGTCCCACTCCTCTTTGCAGATCTTCTCCAAGTCATTAAGGTTTCTAGGCCACTCCAGGACCTTAATGTGCTTCTTCTTGAGCCACTCCTTTGTTGCCTTGGCCGTGTGTTTTGGGTCATTGTCATGCTGGAATACCCATCCACGATCCATTTTCAATGCCCTGGCTGAGGGAAGGAGGTTCGCACCCAAGATTTGATGGTACATGGCCCCGTCCATCGTCCCTTTGATGCGGGGAAGTTGTCCTGTCCCCTTAGCAGAAAAACACCCCAAAAGCATAATGTTTCCACCTCCATGTTTGACGGTGGGGATGGTGTTCTTGGGGTCATAGGCAGCATTCCTCCTCCTCCAAACACGGCGAGTTGAGTTCATGCCAAAGAGCTCCATTTTGGTCTCATCTGACCACAACACTTTCACCCAGTTGTCCTCTGAATCATTCAGATGTTCATTGGCAAACTTCTGATGGGCATGTGCTTTCTTGAGCAGGGGGACCTTGCGGGCGCTGCAGGATTTCAGTCCTTCACGGCGTAGTGCGTTACCATTTGTTTTCTTGGTGACTATGGTCCCAGCTGCCTTGAGATCATTGATAAGACCCTCTCGTGTAGTTCTGGGCTGATTCCTCACCGTTCTCATGATCATTGCAACTCCACAAGGTGAGATCTTGCATGGAGCCCCAGGCCGAGGGAGATTGACAGTTCTTTTGTGTTTCTTCCATTTGCGAATAATCGCACCAACTGTTGTCACCTTCTCACCAAGCTGCTTGGCGATGGTCTTGTAGCCCTTTCCTGCCTTGTGTAGGTCTACGTGTGGCTCAGTTGGCAGAGCATGGTGTTTGCAACGCCAGGGTTGTGGGTTCGATTCCCCTGGGGGACCAGTACGGAGAAAAATGTATGAAAAAATGTATGCATTCACTACTGTAAGTCGCTCTGGAAAAGAGTGTCTGCTAAATGACTAAAATGTAATGTAAATGTCTACAATCTTGTCCCTGACATCCTTGGAGAGCTCTTGGCCATGGTGGAGAGTTTGGAATCTGATTGATGGATTGCTTCTGTGGACAGGTGTCTTTTATACAGGTAACAAACTGAGATTAGGAGCACTCCCTTTAAGAATGTGCTCCTAATCTCAGCTCGTTACCTGTATAAAAGACACCTGGGAGCCAGAAATCTTTCTGATTGAGAGGGGGTCAAATACTTATTTCCCTCATTAAAATGCAAATCAATTTATACAATTTTTGACATGCGTTTTTCTGGATTTTTTGTTGTTGTTATTCTGTCTCTCGCTGTTCAAATAAATCTACCATTAAAATTATAGACTGATCATTTCTTTGTCAGTGGGCAAACGTACAAAATCAGCAGGGGATCAAATACTTTTTTCCCCTCACTGTAGAGTTAATAAAGTGACTATGCATAGATGATAACAACAGAGAGTACAGGCGGTGTAAAAGAGAGAGGGGGGGGGGGCAATGCAAATAGTATGGCTAGCCATTTGATTAGGTGTTCAGGAGTCTAATGGCTTGGGTGTAGAAGATGTTTAGAAGCCTCTTGGATCTAGACTTGGTGCTCCGGTACCGCTTGCCGTTAGGTAGCAGAGAGAACTGTCTATGACAAGGGTGGCCGGAGTCTTTGACAATTTTTAGGGTCTTCCATTGACACCGCCTGGTACAGACATCCTGGATGGCAGGAAGCATGGCCCCAGTGATGTACTGGGCCGTTCGCACTACCCTCTGTAGTGCCTTGCGGTTGGCGGCCGAGCAGTTGCCATACCAGGCAGTGATGCAACCAGTCAGGATGCTCTGAATGGTGTAGCTGTAGAACCATATGAGGATCTGAGGACCCATGCCAAATCTTAGGTTTTGTCGTGCCCTCTTCACGACTGTCTTGGTGTGCTTGGACCATGTTAGTTTGTTGGTGATGTGGACACCAAGGAACTTGAAGCTCTCAACCTGCTCCACTGCAGCCCTGTCAATGAGAATGGGGGCATGCTCGATCATCTTTTCCTGTAGTCCACAATCATCTTAATCATCTCCTTTGTCTTAATCACGCTGAGGGAGAGGTTGTTGTTCTGGCACCACACGGCCAGGTCTCTGACCTCCTCCCTATAGGCTGTCTCGTTGTTGTCGGTGATCAGGCCACTGTTGTGTCATCGGCAAACTTAATGATGGTGTTGGAATTGTGCCTGGCCGTGCAGTCATCAGTGAACAGGGAGTACAGGAGGGGGCTGAGCACGCACCCCTGAGGGTCCCCTGTGTTGAGGATCAGCATGGCGGATGTGTTGTTACCTACCCTTACCACCTGGGGGTAGCCTGTCAGGAAGTCCAGGATCCAGTTACAGAGGGAGGTGTGTCGTGTCTTTGGGCACCATTAACTGAAGACATGTTTATCAAAATAACTCCCTGTTATTATTATTACGCGAATAAACTGATTAATCGTTTAACTGTAATTAACTAGGAGATCGGGGCACCAAGGAAAATATTCAAATTACAAAGTTATAATTTTCCTAATATAACTTTCCTATATTATAATCTTTTATTTACTAAACTAAGTAATTCACAGAAAGCATACAAACAGTAGTTATCGTTACAAAGAAATGGTAGAGGAATGTGCCCTAGTGGGCTAAACCGGCATGGCGGCTTGTTAAACAAAGGGTGGTGGGGGTCAGCTGAGAAAACACTACAGAGTTGATAAATATTAACAATTGATATGCTAAGCCTTTGCACATGAACGCTCACTCATTCGGAAACAATTGCAATCAATATATATATTTACGCTCAGTGTGTTGTTGTGATCTTCGTTGAAAAGGTCGTTCTGTTGGAGAGTTCTCTCTCTCTCTCTCTCGCTCTCTCTCACTCGGTTAGAATGGATCTTTCAAAGCGACATTCATTAATGTCGTTATAGAATGGATGTTTCGTCAGTCTTCGCGTTCAATGATAGAATTTCTATCTGCAGACTATTAATTAATATCAAAGACTTGTTATTATTCTGTCGGTATCGATAGTCTAAAAGTTTAACCACGTGGTATGGTTAAAGTTAAGTAGAGGGATGCAGGGTCAAACCTATTGGCCACTCGTAATGGAGTGGAGGCCTGGTCTAAAGAAAGTAACCCTGGGTGGGGGTTTTATTCGGAATGACAGAAAAAGGCTGTCTCGTGACACCAGGTTTTGTCTGTGTCCCTGGGGGCGTGCCGATGACTGAGTGAAGCTTTGAACAGAAATACAATTCTATCACATTAACATCAGTACATAGCCTCTCAACATATTCCAAATAGCTTTAATCTTATTAAATCATTGTATACAACCATTTAGATGCAAGTCCCATAGCTGAGGCTATTATATAAACCTTAGTATGGTAATATGGTACTATTGTCTCCAATGAGTATCACAAAATTGTACCAAGCGGACCAGTTCGTAGCTGGATTCTTCACCGATCTTTTATACCTTCTCCAGAACATAAATGTCGTTCGGTTCTCCAATTCTGTGAGTTGGAAGAATTTCCTTTGTCTCTCTATGAAACCCCTCTCTGTCTCAACTGGGCCATGCGGCAGGACATTCTCCTTTAGAATTTTACGACCGCCTTCACAGGGCCTGGGTAGGGAGAGGTAGGTAGGGGGATGGTGCAAGGGGGAGGGGGTCAACTGTGCTCCCTGTACTCAAAGAGGGCAACATCATGACAGGTGTTTAGTCCCAGGGTCCTTAGCTTATTGATGAGCTTTGAGGGCACTATGGTGTTGAACGCTGTGCTGTAGTCAATGAATAGCATTCTCACATAGGTGTTCCTTTTGTCCAGGTGGGAAAGGGCAGTGTGGAGATCAATAGAGATTGCATCATATGTAGATCTGTTGGGGCAGTAAGCAAATTGGAGTGGGTCTAGGGTTTGATGTGAGCCATGACCAGCCTTTCAAAGCACTTCATGGCTACAGAAGTGAGTTCTATGGGTCAGTAGTCATTTAGGCAGGTTACCTTAGTGTTCTTGGGCACAGGCACTATGGTGGTCTGCTTGAAACATGTTGGTATTACAGACTCGGACAGGGAGAGGTTGAATTTGCCAGTTGGTCAGTGCATGCTTCCTATATTAAACACTTTATGAATGAATAGCAATCATTATTTAAATGCTTTAAAAGTTGTTTATAAATAAGTAGCTTACTAACATTAACAGATGTGGGAGTAGTGATTAATAAAGGATGAATAAACTATTTATTAATCCATTAAATAAATGCTTTATTACAAGGTGTTGATATAAAGTCCTACCCTGTTATTCTCTCGGCTCTCACCACTCAACTGGCTTGCTGGCTTGCTGTTGTCTTTATAGAAATGTAGATAATAACCTGTGGCATTATTCCATAGTGGGGATTAAACCCAGATTATAAAAACTGAAAATTAATAAGGTTTATGTGGATTTCAGCGTGATGGTGATTTGGTGTCACGTATAAAGGGACAGAGTGTACGACCCTGGCTAAAATCTCTATTACAGTATACCTCCTGCCACTCCCACCCCTCCTCTCCAGGTCATCCACCTCTATGTCCATCTCTCTCCCCTCCAGCTGGCTCGTCGTGACCTCTCGCCACCTCCAGTTGAAACTGGTTGAAACCTTTTGATCTATGAGAGGCTGGACCATACCCTATTTCATCACAACTCCAGCTGTTCAGTATTACAGTGCCTTTGGAAAGTATTCAGACCCCTTGACTTTTTTCACATTTTGTTACGCTACAGCCTTATTCTAAAATGGACTCAATTAACCTTTTTCTTCAGCAATCTACACACAATAATAATGAGAAAGCGAAAACAGGTTTTTAGACATTTTTGCAAATGTATAAAAATAAATAAATACCTTATTTACATAAGTATTAAGCCCCTTTGCTATGAGACTAACAATTTAGCTCAGGTGCATCCTGGTTCCATTGATCATCCTTGAGAATTATGTACAACAATTCTTAAATGGAAGATTTTGGAACCACCAAGACCCTTCCTAGACCTGGCCGCTCAGCCAAACTGAGAAATCGGGGGAGAAGGGCCTTGGTCAGGGAGGTGACCAAGAACCTGATGGTCACTCTGAAAGAGCTCCAGAGTTCCTCCGTGGATGTGCGAGAACCTTCCAGAAGGACAACCATCTCTGCAGCACTCCACTAATCAGGCCTTTATTGTAGAGAGACCAGACGGAAGCCACTCCTTAGTAAAAGGCACATGATAGCCAAAACTTTGTCAAAAGGCACCCAAAGACTCTCAGACCATGAGAAACAAGATTCTCTAGTCTGATGAAACCAAGATTGAACTCTTTGGCCTGATTGCCAAGAGTCACTTCCGGAGGAAACTTAGCACCATCCCTACGGTGAAGCATGGTGGTGGCAACATCATGCTGTGGGGATGTTTTTCAGCGGCAGGGACTGGGAGACTAGCCAGGATCGGGGCAAAGATGAACGGAGCAAAG
Organism: Salmo salar; assembly: GCF_965601325.2. NCBI lineage: Eukaryota > Metazoa > Chordata > Actinopteri > Salmoniformes > Salmonidae > Salmo > Salmo salar. Next base: position 83,244,687 of record NC_138294.1, on the reverse strand, counting down.
TACGCTGAGATTCTTGATGAAAACCTGCTTCTGAGTGCTTAGGACCTCAGACTGCGGTGAAGGTTCACTTTCCAACAGGACAACGACCCTAAGCACACAGCCAAGACAACGCAGGAGTGGCTTCGGCACAAGTCTCTGAATGTACTTGAATGGCCCAGCTAGAGCCCGGACTTGAACCCGATCTAACATATCTGGAGATACCTGAAAAATCCACATCCAACCTGACAGAGCTTGAGAGGATCAACAGAGAAGAATGGGAGAAACTCCCCTAATACAGGTGTGCCAAGCTTGTAGCGTCATACACAAGAAGACTCAAGGCTGTAATCACTGCCAAAGGTGCTTCAACAAAGTACTGAGTAGAGGGTCTGAATACTTATGTAAATGTGATATTTCAGTTTTTCATTTTTGAAATACATTTGCAAAAAAAATCTGTTTTGAATTTGTCATTATGGGGTATTGTGATTTTAGAATAAAGCTGTAACGTAACAAAATGTGGAAAAAGTCAAGGGGTCTGAATACTTTACCAAGGCATATATTAACTCTTACACTGACTGGGGAAAAAACACACTCAATCTTTAAGGGTAGATTCTTGGAACTAGATCAAAGCATGTTTTAGGACAGTATGTTGATCTTTCAAATACATATGAGCAGGCATGGAATTTACCCTAACATGGGCTTTATCTGCTGTATATCTTATATGACAGTGTTCTCAACACAGCACACACCCTCTTCACACACCCTCTATGGATGGACATCAACACGGGCTAGCTGTCACAACATTACAGGATGATTTAAATTATATATTAAGTGTCCTTTGTGGTTTTTCTACCGAGAAAAGGTTTCTTGAGGTTTCCAAATTCATTGCACTTTATAGCTCTGATTGGGACTGATGGGAGAACGACAACTCTGTCTTCATCACAGATGGGCTGGCTTTCACCCACACTGCAAGTGTCAAAATCCATTCCCATCTACTGTATCCGGCCACAGAACTAAACAAATACCACTCAGTGCTCTCTGTGAAGTATGCCACGTTGTGTGATTTATTGAGAGAGAAAGAGAGAACATTGTATGGAAACTGAAAGCACTCTGTGTGGTATTTGTGAAGAAGATTTCCACGGTTGTTGGGGATGATTTATTTTCTCTGAGTGCTATCAGATGTATGATTTCACCCTACCTCGGAAGCAATGAACCCTCGACATGCAGCTCTCTTGGGGACCGAGGATAACCATTTCTGATGCAGAAATCAATACTCCTTTCTCTAACGGAGGCTCTTCAGTGTTGCAGCACTCATGTGACATCCACCATCCCATTAGTTTAAAATAAAATATTGGCATTGCAATTCGTGTGATAGGAGCCCACAAACTACACTAGCTCATTAAATGTCAAAGTGTAGGCACATCCTCTCATGTCTCTCTCAGTCTCTGAGCGTAATGGTCTTTATAGTGCACAGTACACTGATGTTGCCAATTCAGGGTGCTATACACAGCGGTTTTAACTCTCCTACAGCTACCTATACAGGAGCAGCTTCAGTAGCGATAGAGAGACTCTTCCTTGATTAGTGTTCTGCCAACTAAACCAATCAAATATGGTTTTTGGCTACTGTGAGGATTATACTACGAATCCGGTTTTCAAGTCTCAAGTTTAAATGTCAAGTGCACAAGTACAGTGAAATGCCTTTCTTTCCAGCTCTAAACCCAACATGCAGTAATCAATATCAATGTAACACTAAAAATAACATAAGGTAGAACAAAAAACACGCAATAAATAAAAATAAGAAATAAGAAGAACACAAGTAAGTAAGAAGCTCTACTGTATATATACAGGCTCAGTTCCAATACCATAAGGTGCAGGGATACTGGAGTGATAGAGGTAGATATGTATAGGGGTAAGATGACTAGGCATCTGGATGTATGATAAACAGAGTTGCAGCAGGGTAAATGAAGATTGTACTTGAGTGTGTGCGTGTGTGTACAATGTTTGAGTCAATACAATGTTTGTGCATGTTATGTGTGTGTTGGAGTGTCAGTGTGTGTGAGTGTGTCAAGTCCTGTGAAATAAATACAAGGGTCAACTCAGATAGTCCGTGTAGCAATTTTGTTAGCTATTTAGTAGTTGTATGGCTTAGGGATAGAACCTGTTCAAGAGCCCGTTGGTGTCAGACTTGATGTACTGTTTCCGCGGTGCTGATGCCATTCCAAGCAGTGATGCAACCAGTCAAGATGTTCTCAATGGTGCAGCTGTAGAACTTTTTTGAGGATTTGAGGGTTCATGCCAAACTTTTTTAACCTCCTGAGGGGGAAGAGGTGTTTGAGTTACCGAGGTAACAACTCCCAAGTGGCACAGCGGTCTAAGGCACTGCATCTCAGTGCTAGAAGTTGTATCACATCTGGCCGTGATTGGGAGTCCCGTAGGGCGGTGCACAATTGGCCCAGCATCGTCCGGTGTAGGCCGTCATTGTAAATAAGAATTTGTCTTTAACTGACTTGCCTAGTTAAATAAATAAAAACTTGGGATAACTGATACCCCGTGGTGTAGTGGTGCCTGGAGAAGTAGGTATACTCTAATTTTGCAAATGTTTTTCCAAATGGCCTGAAGGAAAGGTGCCCTGTGTGAAAAATGCTGTTTTCCTATAGTTTGAGTTTTCCTATAGGTTTTTTAAAAAGTTTTGACTCTCTCAAAAAATGTTGGTCTGGAAAAAATGTAAATAAAATTGGGGGGGGGGGAGTGTGTAGTTCCCCTTTAATTCAATTGCGTACCTAGCAAGATAGCATTTGGCTAGCAGTGTGATGGCAGAGTTAGTAAAACAAATGCCATCCTGATTGATACAAATCATCATGATATCATTCTGCCAGGTAGTTATACTTTGTCAATATTTAATTGGGAAGGCTTTTTGGGAAAGCCTTTAGATATCTTAATTCCAACAGTGCATGATGACTGAAATGCACATAGCAAAGATTCAATCAAGACTTAAGTTCGGTATAAAATAGTAAATAGCGACTACTTCTCAGAGAGTTTTGAATTGTCAAGAGGAGTTAAACAAGGTTTGTCCACTGTCACCATATCTATTCGTTATGGCCATCGAAATGCTAGCTATTAAAATCAGATCAAATAACAACATTAGAGGATTAGAAATCCCGGGCTTAAAAAGAAAGATGTCCATGTATGCCGATGAATCAAGTTTTACATTAGGACCGCAAGCTAGATCCTTACAATGTCTCATTGAAGATCTAGATAACTTTTCTAGACTCTCTGGACTAAAACTGAATTATGATAAGTGTACAATATTAAGTATTGGATCTTTAAAAAATACTACTTTTACATTACCCTGCAGTTTACCTATAAAAATGGGCTGACGGTGAAGTAGACATACAGTACTTGGTATACATATCACAAATTATATAAATGAGCTCTCCACAATGAATTTCAATAGAAAACTTAGACAAGATCCTGCAACTATGGAGAGATAAATACCTGTCTATTTATGGAAACATTGCCCTGATTAACTTCTTAGTCATATCTCAGTTTACTCACTTACTTATGGCGCTGCCTACTCCTGATGATTCATTTTTGAAATTGAAAAAATATTTAGCTTTATCTGGGATGCTAAACCAGACAAGAAAGCGTGCCTACTGTATCTATATAATGAATTTGAATTGAGTAGGTTGACATTATTAAATATAAAAGCACTATGGGATTAAGGTCTGGAGACTGGCTAGGCCACTCCAGGACCTTATAATGTGCTTCTTCTTGAGCCACTCCTTTGTTGCCTTGGCCGTGTGTTTTGGGTCATTGTCATGCTGGAATACCCATCCACGACCCATTTTCAATGCTCTGGCTGAGGGAAGGAGGTTCTCACCCAAGATTTGACGGTACATGGCCCCGTCCATCGTCCCTTTGATGCGGTGAAGTTGTCCTGTCCCCTTAGCAGAAAAACACCCCCAAAGCATAATGTTTCCACCTCCATGTTTGACGGTGGATATAGTGTTCTTGGGATCATAGGCGGCATTTCTCCTCCTCCAAACACGGCGAGTTGAGTTCATGCCAAAGAGCTCCATTTTGGTCTCATCTGACCACAACATTATCTCCCAGTTGTCCTCTGAATCATTCAGATGTTCATTGGCAAACTTCAGACGGGCATGTATATCTGCTTTCTTGAGCAGGGGGTCCTTGCGGGCGCTGCAGGATTTCAGTCCTTCACGCCGTAGTGTGTTACCAGTTGTTTTCTTGGTGACTATGGTACCAGCTGCCTTGAGATCATTGATAAGATCCTCCCGTGTAGTTCTGGGCTGATTCCTCACCGTTCTCATGATCATTGCAACTCCACGAGGTGAGATCTTGCATGGAGCCCCAGGCCGAGGGAGATTGACAGTTCCTTTGTGTTTCTTCCATTTGCGAATAATTGCACCAACTGTTGTCACCTTCTCACCAAGCTGCTTGGCGATGGTCTTGTAGCCCATTCCAGCCTTGTGTAGGTCTACAATCTTGTCCCTGACATCCTTGGAGAGCTCTTTGGTCTTGGCCATTGTGGAGAGTTTGGAATCTGACTGATGGATTGCTTCTGTGGACAGGTGTCTTTTATACAGGTAACAAGCTGAGATTAGGAGCACTTCCTTTAAGAGTGTGCTCCTAATCTCAGCTCGTTACCGGTATATTAGACACCTGGGAGCCAGAAATCTTTCTGATTGAGAGGGGGTCAAATACCTATTTCCCTCATTAAAATGCATATCAATTTGTAATATTTTTGACATGCGTTTTTCTGGATTTTTTTGTTGTTATTCTGTCTCTCACTGTTCAAATAAACCTACCATTAATATTATAGACTGATCATTTCTTTGTCAGTGGGCAAATGTACAAAATCAGCAGGGGATCAAATACTTTTTTCCCTCACTGTAACACTTTGTATTCAGGACAAAATGTTAATTGCTTTGCCACATTTTTTGCGGTATTACTTTAGTGCCTTGTTGCAAACAGGATGTCACGACTTCCGCCGAAGTCGGTCCCTCTCCTTGTTCGGGCAGCGTTCTGCGTTGGACCATTACACAGAGTTCACCCGCCACTTCGGCCAGTTTTCCACCACTCGCCTGAGGGTTGAGCGGCGGGTGAACGTCTGTTCCACCTGAGGCAGGGGACGAGGAGTGCGCAGGATTTCGCTTTGGACTTCCGGGCCCTAGGCCGCCGGCACGAGATGGAACGACAGGGCCCTGATCGATCACTACCGGTACAGTCTGCGCGAGGACGTTCGTCGGGAGTTGGCCTTCCGAGACACCACCCTCACGTTGGACTAGCTGGTTGATCTGTCCATCCGGCTGGACAACCTGCTGGCTGCCCGCGGACATCCTGATCGGGGCCTGTCATTTCCATCCCCCAGCACCTCCGCTTCGACGCCCATGGAGCTGGGAGGTGCTGCGCTTAGGGCGACCGGAGGAGGGGCCATTTCCTGCACCATCTGTGGCCGCAGAGGGCACACTGCTGGTGGGTGCTGGGGAGGTTCCTCAGGGAGTCGAGGCAGCAGGCAGGGCACTATCGTATCACCCCAGGTGAGTCGGCACCAGGCTCACCCAGAGCCCCCTGTTGCTCACATGTATGTGTTTATTAAATTTCCTGAGTTTTCCCTGCATTCCCAGCATAAGGCGCTTGTAGATTCAGGCGCAGCTGTGAATTTTATTGACTGTTAATTTGCTCATAGTTTAGGGATCCCCCTTGTTCCTGTGGATATGCCCTTCCCTGTGCACGCCCTAGATAGTCGACCATTAGGGTCAGGGCTGATTAGGGAGGCCACCGCTCCATTAAGCATGAGGGTCACAAGGAGGAGGGTCACAAGGAGAGAATCAGTCTCTTCCTTATTGATTCTACTGTGTTTCCCGTGTTGCTGGGCCTACCCTGGTTGGCCTGTCATGACCCCACTATTTCATGGTGACAGAGGGCTCTCAAGGGGTGGTCACGAGAGTGCTCAGGCAGGTGTGTAGGAGTTTCCATCGGTGCGAATACGGTGGAAAGTACAGACCAGGTCTCCACCGTGCGCATCCCCTCAGAATATGCCGATTTGTCTCTCGCCTTCTGTAAGAAGAAGGCGACTCAATTACCACCCCATTGACGGGGGGATTGTGCGATAAATCTCCTGGTAGATGCAGCACTTCCCAGGAGTCACATGTATCCTCTGTCACAGGAGGAGACGGCGGCTATGGATGCATATGTCTCCGAATCCCTGGGGCATTGATACATTCGGCCCTCCACTTCACCTGCCTCCTCGAGTTTCTTTTTTGTGAAGAAGAAGGATGGATGTCTGCGCACGTGTATTGACTATCAGGGTATCAATCAGATCACAGTGAGGTACAGCTACCCGCTGCTTCTCATCGCCAGTGCAATCGAGTCAATGCACGGGGCACGCTTCTTCACAAAATTGGATCTCAGGAGCACTTATAACCTGGTGCATATCCGGGAGGGAGACGAGTGGAAGATGGCATTTAGTACCACCTCAGTGCACTATGAGTACCTCATCATGCCATACGGGTTGATGAATGCTCCATCAGTCTTCCAGGCCTTTGTTGACGAGAGTTTCCGGGACCTGCACGGGCAGGGTGTAGTGGTGTATATCGCCGACATTCTGATATACTCCGCTACACGCACCGAGCATGTGTCCCTGGTGCGCAGGGTGCTTGGTCGACTGTTGGAGCATGACCTGTACATCAAGGCTGAGAAATGTCTATTCTTCCAACAGTCCGTCTCCTTACTAGGGTACCGCATTTCCACTTCAGGGGTGGAGATGGAGAGTGACCGCATTTCAGCCGTGCGTAATTGGCCGACTCCCACCACGGTAAAGGAAGTGCAGTGGTTTCTAGGATTTGCCAACTACTACCGGAGGTTTATCCAGGGTTTTGGTCAGGTAGCGGCTCCCATTAAATTTACATTTACATTTAAGTCATTTAGCAGACGCTCTTATCCTGAGCGACTTACAAATTGGTGCATTCACCTTATGATATCCAGTGGAACAACCACTTTACAATAGTGCATTTAAATTTTTTAAGGGGGGGGGGGGGGTAGAAGGATTACTTTATCCTATCCTAGGTATTCCTTAAAGAGGTGGGGTTTCAGGTGTCTCCGGAAGGTGGTGATTGACTCCGCTGTCCTGGCGTCGTGAGGGAGCTTGTTCCACCATTGGGGTGCCAGAGCAGCGAACAGTTTTGACTGGGCTGAGCGGGAACTGTGCTTCCTCAGAGGTAGGGGGGCCAGCAGGCCAGAGGTGGATGAACGCAGTGCCCTTGTTTGGGTGTAGGGCCTGATCAGAGCCTGAAGGTATGGAGGTGCCGTTCCCTTCACAGCTCCGTAGGCAATCACCATGGTCTTGTAGCGGATGCGAGCTTCAACTGGAAGCCAGTGGAGAGAGCGGAGGAGCGGGGTGACGTGAGAGAACTTGGGAAGGTTGAACACCAGACGGGCTGCGGCGTTCTAGATGAGTTGTAGGGGTTTAATGGCACAGGCAGGGAGCCCAGCCAACAGAGAGTTGCAGTAATCTAGACGGGAGATGACAAGTGCCTGGATTAGGACCTGCGCCGCTTCCTGTGTGAGGCAGGGTCGTACTCTGCGAATGCTGTAGAGCATGAACCTACAGGATCGGGTCACCGCCTTGATGTTAGTGGAGAACGACAGGGTGTTGTCCAGAGTCACGCCAAGGTTCTTAGCACTCTGGGAGGAGGACACAAGGGAGTTGTCAACCGTGATGGCGAGATCATGGAACGGGCAGCTCCGTCTTGCCGAGGTTCAGCTTGAGGTGGTGAGCCGTCATCCACACTGATATGTCTGCCAGACATGCAGAGATGCGATTCGCCACCTGGTTATCAGAAGGGGGAAAGGAGAAGATGAATTGTGTGTCGTCTGCATAGCAATGATAGGAAAGACCATGTGAGGATATGACAGAGCCAAGTGACTTGGTTTATAGCGAGAATAGGAGAGGGCCTAGACCAGAGCCCTGGGGGACACCAGTGGTGAGAGCACGTGGTGCGGAGACAGATTCTCGCCACGCCACCTGGTAGGAGCGACCTGTCAGGTAGCACGCAATCCAAGCGTGGGCCGCTCCGGAGATGCCCAACTCGGAGAGGGTGGAGAGGAGGATCTGATGGTTCACAGTATCAAAGGCAGCAGATAGGTCTGGAAGGATGAGAGCAGAGGAGAGAGAGTTAGCTTTAGCAGTGCGGAGAGCCTCCGTGACACAGAGAAGAGCAGTCTCAGTTGAATGACCAGTCTTGAAACCTGACTGATTTGGATCAAGAAGGTTCTTCTGAGAGAGAAAGCAGGAGAGCTGGCCAAGGACGGCACGTTCAAGAGTTTTGGAGAGATAAGAAAGAATGGATACTGGTCTGTAGTTGTTGACATCGGAGGGATCGAGTGTAGGTTTTTTCAGAAGGGGTGCAACTCTCGCTCTCTTGAAGACGGAAGGGATGTAGCCAGCGGTCAAGGATGAGTTGATGAGCGAGGTGAGGTAAGGGAGAAGGTCTCCGGAAATGGTCTGGAGAAGAGAGGAGGGGATAGGGTCAAGCGGGCAGGTTGTTGGGCGGCCGGCCGTCACAAGATGCGAGATTTCATCTGGAGAGAGAGGGGAGAAAGAGGTCAAAGCACAGGGTAGTGCTGTGTGAGCAGGACCAGCGGTGTCGTTTGACTTAGCAAACGAGGATCGGATGTCGTCGACCTTCTTTTCAAAATGGTTGACGAAGTCATCCGCAGAGAGGGAGGAGGGGGGGGAGGAGGATTCAGGAGGGAGGAGAAGGTGGCAAAGAGCTTCCTAGGGTTAGAGGCAGATGCTTGGAATTTAGAGTGGTAGAAAGTGGCTTTAGCAGCAGAGACAGAAGAGGAAAATGTAGAGAGGAGGGAGTGAAAGGATGCCTTCACTGCTGAAGGGGGGACCGGTGCGACTGCAGTGGTTGGCTGAGGCGGACAGGGCTTTTGGTCACCTGATGGCTTTGTTTACCTCGGCTCCCGTGCTGGCTCATCCGGATCCCTCTTTGGCGTTCATAGTGGAGGTGGATGCATCCAAGGCTGGGATAGGAGCCGTGCTCTCTCAGCGCTTGGGCACGCCACCAAAGCTCCGCCCCTGTGCTTTCGTTTTGAAGAATCTCAGCCCGGCGAAACTATGATGTGGGGGACCGGGAGCTGTTGTCTGTTGTCAAGGCTCTGAAGGCGTGGAGACATTGGCTTGAGGGGGCTAAACACCCTTTCCTCATCTGGACTGACCACCGCAATCTGGAGTACATCCGAGCAGCGAGGAGACTGAACCCTCACCAGGCAAGGTGGGCCATGTTCTTTACCCGTTTTGTTTTCACTCTGTCCTACAGACCAGGTTCCCAGAATGCACTGTCCCGGATGTATGACACAGAGGAGCGGTTCATGGATCACACTCCCATACTTCCTGTCTCTTGCCTGGTGGCACCGGTGGTGTGGGAGCTGGACTCGGACATCGAGCGGGCGTTACGCACAGAGCCCACTCTCCCCTAGTGCCAAGCTGGGCGCTTGTACGTTCCGTCTGCTGTCCGCAACCGTTTGATCTATTGGACCCATACGTCACCCTCCTCTGGTCATCCTGGCATTGGTCGGATGGTGCATTGCCTTAGTGGGCGGTACTGGTGGTCCACCTTGATCAAGGACGTGAGGGTTTATGTTTCCTCCTGCTCGGTGTGCGCCCAGTGCAAGGCTCCCAGGCACCTGCCCAGAGGGAAGTTACAACCCCTACCCGTTCCACAATGGCCGTGGTCGCACCTGTCTGTGGACTTCTTGGTAGATCTTCCTCCCTCGCAGTGCAACACCACGATCCTGGTCGTTGTGGATCGGTTTTCTAAATCCTGCCGTCTCCTCCCTTTGCCCGGTCTCCCTACGGCCCTACAGACTGCGGAGGCCCTATTCACTCACGTCTTCCGGCACTACGGGGTGCCTGAGGACATAGTCTCTGATCGGGGTCCCCAGTTCACGTCCAGGGTCTGGAGAGCATTCATTGAACGTCTGGGGGTCTCAGTCAGCCTCACCTCAGGTTTTCACCCCGAGAGTAACGGGCAGGTGGAGAGAGTAAACCAGGATGTGGGTAGGTTTCTGCGGTCATATTGCCAGGTCCGGCTGGGGGAGTGGGCGGCTTCATCCCCTGGGCAGAGATGGCCCAAAACTCAACCCGCCACTCCTCCACTAACCTCTCTCCCTTCCAGTCCGTACTGGGGTGTCAGCCGGGTCTGGCACCTTGGCATCAGAGCCAGATCGAAGCTCTTGCGGTGGACGAATGGTTTAAGCGCTCGGAGGTGACCTGGGACGCCGCCCATGTGCACCTGCAACAAGTCGTGAGGCTGCAGAAGGCGAGCGCCATCCGCCAACCGCCACCGTAGTGAGGCCCCGGTGTTCGCATCAGGGGACCGGGTCTGGCTCTCGACCCGAAACCTGCCCCTCCGCCTGCCCTGCCGGAAGCTGGGTCCGCGGTTTGTGGGGCCATTCGAAGTCCTGAGGAGACTGAATGAGGTATGCTACAGGTTACAGCTTCCCCCAGATTACCGTATTAATCCCTCGTTCCATGTGTCTCTCCTCAGGCCGGTGGTGGCTGGTCCACTCCAGGAGTCTGAGGTGCGGGAGGATCCTCCGCCCCCGCTGGAAATCGAGGGGGCCCCGTCGTATGCTGTTCGAGCCATCCTGGACTCGAGGCGTCGGGTGAGGGGCCTTCAGTACCTCGTGGAGTGGGAGGGGTACGGTCCGGAGGAGAGATGCTGGGTGGCGGTGGAGGACGTCTTGGACCCTTTTCGTTGCTGTGGGAGTTCCACCATCTCCATCCAGATCACCCTGTGCCTCGTCCTCCAGGTCGTCCCCAAGGTCGGTGTCGGCGCGCGGCTGGAGGGGGTACTGTCACGACTTCCGCCGAAGTCGGTCCCTCTCCTTGTTCGGGCGGCGTTCGGCGGTCGACGTCACCGGCCTTCTAGCCATCGCCGATCCACTTTTCATTATCCATTTGTTTTGTCTTTGTTTTACACACCTGGTTTCAATCCCCCAATTACTTGTTCATTATTTAACCCTCTGTTCCCCCATGTTTGTTTGTGAGTAATTGTTTATTGTATTGCGGTCCGTATTTGTGGCCTTGTATTTATACGACGTGTATTGAATTAATTGTGAGTAAAATTGCTTTCATTACTCATATCTGCTGTCCTGCGCCTGACTCATCTCACCAGCTACACACAGACGCTTTACAGGATGCATGTTTTGGATTATTTGTTTTCTATACAGTCATCTTTTTTTTCAATCTGTCATTTAGTTAGTATTGTGGAGTAACTACAATAATGTTGAGCCATCTTCAGTTTTCTCCTATCACAGCCATTAAACTCTGTTATAAAGTCACCATTGGCCTCATGTTGAAATTAGTGAGTGGTTTCCTTTCTTTCCACCAACTGAGTTAGGAAGGACACGTGTATCTGTGTATTGACTGGGTGTATCGAAGCACCATCCGAAGTGTAATTAATAACTTCACTATGGTCAAAGGGATATTCAATGTCTGCTTTGCTGGGCATTGGAAGACTTCCCTAGTCTTTGTGGTTGAACCTCTGTTTGAAATTCACTACTCTGCTGAGGAACCTTACAGATAACTATATGTGTGGTGTACAGAGATGAGGTAGTCATTCAAAAGCATGTTAAAACTATTATTGCACACAGATTGAGTCCATGCAACTTATTATGTAACTTGTTAAGCACGTTTTTTCTCCTGAAATTATTTAGAATTGCCATAACAAAGAGTTGAATACTTACTGATTCAAGACATTTAAGCTTTTCATTTTGAATTAATATATATATATATATATATTCAGGCTATAACAGAACAACATGTGGAAAAGTCTAGGGGTGTGAATACTTTCTGAAGGCACTGTATATACAATACCAGTCAAAAGTTTGGACACACCAACTCATTAAAGGGTTTTTCTTTATTTTTACTACTTTCTAAGCAGACATAGAATAATGGTGAAGACATCAAAACTATGACAGCTTTGCACACTCTTAGCATTATCTCAACCAGCTTCATGAGGTAGTCACCTGGAATGGATTTCAATTAACAGGTGTACCTTGTTAAAAGTTAATTTGTGGAATTTATTTTCTTAATGCGTTTGAACCAATCAATTGTGTTGTGACAAGGTAGGGGTGGTATACAGAAGATAGCCCTATTTGGTAAAAGACCAAGTCCATATTATGCCATGAACAGCTCAAATAAGCAAAGAGAAATGACAGTCCATCATTACTTTAAGACAATAAGGTCAGTCAATTTGGAACATTTCAAGAAGTTTGAAAGTTTCTTCAAGTACAGTGGCAAAAACCATCAAGTGTTATAATGAAACTGGCACTCATGAGGACAGCCACAGGAAAGGAAGACCCAGAGTTACCTCTGCTGCAGAGGATACATTCATTGAAGTTACCAGCCTTTGAAATTACCAGCCTTTGAAATTGCAGCCCAAATAAATGCTTATGTGGGAACTCCTTCAAGACTGTTGGAAAACCATTCCAGCTGAAGCTGGTTGAGAGAATGCCAAGAGTGTGCAAAGCTGTCATCAAGGTAAAGGGTGAGCCTGCCTGCCGTCCGGTACCTTTGCTCCACCTCTGGATTACTGAACTCTGCCTGTCCCTGACCCTGAGCCTGCCTGCCTTGACCTGTCATTTGCCTGCCCCTGGTGTTACAATAATCATTGTTACTTCACACTGTCTGCACTTGGGTCTTACCTTGATTCGTGATAAACTAGGCAAGTCAGTTAAGAACAAATTCTTATTTACAATGACGGCCTACCCCGGCCAAACCTTCAATTCTGCTTATATCACACTATACCACAATAAACATAAAAGTTCAAATGCAGAGACCATTGAATGCTTTTGAAGTGACAGTTTGGCGGGAAATCTGCATCTCTGCTGCGCTGTATCAGCACCATGGACAGGGCCCTACTCACTAAAGCAAGGACGTTTTGACAATGAAAATATAAGTCATTGTGCCATTCCATACCTTAGGCAGTGGCGGACTTATTTGTTTAATAATACATACATTGCTGTTATATTGCCTTCCTTTTCCGCTTGAGGCCACCCGATATGCACTATTATAGCGGTTGTCAGAAACGGATTTGTTTCTGTTTTCTTCCTCCGAATTCGTTCCTTGCTTTTGAACTGTTGGGGCTATTAGCTATTACAACATGCCTGAAAGCTATGACTGTCAGAAACAGGGCTTTTTCCCTCTACTACGCTCACAAGCGGCACAGGACACATTAGAAGGAACTGTGACAAAACCGCAATTGAAAATGCTCCAGATATTTTTTTTCCACAGGGACATACAACTAAACTGAGAAGGCACAAGTTTCAACTGAGGGGGCAATGTCCCCTTTTGCCACCTCGTGGTTCTGGGCTCGGGTGACACAATGATTCTGACCCCCCCCCCCCCCCCCAGAGGGTCAATCTCATCCTCTTCTTCTAACTCACTGTCAGACTCCTAATTGACAGAGACATGATCCTCATATTTGGAAAATTCTATATTTTCCAAAGTGGAAGACACTCCTGCCATTATTTTCTCCTACACAAACACTTTTCCACACTTTTATTACCCTCAAGTCCAGTGGACCCGAACACCACATATGTAATATAAATGTGTAGGGGGGTGCACTGTGCACACTCAATGAAAATGTGTTCTTTTACATGTTCTTCACAGACTCAGGTTGAAAAAATTATTAATTGTATCATTATTCTTTTAGTAAACATTGAAAATGGGTCCCACAAACCTGAACACCCCACAAGAGTTAATGTTATTTCCTGTGTTGTTTAGAGCACAATCTCCATTCAGTTGTGATGTGGAGAGAAAATGGCACAATTTCATGTCGGCAAATTCACATGGCTGTGAACAGACGCATCCATTTTGGTAGGTTTATACTGCCCTCTAATGTTGTAACTTTTAATAACTCAAAATGAAAAAACACTACTTCCAATGACAATGTTTTATTGTGGAGGGCTAATTAGATTATAAATAATTAAATGATAAATAATTAAGTGAAACTAGAAAACTTACATTTTCTGATTAAAGTTGCTTTAGATCTATATGGCAAGTAAACAAACATCAGTGAGGAGATTTGATTAAGATGGCCCAGCTTTTTCTGGGGTGTAGATCAGCTTTAATATTGCAGATATGTTTTGGGTTCTATCAATTTAATTGTTTGCATCATTTCTAATTCCCCTTTTTTTTTACCCTTACCACCCCTCCCATGATTAGAGTAAACTAACGGTAAACAATACGCCTGCTGCTACTTACACCTATTTTCACTCATTTTAACAGGTTTTTCCCGGGCTCTGAGAGCCTATTGGAGCCGTGGGAAGTGTCACGTTACCGCAGAGATCCTTTGTAATTGAATGAGATGTCAAAGAAAGACAATAAATGGTCAGACGGGCCACTTCCTGTAAAGGAATCTCTCAGGTTTTGACCTGCCATTTGAGTTCTGTTATACTCACAGACACCATTCAAACAGTTTTAGAAACTTTGGAGTGTTTTCTATCCAAAGCCAATAATTATATGCATATTCTAGTTACTGGGCAGGAGTAGTAACCAGATTAAATCGGGTATGTTTTTTATCCAGCCGTGTCAATACTGCCCCCTATCCCCAACAGGTTAAGGTACATGTAGTTAAATAATTATACATATATTCCTAATTTCCTCTTCCTTCAAGTGCTGGATTTTCACCCACAGCGACCAATCCACCAATCATTCTGATCTCCAACACTCCAATGTTCACAGATTAACCCATCTTTCTTAGTATAATACCATTATGCTATTTCCTTTTGCAGTACATCCCTTTTGCAATTCCCATATCTACTGATATTTCCCTAAAACTAAATACTTCGCCCATGAGTATAATAATATTTCTCATTGACTGATCGTGGTTTTTCAGATCCTCTAACAATACAGTATGCAGGTCCATCTGAACCCTGATATTATGACATAACATCCATTCCTGGACCTGACTCCAAAAGCGAGCCACCAATGGACAGTACCAGAAAATATGTTCTACTGATTCTGTTTCCTTATGGCAGAGTCTGCACAGGGCTATTTGTGCAATGCCCCATATATTGAGAATTTTATATAATAGCTTAAATGAAAACAAATCGATTGATGTGTCAATTGTTGTTTTATATATATATATATCAGTTTATAGACTTGATGCCAAGGTAGAGGGACATCAAAGACCTGTTCCCAACCGACTTGAATTTTATGCTGGCAAATGTTTTGACTTTAAGTGAAACATTTACATTTGTCAATTTATACAAATCATTTTCAACTCTTTATGGTTTTAATGGGTGGCAGACAGACTAATTTAATTTCTTCTTAAGTAACTGCCTCTTTCAATTTTGTTGCAGAGTTGCAATGATTTGGTTATTAATTTGTGTTGAGCATTCATTTGTGTTGAGCATTCAGGAGCAGGGGTGACCCGTCATTCAGGGCAGGTGGGGCAGAGGCCCACCTGTTTTGAGCCCCGCCTGTTTAGCAAAAAAAAAAAAAAAAAAAAAAAAAATATATATATATATATATATATATATATATATATATATATATATATATATATACACACAGTGGGGGAAAAAAGTATTTGATCCCCTGCTGATTTTGTTGGTTTGCCCACTTACAAAGAAATGATCAGTCTATAATTTTAATAGAAGGTTTATTTGAACAGTGAGAGGACAGAATAACAACAAAAAAATCCAGAAAAACGCATGTCAAAAATGTTATAAAATGATTTGCATTTTAATGAGGGAAATAAGTATTTGACCCCTCTGCAAAACATGACTTAGTACTTGGTGGCAAAACCCTTGTTGGCAATCACAGAGGTCAGACGTTTCTTGTAGTTGGCCACCAGGTTTGCACACATCTCAGGAGGGATTTTGTCCCACTCCTCTTTGCAGATCTTCTCCAAGTCATTAAGGTTTCGAGGCTGACGTTTGGCAACTCGAACCTTCAGCTCCCTCCACAGATTTTCTATGGGATTCAGGTCTGGAGACTGGCTAGGCCACTCCAGGACCTTAATGTGTGTAACGATCGTCGTACGTAGTGGACCAAGGCGCAGGGGGTCGAGTGCTCATAGTGACTTTTATTGAACACAAAATTAAACAAAACAAGAAAACGATCGATCGAACGAACATGATTGCATGCCAGCCACACACACACACACACACACACACACACACACACACACACACACACACACACACACACACACACACACACACACACACACACACACACACACACACACACACACACACACACACACACACACACACACCCACACAGCTATGCAAACAACAACTTCCCACAAAGGGACAGGTGAAACAGGGCTACCTAAGTATGACTCTCAATCAGCAACAACGATGTACAGCTGTTCCTGATTAAGAGCCATACCAGGCCAACACAAAGAAATACACAACATAGAAAACCATAGAAATACAAAACAAGAACAATACCCAAAAACCCCGGAACACATAAATCAAACACCCCTCTTACATAAATACATATCCCATAAACACCGAACCACATAAAACAATTACCCCCTGCCACGTCCTGGCCAAACTACAATAACCAATAACCCCTTATACTGGTCAGGACGTGACAATCTTCTTCTCCTTGAGCCACTTCTTTGTTGCCTTGGCCGTGTGTTTTGGGTCATTGTCATGCTGGAATACCCATCCACGACCCATTTTCAATGCCCTGACTGAGGGAAGGAGGTTCTCACCCAAGATTTGACGGTACATGGCCCCGTCCATCGTCCCTTTGATGCGGTGAAGTTGTCCTGTCCCCTTAGCAGAAAAACACCTCCAAAGCATAATGTTTCCACCTCCATGTTTGACGGTGGATATGGTGTTCTTGGGGTCATATGCAGCATTCCTCCTCCTCCAAACATGGCGAGTTGAGTTGATGTCAAAGAGCTCCATTTTGGTCTCATCTGACCACAACACTTTCACCAGTTGTCCTCTGAGTCATTCAGATGTTCATTGGCAAACTTCAGACGGGCATGTATATGTATTCTTGAGCAGGGGGACCTTGCGGGCGCTGCAGGATTTCAGTCCTTCACGGCGTAATGTGTTACCAATTGTTTTCTTGGTGACTATGGTCCCAGCTGCCTTGAGATCATTGACAAGATCCTCCCGTGTAGTTCTGGGCTGATTCCTCACTGTTCTCATGATCATTGCAACTCCACGAGGTGAGATCTTGCATGGAGCCCCAGGCCGAGGGAGATTGACAGTTCTTTTGTGTTTCTTCCATTTGCGAATAATCGCACCAAATGTTGTCACCTTCTCACCAAGCTGCTTGGCGATGGTCTTGTAGCCCATTCCAGCCTTGTGTAGGTCTACAATCTTGTCCCTGACATCCTTGGAGAGCTCTTTGGTCTCGTCCATGGTGGAGAGTTTGGAATCTGATTGATTGATTGCTTCTGTGGACAGGTGTCTTTTTTTACAGGTAACAAGCTGCGGTTAGGAGCACTCCCTTTAAGAATGTGCTCCTAATCTCAGCTCGTTACCTGTATAAAAGACACCTGGGAGCCAGAAATCTTTCTGATTGAGATGGGGTCAAATACCTATTTCCCTCATTAAAATGCAAATCATTTACATTACATTTAAGTCATTTAGCAGACGTTCTTATCCAGAGCGACTTACAAATTGGTGCATTCACCTTATGATATCCAGTGGAACAACCACTTTACAATAGTGCATCTAAATCTTTTAAGGGGGGGGGGGGGGGGGTAGAAGGATTACTTTATCCTATCCTAGGTATTCCTTAAAGAGGTGGGGTTTCAGGTGTCTCCGGAAGGTGGTGATTGACTCCGCTGTCCTGGCGTCGTGAGGGAGCTTGTTCCACCATTGGGGTGCCAGAGCAGCGAACAGTTTTGACTGGGCTGAGCGGGAACTGTGCTTCCTCAGAGGTAGGGGGGCCAGCAGGCCAGAGGTGGATGAACGCAGTGCCCTTGTTTGGGTGTAGGGCCTGATCAGAGCCTGAAGGTATGGAGGTGCCGTTCCCTTCACAGCTCCGTAGGCAATCACCATGGTCTTGTAGCGGATGCGAGCTTCAACTGGAAGCCAGTGGAGAGAGCGGAGGAGCGGGGTGACGTGAGAGAACTTGGGAAGGTTGAACACCAGATGGGCTGCGGCGTTCTGGATGAGTTGTAGGGGTTTAATGGCACAGGCAGGGAGCCCAGCCAACAGCGAGTTGCAGTAATCTAGACGGGAGATGACAAGTGCCTGGATTAGGACCTGCGCCGCTTCCTGTGTGAGGCAGGGTCGTACTCTGCGAATGTTGTAGAGCATGAACCTACAGGATCGGGTCACCGCCTTGATGTTAGTGGAGAACGACAGGGTGTTGTCCAGGATCACGCCAAGGTTCTTAGCACTCTGGGAGGAGGACACAAGGGAGTTGTCAACCGTGATGGCGAGATCATGGAACGGGCAGTCCTTCCCCGGGAGGAAGAGCAGCTCAAATCAATTTATAACATTTCTGACATGCGTTTTTCTGGATATTTTTGTTGTTATTCTGTCTCTCACTGTTCAAATAAACCTACCATTAAAATTATAGACTGATCCTTTCTTTGTCAGTGGGCAAATGTACAAAATCAGCAGGGGATCAAATACTTTTTCCCCCCACTGTATATATACGTACACAGTACCAGTCAAAAGTTTGGACACACCTACTCATTCATTCTATATTGTAGAATAATAGTGAAGACATTAAAACTATGAAAAAACACATATGGAATCATGTACGAACAAAAAAGTATTCAACAAATTCTTCAAAGTAGCCACCCTTTGCCTTGATGAAATCTTTACACACTCTTGGCATTCTCTCAACCAGCTTCATGAGGTAGTCACCTGGAATGCATTTCATGTAACAGGTGTGCCTTGTTAAAAATTAATTTGTGGAATTTCTTTCCTTCTTAATGCGTTTGAGCCAATCAGTTGTTTTGTGTCAAGGTAAGGGTGGTATACAGAAGATAGCCCTATTTGGTAAAATACGAAGTCCATATTATGCCATGAACAGCTCAAATAAGCAAAGAGAAACGACAGTCCGTCACTACTTTAAGACATGAAGAACTTTGAAAGTTTCTTCAAGTGCGGTCGCAAAAACCATCAAGCCTATAATGAAACTGGCTCTCATGAGGACCGCCACAGGAAAGTTAGACCCAGAGTTACCTCTGCTGCAGAGGATAAGTTCATTAGAGTTAACTGCACCTCAGATTATAGCCCAAATAAATGCTTTACAGAGTTCAAGTAAAAGAAACATCTCAACATCAACTGTTCAGAGACTGAGTAAATAAGGCCTTCATCGTCGAATGAATGCAAAGAAACCCCTACTAATAAGACACCATGGACACCAATAATAAGAAGAGACTTGCTTGGGCCAAGAAACACAAGCAATTGACATTAGACCGGTGGAAATCTGTCTTTTGTTTTTTCCAAGTTCACAGTTGTGTTGAAAGCACCATAAATCAAGAGAATGCCAGTTTGATGAGAAATTTTGCCCACTATGGACCTGCCGTGCCACTTTCCTGTTCAAGTGAGCACAGCACAACAAGGTGAGTCCAAAAATGTCTTGTATGCTGCTGCATAAATGATGTAATATGCCAGGGAGATATGTATACTGTAGCTAAGAAAGTATGACTAAGATCCAGCCCATATAAAAAACTGTAGGCCTTTTACACTTCAATGTTGTGATGCGAAAATCCTGGCCAAATGCATAGCACATAGAATAAAAAAGGTTATTCCAAATATTATTCATCCTGATCATACAGGTTTTTTACATGGACAATATATTGGAGATAATATACGGAAATTACTGAACACTTTAACATTATAAAACATCAAAGATACCAGGCCTGGTCATATCAGATTTTGAAAAGGTGTTTGATAAAGTATGACTAGAATTTATATATAAATGCCTGGATTACTTTAATTCCGTTGAATCTCTTATACAATGGGTTAAAGCTATATACAGCAACCCCAGGTGTAAAATAGTAAATAATAAAAGTATTGAGCTTTTAAGAAGAGTAAAAGAAGGCTGTCCGTTGTCTCCATATCTATTTATTATGGCCATTGAAATGCTAGCTATAAAAATTAGATCCAACAAGAACATCAAGGGGTTAGAAATCAAGGGGATAAAAACAAAAGTGTCAATGTGTGCTGATGACTCAAGTTTTTTCTTAAGTCTGCAATCCAGATCCCTGCACAGTCTCATTGAAGATCTAGATCACTTTTCTAGCCTCTCTGGACTAAAACCTAATTATGATAAGTGTACCATATTACGTATTGAATTGAAGACAGTGTATACACTACCTTGTAGTTTACCAATAAAATGGGCAGATGGTGAAGTAGACATACTTGGTATTCATTTCTCAAAAAACATAAATTAATTTACCACAATTCATTTCAATAGAAAGTTTGCAAAAATAGATACAATTCTGAAACCATGGAGAGGTTAATACTATTTATGGAAAAATCACATTGATTAACTCTTTGGTCCTATCACAGTTTACTTACTTACTAATGGCATTGCCTACTCCAGGCAACTCATTTTTTTAGATCATATGAGCAAAAAATATTTCATTTTATTTGGAATGTTAAGCCAGAGAAAATTAAGCGTGCCTATTAATATAATGAACATGAGTTTGGGGGGCTAAAATGATTAAATATTACATCTTTAAACCTCTTACTAATAGCTTTACTCATACATGAGTTATACTTAAACCCAAAATGGTTCTCCAGTAGAGTCCTTTGTTCAAAAACAGCTTTTTGCCTTTATACAGGGTACAACTTCTCATTTCCGACTAATTGATAATGACATTTTGTTTAAAGTATCACCCTTTCTTAAACAAACCATTCAAAGCTGGTTACAATTTATTTTTTATCCTCCAGAAAAGATAGAACAAATATTACAACAAATATTATGGGTAAACTCAAATATACTGATTCATAAAAATACATTTCTTATGGCTTATTTTAAATGCTATTATATTTTTTATGATATTGTGAATAGAAATGGTAGAGTTATGTTGCATATGCAGCTATCAAAAATATATGGGAATGTCTGCTCAACCAAACTTCTAACCAACTGATTGCAGAATAACCACAAAAAATGGAGAAGGCAAGTGGAAGAGGGAGAAGGTAAGGAGCTTGTTTGTCTTCCATATATTAAAGACACAAATTGGCCGAAAAGAATTGGCATAAATTGAAAAATATACTAGTTTAACTTGAGTACAGAAATGTTGACAGCTGCGCCGTACAGGTTGCAAAATAAACGCAAAGAGATTTTCAATGGAACCGATTCCATGGCACATGGTTTATGAATTGATACAAAAAAACAACACCTGATTCAACACTTCAAGTTTTTCAATTTAAATTACTATACAAAATTCTTGCCACCAACAGAATGCTATATATATGGGGAATACAACAATCTCAGCTCTGTAGATTTTGCTGCGAAGAGACAGAATCACTAGATCATTTATTCTGATATTGCCCCTATGTAGCTTGTTTCTGGTCAAGCTACATAGGGGCAAGAATCACAACATTCACTTAAAACGAACCTTACAAATAGCAGTGCTGGATGATTTGGAAAGCCATAGTCAGTCAATAAATAATATAATAATACTCGTCTGAAAAGTTTTCATCTTTGACTCACAATCTGTGGATACTATACGATTAGAATGGTTCTAAATGTATGTAAACCATCACAGCACAATTGAAAAACATATGGCACATGGAAACCAAACAAGGGTGGTCTATGGTGATAGTTGGGATGGGCTGAGAGTGGCTGAGGGGTGGTATTAAGGAGCTTATGTTCAGAAATGTATTATTGTTATGTGATTGCTGTATATAAAAGTACCTTATATGTAAAATGTGTATGTAAAATGTATGTATATGTAGCAGAAAAGCTGTAAAAAGCAAAAAAGATATGTGTCCTCCGAAGAGGATGGGTTAATATATATATATATTTTAAAGTGTATGTTGTGTAGTAAGCTGTTAGCACCCCATGTGCCTCACCCTAATAAGTTGGTCCCTTTCCCCCTTATAACGTAGCCTACTGTTCTGACTTGGTTGTGCACATGTAGCCTATAGCCTGTTTTAGAGAAATGTCATCATCGAATACTGTAAGAGCTTTCATTATCTGCTTATATGCCACTTTTATTTATCCTATGGCTGTGACATGGTGTTCAGGGAGAACACTGTAAGAACGGCCCATGTTCTGAATTCTGTCGCTGCACTGTACATTTCAAAACTGCTGAACAAATAGTTATATTGACTAGTCTGTCTTAGCTCTCTCATCAATGTATTAATCGAAGTTACGCATTGCCTCTTATCCGCTCATCATTCCCTTATGCCATAGATTGTACAACTCAATTGTAAGTAGAAACCACATTTGTTTAAGCAAGTCAGCCATATTAGCTAGGCTTCTTTTTAAAGGCAGTAAATGAGGCTGAAGGAACCATTTCGCTGCCAGACAAGGCTCCGCTGATAGCCAGGTGTGGCGGTGGTAAGGATTCACTTCCTGGTGCTGAAAAGAAAGCCCTGCTCTGTTTTATGTAGGGCCTAGCAGTTTGTGAGAAACGTTTGTCATCGTTATAGTGCAATTCATGTATTGTTTAGTGTTGTATTGTGTAGTGGCTTTGCTGGAATGCATAAGAAAAATGTTGGGTAGGCCCCACCAAGATTTACATGATAAGATTGCCACTGATGCCTGCATATGCTCAATTACAATATACAGCTTAAAAGATTGCCAATCTACACAATCTAAGATGTGAGAAGTGTAGTGAGCCCTGTGCAGGTGTGCATTGTGTTGTTTTTTTCAGTATACAATGCACACAACTACCTGAGTATACATGATGTATACTTGATTGCTTTGTTAGTGGCCCAAACCTGACTCATCACTCTAAACAAGTGATCACTCTGACCCTGGCCAGGGGTAACCTGACTCATCACTCTAAACAAGTGGTCACTCTGACCCTGGCCAATGGTGACCTGACCTCTGATCTGGCCAGTCTCCGTATCCCAGACTGTTGTCCCCACTTGCTTCAAGGTGTCCACCATTGTTCCTGTACCCAAGAAAGAAAAGGTAACTGAACTAAATGACTCTCGCCCTGTAGCATTCACTTCTGTCATCATGAAGTGATTTGAGAGGCTAGTTTAGGACCATATCACCTCCACATTATCCTACACCCTAGACGACTACAATTCTCAAACCGCCCCAATAGATTCATGGACGACGCAATCGCCATTGCACTGTACACTGCCCTATCCCAACTGGACAAGAGAAATACCTATGTAAGAATGCTGTTCATCGACTACAGCTCAGCCTTGAACATCATAGTAGGGGTGGCAGGTAGCCTAGTGGTTAGAGTGTTGCACTAGTAACCAAAAGGTTGCAATATCGAATCCCTGAGCTGACAATGTAAAAATCTGTTGTTCTGCCCCTGAACAAGGCAGTTAATCCACTGTTCCTAGGCCGTCATTGAAAATAAGAATTTGTTCTTAACTGACTTGCCTAGTTAAAGCTCATCACTGAACCCCTTTCTGTGCAAATGTGTCCTTGACTTCCTGATTGGCCGACCCCAAGTGGTGAAGGTAGGCAACAACACCTCTGCCATGCTGATCCTTAACAGGAGGGCCCTGCAGTGTGTGCTCAGCCCCTTCTTGTACTCCCTGTTCACCCATGACTGTGTGGCCTTGCATGTCTCCAACTCAATCATTAAGTTCTCTGATGACACAACAGTGGTAGGCCTGATTCCCAACAATGATGAGAAAGCCTACAGGGAGGAGGTGAGAGCTCTGACAGAAGTGGTACAAGGAAAATAACATCAACAAAACGAAGGAGATGATTTTGGACTACAGTAGAGAGCACATTGACGAGGCCGCAGTCGAGAGGGTCTAAAGCTAGAAACTCACTGACCTCTGACCTTGGTTAGTGGTAACTGACCCTGGTTAGTGGTAACGTGAGCCTGTGGAACTCTTTCCTTCTCTCAGACGGATAAAGAGGATCAGGTGAGGAAGATAAAGTCTAGGCACAACGAGGATCTGGTGTCCCTGCTGGGTCACTTCCTTAAGAAGAGGGAGCTGGAGGACTGGATCTACACCAAGTTCAAAGAGATCAACTCCACCAGGGAGAAACTGGCCAAGCTCAAGTGAGTGCTTCTGTCACACACGGCCAGATTAACATATGCACTCAGTCTGGTTGTGTTTTTTTAACATTTTTTTGTGTTGTTGTGATACGGAGCTGCTGAAGTGTGTATGTGACTGTAATGTGCTTGCGGTAAATAGCTGGTGTCGGAGAGCAGAATAAGAGCTGCTGCGCTGCAGAGATCAGGAGGAAGGAGCAGCAGCTGTCCACCTACGAGGAAAATATGTTCAATGTGTGTGGCAGTCAGAACTTCCAGCAGGATCTGGGCAAGCTGCAGGACGACCTGGAGAAGACCTCCAAGCAGATAGGTCCCACGAGTTGGAATATGAGGTTTCATTTATACCTGAGGTATTGTAGCTTTCTTTGATGAAATCGATCCCCTGGGCCAGTGGAATTCAAACTTTTTCAGCGGGTACCACATTGTTTCCATCAGAATGTCTGGGGACCCCATTTGTTTCTCAAGAATTTCTCTCAACCCCACCACAAATCTAATGGTGCAACCTCAAAATCAGTACATTTAGATCAAACAACCTTCAATTCATTACATTTTCATAAATAAATTTACTCAAAATAATGTTTTTCAAATTATCTTTCTCAAAAACATTTATTGTCCCATAAAATAATCTGCACTCTTATTTTTTTGTTCCTAAAAAAACGACCCCAACTTTGCATACCACTGCCTGGGCTGTGCATTACTGATAACCTGTGAGGTGTTTGTTGCTGACCATGGTGATATTTTTTGTAGAGTGTTTTTAGTCTTATCTGTTTTGAATAATGTCTGAGAAACTATTAACCTTATCTGTGTTTGCCCCTCTATGAGTGTGTGCTCAGCCATGGTGGAGGGTGACACGGCAGTGTGCACTCACAGAGGGTTTTCCCTGCTGCCCCGTGTGCAAGTGCATCTTCCCCTCGGAGGCCGAGCTCCAGGACGTCATCAACGACATGCAGTCTAAGCTGAGACTGGTCCCTGACGAACTGAAAAACAGCTAGTTGTAACTGAAGAGGAAGGAGAGGAGAAAGGATGACATGATGCCTCTCAAACCTGTCAGGTCAAAATGGATCAGGGAGTAATTCTGGTGCATTGTGTCATTGGAGATAATGGGCTGCAGTGGTGTAAAATACTTAAATAAAAATACTTTGAAGTATTACTTAAGTAGTTCTTTGGGGTATCTGTACTTTACTATTTATATTTTTGACGACTTTTACTTTTACTCCACTACATTCCTAAAGAAAAGAATGTACTTTTTACTCCTTACATTTTCCATGACACCCAAAAGTACTCGTTACATTTTGAATGCTTAGCAGGACACTCACACACTTATCAAGAGAACATCCCTGGTCATCCCTGCTGCCTCTGATCTGGTGGACTCACTAAACACAAATGCTTAGTTTGTAAATTATGTCTGAGTGTTGTATTAGGTTGCAATTATAGTTTCCTTCCACTAGATGGTAGTGGATGCTCAACTCACTAAGGGGAGACATCCTGCTCAGGAAGCAATTGCACATAACCTGTAAGAGAGGTCCTGCTCTGCTACTTAAAAACCATGTGATATGTCATTTTGTATGGCTTGCCGCTGTTTGAGTGGAGGAAAAAGAACTGCTGTTGTTGCTGTCTGCTTCAATTGTCCTGCTTCCCTGCTCATAGCCCTTTCTCTTAACCCTCTCTCCATATAAGGCATATTTTACTCTCTTCTCAGTTGATCTACATGAGTAGCAAACCCTGGCCTTGTTCTGTGGTAACCAGTTCATCCACATGAGTCGCTAACCCTGGCCCTGTTCTCTGGTAACCACCAGGCAGTCTATTGCTGAGCTGCAGGAGAAGGAGCTTCCTGAGCTGAGGAACCGGCTACAGAAGGTGAACCGGGACATTGAGAGGCTGAAAGGGGACGTGGAGGAGCAGGAAACCCTGCTGTCCACGCTGATGTCAGAGGAGGACACAGCCAAGACCTGCCTGCAGGACATCTCCCTCATGGACAGATACCAGGTCAGACCACACAATACAGTACACAACATAACACTCTGCCAGTGTGGTCTTCTTTCTTCATGTGGAGAAGAAGATAGCCCAGCAGGCTGCCAAGGTACAGGTAGTGGACCTGAGCCGCACCATCCAGCAGGTCAACCAGGAGAAAGAGGAGACCCAGCATCGACCTGCCCAGTACGGCCTGCCTGACGCTAATATTAATCTGATGTTACACTGGGGCATCCTCAGCTAGACCTGTTTACTAACTGTAAAATGCTCGACTGGAGGCTGGTCATTCATGTACATATCATGTACATGTACATATCTATGATGGCATACTTAAAACCTCTTAAGGAACCGCTCCTTTTTTTCAATTTTCACCTAAAATGACATACCCAAATCGAACTGCCAGTAGCTCAGGACCGGAAGCAAGGATATGCATATTCTTGATACCATTTGAAAGGAAACACTTTGAAGTTTGTGGAAATGCAAAATTAATGTAGGAGAATATAACACAATAGATCTGGTAAAAGATAATACAAAGAAAAAAAAAATGTTTTGTATTTTATTTGTACCATCATCTTTGAAATGCAAGAGAAAGGCCATAATGTATTATTCCAGCCCCGGTGCAATTCCGATTTTGGCCACTAGATGGCAGCAGTGTATGTGAATCGTTTTAGACTGATCCAATGAACCATTGCATTGCTGTTCCAAATTTTGTATCAAGACTGCCTGATGTCTGTCCCCATCAGGGTGAGAAGTACCTGGTTCTGAAGAAGAGGCACAGGTAGCAGAAGCAAGACAGACAGGCAGACAGGCCAGCGTCTGGGACAGGCTAAGTCTGGGACAGGCAGACAGGCCAGCCCTGCCATGGCCCTTGGCCTCAGCCCAGTGGGATGGGTTGGGGGTCTCGTCTCTCTCCAGTCCCCAGAGAAAGCCAGACGCCCAGCCTAACCTGGGCAAGAGGGCAGAGAAGATGAAGCGTTCCCCGGTGACGTGGAATGGAGGAAGCCCCAGCAGTACTGTCAGAGGCAACCAAGCAGGAACACATGCTGGAGGTGGGCTTCGACTATGATCAGTTTTGACATTTTTGAAATGCTTACTTCAGTGACTGCGAAAGTATTCACCCCCTTGGCATTTTTCCTATTTTGTTGCCTTACAACCTGGAATTAAAATAGATTTCTGGGTGGTTTGTATCATTTGATTTACACAACATGCCTACCAAGTTGAAGTTGTAAAATATGTTTTATTGTGAAACAAACAACAAATAAGACAAAAAAACTGAACTTGAGCGTGCATAACTATTCAACCCCTCAAAGTCAATACTTTGTAGAGACACCTTTTGCAGCAATTACAGCTGCAAGTCTCTTGGGGTATGTCTCTATAAGCTTGGCACATCTAGCCACTAGGATTTTTGTCCATTCTTCAACGCAAAACTGCTCCAGCTCCTTCAAGTTGGATGGGTTCCGCTGGTGTACAGCAATCTTTAAGTCATACCACAGATTCTCAATTGGATTGAGGTCTGGGCTTAGACTAGGCCATTCCAAGACATTTAAGCAATAAGGCCCGAGGAGGTGTCTAATACTGCCAATATACCACGGCTAAGGGCTGTTTTTATTTTCTATTTATTTTCTTTTATTTATTTCACCTTTATTTAACCAGGTAGGCTAGTTTTTGTTTTATTTATTTATTTTATTTCACCTTTATTTAACCAGGTAGGCTAGTTGAGAACAAGTTCTCATTTGCAACTGCGACCTGGCCAAGATAAACGCATAGCAATTCGACACATACACCAACACAGAGTTACACATGGAATAAACAAAACATACAGTCAATAATACAGTAGAACAAAAGAAAACAAAAAGTCTATATACAGTGAGTGCAAATGAGGTAAGTTAAGGCAATAAATAGGCCATGGTGGCGAAGTAATTACAATATAACAATTAAACACTGGAATGGTAGATGTGCAGAAGATGAATGTGCAAGTAGAGATACTGGGGTACAAAGGAGCAAGATAAATAAATAAATAAATAAAGTATGGGGATGAGGTAGGTAGATAGATGGGCTGTTTACAGATGGGCTATGTACAGGTGCAGTGATCTGTGAGCTGCTCTGACAGCTGGTGCTTAAAGCTAGTGAGGGAGATATGAGTCTCCAGCTTCAGAGAGTTTTGCAGTTCGTTCCAGTCATTGGCAGCAGAGAACTGGAAGGAAAGACAACCAAAGGAGGAATTGGCTTTGGGGGTGACCAGTGAGATATACCTGCTGGAGCACGTGCTATGAGTGGGTGCTGCTATGGTGACCAGTGAGCTGAGATAAGGCGGGGCATTACCTAGCAGAGACTTGTAGATAACCTGTAGCCAGTGGGTTTGGCGACGAGTATGAAGCGAGGGCAAACCAACGAGAGCGTACAGGTCGCAATGGTGGGTAGTGTATGGGGCTTTGGTGACAAAACGGATGGCACTGTGATAGACTGCATCCAGTTTGTTGAGTAGAGTGTTGGAGGCTATTTTATAGATGACATCACCGAAGTCGAGGATCGGTAGGATGGTCAGTTTTACGAGGGTATGTTTGGCAGCATGAGTGAAGGATGCTTTGTTGCGATATAGGAAGCCGATTCTAGCTTAATGTGCTTAATATGAGTCTGGAAGGAGAGTTTACAGTCTAACCAGACACCCAGGTATTTGTAGTTGTCCACGTATTCTAAGTCAGAACCGTCCAGAGTAGTGATGCTGGACGGGCGAGCAGCTGCGGGCAGTGATCGATTGAATAGCATGCATTTAGTTTTACTTGCGTTTAAGAGCAGTTGGAGGCCACGGAAGGAGAGTTGTATGGTATTGAAGCTCGTCTGGAGGTTAGTTAACACAGTGTCCAAAGAGGGGCCAGAAGTATACAGAATGGTGTCGTCTGCATAGAGGTGGATCAGAGAATCACCAGCAGGAAGAGCAACATCATGGATGTATACAGAGAAGAGTCGGCCCGAGAATTGAACCCTGTGGCACACCCATAGAGACTGCCAGAAGTCCAGACAACAGACCCTCCGATTTGACACACTGAACTCTATCAGAGAAGTAGTTGGTAAACCAGGCGAGGCAATCATTTGAGAAACCAAGGCTGTCGACTCTGCCAATAAGAATGTGGTGATTGACAGAGTCGAAAGCCTTGGCCAGGTCGATGAATACGGCTGCACAGTAATGAATACGGCTGCACAGACATCGTAAACCGATGGCAGTTACGATGTCGTTTAGGACCTTGAGCTTTTTGGTGGTTTTCCTAAACCAGGATTCAGATACGGCTAAGACATCCGGGTTGGCAGAGTGTGCTAAAGCAGTGAGTAAAACAAACTTAGGGAGTAGGCTTCTAATGTTAACATGCATGAAACCAAGGCTTTTACGGTTACAGAAGTCAACAAATGAGAGTGCCTGGGGAATGGGAGTGGAGCTAGGCGCTGCAGGTTCTGAATTAACCTCTACATCACCAGAGGAACAGAGGAGGAGTAAGATAAGAGTACGGCTAAAGGCTATAAGAACTGGCCGTCTAGTGAGTTCGGAACAGAGAATAAAAGGAGCAGGTTTCTGGGCGCAGAAGAATAGATTCAAGGCATAATGTACAGACAAGGGTATGGTAGGATGTGAATACAGTGGAGGTAAACCTATGCATTGAGTGACGATGAGAGAGGTTTTTGTCTCTAGAGACATAATTTAGACCAGGTGAGGTCACCGCATGTGTGGAAGGTGAAACAAAGGCATATTGAGCAGGGCTGGAGGATCTACAGTGAAATAAGACAATAATCACTAACCAAAACAGCAATGGAGAAGACATTGACATTAGGGAGAGGCATGCATAGCCGAGTGATCATAGGGACCAGTGGGAAGCTAGGCGAGCTGGAGACACGGCGATTCAGACAGCTAGTGGGCCGGGGCTAGCAGAAGGGCCTTAGGGGGACGTGGCGATGGAAGAGGTCTGTTGTAGCCCCCTGGGACGGTTACGTCGGCAGACCAGCCGTGTTGGATCAGCAGGGCTCTGTGTAGGCAGCAAAAGGGTCCAGGCCAGTTGGCAAAATAGGCATTGTATCCCAAGAAATTGGCTGATGGTCCTCTTCAGCTAACAGTCCGATATGCTCTAGACAGCTTGCGGGCCACGGATAGCAGGCCAGCAGATGGGCCTTCAGGGGACGTCGCGACGGAAGAGCCTGTTGAAACTCCTCTGGCGGATTACGTCGGTAGACCAGTCGTGGAGGAATCGGCCGGACTCCGTGTCGGCAGTAAAAGGGGTCCAGGCCAATTGGCAAAATATGTATTGTAGCCCAAGGAGTGGCTGATGGACCTCTTCAGCTAGCCGGGAGATGGGCCTAGCACGAGGCTAGTTCCAGGCTCACTGGTGCTTGCTTTGGGACATCGATGTTAGCCAGGGGGTAGCCACTCGGATAGCAGCTAGCTAGCTGTGATGATCACAGGTGAAAGGTTCAGAGCTTGCGGTAGGAAACCGGAGATGTGGAGAAAAAACAGTCCGGTATGCTCTGGGTTGAATTGTGCTATGCAGACTGGCAGGAGTTAACCGGGCTAGGGTGAGCTTATGACCGCTAGCAGTGGCTAACTGACTACTAGCTAGTTAGCTGGCTAGCTTTTGTTGGAGGTTCTGGTTCTAAAGTACAGAAAATAGCAGATCCATACCACATTGGGTGAGGCGGGTTGCAGGAGAGTATTGTTGAAACTGAGGTTAAAAATATAAAAAATATATACGAAATATTTTCGAAGGAAAAAAAAGATATACACGGGACACGACAAGACAAAGACAAAGACGTCTGAACTGCTACGCCATCTTGGAATGCACGACGCAATGCGTCTATAATAGTCTTATTTCTATGTTTATAATAGCCTTATTACTATTAGAAACTGGTTACCAACGTAATTAGAGCAGTGTTTTTTTATGTTTTGTCATACCTGTGGAATACGGTCTGATATACCACGGCTGTTAGCCAATCAGCATTCATGGCTTGAACCACCCAGTTTATAATTTACATTTACATTTTAGTCATTTAGCAGACGCTCTTATCCAGAGCGACTTACAGTAGTGAATGCATACATTTCATTTCTCAACATTTCTTTGGTATTTTTATTTTTCTGTGCTTTGGCAGCATACCGTATATACCATACACCGCGATATTTGGAAATAGCCACCGCATGGTTTTTCAATAGATTTTAATATTTGTAGCTATTTATTAAGTAAATACCTGCAGTCAACTTTTGCAATGTGTTAGAATATAAAGCAGATTGCGTTCTTCATTTCACCTGTCACATTATTTTACATTGTGAAGCTTACAGTATGTAGTTCCCCAGAACTGTTGAGCCAGTCAAGTGTTTGTTTGTAAATAGCACAACGGGAGAAAGCGGGGAGTCCAGCTGTATATTGACTGGGGTCACATCTTATATTAAAAGTGAACTGTGCCTTTTTGCTTCAATAGAGTGATCAGGGACATGCAACTATAATTTACCTTCACAGAAAATACATTATTGCAACAGATTCGGCAGAAAAAAATGCTTCATTTTCATCAAATGACGACAGAAGTGCAACGATATTTGGCTGGCAGCTACACATGTAAATGAGCTTACAATGAAAAATCTTTTTGGTAAAAACGATGCATGGCCATCATATTTCTAATGTTTAAGCCTATCATAGAAAAAATGTAGCCAGTTATATTTCCTAATGTTTTGCTTAAAGTTAATCTTGCATTTTACTGGAGAAAAAATAGACTGGTTACACTGAGAAAAGTACTGGCGAAAAGTAGCTACACATCAGTAAAGCACTGTCTGCTGATAGAATGCCCTTTCATGAATTCTCAACGGAGTTAAGAAGTGCAACTGAAGCAAAACATTTGTCTGATGCCAAGCATAAATTACAAGAAGAAGATCTCTTATGCTTTTTTTTCTGTGTTTAAAACGCAGAATTCTGCGTTAACATGACCCCTAAGTTTAACTTGCTAAGTAAATGGCTAAATGAATAAATTGAGGTCATCATATTGGCCTGTTGCCCTAGCAACTTCAGACTCCACACAGACACAGCACATACACATGCAGCTTCACAGTCAGTACAGTTCTTCCTTCAGACAAGCATGTGTCAAAACTTCGTTCATGTCTCTCGTTCACATCCACTTGTAAATGTCCAAACTCACCAAAAATGACATTCGGTAGCTCCTTCCTACAGTACCAGTCAAAAGTTTGGACACAACTACTCATTCAATTTTTTTTTTTTTTACTATTTTCTACGTTGTAGGATAATAGTGAAGACATCAAAACTATGAAATAACACATATGGAATCATGTAGTAACCAAAAAAGTGTTTGGTATTGTAACGGTCGTCGTATGGAGTAGACCAAGGCGCAGCGGGTTGAGTGCTCATATTTACTTTTATTGAGACACTTAATAACAAAACAACAAAAACAAACTAATGACAAACAGTCTTGCAGGCTAAACACAACAGTGAAAAAACTACTTCCCACAAAAGACAGGTGAAAAAAGGGCTACCTAAGTATGACTCCCAATCAGGGGACATGCAGCTGTTCCTGATT
The DNA here is from genome assembly GCF_965601325.2 of Salmo salar. Lineage (NCBI taxonomy): Eukaryota > Metazoa > Chordata > Actinopteri > Salmoniformes > Salmonidae > Salmo > Salmo salar. The sequence goes on along the minus strand of NC_138294.1, from coordinate 83,211,985 downwards.
GAGAGCCATACCAGGCCAACAAAGAAATACACAACATAGAACAATACCCAAAACCCCCGGAACATATAAAACAAACACCCCTCTTACATAAGTACATATCCCAACAAACCCCAAACCACATAAAACAAACACCCCCTGCCACGTCCTGACCAAACTACAATATCAAATAACCCCTTTACTGGTCAGGACGTGACATATCAAAATATATTTTATATTTGAGATTCTTCAAAGTAGCCACCCTTTGCCTTGATGACAGATTTGCACACTCTTGGCATTCTCTCAAGCAGCTTCATGAGGTATATATGCATAACTTTATGAGTTGGATGCCTGTCTTTGCAATTCGTTTATTTTTGTTTGCGCTCGTTAGCATATTTAGCTAGCAGCCTCCATGGAAATTCGCTATTACTTATGCTAATTTTCTTAGCATTCTGATAATGTTCTTTGACACCCCCTTGTGTACTAAACCAGTATTACCGTAAATCCCGGGGTGAGAGGACGGTATGAAAATCTGGATACCACCCAACGCTAATTTTATTTATTTTTATTTTATTTAACCAGGCAAGTCAGTTAAGAACAAATTCTTATTTTCAATGACGGCTAAGGAACAGTGGGCTAACTACCTTGCTCAGGGGCAGAATGACAGATTTTTACATTGTCAGCTCAGGTATTTGATCTTGCAACCTTTCAGTTACTAGTCCAACGCTCTAACCACTAGGCTACCTGCCACCCCAATGACAAGCTAATGACAAGCATACCCATAACAAGATGCAGCCATCACCGTGCTTGAAAATAATAAAAGCAGTACTCAGTGATGTGTTGTGTTGGATTTGCCCCAAACATAACGGTTTGTATTCAGGACAAAAAGTTAATTTGTTAGCCATTTTTTTATGCAGTTTTACTGAAGTGCCTTGTTGCAAACAGGATGCATGTTTTGGAATATTTTTATTCTGTACAGGCTTCCTTATTTTCACTCTGTCATTTAGGTTAGTATTGTGGAGTAATTACAATGTTATTGATCCATCCTCAGTTCTCATATCACAACCATTAAACTCTGTAACTGTTTTAAAATTGCCATTGGCCTCATGGTGAAATCCCTGAGCAGTTTTCTTCCTCTACAGCAGTGGTCCCCAAACTTTTTATAGTCCCGTACCCCTTCAAACATTCAACCTCCATCTGAGTACCCCCTCTAGCACCAGGGTCAGCGCACTCTTAAATGTTGTTTTTTGCCATCATTATAAGCCTGGCACACACACACACTATACGATACATTTATTAAACATAAGAATGAGTGTGAGTTTGTCACAACCCAACTCATGGGAAGTAACAAAGAGCTCCTATAGGACCAGGGCACAAATAATCATATAATAATAATCAATAATTTTGCTCTTTACTTAACCATATTACATATTAAACCTTATTTGTTCATCGAAAATTGTGAGTAACTCACCACAGGTTAATGAGAAAGGGTGTGCTTGAAAGGATGCTCATAACATTGTATTGGAGAGAGTCTCAGTCTTAAATCATTTTCCATGCACAGTCTGTGCCTGTATTTAGTTTTCATGCTAGTGAGGGCCGAGAATTCACTCTGTCATGATTGTCGTATGGATTGGACCGAAACGCAGCGGGAATATGTATACTCATCTTCTTTTTATTTTGAAGAAGGAGAAACAACTAAATACGTATACAAAAAAGGAACAAAACGAAACAGTCCTGTCAGGTGCAACAAACACTAAACAAGGAACAACTACCCACAAATCCCATAGAAAAACACCCCTCTTAAATAGGACCTTCAATTAGAAGCAAAGAGGAGCAGCTGCTTCAAATTGAAGGTCCACCCAATAAACATCACATAGAAATAGACATACTAGAACAAACATAGAAATAGACTAACAAAGAACATAGCCCAACAAACCCCGAAAAACTCTAAACAAACACCCCTCTTAATCATAGCCTCAATGTTGTCCCGCATATTGAATACAGTTGCGGAGAGTTACTGTAATCCTAGACTCAGATCATTCAGGCGAGAAAAACATCACACAGATAGGCCAGTCATGTGACAAACTCGTCATCATGCAAGCGGTCAGACAAGTGAAAATTATGGTCAGTAAAGAAAACTTTAAGCTCGTCTCTCAATAATACAAAAAAATGGTCAATACTTTGCCCCTTGATAACCAGCGCACATCTGTATGTTGTAAAAGCGTTACATGGTCGCTGCCCATATCATTGTATAGTGCAGAAAATACATGAGAGTTCAGGGGCCTTGCTTTAACAAAGTTAACCATTTTCACTGTAGTGTCCAAAACGTCTTTCAAGCTGTCAGGCATTCCCTTGGCAGCAAGAGCCTCTAGGTGGATGCTGCAGTGTATCCAAGTGGCGTCGGGAGCAACTGCTTGCACGCGCGTTACCACTCCACTATGTCTCCCTGTTATGGCTTTTGCGTCATCAGTACAGATACCAACACATCTTGACCACCAAAGTCCATTTTATGTCACAAAGCTGTCCAGTACTTTAAAAATATCCTCTCCTGTTGTCCTGGTTTCCAGTGGTTTGCAGAACAGGATGTCTTCCTTAATTGACCACCCATAAACATAACGGACATATACCAGGAGCTGTGCCAGGCCCGCCACATCTGTTGACTCATCCAGCAGTAACGCATAGAATTCATTGGCTTGTATGCGAAGCAGTAATTGTTTCAAAACATCTCCTGCCATGTCAGTGATGCGTTGTGAAACAGTGTTGTTTGATGGAGACATTGTCTGTATAGTTTTTTGGGCCTTTTCCCCCAGCATTGTCCCAGCCATGTCCATGGCAGCAGGAAGAATTATGTCCTCCACAATAGTATGGGAATTGCCTGTCCTAGCACCTCGGTAGCTCACCATATAAGACGCTTCTAGCCCCTTCTTATTAATGGTATCTGTTCCTTTTATACATGTCTTACTACTTGAAAGTCATCTTAATTCTCGCTCAAAAAACTCTCATGGCTTATTTTTCAAATTGCCATGTTTTGTTTCTAAATGTATACTGTATACTGTTTTGATGCGCGCTCCAGTGTCAGGGATTTCTTCGTCTTCTGACGATATAACGAAATCATCGTCGGAAAAGGTAGACCAATACGCAGCAGGTGTGCAGTTGTTCATTTTGAACATTTAATTAAATCAAAACGAATACAAAAACAACAAACAAGAAAACGAACAATAAACTGACAGTCTGCAAAGCATAGGCTCAACACAGAACAATCACCCACCAACACCAAACACAAACACACCCTACTTTAAGGGACTCTCAATCAAAGGCAGATAGACAACACCTGCCTTCAACTGAGAGTCCCAACCCCAATTAATCAAACATAGACATACACTCACTAGACTCCACATAGAAATACCTAAACATAAACCAAAACCCGGAATTACTAAATCAAACACCCTCTTTACAAAACACACCACCCTGAACCACATAAAACAAATACCCTCTGCCACGTCCTGACCAAACTACAATACTAATTAACCTTTATACTGGCCAGGACGTGACAGTACCCCCCCCCCCCCTTAAAGGTGCTAACCCCGGAAGCACCTTAAAACGAAAAAGAAAAAAAAAACAACCCCAAACAACAAAACCAAAATTCCCCCCTACTAAAGGGAGGGAAGGGAGGGTGGCTGCCGTCAACGACGGCACTGTGCTACACCCCCCCTCCCCAACCCACCTATATCTGGAGGTGGCTCTGGTTCCGGCCGTTCCAGGCAGTCGGGCCAGTCTGGCATCGCCGGGGGGCAGTCGGGCCAGTCTGGCATCGCCGGGGGGCAGTCGGGCCAGTCTGGCATCGCCGGGGGGCAGTCGGGCCAGTCTGGCATCGCCGGGGGGCAGTCGGGCCAGTCTGGCATCGCCGGGGGGCAGTCTGGGCAGTCTGGCAACTCGGGACAGTCTGGGCAGTCTGGCAACTCGGGACAGTCTGGGCAGTCTGGCAACTCGGGACAGTCTGGGCAGTCTGGCAACTCGGGACAGTCTGGGCAGTCTGGCCACTCCGGCAGTTCAGCGCAGTCTGGCCACTCTGGCAGTTCAGCGCAGTCTGGCCACTCCGGCAGTTCAGCGCAGTCTGGCCACTACGGCAGTTCAGCGCAGTCTGGCCACTACGGCAGTTCAGCGCAGTCTGGCCACTCCGGCAGTTCAGCGCAGTCTGGCCACTCCGGCAGTTCAGCGCAGTCTGGCCTCTCCGGCAGTTCAGCGCAGTCTGGCCTCTCTGGCGACTGTTGACTGGCGGGCAGCTCTGACGACTGTTGACTGGCGGGCAGCTCTGACGACTGTTGACTGGCGGGCAGCTCTGACGACTGTTGACTGGCGGGCAGCTATGACGACTGTTGACTGGCGGGCAGCTCTGACGACGACTGTTGACTGGCGGGCAGCTCTGATGACGACTGTTGACTGGCGGGCAGCTCTGATGATGACTGTTGACTGGCGGGCAGCTCTGATGACGACTGTTGACTGGCGGGCAGCTCTGATGACGACTGTTGACTGGCGGGCAGCTCTGATGACGACTGTTGACTGGCGGGCAGCTCTGATGATGACTGTTGACTGGCGGGCAGCTCTGGTGACTGTTGACTGGCTGGGTTGACGCACTTGTAGCCTGGTGCGTGGTGCTGGTACTGGGCTTACCAGATTATGAACACGCACCTCCAGGCTAGTGCGGGGAGCGGGAACAGGACGAGTCGGACTGGGTTGACGCACTTCCGGGTCCGCACGAGAGACAGGAGCTGGAAACCCAGGGCTATGGAGGCGCACAGTCGGTCTAGATCTTACTTCCTGCACAACCCGCCTTGGCTGGATGGAACTAGTAGCAGACAGGGTTGTGCATGGGCCTGATGGTAGCCGTGCGTAGAGCGGGAGTTGGGTAGCCTGGTCCTCGGAGGCGTACCGGCGACCAGATGCGCTGCGCAGGCATCCTCCTACCAGGCTGGATGCCCGCTCTAGCACGGCACCTGCGAGGGGCTGGAATAACGCGCACCGGACTGTGCGTGCGTATGGGTGAGATAGTGCGCTCCTCAGCGAAACATAGCGCTCTCCACCCCATACGCTCCTCCATATAACCACGGGTAGCTGGCTTCCGGCTCTTCTTACGCCTAGCCAAACTACCCGTGTGCCCCCCCCCAAAAAATTATTGGGGGTGCCTCTCGTGCTTCTCCCTCAGCGCGTCCATGGCCTCGTACCTACGCCTCTCTGCCTTGGCTGCCTCAATTTCCCACTGCGGGCGGCGATACTCCCCAGCCTGGTGCCAAGGTCCGGCCCCGTCCAGAACTTCCTCCCAGGTCCACTTCTCCCGCCAGTCCAACTCGAATTCCCTCTGCTCCTTCCTCTGCTGCTTGGTCCTTGAGTGGTGGGTGATTCTGTCAGGGATTTCTTCGTCTTCTGACGATATAACGAAATCATCGTCGGAAAAGGTAGACCAATACGCAGCAGGTGTGCAGTTCTTCATTTTGAACATTTAATTAAATCAAAACGAATACAAAAACAACAAACAAGAAAACGAACGATAAACTGACAGTCTGCAAAGCATAGGCTCAACACAGAACAATCACCCACCAATACCAAACACAAACACACCCTACTATATGGGACTCTCAATCAAAGGCAGATAGACAACACCTGCCTTCAACTGAGAGTCCCAACCCCAATTAATCAAACATAGACATACACTCACTAGACTCCACATAGAAATACCTAAACATAAACCAAAACCCGGAATTACTAAATCAAACACCCTTTTTACAAAACACACCACCCTGAACCACATAAAACAAATACCCTCTGCCACGTCCTGACCAAACTACAATACTAATTAACCTTTATACTGGCCAGGACGTGACATCCAGGTCACACGCTTCATGTTGTTTTTATCCGGTATTGAACACAGTTTATCCCGTCTTAAATTTTATTGATTATTTACGTTTTAAAATACCTAAAGTTGGATTAGGAAAGTTGTTTGAAATGTTTGGACAACGTTTACAGGTAACCTATTAGATATTTTGTAGTCATGCTGGGCGAGTTGGAACCAGTGTTTTTCTGAATCAAATGCGCCATATAAATTGACATTTTGGAGATATAACGACGGAATTAATCGAACAAAAGGACAATTTGTGATGTGTATGGACATATTGGAGTGCCAACAGAAGAAGTTCTTCAAAGGTAAGGCATGAATTATATCGTTAGTTCTGAGTTTTGTGTCGCGCCTGGCAGGTTGAAATGTGATTGTCATGTGTTTGTTTGATGGGGTGCTGTCCTCAGATAATCACATGGTTTGCTTTCGCCGTAAAGCCTTTTTGAAATCTGACACGGTGGCTAGATTAACATGAAGTTAAGCTTTAATTTGGTGTATTGCACTTGTGAATGTATGAAAGTTAAATATTTCTAATCATTCTTTTTTAATTTCGCGCTCTGCAATTTCACCGGAAGTTGTCAAAACGTTCTGCTAGCGGAACCCCAAGCCATAACAGGTTTTCAGTATCTCCAATCCAAAGTTAAATCTAGAATTGGCTTCCTATTTCGCAACGACGCCTCCTTCACTCATGCTGCCAAATATACCCTCGTAAAACTGACTATCCTACCGACCCATGACTTTAGTGATGTCATTTACAAAATAGCCTCAAACACTCTACTCAGGAAATTGGATGCAGTCTATCACAGTGCCATCCGTTTTGTCACCAAAGCCCCATATACTATCCACCACTGTGACCTGTATGCTCTCGTTGGCTGGTCCTCACTACATATTCGTCGCCAAACCCACTGGCTCCAGGTCATCTATATGTCTTTGCTCGGTAAAGCCCTGTCTTATCTCAGCTCACTGGTCACCATAGCAACACCCACCCGTAGCACGCGCTCCTGCAGGTATATTTCACTTGTCATCCCCAAATCAACACCCCCTTTGGCCGCCTTTCCTTCTAGTTCTCTGCTGCCAATGACTGGAACGAATTGCAAAAATCAGTGAAGTTGGAGGTCATCTACAAGACCCTGCTAGGTAAAGTCCCCCCTTATCGCAGCTCACTGGTCACCATAGCAGCACCCACCTGTAGCACACGCTCCAGCAGGTATATCTCTCTGGTCACACCCCCAAAGCCAATTCCTCCTTTGGCCGTCTCTCCTTCCAGTTCTCTGCTGCCAATGACTGGAACGAACTACAAAAATCTCTGAAACTGGAAACACTTATCTCCCTCACTAGCTTTAAGCACCAGCTTTTTAGAGCAGCTCACAGATCACTGCACCTGTACACAGCTCATCTATAATTTATCCGAAATAACTACCTCTTCCCCTACTGTATTTATTTATTTTGCTCCTTTGCACCCCATTATTTCAATTTCTACTTTGCACTTTCTTCCACTACAAGCCTACCATTCCAGTGTTTTACTTGCTATATTGTATTTACTTTGCCACCATGGCCTTTTTTGCCTTTACCTCCCTTATCTCACCTCATTTGCTCACATTGTATACAGACTTATTTTTCTACTGTATTATTGACTGTATGTTTGTTTTACTCCATGTGTAACTGTGTTGTTGTATGTGTCGAACTGCTTTGCTTTATCTTGGCCAGGTCGCAATTGTAAATGAGAACTTGTTCTCAACTTGCCTACCTGGTTAAATAAAGGTTAAATAAATAAATAAATACAAATGTATGTTTATAAACGTATAGTTCTAGTTATCTTTATTGTGATATTTCAGTCAATTTATCTTGATATGGATTATAGTCCATATCGCCCAGCTCCAGCTGTTTCTCTTTAATTCCCTTCTCCACGTTTGGAATGTCCAAAAATAAAATATAATATTCTGCTAACTAAATCATGTACAGTACAGTTCCTTGCAAAATTATTCATCCCCTAGGCGTTTTTCCTATTTTGTTGCATTAAAACCTGTAATTTAAATCGATTTTTATTTGGATCTCATGTAATGGACATACACAAAATAGTCCAAATTGGTGAAGTGAAATGAAAAAATTACTTGTTTAAAAAAAAATGTAAAGAAAAAAAAGGAAAAGTGGTGTGTGCATATGTATTCATGCCCTTTACTATGAAGCCCCTAAAAAAGATCTGGTACAACCAATTACCTTCAGAAGTCACATAATTAGTTAAATAAAGTCCACCTGTGTGCAATCTAAGTGTCACATGATCTTTCATATGATCTCAGAATATATACACCTGTTCTGAAAGGCCACAGAGTCTGCAACACCACTAAGCAAGGGGCACCACCAAGCAAGCGGCACCATGAAGACCAAGGGGCTCCCGAAACAGGTCAAGGACAAAGTTGTGGAGAAGTACAGATCAGGGTTGTGTTGTTTTTCACCTTTATTTAACTAGGCAAGAACAAATTCTTATTTTAAATGACAGCCTACCAAAAGGCAAAAAGGCCTCCTGCGTGGACGGGGGCTGGGATTAAAAATATATGACAAAACACACATCACGACAAGAGAGACAACACAACGCTACATAAAGACGACATAGCATGGCAGCAACACATGACAACACAGCATGGTAGCAACACAACATAACAACAACAACATGGTAGTAACACAACATAACAACAACATGGTAGTAACACAACATGTCAGCAGCACAACATGGTTGCAGTACAAAACATGGTACAAACGTTATTGGGCACAGACAACAGCACAATGTGCCCCACAGTTACTCTTTATAATACCCTTAAAACGACTTACATTTATACTTTGAATGTTGTAGCCTAGCAGGAGGGAGCCAAGCAGTGAAGAGCGTTAGAGGTTGCTGGTTCGAATCCCCGAGCTGATTAGGTGAAAAATATGTTGATGTGCCCTTGAGCAAGGCACTTAACACGAATTTATTATAGTGGCCAATGATTTCTAGTGTGTATGCAGGCAGCAGCCTCTATAAGAGCAGATGCTCTTATCCAGAGGGACTTACATGAGCAAGTCCCTCTGGATAAGAGCATCTGCTCTTATTGAGGCTGCTGCCTGCATAAACACTAGAAATCATTGGCCACTATAATAAATGGAACACTAGTCACTTTAATAATGCCACTTTAACAATGTTTACATATCTTGCATTACTCATCTCATATGTACTGTATTCTTGTTTCGGCCCCCGAGTGGTGCAGCGGTCTAAGGCACTGCATCTCAGTGCAGTCCCTGGTTCAAATCCAAGCTGCATCACATCCAGCCGTGATTGGGAGTCTCATAGGGCGGTGCACAATTGGCCCAGCGTCGTCCGGGTTTGGCCGGGGTAGGCCATCATTGTAAATAATAATTTGTTCTTAACTGACTTACCTAGATAAATAAATAAATATCTCCCTCACTAACTTTTGGCTTCAGCTGTCAGAGCAGCTTACCGATCACTGCAGCTGTACATAGCCCATCTGTAAATAGCCCATCCAACCAGCTACCTACCTCATCCCCATATTTGTTTTGTTTTTCTGCTCTTTTGCACACCAGTATTTCTACTTGCACATCCTCATCTGCACATATCACTCCAGGGTAAATTGCTAAATTGTAATTAGTTTGCCACTATTGGACTATTTATTGCCTAACCTCCTTACTTCATTTGCACACACTGTATACAGATTTTTCTATTGTGTTATTGACTGTACGTTTGTTTATCCCATGTGTAACTCTGTTGTTTTTGTCGCACTGCTTTGCTTTATCTTGGCCTGGTCGCAGTTGTAAATGAGAACTTGTTCTCAACTGGCCTATCTGGTTAAATAAAGGTTAAATAATAATTATATCTATTGTACCTTAGCCTACGTCGCTCTGACATTGCTCATCCATATATTTATACATTCTAATTCCTTTACTTAGATGTGTGTGTATTAGGTTTTCGTTGTGGAATTGTTAGATATTGCAGCACTGTCGGAACTAGGAGCACAAGCATTTCTCTCTACTCGTAATAACGTCTGCTGACCATGTGTATGTGACCAATACAATTTGATTTGATAAATGACTAATGTAAATGTAATAACTTTCCCTTTAACAATCACCAATATTGGCAGACTTAGCTCATTTCATACTTCACATTTCTCTAGTATAGGCTATTTAGCAAAAATAACTATAAGTGAAATGTCCTCAATAAGTGGTCTGTCTATGATTTACAGTTTATCATCCCAGCTTTACGGTTTATCTTCCCAGGTCTACACCAACTCAGTAATTGTAACAATCGTCCAAAGGATTAGACCAAGGTGCAGCGTGGTGAGTATTCATCTTTATTTTAAATCGGAACACTTAAACAAAATAATAAACAAATACAAACGACCGTCATGTCTTGCAGGCTAAATACGAGCAGTACAAAATCAAGATCCCACAAACACAGGTGGAAAAAGGCTGCCTAAGTATGGCTTCCAATCAGAGACAACGATAGACACCTGCCTCTGATTGGAAACCATACCCGGCCAAAACATAGAAAATAAAACATAGAATGCCCACACCACACCCTGACCTAACCACATAGAGAAACAAACCCTCTCTCTCAGGTCAGGGCGTGACAGTAATTGGTCTTCATCCCTCTCTTAATCTTTATTTTAACTTACTGGTAGGCCTATGAACACTGAGTTTAAAAAACATTAGGAACATCTTCCTAATATTGAGTGACACCCCCTTTTGCCCTCAGAACAGCCTCAATTTGTTGGGCATGGACTCTACAAGATGTTGAAAGTATTCCACAGGGACGCTGACCCATGTTTACTCCAATTATTTGATGAGGGAGCCCTGCATTTACCATTTCATAAAATACATAAAAAATCCTATAAAAGATAAAACCAATAAAATACAGCACAACACATATTGCATAGACACACATAAATATACATAACACAAATCTTAACAGTGAAGTTAGGTAATTTGGAAGTTTGTGGAGCAGGGTTTTGTAAACAAAAAGAGTGTAATGATGTGATCTATGTAACTGCAAAGAGGTCCAGACAATGTTTTGGTAAAGAATACAGTGAGAGTAATAAAATTGTGTCCTGAGATAAAACGAAGGGCGTTATGAAAAACAGCATCCAGGGGTTTAAGAGTAGAGGCGGCTGCACTTTGATATATGGTATAATCTAGAACAGGTAGAAAGGTTGACGATCTGCTTCCTGCTGACTAGAGAGAGACGACCTGCTGACTAGAGAGAGACGATCTGTTTCTGTGATTTCCTAACAAGCTCATTCGTATGTTTTTTAAACGATAAATCATTGTCAATCCAAATACCAAGGTATTTGTATGCAAGGACTTGTTCGATTATGCAGTGAACAAAAATATAAACAAAACATGTAAAATGTTGGTCCCATGTTTCATGAGCTGAAATAAAATATCCCTGAAATGTTCCATACGCACAAAAATATTATTTCTCTCAAATGTTGTTAACAAATTTGTTTACATCCCTGTTCATGAGCATTTCTCTTTTGCCAAGATAATCCATCCACCTGACAGGTGTGGCATTTCAAGAAGCTGATTAAACAGCATGATCATTACACAGGTGCACCTTGTGATGGGGACAATAAAATGTCTCTCTAAAATGTGCAGTTTTGTCACACAACACAATGCCACAGATGTCTCAGGTTTTGAGGAAGCGTGCAATTGTCAAGCTGACTGCAAGAATGTCCACCAGAGATGTTGTCAGAGAATTGAATGTTCATTTCTCTATCATTTCTCAATGTCGTCCACATCCGTCTTCTTCACCAATGGGATTGGCTGAGACCAGCCACCCGGGCAAACTGTGGGTTTGCACAACCAAATAATTTATTCACATCAACTGTCAGAAACTGTCTCAGGGAAGCTCATCTGCATGCTCGTCATCCTCACCAGGGTCTTGACCTGACTGCAGTACGGCGTCGTAACCAACTTCAGTGGGCAAATGCTCACCTTCGATGGCCACTGGCACGCTGGAAAAGTGTGCTCTTCACGGAATGCACAGAGATACCATTACAAGATCCTGAGGCCCATTGTCGGGCCATTCATCCACCGTCATCACATCATATTTCAGCATGATAATGCACGTTAATGCATGTTGCAAGGATATGTACACAATTCTTGGAAGCCCATTTAAGTATGTTTGGAATGCTCTGATTCAAAGTTTACGACAGCGTGTTCCAGTTCCCGCCAATATCCAACAACTTTGCACAGGCATTGAAGAGTGGGACAACATTCCACAGGCAACAATCAACAGCCTGATCAACTCTAAGTGAAGGATATGTGTTGCGCTGCGTATCTGTGACCAATACAGATATGCATCTGTTGGTCACAGATACCTTTATAAACAAAGTATGGGCGTGGATCATAAAACCAGTCAGCATCTGGTGTGATCACCATGTGAAATCCATAGATTAGGGCCTAATGAATTTATTTCAATTGACTGATTTCCTTACATGAACTGTAACTCATTAAAATCTTTGAAATTGTTGCATGTTGCATTCATATTTTTGTTCATTGTATAACCATCCGATGTGTGAAGATGTAATCCATCTCAGACATTCTTACGAAAACTTGAAAACATGTATTGCCCGTATTAAGCACGAGTTTTAAATCAGTAATGGCTTCCTGCACAACTGTAAAAGCAGACAGCACAATTCATTTTAGCGTCTAAAGCATTGACAATATCATTAACAAGTAAATGTGGTTGCTGTGATAGTGCTGTGCCTTGGCCTAAACCCAGATTAATATATATTCAAAATACAATGGTAAGATATAAAAAAAAGTTAGTTAGTACCAAAGATTTGAGAATCTTGGTGAGACATGGAAGCCTGGTGTCACATCCTGACCAGTATAGGGGTTATTTGTTATTGTAGTTTGGTCAGGACGTGGCAGGGTGTGTTTTGTGTATGTGTTTAGGTAGAGGGGTATTTGATTTATTAGTCCGGAGTTTGTTAGAACAATGACTATCTAGTTTTTTGTATTTCTATCTTTAGTTAATTGGGGTTGGACCTTCAATTGGAGGCAGCTGGTTATTGTTGCCTCTGATTGAGGGTCCTATAATTAGGAGTTTGTTTTTCATGGGGTTTTGTGGGAGATTGTTCTTGTTTAGCTGTTTGCCTGACAAGACTGTCAAGTTTGTTTTGTATACATTTTATGTTTTCCTTCTTCACCAAATTAAAAAGATGAGTGTACATTTTCCCGCAGCGTCTTGGTCTCTACCCTACAACACCCGTGACACCTGGAGATGGTACGATAATTATCAAGATCACTACTATCCCCACCCTTATGGAGTGCCAGCACAGAAGCTATTTTCCATACTTTTGAAATATTTCCTGATAACAATGTTAGATTTAAGATATGGGTTACTGAGACAGCAATGAGGGGGGCAGAACACTTGGGCAGACCCTGTAGATTTCTTGGTATCTATAGCAAGTAAGGCATACATTTTTCTGTGAACTGCTGAAATGCAAAAACTTGACAACCATTTTCCATGTCAATCTGAAACATTTCTTTATCAGCAGTTAGCCCACTCCTAGAGATAGGAGGGTTAGAAAATCTTTAAAAAATAAAATGACGATTAAATGCATCAATGATGGCATTTTTGTCCATCATGCGGCCAGAGTCTGACTTAAGTTGTTGGGGCAGAGGAGGAATTGAAACGTTTTCCAGAATTTAGCCATGTTCCCCTTAAAATCACAGTGGTTACATAATAATCCGATTTAGTCTTTTTGATCAATTGCCTAAAATATTGCCTATCCGGACCGAAGCCTGGGTACCTGGCCTTGACCCAGGCAACATTTCTCTTATGAATGAGTGAAAAATACAGGAATGAACCAGGCATTTGATCTACCTTTAACTCTCACAGTTTTGAAGGGGGTATGATTATCTACAATTTACAAAAAAGCTAAATCAGGTTCAGGTGTAGCTGAGATAGTGTAAAAAAGCTTGTTCACTGAAGTTATTCTTAGTTCCTCTTAGAGATGACACAAGGCTGAGATTTATGCATTTTCACGTTTCTGACACAGACAACTGGGCAACGGTCACTAAAATCCAGCAGGAAAACCCCACTAGCAACATATTTATCTGGAACATTTGTCAAAATAAGATCAATCATGGATCTTTAGGATTCGGACTCAGTTATCAGTTGAGACAGGTTTAGTTCAAAGCAAATATCTTTCAGCGTATCTGACACTGACACCTCCAATCAATTTTAAAATCACTCATAATTAATAGTTTAGATGTACCATACTTAGCAATTCAGATAAATTGTTAAGAGCACATTGGGGAGCCAAGGGAGGGTGATACACTCCTACTAGTGTCAGCTGGGTATTATAACCAAGGCCCACATTAAGAAAGAGACAAACAAGCTGCCTAAGGACAGAGATAGCACAGCTGGTTATTATGACCAAGGCCCACATTAAGAATGAGACAATCAAACTGCTTAGGGACTGAGGTAGCAAGAGATACAAAAAAAAACATATAAATTGTTCTTTGTAACTGTGGAAACACCCCCACCGCTACCAATTCTGTCCGATCTGTAAACATTAAAACTGGACAGAGACACATCAGAGTCCAGCACAGAATTATTCCGAATTATTTAGAATTATTATATTTACAAGATTGTCTAGAACTGAACCATTGGGCCAATACTTCGAGTGAGGATGTGGTTTAAAACAATAGTCTGTAAGGGATACCTATTGCAGGCCTGAAGTATGATGACAATGCTGATCATTTATGGTTGGGATTTCCTGAGCGGGACTTGATTATAAATTATAAAGTGATTATAGTGATTATAAATCAATGTCTCAGTGCAGCCTTGAAATGAGAGGACAAGGTCCAGGCACTAAGATGATTTGGATGGACCCCATCCTCTCTGTAGAGCATTGTCTGTGTCCAAAAGGTGTTCGAATTATCCACAAAAGTAACTCCATCAAAGTTACAGTAGACTTGTAGCCAGTTGTGTAGTGCCAACAACCTACTGAATCGCTCAGTGATGGCATTGGGCCTGAAATAATTGGACGCTTGTTGGCGTCTTTCAGAGTTCCAATCAGTTCTTTAAAATCCTGTTTCAGACATTCCAAGCTAGCCGTCCTAATGTCATTAGATCCCACATGGATTACAACAGTGAGAGCCCCAGTGTTCTGGCGTAAAACTGTAGGAAGCAGCCTAGTAATGTCCTGTACCCGAGCCCCAGGATAGCACAAGGATTTTGCCTCGAGAAACAAGATTTCTCACCATAAAGCTGCCAATTATAACGGCTGGTGAGATGGCAGAATAGGTCTGACAGTTTTTGCGCCTCGAGGCCGCATAACCCATTGTGACTGACGGAGGAGCGAGTGCGTCAGACACCCTCAGGGTCCGGTATTCCGAGTCCAAAACAGAATCCCCCTGGGAAGGAGTCCGGATAGGGGACGATTGTGTTGGAACCTCAGAAGCCATGAGTGTGAAGCTGTTCGACAACTGGATTTGGGTCAGTCTTCCCACTTGCCACAAGCCGCTTCCCTCCATTTGGCCAACGGCGGATGACATGCTTCTATAGTTGGGCAGCAGGAATGGTGACAGTATTATCAATCAAATGTATTTATAAAGCCCTTTTTTCACATCAGCCGATGTTACAAAGTGCCATACAGAAACCCAGCCTAAAACCCCAAACAGCAAGCAATGTAGATGTAGAAGCACGGTGGATAGGAAAAACTACCTAGACAGGCCGGAACCTAGGAAGAAACTTAGAGAGGAACCAGGCTATGAGGGGTGGCCAGTCCTCTTCTGGCTGTGCCGGGTTGAGATTATAACAGAATATGGCCAAGATGTTCAAATGTTCATAGATGACCAGCAGGGTCAAATAATAATAATCACAGTGGTTGCAGAGGGTGCAACAGGTCAGCACCTCAGGAGTAAATGTCAGTTGGCTTTTCATAGCCGATCATTAAGAGTGTCTCTACCGCTCCTGCTGTCTCTAGAGAGTTGAAAACATCAGGTCTGGGACAAGGTAGCACGTCCGGGTTCCATAGCCGCAGGCAGAACAATTGAAACTGGAGCAGCAGCACGACCAGGTGGACTGGGGACAGCAAGGAGTCATCAGGCCAGGGCATGGTCCTAGGGCGGAGAGAGAGAGAGAGAGAGAGAGGAGAGAGAGAGAGAGAGAGAGAGAGAGAGAGAGAGAGGAGAGAGAGAGAGAGAGAGAGAGAGAGAGAGAGAGAGAGAGAGGAGAGAGAGAGAGAGAGAGAGAGAGAGAGAGAGAGAGAGAGAGAGAGAGAGAGAGAGAGAGAGAGAGAGAGAGAGAGAGAGAGAGAGAGAGAGAGAGAGAGAGAGAGAGAGAGAGAGAGAGAGAGAGAGAGAGAGAGAGAGAGAGAGAGAGAGAGAGAGAGAGACTTTTGACTTTTTGTCTTTCTTTACTGAAACATTCTCATTTCATTTAAAACTCACCACCCAACCTCCCCCTTAAAAATAAAACCAAAAATACATCCTGTAATGCATACATGTACCATACTCGCCTTTCCAGCAACCACATGATACAAGCCAACATCACAATACTCAAGACAATACCCACTCCTACAACCGTATATCCAAAACATCTTCCCCAGCTATACAGACAGCCCCCCCAACACACCATAGTCTCCTGAAACATCTCCACACTTTTTATCATTTTATAGAACTCAAACTCAACCCTAAGGCGCGCAGAGACCATCCCATTAAACAATAATAAAGGGTCTGTTATCCCCCCACCTTTGACCCTGTTCCTCCTTGTTAGCCAAATAGCTAACTTTGCCTGAGCAAACAGAAAATTCAACAAAACACATTTTTCCTTCTCCTTACTTGAATACCTGTATCCCATTATGAACACCCCAACAGTAAAGACCACCCCCAACCTCTCACACAGACATTCCAACAGAGACATTAATGGCATTAATCTGGTGCACACAGAAAACACATGAATCACAGTTTCTTTCATTTTACAGAAATGACACTCCTGCCCGACTCCCGGTTCAACCCGTGCCAACCAGCTGTTAGTGGCCAGGGCTCCATGTAGAACCCTCCACTGGAGGTCCCCTGACCTCTTTGGTACTGGGGGTTTGTAGAGCCCCCTCCATCTAAAACCCACCATACTCTCCACCCCACATACCCCCTGCCACTGATGTGCCTTCACTCCTGTTAGGCTCCTAATGTTCCTCACCTTAACACAGAGGTTGTAGAGGGCTTTACCTCCCACCCCTTCAAACTCCCCCAGGCTCGGAGTGTTAAAATCTAACAAGTCCTCCAGACCCCCTTGCCAGTCTCCAGTCTCTGCCGTCACCTGCAGTGGCGGAAACATTGGTGGCCCCTCTCCCTTTGGCTGCTCAAACATCCCCCTTACCGGCTCAGACAGTGCCTCCTGGACCTCCTCCAGGAATCTCTCCAGCAGCCTAAGAGACGTTATTCCTGTTTGCTGTGCCAAGACTTCCGGGCTTTTCCACCCCTCCTCTCCCAGGAGTCTCAAGTCACCCAGCCTTTTTACACCCCCTGCCATCAGTTGCCTCTGCAGGGTGGCCGACTGGACCGATCTCAAAGGGATGGCTGGGTTGTGGAAGATAGGCTCCTCCCACACCCACAGCCCAGGCTCCACACCCCCTTCTCGTGTGTGCCTTAGCAGCTGCCAGGCCCTCAGCACCGCAGAGTAAAAATCGGAGAGACCTGCTGTACTCAGCCTCTCCAGCTTCATGAGGAACAGCTGCCGGTCCAACCCTAAATCTCCAGCTCTCCTCAGCAGCGCGCATGCTGGTTCCCTCCAGCCAACATCAGTATGGTACAGCAGTCTCTGTGCCGCCTTTAGCCGGAAAGCAGCCATCCTGCTCTCCAGTTCCACCAGGCCCTGTCCTCCTTCGTGGACGGTCGTATACAACACCGCCGCCCTCAGCCAGTGATGGCCCGACCAGAAGAAGTCCACCAGCTTGCGTTGCAGGTCTGCGAGCAGACCGGCGGGGGGGTTGAGGACAGCCAGTTTATGCCACAGGGAGGATGCCACCAGGTTGTTAATTATCAGCACCCTCCCTCTATATGACACTTGGGACAGGAGCCACCTCCACCTGGCCAGTCTTGACACCACTGCCTGTGACAGCCCCTCCCAGTTCTTCCTGACCCACCTCTCCGAGCCCAGGTACACCCCCAACACTTTAAGCCCTTCACAACCCCACTGCAAACCCCCTGGAAGCAGAGGAGGAGCCCTATCCCCCCATGCCCCACATAACAGAGCTTTGCTCTTGCCCCAGTTTACCTTAGCTGATGAAGCTCCCTCGTACACCTTCAGACTGGTCTCCAGTGCCTGCATATCTTGACCATCCCTGACCATCACAGAGACATCATCTGCATATGCTGACACTGCTATGCCTGTCACCACACCCATACCTGTCCAGCACACTCCCTGCAGTCTCCTGCGTAGCAGGCCTAAAAAGGCTCAATGGCTAATGTGTATAACTGCCCAGATAGAGGGCATCCTTGTCTAATGCCCCGTCTCACCCAGACTGGCCTACTGAGCCCCCTCCCACCTTAACCATACATGATGCCCCAGCATACAACAGCTTCACACAGGTCAAAAAACTCCTCCCAAACCCCAAACACAGACATCACATTAAACAGATATTCATGGTCCACTCTGTCAAAAGCCTTCTCTTGATCTAAAGAGACCAGGTCCAAAGTTCACATTAGAACCTCTCGACAAGTCCAACATGTCCCTAATTAAGAACAGGTTGTCCGTGATTGAGCGTCCCGGTACACAATATGTTTGGTCCTTATGTACTATCGAGTCCAAATGGGACTTCAGTCTGTTAGAGAGGACCTTGGCAAATATCTTGTAGTCCGCACAGAGCAATGCCACAGGCCTCCAGTTCTTAAGTTCACACAAGTCCCCTTTTTTGGGCAGGAGAGTCAGAGCCGCCCGACGGCAGCTCATCGGCAACTCTCCTACCCCGATGCATTCACGCAACACGCAAAAGAAGTCCTGTCCAATTATTCCCCAGAATTTTTTATAAAACTCCACTGGGAGTCCATCGACCCCCGGTGCACGACCGGGGGACATCTGGGTTACGGCCTCTGCCAGTTCATGGGACAACAGAGGAACGTCCAAATCGTCCCTCTGTGCCAGAGAGAGTTTAGGGAGTTCTGTGAACAAGACCTGAGCACACAAAGGATCACACTCTTCTGCCCTATACAATTCAGTATAAAACTCCACAGTCCGCTCCCGCATCTCACCCACCACAGAGGTCACCCGCCCATCAGACAGCCGTAGACAATGCATACCCTTGGCTTCACTGCTCTGTCTTTCCAAACCAAAGAAGAAGGAGCTGGGAGCATCCATCTCCTTGAGCATGGAGAATCTAGCTCTTACAAGTGCTCCCTTTGCTTTAACCTGGAAAAAACTGCCCAGGTCCCTGCGTAATTCAGCTAAATTAGCCTGGAGGACTACATTGCCTTGCCCCACCATCTCTACCTCCATCTCACTAATACACCGCTCTAGTTCCCCCAATACTCTCCTAGCCTCTGAGGATGAGAGAGCTGTGTATTGTTGACAGAAAAGCCGAATTTGGATTTTCCCCACATCCCACCATTGGCTCAGAGACTCATACTCCTCTATTTGCTGCCTCCACCTTTCCCAGAAGGTCTGGAAACCTGCGCAAAAAGTGGCATCTTGTAAGAGCTTTACATTGAATTTCCAATAGGATGCCTGCCGGGGCCCTGGTGAAATAGACAGCCGAGCCATGGTTATGTGATGATCGGAAAACCCCACCGGGAGAATGGTAGCGCCCAACAGCCTATTGCTCCGATTCCTAGACATATAAAACCGATCAAGTCGGGCTGCACTCACCCTAGCCCCAAAAACCTTCACCCATGTGTACTGTCTTGTGTTCGGATGTTTAGTTCTCCAAACATCCACTAAGTCGAACTGATTAATAATGTCCCTTAACACTCCCACTGACACTGAATGAGGCTCTTCCCCATTTCTGTCTTTTGTAAAATCCATTGTGCAGTTCCAGTCCCCTCCGACCACCAGTGTCTCCTCCGGCGCTACCTGTGAGAGTTCCTGTCTAAGACTCCCAAATAGAACCCCTCTTTCTCTCCCTGTGTTAGGCGCATACACATTTATAAAGACAAAACCCATGTTGTTAATTTCTGCTTTAACAACAAGGAGCCTACCCCTACACACCTCCTTTGAGGAGCACATTTTTACAGACAGACCCGGTGCAAAAAGGACTGCCACTCCTGCACTAAGATTTGTCCCATGGCTCAACACACTTGCCCCTTTCCACCAGAGCCCCCAATCGACTTCATTCAACACATCACTATGTGTCTCCTGCAGAAACAACACCTGTACTTTTTTTTGTTTTACATATTCACCCAACACACTCCTCTTTCCCGCATCTCTGGCGCCATTTATATTGAGCGAGCCTACCCGTAGAGTCTCCATAAGAAGTGGGAGAAAAACCAGCAGAGAAAAAAGACCAATAGCAAAGCTCAAAAGTCCCAGTGTCAGAAAGAAAGTATACATCTAAACAGTGTCTGAAGGTAGACCCTTACGCACTGTTGTGACCCACTTCCTCAACCTAAACCGTTTCCTGGGTGAGAGGACACCATGCCCCTCATTTTTCACAGCATGTTGTACTGATCGTACAAACTTTCTTGAATCAGGGAAAAAAGCCTCAAGATTAACTTTTTTTCCCTTGGTCTCATTCAGGAACCTTGTCAGTTCTCTCAATGTGTACTTAGACCCCTCTGCTTGACTGGCTGTCAGCTCCGGGCCTATTGAAGAGGAGTCTGAAAAAAATATCTCCTCATCCTCTTCCTCAGACTCACTTTCCTCCTCATCTCTATCTCCCACCCTGACCACCTGATCTTCCTCTCTGGTCATGGCATCTCCCACAGCAACAGGCAAAATTTCCATTGTGCCTTTAACCACACCCTTTTTCCTTTCCGCTTGGCACCCTCCTCCTCCCCCCCTAGTCTCTTACACTTCCCCACTATACTCTCCTCATCCACTAGCATAACCTGACTAGACCTAGCATCCTCTACACCACCCTCCATAGCATGACTAGGCCCAGCATCATTTACACCATCCTCCATATCATAGCTAAGCCCAGCCTCAGCTACCCCACCATCTCTAGCCTGACTAGGCTTAGCCTCCACTACCCCACCATCTCTAGCCTGACTAGACCCAGCCTCCGCTACACCACCATCTCTAGCCTGACTAGACCCAGCCTCCACTACACCACCATCTCTAGTCTGACTAGACCCCGCCTCCTCTACCCCACCATCTCTAGTCTGACTAGACCCAGCCTCCGCTACCCCACCATCTCTAGCCTGACTAGGCTTAGCCTCCACTACCCCACCATCTCTAGCCTGACTAGACCCAGTCTCCGCTACACCACCATCTCTAGCCTGACTAGACCCAGCCTCCACTACACCACCATCTCTAGTCTGACTAGACCCAGCCTCCTCTACCCCACCATCTCTTGCCTTACTAGACCCAGCCTCAGCTACCCCACCATCCCTGGTATGACTAGGCCCAGCCTCTGCTGTCTGCATCTCATTTCCCCCTGCACTTTGACCTCGATTTCCCCCACCGGCGCTTGTACCCTCACTTTGTCTACGGCCTTTATGTGGGCACGCAAAGCTCTTATGCCCCAAATCCCCACACTCAAAACACCGTAGACTGTCTGTGCTGGCAAACCCTGCATAGAGCCCCTCCCCATGCCTCACTTTAAAATGCACATTTAGCTGTTGCTCATTGTTGTTCAGGAACATAAACACTTGCCTCCGGAACGAAACAACGTGCTTAACAGCAGCTGCCTGAAAACCTGCCGACAGTACACGAAACCCGCTAGCAAACTTACCAAAACGACTCAGCTCTTTCCTGATTTGATCGTCCGTAATAAACGGAGGTAAATTTGCAACAACTACTCTTGTCGAAGGGGTAGAAAGAGGTAAAACTGGCACCAACACATCCCTTACAAATATTCCGCTAGCAATTAGCCTACCAACCAAATTTTCTCTTTTCATGAACACCACCACCGCTTTGTTCATTCTAGAAGCAGAATGTATAAATTCAGCTCCTACCTGTTCGCTGACCGCGAGCAGAACCTCCTCCACCTTAACTCCATTCTCAGGAACACACCTGAATCCATGCCGTATCGACAGCGTCTCCTCCGCGCTAGGCTGAGAAGCCATCGCGCATACCACACCTTGCAAACCCCAGAAACCTTACTCTGTCTTCTTCCACCCTAACTCTGAAAAAAAACGGTGGATACCGCTAAAACAAATATTGCATTAACCCTCCACCATAGAAAAAAAATGTAAGAAAAAGATCAAGAAAAGAGTCTAGAAAGTTAGTTAGGACAGAGTCCTCCGCACCAAACACTCAAACTCCAAAAAACTCCCAGCATGCAGAGAGAGAGAGAGAGAGAGAGAGAGAGAGAGAGAGAGAGAGAGAGAGAGAGAGAGAGAGAGAGAGAGAGAGAGAGAGAGAGAGAGAGAGAGAGAGAGAGAGAGAGAGAGAGAGAGAGAGAGAGAGAGAGAGAGAGAGAGAGAGAGAGAGAGAGAGAGAGAGAGAGAGAGAGAGAGAGAGAGAGAGAGAGAGAGATATTTCACACAGGACACCACATAAGACAGGTGAAATACTCCAGCTATAACAGACTGACCCTGGCCCCCGACACATAAACTATTGCAGCATACTGGGATCTGAGACAGGGGGGGGGGCGGGAGACACTGTGGCCCCGTCCGACGATACCCCAGGACAGGGCTAAACAGGCAGGATATAACCCCACCCACTTTGCCAAAGCACAGCCCCCACACCACTAGAGGGATATCTTCAACCACCGACTTACTATCCTGAGACAAGTCTGAGTATAGCCCACGAAGATCTCCCCCACGGCACGAACCCAAGGGGGGGCCCCAACCCGGACAGGAAGATCACGTCAGTGACTCAACCCACTCAAGTGGCGCATTACATAATATCCCAGTCAATGTGTATTTGTGAGGGGTATTCGTTAGAAGAATGTCCAATAGCGTTGATTTGTTAGATTCTCTGGTCTTGTAGGTGCATTAATTAATTGCGCGGGATTCAGAGAGTCACACAGTTCTTTAAAAGAGTCCGATACAGATGTAAGCATGTCCCAGTTCAAATATCCTAAAATAATGAATTCAGAGTCATTTAGCTTGTGCAGGACATCAGAAAGAGAGTTAAGTGCGTCTCCTGAAGCCGAGGGCGGTCTGTAGTAGCCTACTACAGGGATGTGGGAGTCCTTATAGACATTCAATTTAACCGCAAGCAATCCAAAATGTTTGGCTTTGGTAATTGAAAGAATTTCAGAGGTGTTAAACTTGGATTTCACATAAATTGCAACCCCTCCTCCTTTACTCATTCGATCCGGTCTAAAAACCGTGTACCAATCGATAAAAATCGAGTTTTTTGACACAGATTTCTTTAGCCACGTTTCTGATAAAAACCATGATGTCTGTATTTGTCGTATTGGCCCAAATTCTAATCATGTCTATTTTTGGAAATAGACTTCTGACATTAACATGCAAGAGGCCAAAGCCTGTTCTGTTTTTCAAATCCTAGGGAGTCTGTAGAGATTACATGGTATCTACCGGCCCAGGGTTTGGTCCCACATTACCAGAGATCAACAATAAAAGCATAACAATATGTCTCAGTTGCCCAATGTGTGAGGACTTGGCAGAGCCAGCACCATTGTCAATAAAAACGAGCTGAGTCTTTTTCAGAAAAACTGCACCATTGTGGAGAAAAGCCAAGGCAACCAGGTGAAGCTCAGGAGACTACTCAACAACCTAAACGAATGTGGCCAGAAAATCTGGTAACACCTGTTAACAATGTGAAAATTGTGATAAACAATATTTTTACAAAAATAATGTCATTTGCTTTCAACTTTCAAATCTAGCAGAAATGTTTTCAATGACATACATTAATTGTCAATGGACAGGTTAGACTGGTCCTTCCCACTGAGATCGCAAAAAAATTATTATCCTGGCCTTCATCCACAGTAGCTGAAATCTAAATCTAAATAGAAGACTACGGATTGCAAAACTTACTGATATCTCACTCACATACGCTTGAAATCACTATTACTTTGTGTTTGCTAGCCATGGGTCTGGGTCTACCTGTAGTGGGCCTTACTGTAAATGCTGGGGCTGAAGAGCTTTTGGTGTGAACTTGCTTTGCCACTCTCCTACTTCCCCGGACAATGTTTAAGTTCAAGTTTTGATTTGTCACATGACAATGATACACATGGTATATCCACCGTTTAACAAAATGCTTACTTGCAGGTTCCTTCTCGACAATGCAACAACAATAAGAAATATTAATAGGTAAGAATACAAACATAACGTCAATGGACAATGTAAAGATCTCTCAGTGACTTGATGCAAGGTGAGCTCTGAGTAGAGGCCATACAGTTGGAGCTTTACTATTGGCTAGCAGCCGTCCATCGCTGTATGTGCTACCTTATTACTAAATAAAACCAGAATCTCCCTCCCTTTGCCGTCAGCACCATTTTTATAGAGCAACACTGTACCCTGCTGGTGGTGCTTCTCATTGGCCTATTGACTCATTAAGGCAGAGAGAATATGATTATTCATGGCGACGCTGAATTATTCAGCTTTATGCTTAATATTTAATTATTTATTCACGGTAAACATGGGTGAGCTAGATTTAGTTTGATATATTCTGGGGTGTTGCATGTCCTTGCATGCCATTATTTGTATATCTCAAGGAAACCTCTTAGCTGGAGATTTTGGTGTCTTCAATATCACATAAATAACAGGAGAAACTGCAGAAATATTATTTTTAGGGCTAAGGGTTGCATTGAATACTGTTGCAGATGGCAAGAATAGGAGGTAATGAAGGTTTCCGGTAGTCCATCTCTCTATAGTACAGTTAGGATCCCAATCCCCAAGAGAAAACCTTATTAAACAGTAATGAGCTGATGCCTGGAGGCTATGGAATTTGTCCTCCCATTCAACTTGATCACACAGGCTTCCCCGATCACATCTGATCTGTGCAGGTAGAACCACAACCACATATAAAATCCCCTTGTAATTGAGCTCAGGAATACTATTTGTAAGCCTTAGCCAAATCCATTGGCAGGGGTTTTTATCTTGTGATTTTGGGAGTTTAGCCCCAGGGCAGTCTTCAGGCCTGGGGAGCAGGAGGCCACAGGCTGCACCTGCTGTGGGATATCCAGGGGCCCCTCTATGGACTCGCCCTGTTTTCATGTCTCTTCAAAAGCCAGTCCATGGCGAGTGACAGCATTCAATTCCTGACAATAATGTGATTGCCCTGCAGCCCACTCTAGTGCTTTGGTCTGGATGCTTTCTTATGGGCGCCTGTTGTCACAAGACCTTACTGTCAAACTCCACAGGTCACAAAGTGAACCCACCTGATGTGATCGACTTGGAAAAGTAGAGACGAAACAAGATGGCTGTGCTATTTTGAAGGCTTCCTACCTTTTTCTCCCTCTCTCGGTTAACTTTTAGGATAAGGTTTCTAGAGAGTGAGGAGATGTGTTCGTATCGTTTCTGGTTTCACAAGCTCTTTTAAGTGCTTTTCTGTGGAAATCACGCCAGTGTGAGTTATTTCTGAGTGGGTTAATCTCATTTCTCATGGCACTTTTATAATGGAGCGTTGTTTAATTATGCATGTGGTGTATAATACTATTCTTGGGGGTGCTGAATTAAGCAGGTGGCATCCCAGGCTGTATGTCCTAACAGTAGCCCTCCCTACCCTGACTCACTGTTTGAATTAGCTAGCACAGTGAGAAGACATTTTATCAGTGTTTTATGCGCTTGACTGTAAAAAAAAAAAAAGATGTTAAGAAAATATATCAATGCTCTTGGATTTGCGCATATTTATCCTTAGTTTCATGTGAGCTATAAAAACAGATTCATGATTTAAATATGCAACTTAAATAGGCTTAGTCTGTTTTCCCTATTAACACAAATTGTATCTAAACAGCGACGTTAACTACAGATTGCAAACAATTGCAGCAGCGTACATTTGCATAAGGTCAAATTGTACAATTTGGGTGTCAGGACCGAGGGTAATCAGATACTATTGTGAGTCTCTCTGTTATGCTTGTGCTGAAATGAAGAGCAGAGTGTCAGTATGGGAGGTCAAGGGACAAGCAGCCTGATATAACCACTGACCCATGCATAATGCAGGGATACTCAATTATGGTCCTAGAGTGCTGAAACACTTCTGGTTTTCATCTTCTCCTTCTAATCAGGGAATGATTCAGACCTGGGACACCAGGTATAAACAAAAACTAGAAGTGGTTTGGCCCTCCAGGACCGGAATTGAAAATACTCTGATTGTAGAGGCTATTGAATAGCCAGCTTTCCACACATCCCTTATTCTCTCAACGTAAGACCTGCTGGACAGGCTGAGCATGGGGGGACTGTGGGAGCCTATATGGAGAGACAGGTATTCTGGGCAACTAGGTTCAGCTGTATTGTTTAGTATGAAGAGCGAGGAAGAGGGGCAGTGTAGTCTTTGTTTAAAAAAAAACATTTTCCCAAGCTCAGTTGAATAATGTTTAAAATACTTCTGTAACAAGGTTCCTCCCTTGTAAAGAGAGAGAGCCTAAAAGTGACAAAAACAATCCCAACCTGGTGTCCATATGTATTCTACTATATGTAGAAATGTATACAGATGTGATGGTAGTCAAGGTGGGAAAGATTATCAAAAGCAATGTTAGTAACTTACACTGGGTGGACAAAATATTAGGGACACCTGCTCTTTCCATGGCATAGACTGACCAGGTGAATCCAGGTGAAAGCTATGATTAATATCACGTGTTAAATTCACTTCGATCAGCGTAGATAAAGGGGAGGAGACAATTGAGACATGGATTGTGTATGTGTGCCATTCAGAAGGTGAATGGGCAAGACAAAAGATTTAAGTGCCTTTGAACGGTGTATGGTAGTAGGTGCCTGGCCCACCGGTTTGTGTCAAGAACCGAAATGCAGCTGGGTTTTTCATGTTCAACAGTTTCCCTTGTGAATCAACAATGGTCCACCAAACAAAGGATATCTAGCCAACTTGACACAACTGTGAGAAGCATTGGAGTGCAACGCAATATTAGGAAGGTGTTCGTACTGTTTGGTACACTCAGTGTATACGGTAGCAGGGGCAAGAATCCATTGTCATACAGACACACCTCTGTCACTTTTGTTGAAACACATCTCGATTAAGATTCATCACCACAGAGTAAGGTTCATGAAACAGCAGAGAGAAAAGACAAGTAAAACAAAAGTGGGGGTGGAGAGAAAGAGAGGAAGGAAACAGGAGGAATAGAGGACGCTCGAAGTTCACGTTTGAAGGGTGGCTAGCCTCATGTTTCCCAGTAACAGAATCCCTCTGGATGGGATGACTCGGTGACATGCTGGGGAGGAGCTGAGGCCTGGAATGGCTTGGCATGTGACGATAATAAGAGAAGACTAATAAAACGCACAGAGGTAGCTGTCTGCCTGCACATTGGTCACATTCTCATTTGTTGCTGCTGGCACTTTATGAATAATTGAGATGGTGGTGTCTTGGTTCTGCCATCACCCCTACCTCCCCCCTCGCTCTCCTCACAGGGATTGCTGAACACTGAACAACCACCCAGGGTAGGCAAAGGGGAGGGGAGGGGAGGGGGAGGGGAGGGGAGGGGAGAACACTGTCCTGGATGCAGTCTGCAGCAATTAAACAGTGCTCTCATCCCCATTCTGTCAAGCACCGCCTCTCTCCGCTCCATGAAAACATCTCAAGCAAACGTAACTTTCTCCTTCTCCCTTTCCTGCTCCCTCTCCTTCTCCCACTCTCTCTACCCCTCTCTCTTCTCTTTCTCTCAAACACTCACACCCACAAATACAGACATATCAAGGCCACCACCCAAAAAGACTTGACAACCAAAATGCATCTTATTCTTCAATATTTTACTAAAGACAATGACTCCCCATTTAATAAAAAATGTAATGTTTTGTTACTATATTTGTATGTCCTTAATTTTGCAATACCTAAAATGTACCATTCTTGTGGCTGGCTTAACATTTTCTCACCAAAATATTGTTAATTGACTTAAAAAATACTCAATCTAATACTTAAATTTCAGAGCCTTATTTCAGCTATATTTTGCAGCAATTTTGCAAATGAACTAAAGTGAAAATGCTAAAAATAATGTTTAATAAATACAGGTTCCACAGAGCCAATGCAGCTCAATAATTGCAATGCGAAATTGCAATACCTTTCAACTGGGAATGAATAATAGAACAGGACTCACTCGCCACACGCTCCTTGTCTGCGCTAACCTTTAGCTCAACTTACCTCATAGCAAGAGGGTTATGAATCAGGATATCAATTGAGCTATTACAGCAATCAATAATTTACACACGGCTTCCTGGCCGAAAAAAGATTTAACCCTCCTCTCCAAGTCATTTATTTAACATTAATATGGTCAAATTGTTCAAACAACTTAAATCAGTGTTGAGGAGACAAAATACATTCAGAAAATGCTCAAGTCTAAAGTTTGTAAAACGTCAACAGAAACACATGCAAACAACGCTAACAAAAGAGTTTGATTGAATGATATGAGCATTTAACTTTTTGGTGAATCTTATTTAAAGGTCCAGTGCTGTCAAAAATGTGATTTTCCTGTGTTTTAGATACACTACCAGTCAAAAAGTTTGGACACACCTAGTCATTCAAGGATTTTTTTCTTATTTTAACTACACTGCTCAAAAAAATAAAGGGAACACTTAAACAACACAATGTAACTCCAAGTCAATCACACTTCTGTGAAATCAAACTGTCCACTTAGGAAGCAACACTGATTGACAATACATTTCACATGCTGTTGTGCAAATGGAATAGACAACAGGTGGAAATTATAGGCAATTAGCAAGACACCCCCAATAAAGGAGTGGTTCTGCAGGTGGGGACCACAGACCACTTCTCAGTTCCTATGCTTCCTGGCTGATGTTTTGGTCACTTTTGAATGCTGGCGGCGCTTTCACTCTAGTGGTAGCATGAGACGGAGTCTACAACCCACACAAGTGGCTCAGGTAGTGCAGCTCATCCAGGATGCCACATCAATGCGAGCTGTGGCAAGAAGGTTTGCTGTGTCTGTCAGCGTAGTGTCCAGAGCATGGAGGCGCTACCAGGAGACAGGCCAGTACATCAGGAGACGTGGAGGAGGCCGTAGGAGGGCAACAACCCAGCAGCAGGACCGCTACCTCCGCCTTTGTGCAAGGAGGAGCAGGAGGAGCACTGCCAGAGCCCTGCAAAATGACCTCCAGCAGGCCACAAATGTGCATGTGTCTGCTCAAACGGTCAGAAACGGACTCCATGAGGATGGTATGAGGGCCCGACATCCACAGGTGGGGGTTGTGCTTACAGCCCAACAACGTGCAGTACGTTTGGCATTTGCCAGAGAACACCAAGATTGGCAAATCTGTGCTTTCACAGATGAAAGCAGGTTCACACTGAGCACGTGACAGACGTGACAGAGTCTGGAGACGCCGTGGAGAATGTTCTGCTGCCTGCAACATCCTCCAGCATGACCGGTTTGGCGGTGGGTCAGTCAAGGTGTGGGGTGTCATTTCTTTGGGGGGCCGTACAGCCCTCCATGTGCTCGCCAGAAGTAGCCTGACTGCCATTAGGTACCGAGATGAGATCCTCAGACCCCTTGTGAGACCATATGCTGGTGCGGTTGGCCCTGGGTTCCTCCTAATGCAAGACAATGCTAGACCTCATGTGGCTGGAGTGTGTCAGCAGTTCCTGCAAGAGGAAGGCATTGATGCTATGGACTGGCCCGCCCATTCCCCAGACCTGAATCCAATTGAGCACATCTGGGACATCATGTCTCGCTCCATCCACCAACGCCACGTTGCACCACAGACTGTCCAGGAGTTGGCGGATGCTTTAGTCCAGGTCTGGGAGGAGATCCCTCAGGAGACCATCCGCCACCTCATCAGGAGCATGCCCAGGCATTGTAGGGAGGTCATACAGGCACGTGGAGCCCACACACCCTACTGAGCCTCATTTTGACTTGTTTTAAGGACATTACATCAAAGCTGGATCAGCCTGTAGTGTGGTTTTCCACTTTAATTTTGAGTGTGACTCCAAATCCAGACCTCCATGGGTTGATAAATTGGATTTCCATTGATTATTTTTGTGTGATTTTGTTGTCAGCATGTTCAACTATGTAAAGAAAAACTATTTAATAAGATTATTTCTTTCATTCAGATCTAGGATGTGTTGTTTAAGTGTTCCCTTTATTTTTTTGAGCAGTATATTTTCTACATTCTACATAACACAGATGAAATCATGTAGTAACCAAAAAAGTGTTAAATAAATCAAAATATATTTTATATTTGAGATTCTTCAAAGGAGCCATCCTTTGCCTTGACGACAGCTTTGCACACTCTTGGCATTCTCTCAACCAGCTTCATGAGGTAGTCACCTGGAATGCATTTCAATGAACAGGTGTGCCTTGTTAAAAGTTAATTTGTGGAATTTCTTTCCTTCTTAATGCATTTGAGCCAATCAGTTGTGTTGTGTCAAGGTGGGGGTGGTATACAGAAGATAGCCCTATTTGGTAAAAGACCAAGTCCATATTATGGCAAGAACAGCTCAAACAAGCAACGAGAAACGACAGTCCATCATTACTTTATGACATGAAGGTCAATTTCAAGGACTTTGAAAGTTTATTCAAGTGCAGTCACAAAAACCATCAAGCGCTATGATGAAACTGGCTCTCATGAGGACCACCACAGGAAATAAATACCCAGAGTTACCTCTGCTGCAGAGAATAAATAACCACTACTAAAAAACACTAATAAGAAGAAGAGACTTGCTTGTGCCAAGAAACACAAGCAATGGACATTAGACTGTAAATCTGTCCTTTTTTTCTGATGAGTCCAGACTTGAGATTTTTGGTTCCAACCGCCATGTCTTTGTGAGACGCAGAGCAGGTGAACGAATGATCTCTGCATGTGTGTTTCCCACCATAAAGCATGGAGGAGGAGGTGTGATGGTGTGGTGGTGCTTTGCTGGTGACACTGTCACTGATTTATTTAGAATTCAAGGCACACTTAACCAGCATGGCTACCACAGCATTCTGCAGCGATAAGCCATCCCATCTGGTTTGCGCTTAGTGGGACTATCATTTGTTTTTCAATAGGAGAATGACCCAACACACATCCAGGCAGTGTAAGGGCTGTTTGACCAAGAAGGAGAGTGATGGAGTGCTGCATCCGATGACCTGGCCTTCACAATCACCCGACCTCAACCCAATTGAGATGATTTGGGATGAGTTGGACCGCAGAGTGAAAGAAAAGCAGCCAAAAAGTGCTTAGCATGTGGGAACTCCTTCAAAACTGTTGGAAAAGCATTCCAGGTGAAGCTGGTTGAGAGAATGCCAAGAGCGTGCAAAGCTGTCATCAAGGCAAAGGGTGGCTACTTTGAAGAATCTATAATATAAAATATATTTTCATTTGATGAACACTTTTTGGGTTACTACATGATTCCATATGTGTTATTTCATAGTTCTGATGTCTTCACTATTATTCTACAATGTTGAAAATAGTAAAAATAAAGAAAAACCCTTGAATGAGTAGGTATGTCCAAACTTTGTCCAGACTGGTACTGCATATTTCCGCTCTATGACATTGGAATAATACTGTGAAATTGTGGAAATTATGATAATTCCCTTTTAGTGTCAGAGTTGTTTGAAACAACCGCCTGCAATTTCAGCCTGTTTGGGTGGGATGGAGTTTTGGCCTGCCTTTTCCACATTTTGTTACATTACAGCCTTATTCTAAAATGGATTAAATTAAAAAAAACATCTTCAATCTACACACAAACCCCATAATGACAAAGCAAAAACTGTTTTTTAAAAAACATTTTAAAAGTTTGCAAAACAATAATATATACGAAATACCTTATTTGCATAAGTATTCAGACCCTTTAGTATGAGACTCGAAATTGAGCTCAGGTGCATCCTGTTTCCATTGATCATCCTTGAGATGTATCTACAACTTGATTGGAGTCCACCTGTGGTAAATTCAATTGATTGGACATGAATTGGAAAGGCACAAAACTGTCTGCATAAGGTCCCACAGTTGACAGTGCATGTCAGAGCAAAAACCAAGCCACGATGTCGAAGTAATTGTCCGTAGAGCTCCGAGAAAGGATTGTGACAAGGCACAGATCTGGGGAAGGGTACCAAAAAATGTCTGCATTATTGAAGGTCCCCATCATTCATAAATGGAAGAAGTTTGGAAACACCAAGACTCTTCTTAGTGCTGGCCGCCGGGCCAAACTGAGCAATCAGAGACTTGTCCCAAAGCCACTCCTACGTTGTCTTGGCTGTGTGCTTAGTGTCGTTGTCCTGTTGGAAGGTGAACCTTCGCCCCAGTATGAGGTTGGGGAGGTGACTAAGAACCCGATGGTCACTCTGACAGAGCTCCAGAGTTCCTCTGTGGAGATGGGAGAACCTTCCAGAAGGACAACCATCTCTGCAGCACTCCACCAATCAGGCCTTTATGGTAGTCGCAAGACAGAAGCCACTCCTCAGTAAAAGGCACATGACAGCCCGCTTGGAGTTTGCCAAAATGCACCTAAAGGACTCTTGTCTCTGGTCTCTGGTCTGATGAAACTAAGATTGAACTCTTTAACCTGAATGCAAAGCGTCACTTCTGGAGGAAACCTGGCAACAACCCTAAGGTGAAGCATGGTGGTGGCAGCATCAAGCTGTGGGGATGTTATTCAGCGGCAGGGACTGGGAGCCCAGCCAACTCGCTGTTGGCTGGGCTCCCTGCCTGTGCCATTAAACCCCTACAACTCATCCAGAACGCCGCAGCCCGTCTGGTGTTCAACCTTCCCAAGTTCTCTCACGTCACCCCGCTCCTCCGCTCTCTCCACTGGCTTCCAGTTGAAGCTCGCATCCGCTACAAGACCATGGTGCTTGCCTACGGAGCTGTGAGGGGAACGGCACCTCCGTACCTTCAGGCTCTGATCAGGCCCTACACCCAAACAAGGGCACTGCGTTCATCCACCTCTGGCCTGCTCGCCTCCCTACCTCTGAGGAAGCACAGTTCCCGCTCAGCCCAGTCAAAACTGTTCGCTGCTCTGGCACCCCAATGGTGGAACAAGCTCCCTCACGACGCCAGGACAGCGGAGTCAATCACCACCTTCCGGAGACACCTGAAACCCCACCTCTTTAAGGAATACCTGGGATAGGATAAAGTAATCCTTCTAACCCCCCCCCCCCCCCCCCCCCCCCTAAAAGATTTAGATGCACTATTGTAAAGTGGTTGTTCCACTGGATATTATAAGGTGAATGCACCAATTTGTAAGTCGCTCTGGATAAGAGCGTCTGCTAAATGTCTTAAATGTAAATGTAAATGTAGTCAGGATCGAGGGAAAGATGAACAGAGCAAATTACAGAGATCCTTCATGAAAACCTGCTCCAGTGCACTCAGGACCTAAGACTGGGGCGAAGGTTCACCTTCCAACAGGACAACGACCCTAAGCACACAGTCAAGACAACGTAGGAGTGGCTTCAAGACAAGTCTCTGAATAGCCTTGAGTGGCCCAGCCAGAGCCCAGACTTGAACCTGAACGAGCATCTCTGGAGAGACCTGAATATAGCTGTGCAGCAACCCTCCCCATCCAACCTGACAGAGCATGAGAGGATCTGCAGAGACGAATGGGAGAAACTCCCCAAATACAGGTGTGCCAAGCTTGTAGAATCATACCCAAGAAGACTCGAGGATGTAATCGCTGCCATAGGTGCTTCAATAAGGTACTGAGAAAAGGGTCTGAATACTTATGTAAATGTGATATTTACGGTTTTTATTATTAATTTCTTAAAACCTGTTTTGGGGGTATTGTGTGTAGATTGAAGAGGGGGAAAAAAAACAATTTAATACATTTTAGAATATGGCTGTAACAAAATATGGAAAATGTCAAGGGGTGTGAATACTTTCCGAAGGCACTGTAATGTGATTTTCCTCTTTTGCACACGACTGTGAATATATTTTTCAACAAAGTTCAGATTGTTCTTAAAGAGAGCACATTAATTTGCAATATGGCTTTTAAGGGGGTGTGTTACACCTGTAGAGTGAAAACATATTCATTCCATCCTATACAAATATGAACCCAAACAGGCCAAGACATAAACGTGAAGATGTTGGTGTAATTGAAGAAATTGTCCAAACAACTAACTGGACTTATGAGCATTCAAAAGGACATCTCACATGATAGAGACATGTCATTTTCTATAGGTTTATTTTTATAGTTCTGTGATAGCTGTGCAGTGACGTTTCCCCTTCCAACCTGACAAAGCTTGAGCGGATTTGCAGAGATGAATGGTAGAAACTCCCCAAATACAGGTGTGCTAAGCTTGTAGCGTCAAACCCAAGAAGTCTCGAGGATGTAATCGTTGCCAAAGGTGCTTCAACAAAGTTTTTATTTGTATTTATTTTTTATTTCACCTTTATTTAACCAGGTAGGCCAGTTGAGAACAAGTTCTCATTTACAACTGCGACCTGGCCAAGATAAAGCAGAGCAGTGTGACAAAAACAACAACACAGAGTTACACATAAACAAACGTACAGTCAATAACACAATAGAAAAATAAATGCACAGTGTTTGCAAATGTAGAAGAGTAGAGAGGTAAGGCAATAAATAGGCCATAGAGGCAAAATAATTACAATTTAGCATTAATACTGGAGTGATAGATGTGCAGATGATGATGTGCAAGTAGAGATACTGGGGTGTTAAAGAGCAAGAGGATAAGTAACAATTTGGGGATGAGGTAGTTGGGTGTACTATTTACAGATTGGCTGTGTACAGGTACAGTGATCGGAAAGCTGCTCTGACAGCTGATGCTTAAAGTTAGAGAGGGAGATATAAGTCATTGGCAGCAGAGAACTGGAAGGAAAGGAGGCCAAAGGACGTGTTGGCTTTGGGGGTGACCAGTGAGATATACCTGCTGGAGCGCGTGCTACGGGTGGGTGTTGCTATGGTGACCAGTGAGCTGAGATAAGGTGGGGCTTTACCTAGCAAAGACTTATAGATGACCTGGAGCCAGTGGGTTTGGCAACAAATATGTAGTGAAGGCCAGCCAACGAGAGCATACAGGTCGTAGTGGTGGGTAGTATATGGGGCTTTGGTGACAAAACGGATGGCACTGTGATGGCCCTACATCGGATGGCACTGTGATGGCCCTACATCGGATGGCACTACATCCAGTTTGCTGAGTAGTGTTGGAGACTATTTTGTAAATGACATCGTCGAAGTCGAGGATCGGTAGGATAGTCAGTTTTACGAGGGTATGTTTGGCAGCATGAGTGAAGGATGCTTTGTTGCGAAATAGGAAGCCGATTCTAGATTTAATTTTAGATTGGAGATGCTTAATGTGAGTCTGGAGGGAGAGTTTACAGTCTAACCAGACACCTAGGTATTTGTAGTTGTCCACATATTCTAAGTCAGAACCGTCCAGAGTAGTGATGCTAGTCGGGCGGGAGGGTGCGGGCAGCAATCGGTTGAAGAGCATTAATTTAGTTTTACTAGCATTTAAAAGCAGTTGGAGGCCACGGAAGGAGTGTTGTATGGCATTGAAGCTTGTTGGGTGGTTTGTTAGCACAATGTCCAAAGAGGGGCCAGATGTATACAGAATTGTGTCGTCTGCGTAGAGGTGGATCAGAGAATCACCAGCAGCAACAGCGACATCATGGATATATACAGAGAAAAGAGTCGGCCTGAGAATTGAACCCTGTGGCACCCTCATAGAGACTGTCAGAGGTCCGGACAACAGGTCTTCCGACTTGACACACTGAACTCTATCTGAGAAGTAGTTGGTGAACCAGGCGAGGCAGTCATTTGAGAAGCCAAGGCTATTGAGTCTGCCAATAAGATTGCGGTACTGAGTAAAGGGTCTGAATACTTTTATTTGTAATAAATTTCCCAAAAATTCTAAAAACCTATTTTTGCTTTGTCATTATGGGCTATTGTGTGTAGTTTAAAACAATTTAATCCATTTTATATTAAGGCTGTAATGTAACAACATTTGTAAAAAGTCAAGGGGTCTGTCTGTGTACTTTCAAAATGCACTTTAAGTTAATAGACCAATAACAAAGAAAGTTTCAAACCTCTCTGCCATAACAGCTCGTTTTTAAGTTACAGATCCCTCCCATTAGTCTCAACCAATTTGGCCCCTGATGCAGACCACTCACAGACACTCTTCGCTAAATTATTGCTTGAGAAATAGCTCTTTGCTAAGAAGCTATTTGTTTCTTTTTGACCATTTTAATAAAATAAAATAAATAACACTAAGGTACTTAATTCTTACCAAGAATTGATTTGATATTGAGATAAAAGCGTCTACAATACGTCTTTAACCTGATTTAAAACTGTCTCTATAGTAGCCACATATCACATGATCCCAAGACAGAAAAAATAGAGAATTGTGTCCATTAGGTTATCATAATGAGCAAGCAGACAATTATATATTTGCATTGCTTTTGCCACTCTTTCAAATTCCTCTTTATCAATGTAAATTATACATTGCCTAAGCAATTAATTATCAAGATCAAAGAGAATATATTTAATTTGCAAAATATTGATCCTCTGGCTAAAATATCCAGGAGAGAGCCTGGATCACACTTGGGAAAATAGCATAACTGCAGGTTATATTGACATATAACATAGGGTGAATTCAGAAACTGGGGCAGCTTAATCTTGAAGTGTTTATTTCTTGGTCTGAAAAGAGAAAATCTAAACTATTGTTCCTAAGCCCTTGTAGAGAAACCACATGATCAAAATCTCATCAGCTCATTTGTGTGACATCACAGAGGAGTGCAGAGAAAGCTTCAAACTGGAAGCTCACTCCGCAAAGCACATGGTAAGATCAGTGACATATATTATCTTCTGTTTTGATGTTTAGGTTATAAAACTGTCATAAATAATTCACTGTGCCAAATTGTGATGTAAATGTGTATACTATGTACTGGTGCATCAAAATACAGAAACAAGTTGCCAATATTGTTTACATTTTGTAATTCAGTCTTTTGTCCCGCTTTACCAACTATAGCTAGATAAAGTGGGACAACATGGAATAGTAAAGTGTGTTGTAACATGGGACAACATGGAATACTAAAGTGTGTTGTAAAGTGGGACAACATGGAGTAGCTAAAGTGTGTTGTAAAGTGGGACAACATGGAGTAGATAAAGTGTGTTGTAAAGTGGGACAGCATGGAGTAGCTAAAGTGTGTTGTAAAGTGGGACAGCATGGAGTAGCTAAAGTGTGTTGTAAAGTGGGACAACGTGGAGTGGCTAAAGTGGGACAACATGGAGTAGCTAAAGTGTGTTGTAAAGTGGGACAGCATAGAGTTGCTAAAGTGTGTTGTAAAGTGGGACAGCATGGAGTAGCTAAAGGGGGTTGTAAAGTGGGACAACAACATGGAGTAGCTAAAGTGGGACAACATGGAGTAGCTAAAGTGGGACAACATGGAGTAGCTAAAGTGTGTTGTAAAGTGGGACAACATGGAGTTGCTAAAGTGTGTTGTAAAGTGGGACAACATGGAGTAGATAAAGTGTGTTGTAAAGTGGGACAGCATGGAGTTGCTAAACGTGTGTTGTAAAGTGGGACAGCATGGAGTAGCTAAAGTGTGTTGTAAAGTGGGACAACATGGAGTAGCTAAAGTGGGACAACATGGAGTAGCTAAAGTGTGTTGTAAAGTGGGACAGCATGGAGTTGCTAAAATGTGTTGTAAAGTGGGACAGCATGGAGTAGCTAAAGTGTGTTGTAAAGTGGGACAACATGGAGTAGCTAAAGTGGGACAACATAAAGTGGGACAACATGGAGTAGCTAAAGTGGGACAACAGAGTAGCTAAAGTAGGACAACATGGAATAGCTAAAGTGGGACAACATGGAGTAGCTAAAGTAGGACAACATGGAGTAGCTAAAGTGTGTTGTAAAGTGGGACAACATGGAATACTAAAGTGGGACAACATGGAGTAGCTAAAGTGTGTTGTAAAGTGGGACAACATGGAATACTAAAGTGGGACAACATGGAGTAGCTAAAGTGTGTTGTAAAGTGGGACAGCATGGAGTAGCTAAAGTGTGTTGTAAAGTGGGACAACATGGAGTGGCTAAAGTGGGACAACATGGAGTAGCTAAAGTGTGTTGTAAAGTGGGACAGCATGGAGTTGCTAAAGTGTGTTGTAAAGTGGGACAGCATGGAGTAGCTAAAGGGGGTTGTAAAGTGGGACAACAACATGGAGTAGCTAAAGTGGGACAACAGAGTAGTTAAAGTAGGACAACATGGAGTAGGTAAAGTTGGACAACATGGAGTAGCTAAAGTAGGACAACATGGAGTAGCTAAAGTGTGTTCTAAAGTGGGACAACATGGAGTAGCTAAAGTGTGTTGTAAAGTGGGACAACAACATGGAGTAGCTAAAGTGGGACAACATAGAGTAGCTAAAGTGGGACAACATGGAATAGCTAAAGTGTGTTGTAAAGTGGGACAACATGGAGTAGCTAAAGAGGTTTGTAAAATGGGACAACATGGAGTAGCTAAAGTGTGTTGTAAAGTGGGACAACATGGAGTAGCTAAAGTGTGTTGTAAAGTGGGACAACATGGAGTAG
Organism: Salmo salar; assembly: GCF_965601325.2. Classification (NCBI taxonomy): domain Eukaryota; kingdom Metazoa; phylum Chordata; class Actinopteri; order Salmoniformes; family Salmonidae; genus Salmo; species Salmo salar. The sequence continues at coordinate 83,173,411 of NC_138294.1, read as the reverse complement.
CTAAAGTTTGACAACATGGAGTGGCTAAAGTGTGTTGTAAAGTGGGACAGCATGGAGTAGCTAAAGTGTGTTGCAAAGTGGGACAACATGGAGTAGCTAAAGTGTGTTGCAAAGTGGGACAGTCTTATAAGCATTTCCACTGGAGGAAATTGATGCCATTTGCATTAGGAACCCACTGTAATTAGGCTAGGCAGGGCTTTGGTTCTTGTAGCACTATATCCTGTTAATGTTTTCTTGTAGTACTGTTATTAGTACTGTTATTGGTACTGTTATTTAAGTGAATTCAGAAAAAGTGCGACATGTTTATAAATCACACAAAATTGAATTGAATTGAATTGTCATGGGGTACGATGACTATAATAATGGTGTCCCAGTTTAACCTGCTGTCCCAAGTTATAACCTGCTGTCTCAAGTTATAACCTGCTGTCCCAAGTTATAACCTGCTGTCTCAAGTTATAACCTGCTGTCCCAAGTTATAACCTGCTGTCCCAAGTTATAACCTGCTGTCCCAAGTTATAACCTGCTGTCCCAGTTTAACGTTCTGTCCCACCTACCAAATGAGAACTGAAAATATGGGTTTGACTCAGTGTACACACATGGGTGTGTCATGCCTCCTGTGAATATGCTTTTTGTGTGTGTGTGATTAGGAAACATCTTGAGGATTTCAGAAATGTATCATGTGTTGGGCTAATATGTTGGGTAGACGTCGAAAGAGGTTACAGAAGACGAAAATGCAAAGTGTCCCACTTATTCCTAATTCACCCTACAGTATATTGTTTTCTATTTTCATCAACAATATTTTGTTTTTGTTTTCACTTCCCCTTAATACATGCATCGAATTTACACAAATCGAACCAAATGTGTATTTATTTAAAGCCTATAGACCTCCTGTTCTACTTTTACAAAAGAATATCCAATACTAAATTACTCATACAACAGTACTTATTAATCACGAAGAGAATAAATACACTTACAATGAAGTGAGTTATTATTGTTATTAGTTTAAATAATACTAATAACAGTTTGACATACTATTTCAAAATCCAATTGTTGTATTTTTATTTGTATAATAACAGATTCAACTTGAGTCCAAAAACTCCTTCATATAAAGATTTAAAAACCTCCAACCGACTGGAGAAAATAAAACATAGCTATACCCTTAATAGTGAGTTAGATAATCACACATTTAAAATGACGGGGTAAAAAACCATCACAGTACACACAGATAAAAGGGCTGGGAAAAAATCTGTTATTTTCGTACGGGTTTAAAAGATAAATAGAAGTCTTCAAATCCTTACCTGAAATTGTGAGAGTCACAAGCCTCTATCCCTCGAGTCACGAGCTCCCACACTCTCAGCCCTCCGCACAGCAACAATCCTCATTTTATACCTATATATAATTAATATTGCATCTTCATTATTTAATCATTTCAAACACCACGATATACCCCAGTAACACACGGGCATTCGTTATTTAAACAGATGTAATTAGGACCAAGATCCTGGTAACAGTGCGTCAAAGAAAAGGAAAACATAAATGATGTGTCTCTTATTGTTATTGTTGCGTGGTGTTGCATGGTGTTTGACTTTGGTTTATAAATTCATCACTGAAAATATATCTTTTTTTTCTATATTTATGTGCTATATGATTCCTTTTTAATCGTAGCAGAGCATTAGGAATTCATAAATACAACACGTCAAGTTGTCTGTGAAACTCAAGGTTTTACAATGATTTTATTGCCCATCTGTATCTTGAGGCATGATTTATTCAAAGACCACGGAAGAACAAACCCTGAGTTAATATTCCCTTACTCCAACCCCAGAAACGAAAGAGATATTGTATTTAACATAGACTCACACAAATAGCAAAATCACTTTAAGCCTAGGTAAACTTTTTCTTCCTGTCTTTAAATTAAGTGGTAATGCTAGGTCTAATTATCTACAACTGACAAAAACACAAATTAAGCATGTACAATGTAATCAAAATAATCAATTGCTGATTCAATTGAATTTTAGAAAATATTCAATGATTTATTCATTCATTTTCAACTTCACACATTTTGTCAAGTGAAATTCAAGAGTGAAGAAAAATACTCAAAATATTTCAGTGATACTCCAAACTGTTTTACATGTTCACATCAAAATACGTAATGTCAAAATATAGCAGCTTTCCCATGCCCGTTTGACGTGCCTTAGTTAAAATAGTGACATCTTGAAAATGATTAAAGAAAATCAACTCGTGTTGTGTCATTAATATTGTGAAATGTGATTTTCCTCTTTTGCACACAACTGTGAATTAATTTTTCAACGAAGTTCAGCTCGTTCACAAAGAGAGCATATTAATTTGCAATGTTTTTTAAGGGGGTGTGTTACACCTATAGAGTGAAAACACATTAATTCCATCCTACACAAGTATGAATCCAAACAGTTCGAGACATACAGTAAACGTGAAAATGTTGGTGTAATTGATTAAATTATCCAAACAACTAACCAGACTTACGCGCATTCAACAGGACATCTCACATGATAGAGACAGGTCATTTTCTATAGGCCTATTAGTTATAGTTATGTGATTGAAGAGAGTTGTGACTTGTGATATGCAGTCAAGTAAAAAGCAACAACAACGAAAACTTAATCCAAGAGACCTTTAGCACAACACGTTTCATTCCAATCTACAACATAAAATGTGCCCGTTAGAGGACAAAAAAAGTGAACGAGACAACATAATGAACATTTAAATAAACCTATAGAGTCTGGGTTGTAAATTCCAGTCGGACATGATGAAATGTTGAAAGATCCCTGTTATCTCTTCAAAATGTCGTATTTTATGCATAATGTTAATGAACTAATGCACAGCAGAATATTTCATCCTTTTCTGTTTTTGCCTTTGGTTGCAAAACCACACACGAACCACGTTCTTTTTAAGGTCCAGCTTTTCAGCAATTGCAGCAATTTTTTCCGAAGATGGACGGGGCTGGATCGCAAAATATGCCTCCAACGAGCGCTTCTCAGGTGCGGCTATCGAAGTGCGTTTTCGTTTCCTTTCGTTACCATTAAAAAGGTCTGGCTTGCTGTTTTTCTCCCGGTAAGCAGCCTCGGCCTCCTCGAGCCAGGCTTGGAGGACAGGTTTTAGCGCAATCATATTATTGTGAGAGAGGGTGAGGGACTCAAACCTGCAGATAGTACTCTGGCTGAGAGAGCCCACCCCGGGTATCTTCAGGTTGGCGAGGGCTGAGCCAACGTCCGCCTGGGTCACCCCGAGCTTTATCCTCCTTTGTTTAAACCGCTCAGCAAAGGCTTCCAGCTCCCTAGGATCAGACTCCACGTCGTTGACACACGACATTCCGTTGTGCACAGATAGAGAGTGCGGATGACCCATGGCCATAGCCTGGTGGAGGTGACCCATGGTCTGGAGGTGGTGCTGGTGCGTGGTAATCATAGAGGAATCTGGAGCCCCCATCCCGCTCACAGAGAGACTGGACGAGATGTGATCCAGGAGATCCCCCTCTAAGCTCTGGTTCAGGTGGTGGTGGTGGTGTTGGTGAGAGGTCAGGGTGGAAGGATGGGAGATGGGCACCGTAGAGGAGTTGGAGGTGCAGGGGACACTACTCATGGTATGGTAAGTCACGTCTGGCTTGAAATGGTGACTCTTGCCGTGAGAGACTATGTCAGCAGCCGCCAGAGCTTCCGCGCGTGCCAGTAGACTCTCATCAAAGCCACCGAAGATATTGCCCTGGAGCTGGAAGCAAGAGTGCGCATACTGGAATCAGTGGGGAATTCTGTCAACTCAGGATTCAAATAAATGTTAAGCACAGGGAGAACCCTCCTCAAAGCACAGGTCATAAACATTAATATGAAAGCAGCAGCTTTGCTTGAATAGATGAGATGATGAGAGAGCGAAAGAGAGGGAGGGGGAGGGGTTGTGAGGGAGAACGAAAGAAAGAACGAGTACGAGAGTGGATAAAACAAAGTCCTTTCTGATCCACTTAAAACGTTTTAAATGGATATTTGTTCATACATTTGTGCCTCAAATAATTGACTGAGAAACATACCTGCGGGGCAGGCAGACAAACTCTGCGCATGCCTTCCGAACTCGCGTGCAGGCCAGAGTATTTGGGCTCCTGCAGCACAGGGTGCATAGAGAAATGCTGCTTGCCGTTCATGGTCATCATCTTCGATGCGCACCTTGCAGGTAAGTGGCCCTGACATAGAGGCAGGCTCGGTTCTCTGGCTCGTTGCTGTTAGTGAGCTATTTCCATTGGCAGCGCCTCCCGTTCTGCCTCTCTCTCACCCCACCTGCTCCTTTACTCAACTTACAAGTTACAAGTCATGGGAATGGGCTGGGTGCTGTGCGCAAGCGTGATGCACGGTTGAAAGTGAACGCAATTAAATTGCCCATCAAACTAAAAACAATAGGCCTATGAGGCTCATTATCAGCTATACATAAGATGTGATAATGTATTCTAAATATGATTAGGCATATACAATTGTTTGTTCATATTCTCAATAAACTACTCTAGGCCGAGATGTATGCAATCCAGTCAATGTATGCTTAGAATATGAAACCACTCTTGATTAATGTACAACATTTTTTTCAAGAGGCAAAAAAGAAACAAAGGTAGATCAAAAAGAAACATAAATAAATAAAAACTTGGTCACATTAAAAAAGAAAATTCCTTAAAAAATGATCACCATTATGTAACGTTATAGGCCTACATTGATTTAAAAATGTATAGATAAAGAACTAGCGTACTTCATACTTTTTCAAAAACGAAAGAGCAATCTATAATAAGATTTCTCTTGAAAATATGATTTGGGTAATGTTCAATCCCATGTCTATCTCTCGAGCATTTACTGATAAATAAAAAAAACATTACAATTATTAGTTAAGACCTCCCGAGTGGCGCAGCGGTCTAAGGCGTCACTACAGATCCGGGTTCGATACCGGGCTGTGTCTCAGCTGGCCGCGACCGGGAGAACATGAGGCGGCGCATAATTAGCCCAGCGTCGTCCGGGTTAGGGGAGGGTTTGGCAGGCGGGGATGTCCTTGTCCCATCGGGCTCTAGCGACTCCTGTGGCGGGACGGGCGCATGCACGCTGACACAGTCGCCAGGTGTACGGTGTTTCCTCCGACACATTGGTGTGGCTGGCTTCCGGGTTAAGCGAACAGTGTGTTAAGAAGCAGTGCGGCTTGGCGGGTCGTGTTTCGGAGGAAGCATGGCTCTCGACCTTCGCCTCTCCCGAGTCGGTACGGGAGTTGCAGCGATGGGACAAGACTGTAACTACAAATTGGGCAGAAAAAGGGGTAAAAGTACAAAAACATGTAAAAAATTGTTTTTATTAGTAATCAAAAAATATGATCGTCAAAATTATTCTAAAACTGCAGCCTTCCGATGGGCTCATATGCCCCATAGAGCACCAGGCTTAATATATGTTAGTTGAATCTGGACTGACTGAAATAGTGAGCACTTTAATGCTGCCCATCCAAAACGACATAGACTTGTTATTTACAGGTATTCCTGATCTTAATCCTTCCCATCATTGCATTGGGATAGGGTCAGTTAAAGATGATCGATGCTGGCCAAATCTGATTACAGGATCTTGTAGATAAGGCACCTACAGTACACACAACAGCAATATTGGCTGAATTTAATTGGAGCAGGTCAGGGCAGGGCCTTGCTCTGGTCTCCCTCCCCATGCAGGTGAACAGAGCACCTGTCCTCAGTGCATTAGATCTCATGTGGCAGGCTGAATGCCTCTCCCAGCAGTAGAAAGAGGAGCCAGGCAGGCCAGTGACACAGCGCTTCCATCTGATCCTGGCCACCTCTCCTCCAGTTCCTCAGACAGTGAATAATTCAGCAGCATGGTGGCAGGCATCCATTACCACGTTGGCATGTCCTTATTCATTATAGAGATTAAAACAGGCAAGGTCTTTTCTCACCACTGGACCTGTTGAGAGAGAGAGAGAGAGAGAGAGAGAGAGAGAGAGAGAGAGAGAGAGAGAGAGAGAGAGAGGAGAGAGAGAGAGAGAGAAAGAAAACCATCTTGGCAGGGTAGGCTTTGTATACTTTAAAGGAAGTCCGACTCTGCCCAGCTGGGCTGCAAAGATGTTCAGAGGAGAAATGTATTAATGTCCTTCTCTCTCTTGCTCACATGAACTCTTATTCTTAGACTTAATAACATTATGTATAATTCAGTGGTCATTGTGGTGGATTGTTGGCTTGTCATCTGTGTGCATTCCCATTCTGAAGATTGCATCTGACAAGTTTTATGCATTTGTTTGTATCGAGATGTGACAGCAGCACTCATCTCCCCAGCCTGTGTACAGTTCCAAAGGTTTCCTTCACCAAATGACCCTCCAATTGTTGTCTGTCTCTGCTCTCCCGGTCTGTCTCCACTTTGGGATCTGTGGCGCATGCACGTAGTGCTCATCACCCGGGCGACAGGGGATGTGAGGACGACGAGTGGCTGTGGTTGACATTTCGTCCCATGGGTAACCCAACAGCGCTTGCATTAAATCAAATAGACTCTTGAGTGTTTTTCACTTCACTTCCTAAAGTAAGGAATGTTCATGCATTATTGATCAACATTTGAATATGTCAAAGTCACTGAAGCCAATTTAAGTTCCATGTTGGAATTCTGTTTTGGTGGGTGGGATGGGTGCCATGGCAGAAGCCCACCTGAGAATGACCCTGTTTCCCATCATCATACAAATAAAACTATGTGCTGGTACAGCCCCTCTCCATATGTATTTGGACAGTGAAGCAAGTAAAACATATTTTGTGGCCCTACACTCCAGCATTTTGGATTTGAGATCAAATGTTTCATATGAGGTAACAGTACAAAATGTTTTTATTTGAGGGTATTTTCATACATCTGATTTACCGTTAATAAATGAAAGCACTTTATAGATCTAGTACCCCAATTTGAAGATGTCACAAGTATTTGGACAACTTTCACTTAGTGTATTCAAGTTGGAGAAAGTTCAGTATTTGGTCCCATATTTCTTGCACACTACAAACTTGTTCGATGCATTTACAGCTTGTTTTGGTTGTGTTTCAGATTATGTTTTCTCCAATAGAAAGTGAATGGTGAATAATGTATCATGTCATTTAGGAGTGACTTTTGTCAACACTTTTACACGAATGCGGATGCTACCATAATTATGGATAATCATGAATGATGGGTGAAAAAGTTAGTGAGACAATACTAAAGGAATGACAACACAGGTTTGAAGGTAATATTCTTTTGGAATGTTCTCCCACCCAGGTAGAAATTTGAATGTATTTCTTTGATCTTTTTTTGCTGTTGTTGCTTGTGTCTAATTCAAATTGTTTATATTTTGTATTTTGTTCCTCTTCCAAGCACCCCATTCCTCCATCTTTATTGGTAAAAGCAAACATGCTAGTGAGTTAGAAATCCATTTTACAAACAGAATAAATCAAAAATACAGCCACATCCCGCAAATATAAACAGTAACAAATCCCACAATGATTCTTCCAATAAATGGGTGCCATTTTACACTATGATGTCAGAATAGCATCCACATGGCAGTATAAACAAGTGAAGTTTCTCAAAGCAATTTCTGAAATCCCACTTTGACATGTAAGTCCTTTGACATCTGTCCTTTACTGACATTTTCAAGAAAAGGACTGTTCATAAAAGCACATAGCAAACAAGTGAGGGTACTGTGCAATGAAAAAGATCTTCTCTAGCCTTTTCCTTCTGGTCTTATGGTCATCCCTTTCTCACATTTGAATGGGCATTTTATTTATTTCCAAAAGTAAATATGTTGCCACGTGATATAAGTATCATGCTGATGTGTTAGATGGTAATGCCAAGCCTCACTGATGGAGATGAGGCAAAGCCTAGGAGTCCAAGAGTAAGCCTCCTACTTTCCACATTTCTCTAATCGAACTCTTTCAATGGGACTGTAAAATGAACAGGGATCAAAATCTGGTAGGTGCTACAGCAACATACATTTTTTGTTGTTGTTGAATTAAATGGTCTAGTCTCGAGTTAGAGAGAGACCCTGGCCAAATATGAAAGAACATGCTCTAGAGTTCAATATCTATAGTTCAGCAGCAGCTATACAGAATTCATTTTTTCCTCTCCTGACAAAATGTAAATACAGTATGTAAGGACAAATAATACACACGTTTTTTCATCAAGTATACACATTCAAAAGAGGATGTTACTTTGCTCATTTGAGCCACCAACACAATGCTTCTTGACTTGCAGGGAGTCCTCACCCATTTACACTAAGTGCCTCACATCGAATGGATTAAACTGCTGCCGAATATTGCTACTGTAAAATAAGATCAGAAACTGTGCATGGAGAAACCTGTTACAAATGGCTGGTTTACTTGTCAGCTCTCAAAACCATGCGGCTAAATCCTGGCAGACATGAGCTGGTAAGAATGTGTTATGTGAAGTGACACCACAAGGGTTGGTTTAACACAAACCTACCTCAAGTAGGGACATTAAGTACTCTTGCTTGAAAATAAAATGGGACCTCTTTTCCCGACACAATTTCAACATTCATTCAAATGACAAACTGAAAAAATATCAACAAAGTAATTCCTATTGCAGAAAAATAACATCTCGTAAAAATGCAGCCTTCTGATTATGTAAGGCAAAATTATATATAAAACCAAATGCTCAGTATACATTCAAACACCATTGTCTACAGATCTCCAACAAGTTTGACAATAGATGACTAGATCCTCATCCAAAGATGTCTTTGGTCTCAGATGACAGAAGAGATGACTCAGAAAAAGAAAAAAAATAGAGTTGTTAAACACCATCTCAAAAGTGCGTAACATTAGTCTTGGTGTTCATATGTGCATAAAGTGGCACCACACATTTAGTCGACAACAAAATACTCAGTGGAATATCAAGTGTCTCTCTTTGAATCCAAGATGGTGGCTGTATCTAATTTACATTTCAACAGGGGACGCTGATGCCTTCTGTAAACGTAGCTGTGACAGCGTAGCCATCCCTGGACCTTGAGCCTCGTAATCATAGACAATATCAGCCAAATAAGAGAGGATGAAATCATTGCTTAAATATTTATAAAAATACCTATTCACAGTAGTCATAAATGTTGTACTGATATTATCTGGTAACCACATCGAAACATTTATTTATAACGGTTTAGATTTATCTCAGCAAAAGTGAGATTTTAATAATTATTCAGATGTTTCAAGAGAAAACAGTCTGCCCTTTCAAGCTTCACACGCATCATTAAAGTATAGACTTTGTCTCAAATTAGTCCTTATTTCTTCAGTCTCAAAATACTGGAAGCTGGTCTAAAAAAAACCTAAAGAAGTGATTTCCATCAAATCAGCTTGAATTAGTTTAAAAAATATATCAAAGTCTTTCCCACGTAAAAGTGTGACGTTCGTATTGCCTTCATCGCCTCCATGAACGACTCTCATACTCGTCATCCTCATCGTCGTCTTCCTCCTCTTCCTCCATAAGCAGGTAGGGGCTGACTTCCTCCTGGAGGAATCAAATGAAATAATAATCTTTAGATCAAGCGGTTCATTGAGTGATGATTTTACGTGGTTTTCCAAAATGCTATAATAAAAACAGGAAATAGGGAGAGAAGTACAGAAACTTACCGCATTGACCTCTTCCTTTGAGTCCTCCTCCTCAGGTTCTGTGGATACAGATGGTGTCTTCGGCTTGAACCATGAAATCTGTAGAACGCGACCTTTGAACTTTGCTCCTTGGTTTGCAGCCTATAACGTGAAAATGATCATGAATGGTAAAATTCTATTAAAACTTGAGAACTTGCTCGGTTATAAAGGCATCAAAATGTTACTGTGTGCATGCCATCTGCAGGACATACATTCTCTGCGTCGCTCCGGGTCTTGAACGTCATGACAACACTGGTAGCGTCCTGATCACGGAGCTCCTCTATCTCACCAAATTTCTGTGACAAAGACAAGAATACAGAAACAGTCATAAGTACCGGTCGAAACTCCTTTACACATCTCTCTGGTGGAAGCACTGTTTTTACTACTATAATGATTCATGCTATGTACCACGAGTTCTAGCACAGACTTTTCAATATTCAAATAAGACATTTTGGGGAAATTATACAACTAGCTGGATTTGATAAGGGCGTATTTCCTTACCACAAAGTGAGGCATCAGCTCCTCCTTCTCTTCCTGTGTGACTCCCAGGATAGCGATGGCTCGGGGCCTGTGGTCCACCACCATGTGATTGCCCCCTCCTCTGCCCCCTCCTCTGTGTCCCCGTCCCCTGCCCCTTCCTCGGCCCCTGCCCCTGACACCAACTGCGTCGCCCACCTTCCCACGCCCGGTTGGTATCAGGCCCAACCGGGTGGCCTGGGGGAACACGGTCAACAAGGTCATCAGATCCACAGCTAACTTCCATTTCTCAACAACACACAGCATGAGGTGCCAGCTGACACTATAAGGTGATGCCACAGATCCAAATGTGGAACCAAGACAGCTGGCCGTGTCACCAGACCCCAAACCAAGGTGGTGGAGATGGTGCTACCTGGCACGTCCTCACCAAACAGTGCCAGGCAGCAGCGTCAGTATCCAGGAAGAAAATGTAGTCCTACTGAGAACCAGTGTCCCCACAGGCTTGGTATCCATCTTTAATGTGTCCAAGGGAACATGTACCAGCAGACTGACTGTGGTGGCCCTGATGGCTTAGAGCAGTGCACCAACACTCCTCCTCCTAATTGTCATCCCTCCACTTTCTTACAAGGAACACAATCTCAAACTTTAATGACATCAGATGCATCAATGTAGGATCTGTGTTTGGTTAGGATTCGTTAGCCTTCCCTGTAGCTCAGTTGGTAGAGCATGGTGTTTGCAACACCAGGGTTGTGGGTTCGATTCCCACGGGGGGCCAGCACAGAAAAAAAATGTATGAGTTGTATGAAATGTATGCATTCACTACTGTAAGTCGCTCTGGATAAGAGCGTCTGCTAAAATGACTAAAATGTAAAAAAAAAATGTAAAATGTTAGTGGGTGTCCTCTGGGCTTGGTAAGTGCCTGCAGTTTAATGTGCAGAAGAGGGGTAAAGCCATGCATATTTCAAGGGGGCTAATTTAAGCACACCATGCTGGAAAAGCCATGCAGTGGGCTGTTAGCAAAAATACATTTATTGTTTCCAGCCTGATCCTCTGACATCAAGGATGACATAATGTGACTAGCGACAGAGAGAACAGCTGTGGGACAAGGCATATGTTCACATCCAAGGTGATGCCTTTCTGCTCGCTTCAGACCATTCTTGTAAAGGTTGCATTTTAACCAACAGTACACGTGTTTTGGAGATGCCCAGGCTGCCACTCCTCCTTCAGTATGCCAGAAGACTGCCACATTCCAGACATGTTCATTAATGCTAGACAGGACTTCCCAAATGATGGATGCCATGTGTACCCACCTCAACCTGCAGCTGACCCAGTCTCCTCTTCAGGTCGGTTGTGTCCTCTCCAGAACTCATCTTCTTGTGGAAATCAAGCTCTGCATCCAGAAGCTCCTTTTGTGCCTGAGGGAGAGCACCATTGATATTATTTTTGGATTTCCACAATGCATGCGCCATAGAAATAGAATGAATACTCCCAGTTGGTATTAGACAGAATGTTCTGGCCCACTGCCGTGGGGGAAAACAACCTGAGGTTACCCCACTGGCTCACAGCAAAAACTTAACCCTTTTCAAAACACAATGTTCTTGTTGTCTGCTTGTTTTAGTCAATTGCAAAAGTACATTTAGGAAAAGTACATGTCTAAAGATTACTTTCAACATTGCCTGCTCCAGAGTGCTCTCACTACTTAGAAAACATAATATTTTAGGGCTTCCCTCATGCCCCCTTTAAATGAAGCTAGTAGCCACATGAGGGCTCTTCTGGCAGGCTTCCCTACATGCAGGGTGGATTATTGACCAGGTTACATGTATATTGAATACCACATCTTTGTCATGTTTTGTTATTTCTGTAGAACTAAACATTATTTTATATCGACAACAAAGTTGACTCTTTGACAATGGGAAAGAATAGTTTTCCCCAATTTGTGGGCGTGGTCAAGGGGAATTCCTTCTTATGATGTAAATAGACTCAGAGTACAGAAGGGGCTTGGAGCCTCTAAAGCCCAGTCTCCATTGGAACTTTGAAGTCAACCCAGATTGGGCTGGCCTTGGTGGGCTAGCTCAAATTACGTTTCCAGTGCCTCCAGGAATTACAAGTGTCATGTTGCTAGGTAGCCAATTTGTGCCTGTGCAGGTGGCTTCGCTAATGTTGCTAGCTATCTAGCACCCCATACTCCTGCCAGTGCCAGCCAGAATCAGAGCCATGTATTTAATTTGCTAACGCTAGCAAAACGGTTAGTGTCGTCGCTAGCATAACAGGCTAGCTAGCGAGCTAGCTTAATTCCTACCTTGCTTGCCATGACAATGGTTATTAGCTAGCTAGCTAACCAAGCAAACCAGACGACAGGATTGATATGATGTTGCTAGATTTTAATATGACCTGGCCGGATACAATTCCTGTTATCTCAAGTTGGCTTTCTAGCTTGTTTCAACTGATTTGCTAGCTAACGTTTGGGAGCTAGCATTAGAAGGCTGACTGTTCTTATAAAAGTTTGTGTAGCGCCAAAATGAATGAAGGATCCAGCTATGGTGGTAATTTGTGTAATGTCTGACTGCCACAATACTGCTTGTCCATGCTAGCTAACAGCAACAAGCCCAGAAAATGAATCGAAAAATATTATATAAAAATGCTAGCTAAATGTGTCAGCATCCAGCAGTGATTAAGCTGGTGGTTGCATAGTAACGTCGTCACCAGCTCGAACTCTAATAGAGCTGGCACCAGTTGTGAAACTGGACTGCGCTGGCCCGGGTTTCCCTCGACCCAGCTCGAATTTGAGAATTCCATTCGAGCCAGCTCAAATTTGCCCTAATTTTAAGAGCCAGTGGACACAGAGCTTAACCCTGACAATTTGACTGGTAAACTCATGGGTTTACAATGGCTGCCTGGTATTGTGATGTAACAATTTCCATGTTAATGTAAAAATGTTCATTCAAATTATGTTAACTGATCAAGCGCATGCAATGGAATGTATTTTTTGTAATGTCAGTTGAGTTGATTCAACAAATCACAGAATATGATATGGTAGGTAGACTTACATCTGTCTTCGTCTTGGACTGAGCCGTGTTGGCTGTGGAATGGGAGGCTGGGTTCATCTCGTTCTGAAGCTGGGAGATCTTGTCGGTCAGATCCTTCAGAGTCTTCATAATGTTGGCCCTCTCCTCTGGCTTTAATGTGGCCCTGTTCTTTTCAAGTCTGTTGATCAGAGCCTATAGGAGGGAAGACATGAGATCAACTGACTAATCAATGTAAGACAAGCAGGGTATCCAGGACAACACTCTTGGTCTAGCGGTGTCCTTGTTTTGATAGTGAAAGGACAACACGATGATCACAGCATATGGTTTATTTGCAACTAAAATTAAAGGTGGTGATGGTGGCATCCTTTAAATTAATAACTATACAGTTGAAGTTGGAAGTTTACATACACCTTAGCCAAATACATTCAAGCTCAGTTTCACAATTCCTCACATTTAATCCAAGTAAAAATGCCCTGTTTTAGGTCAGTTAGGATTACAACTTTATTTTGAGAATGTGAAATGTCAGAATTATAGGAGAGAGAATTATTTATTTCAGCTTTTATTTCTTTCATCACATTCACAGTGGGTCAGAAGTTTACATACAGTCAATTAGTATTTGGTAGCATTGCCTTTAAATTGTTTAACTTGGGTCAAACGTTTCGGGTAGCCTTCCACAAGCTTCCCACAATAAGTTGGGTGAATTTTGACACATTCCTCCTGACAGAGCTGGTGTAACTGAGTCAGGTTTGTAGGCCTCCTTGCTCGCACACGCTTTCTCAGTTCTACCCACAAATGTTCTATAGGATTGAGGTCAGGGCTTTGTTGGCCACTCCAATACCTTGACATTGTTGTCCTTAAGCCATTTTGCCACAACTCTGGAAGTATGCTTGGGGTCATTGTCCATTTGGAAGTCCCATTTGCGATCAAGCTTTAACTTCCTGACTGATGTCTTGAGATGTTGCTTCAATATATCCACATCATTTTCCATCCTTATGATGCCATCTATTTTGTGAAGTGCACCAGTCCCTCCTGCAGCAAAGCACCCCCACAACATGATGCTGTCACCCCTGTGTTTCACGGTTGGGATGGTGTTCTTTGGCTTGCAAGCTTCCCCTCAAACAGTTCCATTTTTGTTTCATCAGACCAGAGGACATTTCTCCAAAAAGTACGATCTTCGTCCCCATGTGCAGTTGCAAACCGTAGTCTGGCTTTTTTGTGGCGGTTTTGGAGCAGTGGCTTCTTCCTTGCTGAGCGGCCTTTCAAGTTATGTCGATATAGGACTCGTTTTACTGTGGATGTAGATACTTTTGAACCCATTTCCTCCAGCATCTTCACAAGGTCCCTTGGTGTCGTTCTGGGATTGATTTGCACTTTTAGCACCAAAGTACGTTCATCTCTAGGGGACAGAACACGCCTCTTTCCTGAGCGGTATGATGGCTGCGTGGTCCCATGGTGTTTATACTTGCGTACTATTGTTTGTAAAGATGAACGTGGTACCTTCAGGTTTTTGGACATTTCTCCCAAGAATGAACCAGACTTGTGGAGGTCTACAATTTTTTTTCGAAGGTCTTGACTGATTTCTTTTGATTTTCCCATGATGTCAAGCAAAGAGGCACTGAGTTTGGCCTTGAAATACATCCACAGGTACGCCTCCAATTGACTCAAATGATGTCAATTAGCCTATCAGAAGCTTCTAAAGCCATGACACCATTTTCTGGAATTTTCCAAGATGTTTAAAGGCACAGTCAACTTAGTGTATGTAAACGTCTGACCCACTGGAATTATGATACAGTGAATTATAAGTGAAATAATCTGCCTGTAAACAATTGTTGAAAAAATTACTTGTGTCATGCACAAAGTAGATGCCCTAACCGACTTGCCAAAACCATAGTTCGTTAACAAGAAATTTGTGGAGTGGTTGAAAAGCAAGTTAATGACTCCAACCTAAGTGTATGTAAACTTCCGACTTCAACTGTATGTAGTATAAGCAACCATCTTACCTTTTGACATTCAATCTGCTTCTCCAGCATCTCCTGCTTCTTTTTCCTCATGTCCTGCTGCAACTTCAATGTCTCCTGAAACAAGAATAAAGCAAACAATTATTTATAGTGTAATTTTGATTTGTGTATAAAAAGGTAATGAGTGACTATTAAAGTCATTCAAAATGCAGACGGGAAAAATTACATGCCTGCTTCTTTTTCAAGATCTCCTGTGCTTCAAGTGCTTTGGCAGTTTTACCAAGTGACTTGGACGCTCCCTTGTGGACTGTGGAGCTGTAGGGCCCCTTCTGAAGGGCCACAGAAGTAGAGAAGAGTGCCTAGGACAGGAAGAGACAGACCCTTTGATTACTACCTTACCCCCGTGTCAATCTACTCTCTTTGCCATCATACAACACCATGCTGTAGCTCTGCATAGGGGCACTGTCAGACCATAGGAGCTGACGGCTTACCGCTGCAGGGTCTGCGCTGGGGTGCAGGACGTCCAGTTTGCCTCCAGCCACAGCCCCAACACCAAGGCCATGTTTGGACACCGTCTTATTATTCAGCACATAGGCCCCGGGATTGTGTTGCTTGATCACCTGCTGGTTTATACAGAGATACATAAGAGTCATGAAAGAAATGTTGATCATGTCTAATCTGGAACTTAGAACTTCTCCATTCAAAATCAAAACTACTGTTCGAATGAATAAATGCTTGGCCAGCTAAAAAGGTTTTAGCAGTAGTCAGAAGTGCTCTGTCCACCTTATGAACGTTGGGGTGCTGCTGCCCCATGGCAGAGCTCTGTCCGTGTCCGTCCCCCTGGCCCTGACCCATGCCCTGTCCCTGCTGGGTGTTGGCCTCACGGTGCCAGTACACACGGATGAAGCGGTTGTTGAGCACCGCCTCAGTGCTGGAGATGGCCTGCCGTGCCTCCTCGTTGGCTGTGTACTGGATCAGCGCTGCCTCGGGGTCGCCACCAAATACCACCTATTGGAGGAGACAGGTCAGAAAGTAGTAAACGGGAAGGCCAGAAGTTATGTCCCTGATCACCCTTCCAAAGTAAAACGCATGTACACCCCCTAACATTTATTGATCTAAGACTCATTGTTTAGTGGTACACATGGTTTCAAGGAATTGTCAGATTTCTTACCTGAATGTTTACGATGGTACCAAACTTGCTAAAGTGCTCATTCAATTTGGTGATGTTGTTGAGATCTCGGGGGATTTTGCGAACTTCAAGCTTAGTGTTGACGTAGTGATTCTTCTTGGGGAAGCCCCCGTGTTGGGGCTTGTTGGGGAAGTTGAGCTGGTTGTTGGCCTGGTAGTTGGGCCTGGAAGAGAATGAGTTATTCTTCTTACTTTTTTTTAAGGCATTTTCTTAAAATTGCATTGTTGGTTAAGGGCTTGTAAGTAAGCATTTCACTGTAAGGTTGTTGTATTCGGCACATGTGACAAATACAATTTTACAATGTTCTTACTTGTCCATCCAGGGTTTTTTGGGTGGTGGACCCTCTGTGGGCCCCAGGGGCCTCTTCCTACTCTCATGCTCTGTGCTGCTGTAGCGACACACACTGCTGGGGACACTGGCCACCGCCGGCTCTGTCTGGATCACGATGTTAGCCGCTGGGACAGGAGAAACACATTGTCAGTCATAATGACAGCTCGAATCTGGATGACACTGAGGATACGTAAAGGCAGGATTCAGACACATTTTGACAGATGGTATTGTGACTTTTCACCAAATTCCCATGACCAACAATTGGCGTAGTCTGCGTACGTATATAAAAAAAGCATGAATGTGGATTGGACGCTGAGTGGCTGCTCTCTGATCCTATGTACCATCTCCTGTCGTTGCGCAAGGCACTTAAACACCCCCCCCCCCCCCGCAAAGTAGAATACCTGTTAGGCAACTGTATAAAAAAATATTAAAAAATGTGGTCAACCCTCAGTCTGGAGAGCTACTTCCTGAGCAGGCTTTGATGCAGCCCTGCTCAAACACAGAGTCAGTTTATCAAGGTTTGGTTGAGCAGCTCATTTCTAAAATGTGGGTAGTTAAAGGGGGACTGGAATAAAAGCCTGGAGGATGGTTAACCACCCTTTATGTAAAACATTGCAACATTACATTAGCTCATTCAAAAATATCAAAGATCAAATGGCTATGGTAGTGGGGTTGGGCGAAATGGAAAAATACCATATTTTTCATATTTTAGAATAATAAAGGTTGTAAATGTGCTTTGAGTATCTTGGTCTGCAGTTATGAGGCAGGTTGGACTTACTGCCAAATTCTCTAAAATTACGTTTGTAGATAAATTAACATTTTAATTATCTGGCAACAGCTCTGGTGGACATTCCTACAGTCAGAATGCCAATTGCACGCTCCCTCAACTTGAGACATGTGTCGTGACAAAACGGGACATTTTAAAGTAGCCCTTTATTGTCCCCAGCACAAGCTACACCTGTGTAATGATCATGCTGTTTAACCAGCTTCTTGATATACCACACCTGTCAGGTGGATGGATTATCTTGGCAAAGGAGAAATGCTCACTAACAGGGACATAAAGAAATTTGGGCACAAAATATGAGAGAAATAAGCTTTTTGTGCATATGGAGAATTTCGGGGATTTTTATTTCAGCTCATGAAACATGGGACCAGCACTTTACATGTTGCATTTATATTCTTGTTCAGTTTAAATGCATTGAACATTAATTCATTTGCCCAAGTTTATCATAAGACATGAATAGAACGCATCAGTGATTCGCATTTCCTGCAACTTTCTGAAGAGGCAACAAGAATGCCACTGTGTGGTGCACAACTCCACCACTTTGTGTAGCTATTAGCGATGATGCTAGCTAATGAAAACAATCTTCTGGTTGATGGAAAGGCTTTCCCAAAAAACCTTCTCAATTAAATGCTAACTACAAACTTCAGGATATAATTGCATAATTTCACAAGGGCCTATACTTACCTGGCAGAATTATATCAGGATTATGTTAATCAGTCCAGTGGGTATTTGTTTTGAAAACTCTACCATCACATGGGCGCTGCAAAAAACACTGCAAAACAGCCTCTTGGATAGGTGCACAATTCAATTAGTAACTAAACCCCAAAATCTAATATTTTACCCTGACCTCAAAAGTGGTCTACGGATGTGATTTAAACGTTGCTGTGGACTTGAAACATCCAATTTAGTTTTGGGAAAATCTAAATTGAATCAGGTCAAAAAATAAAAGCAGATTTCATAGCACCCTAAATACAGAAGTCCTCATGTTTACTATAGGTTAGGATCAAAAAGAAAACCCAAACTAAACCACCAAAGTAAGACCCACATGTGATACCTCTGGATCCCTGGCCATCCCCGGAGGTGAGGCCGATCAGGTTGGGCCTCTGGGTCTGGATGCAGGGGATGAACTGCCTGTACTGGGGCCGGCCGGCTGCTGTCATGCCTGGAGACTCTGGGTTGTAACCCTCTGGGTCATAATTATCTGGCAACACAAGGGAGAACAGGCAGACATCATTAGAAGAAGTCAGTGTTTTACACAGTGAGAATACCCAAATAGGCCTATCCATCACAACACCTACTTTAACTATATGGCTACACTACAGGGAGAAAAAGAAACACAGTTGTAGTATTGAACTCAATATTATACAGTCTGCTTTTGCTCTATAATGTTCAATGGCTTGGGACTCAATAATGCATGACCTAAACTAGAGCAACTAAAAATAACATTTCAATTGAGAGTAGTGAAACGTACTGCATTTTAATTTCCTCTCTTATGTGGGCAGGACTACTAAAATAGAGTTTTTGCACCGTCTAATGTGCAGCTTACAGGAACAGTGGACTTTAGTTCATCAACAGTGCAACCCTCTGGTCAAAAGACGTTACTGCACCCTAAACAAACAACTAGATCATGCAGGCCAGGCAGTAGCACAAAAACAAAACTAACTCCCCCACTCAAAAAGGAAATCATTTGCAACACGTGAATGAACCATGTGAACATAAATAATTTAAGACAACAGCATTTCTATGTCCTTTCTCACTACAGTCAAACAATACCATTTAGTTCATATGGATATGAAAGTAAACAAACCGACAAAAATGTGAACAATATGGGAGCTATGCTCATAAAAGTACCACTTTGCCAAGCTTATTGAGAAAAGCATAGCTGCTTACATTCTGACTGAGAATATTGGGGGTGTAGAGAGACAGAAGAGGGAGGTGGTGGTGGTGGAGGAAGAGGAGGAGGTCCCACTCCAGGCGGTCCTAGAGAGGACGCAGAACTCGTCCCTGAGTGGTTGGGAGTTTCTATCCCACTTGTTGGTATCAATGGGGGCCCTATGGGAGATACAATTCCAAGCTGAACCCAGTAAATAATAGACACTGGTCATTTACTTAATAAACTCCTAAACAGAATAGGCTAGGTAAAGTACTACAGACATACACATTAAGTATAGGGTGAGTACTAGTGAGGGTAAGACAACAAAGACAGCCGTTTCCCTGAGGTGTGTTTCTCTGTAGCACAACAGAGTCCTTATAACATGCTATTTCTCCATGGAACAGGCAAGCCTTGAACAACAGGGAAACAGCCTTCTTCTCATTGATACAAACACACATCTATGCATCCTAAAATGACTCATCCATAGAACTCGTCTTTATATCTGTGCCATTGTAGCATCTGTGACAGCATGGGCAGTGCCATTGAGGCTACAACCCATAGAAAATCCCCACCTAGTTTACTACTTAAAAAATGGCAGAGGCCCTCAATGGCAATGTCCATGCTAAAACTGGTTATATACATGATGAGTCCTCCATCTCTAGGCTCTCACCACATCAGGAACTAAAGCTAGGGCCCTGGGTTTTTCTTAATCACGTGGCCTGACCAGGAAAAACTCTTGGCCCTACTTATAGCCTTAGCCTATGTCAAACAATGACTGGTGAGCATTCCAGGTTCAGGGTTGAGTTCCTAATTGGAGAGACATAACATTACTCACCAGGAGGGGGCATAGGGAAGATGCCCGGTGGGGGCGGCTGGCCATGGGGGGGCATTGGCATCCTGATGGCCGGGGGTGGCTGGCCGTGGGGGGGCATGGCCATGCGAGCCGGTGGAGGCATGCCAGGTGGAGGAAACGGAATCATGGCGGGCAGCGTGACGTCGTCCACGATCAGAGGATCATTGCCGTGGTCAAAGGGACAGAGGTCACCACGAACACAGAAACCTTTTTCTGTGGAAGACAGAGACTGATCAAAACTCCATAAAAAAAAAAAAAATTGCTTTCTTACTGTAAATGCGCTCAACAAGACGCTTGCCAATAATACATTTAAAAAAAATGTTGATAGAAATTATATCATCCCAAATGAGATTATCGGTTTGGCAACCTTGACACTTTTTGTTTACAGTTCCCGACAAGATCCAGGCTCTTCTCTGAACCCTCAAGGTGAGGTGGAGTGAAAAATCTCATTGTATTCATCCAACAGTCTCAACAGCAATCAGTGTCCCTCAGGGAAAGGATGTTCAACTTCGGTCATTAGTGCTGCTTTAAACCAGGCAAACACCCTACAAAGGGTTGGAATACCATACAACCGATTGCATTTAAACCATAAATAAAACACAATCGACTGGTATTTTACTAAATATTTGTACAATTTGATTAGAGTAGACATAAGCTTAACGGTCAACAGTTATGAACCCTGAAGCACACAATGATTAGAAGGCCATGTGAGGCCACCTGCTTCCAAATTCAACATCCTTTTACAAGTACATACATTACATTAGAACTTATTTTGGTTATGGATAAGTTAGTCTTGTGCCTTTCATTCACAAAAAAGATAGAGCTGTTTAGCTACAAAAATATTTAAAAAACTGTTTGTTCTTGTAAAAGAGAACGTGTCCTCAATGACTTACCAGACAAAAATAAAACCCAGATATTGTTGCTAGATTTACAGCAAATCTGTAACATCTCATAATATAGACCAGAGTGAAATTAGACCATTTTAGTTAGCCCTTACCGTCATAGTCACGGCAGCGGTGCTTGACTGAAGTGCCCTTGTTGAACGGCTTGCCCTCCCTGTGATTAGAGTAGTAATTAGACCAGCTCTCTGTAGTGCTGTCGGGCAGGTGAGCGGGTGCTACCACGGTAACAGAGTTTGGGACTGCTTGGCCCCCGGAGGAGGGAAATGGGTGCTGCTGGGGGGTAGGTAGGAGGGGCGGAGGGTGCTGTTGGGTTACCAGGGACCCAGAGGTGGAGTTGAAACTCTCTGGCTCCTTTCTCTCCACTTCAAACTTTGACCTGTAATCTGTTTAACATACACAGACACACAGAAAAGCTTGAACCTAAAAGGACACAAAATGCAACATAACCCAGGAAAAAAAATACCCCCTTTATGAAACATGCTCACCACAGAGGGCATTGAAGGATCCCCCAGTAAAAGTCCATTCAATACACTAATGTATTTTGCTTGTTCTTAGCAAAGATTTGTTTTCAACCTTTCAGGTTAAACATTTGAAGTAAAGCAAATGTCCATGTCCGCACCCCTGTGAGTCTCACCTCTCCCTCGGCTGTGCTCCTTGTCCCTGCTCTTGCCTCGGCTCCCACTTCGGCTCCTGCTGCGACTGTAGCTGCGCCCACGAGAGTTGCCTCCGTGCCGGTCATGCCTCTCCCGGTGGGAATCGGTGCTTTTACCGTGGCGGTCCATGTCACGCCGCTTGCGGTCGTCTCGTCTGCGGTCACCACGTCCCCTGTGTGGTCAGGCATGTAGGTTGGTCATTTAGCAGTACTTTTTATACAGCACCGGAACTCAAGGAGTTTCCTGTTTTTGTGGTAATCTGTACTATTGATATGACTAGCATTTCAACAACAATAACTAAATTGTGTGTCAAAGGCACAGTCCATTAGACTCAAGGGCCTAATCAAACTAACATCTTCACCCCAGAGAGCTTCATCACTGACAAGAGGAACTCAACTTGAAAACACCAGGAAAACAACAAACATATAGATTTCAGCCTCACCTTGATTCATTTAAGTCAGAGCGGTTTCTCAGTGGACTCCTCCGCCTCCTGTTATCCCCCCTATCCTCTTCTAGATTTTCAGCCTTAAGAAAACAATAGTTAGCTAGGTATATCCCCACTATCAAAGACAGCGACATAATACGACAGAGGACGCTCAAAAAAGCCCTTACCTCCACAGGCTCCTGTTTTAGCACAGGGAGTTTGGGCTCCTCTTTGGGAACTTCCTTAGGAGGTGGATTCCCCAAGTAGTTTTTGGTGGTCAAACATTCAAAGAGCTTATCAACAAAACCAGTAGTTTCTGCAATAGGGAAAGCATCGAGGCATAAGACTTTTATAAAAATGTATCTCAAATGATTTCACAGTCAGTCAACTACATGTTTACACAACGAAAATACTAACGTTAGTTGGTGAGATGCAAACCAACACTGACATTAAGGAGTAACGTAGCCTACCTTTTTGTAAAAAGACATCCAGTTGATCTGCACAAAGTGCTTTCAACTCTTTCTCAGGTTTGTCCTTCTTTACCAAAGCCACAACATAGTTGGCTAAAGCAGAGGGGTCGGCCTCACATCTGCAAAAGCAAACATTATCCATATTACTCAAAAGGGTTTGCATAGTTCCCAACCAGAGGTACTAGGATACCTGTGGGTACTTTAGAAGACTAATGAGACCATAGGATACTTGTAAAATGCACATGTGGGGTACTCCAGGCAGAGCAAAATTCAGTTGGTTTTGCAGTAACCGAAAAAGGTTGGGACACACTACTTTAGACAATATCTAACTAGAATCATTAATTTGTAACCAAGAGAGTTGTAAGGAAAAAGTTTAGGTTTTTAAGGCAGAAGGTTAGACCCTAATCTCGTGCTACATAACACATACTACAAATGACAACACACGTAGTTACATCAACTTGGATGACATGCTTCTTAGCTGGTTAGCTAGCTGGTTGGCTAAATGCTAGACGTCACTGCTAGCAATGTCTAAGGCCGGGTAGCTGCAGCTAACTTCGCCACTACATTTATGATATGATGTTAAACTAGGAGTAGACTAAGTAGT
Organism: Salmo salar; assembly: GCF_965601325.2. NCBI lineage: Eukaryota > Metazoa > Chordata > Actinopteri > Salmoniformes > Salmonidae > Salmo > Salmo salar. The sequence continues at coordinate 83,150,225 of NC_138294.1, read as the reverse complement.
TACCCATTCATCACAAGCCAAACGTGCTGTGCAGCCATTAATATAAGTAATTCACCTTGATTGGAACGATGTTGATTGAGTTGAGCAAGCTAGCTTTTAGTTAGCTGGCCAAGTTTACTACTGTAATGTTAGCTACTTAATAGTTAGCTAAATTGCGGCAGCAAAACACATATCTAAAATGTTAGAATCAGATTAGTGTCTGCAATTTACCCAACAAATCCGATATGCAGAACGTGTAACGTCGCATAATTGACAGAACAAACGTTAAATGTGTATTTTTACTGCCATATAACAAGCTAACGTTAGCAGTGGCGTATCTAGTGCTAACTCGTGCAATCTAGCTAAATGTCATTTCAATTAATCAACACTCACATTGGCTCCAGGAGTTTTGCCAGCCAAGATTTCAAAGCTTCCACATTTTCTATGATCATCATGAAAACGACTTAACAATACTGTCTATAAGTTCAATGTGCGTTGTGATATTCCTCCTTTCATCGTCTACAAATGTATATTAGGCTTAGCTAGGCCTTCAATAGTCACTCCACTTGCAGGTCGGACGAATTGCTTTACGTTCAAACACAGGCATGGCAACTTAACTGGCAATGTCGTAAACCGATCAGCTGGCCACACTAAGATTGGGGTTTAGTGCTATCTGGGATCCTTACGACGTCCCTACCCCCATTGAAGTTTATATTTTAAAATGGTTAAAGTAATTTTTATTTTTATATATTTTTTAAACATTTATTTAACTGGGCAAGGTTAATGTTAGGGTTTAGGGTATGGACGTCCCAAGGAATCCCGATACCATTTTACATTTAAGTCATTTAGCAGACGCTCTTATCCAGAGCGACTTACAAATTGGTGCATTCACCTTATAATATCCAGTGGAACAACCACTTTACAATAGTGCATCTAAATATTTTAAGGGGTGGTTAGAAGGATTACTTTATCCTATCCCAGGTATTCCTTAAAGAGGTGGGGTTTCAGGTGTCTCCGGAAGGTGGAGACACCTACCACTGACCCTAAGTAAACAGTAGCCAATCAGCCTGAAACTGAATCCTGAAACTCTTTGGTTTTGCAGCTCTATTTAAAAATGTAATTAATGTAAAAGTTTCAATATTCTTTGAACAAACTTCAGGCAAGGGTTGACTCTTAACTAAAATCTTATATCAACATTTTTTCTTCACTCCTTTAAAAAAATATAAACAATGTAAATTATAATCTATAAATATGGATTTCCAATGATAGGTATAGGAGGTATATTTCACTGGTCATCTCCAAAGCCAACACCTCCTTTGGCCGCCTTTCCTTCCAGTTCTCTGCTGCCAATGACTGGAACGAATTGCAAAAATCACTGGTTGGAGACTTGTATCTCCCTCGCTATTTTAAGTGTCAGCTGTCAGCAGTTTACAGATCGCTGCAGCTGTATACAGCCCATCTGTAAATAGCCCATCCAACCAACTACCTATCTCATCCACATATTAGTTGTTTTTCTCTTTTGCACACCAGTATTTCTACTTGCACATCCTCATCTGCACATAGAACACTCCAGTGTAATTTGCTAAATTGTAATTACTTCACCACTATTGGCCTATTTATTGCCTTACCCCCTTACTTCATTTGCACACACTGTATACAGATTTTTCTATTGTGTTATTGACTGTACGATTGTTTATGCCATGTATAACTCTGTGTTGTTTTTGTCGCACTGCTTTGCTTTATCTTGGCCAGGTCGCAGTTGTAAATGAGAACTTGTTCTCAACTGGCCTACCTGGTTAAATAAAGGTGAAATAAAAAAAATATTGGTGTGGAATATTCTGATTGTGTTTCGTTCTACAGAGAAAGTACAGTAGGCTGCTTCCTTCTGCTGTGAAAAAGGTTCATGGCCAGAAGGAATCCAGTTATTGACAAATTAATGTCAGATTGGACTTTTCGTAGCAGGTTAGGAGAAATTACGCAGCAGGTTAGGGTAATTAACGTAGCAGGTCAGGAGTATGAAGTTAAGATTAGCTAAATGCAACAACAACAAAAAATTACGTTAATTTGACGAAAGCCCTGACCGTGAAAGAGCCCCTCACTTATACTACATTTCCCAGAAGTCTGCGCTGTGTGAATGAGCTGTAGATGTCAACAGCTAAGTGCTGAAGGTTCGTTTTACTCCAATTTTTGTAAACAAAGTAAATCTAAACAAACACTATATGTCACGACTTCTGCCGAAGTCGATGCCTCTCCTTGTTCGGGCGGTGCTCGGCGGTCGACGTCACCGGTCTTCTAGCCATCATTGATCCATTTTTCATTTTCAATTGGGTTTGTCTTGTCTTCCAACACACCTGGTTCCAATCCCATTCATTACATGTTGTGTATTTAACCCTCTGCTTCCCCTCGTGTCCTTGTCAGAGATTGTTTGTTGTTATGCTAGTGATATTCGATTGGTGCGCGACGGGTTCTTGTACCCACGTTTATTTTATTATGTACTTTGGTTTTGGAGTTTTTGTTTTACGTTGTTAAACTACTCCATTTATACCAAGTTTGATTCTCCTGCGCCTGACTTCCCTGCCACCTACATACACGGCATGACACTATATAGCCTCAAAACATGGTTAAAACTATAATTTAGATGGTCAGCCCTTGCATCCATAACCCTGTCTATGAATATGAGAGTGGCTACATTTCTCCAGCCCCATCCCTTACCTTTTTACCAGGGAATTATCTTTGTTATTGTTTAAACTGCTGATTGCAGCAATAATGATGAGGAATGAGGATGTTGTTCTTCAATCTAAATTAATTATACATATGAATTTTAGGAGCGAAACAGAACAGACTTGGACTTTCTCAAAAGATAGGTGGAAATCCAACAGAAATGGGAGAAGGAAAGGTTTGATTGTGACGCACCCACCACTATTGGTGAAAGCACATAGTAAGTCTACTTGGACCATTATTATCATCATCACAGACCTACTTTAGTTTTCACGCCCACTTCTCCCAACCTAATGTACCACCCTTTCATTCACAGCAAAAACAAGTACTTTGTCACCCACCCCTACTTGAATGGAAGGCTGCATCTCAGTCATACTTTCTGCCTTTTGAAGTAAGATATATATATATAGATTTGATTTGTAGATGCACTACGTGTAGGTCTTATTACGTTCAAGATCCTCTGTGAAAAATGTATTTTACACATTGCTCTTTTTTTCTTTGTAGTTTGCTGCTGGTTTCCATTGCTTGAAAGGGAGGTAATGCCTATTTCCATTTGGGTTGCATTGTACAGGAAGCTTGCTGTGCACATCAAACATGATTGGCTGTTATTTAAGAAGATTACATTCATCTTAATTCACAGGCCTGTGCAAGCAAGCTGAAGTGAGAGATGGAGGTTCCCTGATGAGAAGGAAGAGAACCTCAAGTTTGCAGATGAGTTCATCTTTAAAGACAAATCTAAGGGCATAAAGGTGAACATTTTATGCAAATATCAATTGATCCTCTGCACTACTTGTAAGCTTGGGGGAAATTGTTTCCTTTAATGCACAATTCAAGATTTAACTTATCTCTTGTGTGTGATCTTTAGAGCAAAGCAGTGGCAAAGGCTGTAGTTCCAATGGGACATTATGTGGTCTCTGGGGTTGAGTGACAAGGAGATGGTGCTGTTTGCCAACATGGAGCACTGGCTGGAGTACTTCCCACCCCAGGCCGTGAAAGACCAAAAGATGATGGGTGTAAAGGTGACTGATTATGACAAGAAACCATAAAACTGAGCTTGTTTCTTAATTTTATCTTATTCAGTACCAGGAAGCCTGATGTTAACCAATATACATACATTTGTTTCATGAGAACTGATTCCTAACTCGAGATCTGTGCTAATAACTTACGTTTTCTTGCAAATCTCGCATTTACATCAATGTATAATTATTGTGGAAGTGTGTGGATCTCAAGTTAAGATTCAGACCTGAATGTGCAGAGCAACAGCCATGCTTTAGTTCACTTTGAAAAAGTATTTCAGCTGCTGACAATGTTATTAAAAAAGGTGATATATCACAGATGGTACTGGCGACGCGCCTTCATCACAACCGTTGTGAAACCTTTCTACAACTCCTTAGTGAGGTGGCAGTTTATCACCCTAAATGAGAGTAATACATTAAAGTTTGGTAAAAGGTAAGCTGTTGGAAATGGTTATAAATATCCCTGCATTTTCCATGTAGCATTATTACATTGTCATGCCATTACTTTTTGCAGGTATACCATCTAATCACCGAAAGATGGAAAGCTGTGTATGGACCACGACAGGCAGACTGGAGATGTAAAATGTTCTTACCACTACATAATCTCAATGAGTTGTGTGACTATAGCTCTGCAGCTTTTGTCATCAAAGCCCCATATACTACCCACCACGGCGACCTGTATGCTCTCGTTGGCTGATCCTCACTACATATTTGTCGCCAAACCCACTGGCTCCAGGTCATCTATAAGTCTTTGCTAGGTAAACCTCCGCCTTATCTTAGCTCACTGGTCACCATAGCAACACCCACCCGTAGCACGCGCTCCAGCAGGTATATTTCACTGGTCAGTTCCGAAGCCAACTCCTCCTTTAGCTGCCTTTCCTTCCAGTTCTCTGCTGCCAATGACTGGAACGAATTGCAAAAATCACTGAAGTTGGAGACTTGTATCTCCCTCACTAACTTTAAGCGTCAGCTGTCAGAGCAGCTTACCGATCGCTGCAGCTGTAAACAGCCCATCTGTAAATCGCCCATCCAACCAACTACCTACCTCATCCCCATATTTGTTTTGGTTTTTCTGCTCTTTTGCACACCAGTATTTCTACCTGCACATCCTCATCTGCACATATATCACTCCAGGGTAAATTGCTAAATTGTAATTACTTCGCCACTATTAGACTATTTATTGCCTAACTTCATTACTTCATTTGCACACACTGTATACAGATTTTTCTATTGTGTTGACTGTACGATTGTTTATTCCATGTGTAACTCTGTGTTGTTTTTGTCGCACTGCTTTGCTTTATCTTGGCCTGGTCGCAGTTGTAAATGAGAACTTGTTCTCAACTGGCCTACCTGGTTAAATAAAGGTGAAATAAAAAAAATCATCATGTTTTTACATTCTAGGGATCTACAGGATTACACCCTCATTAAGATGAAGGTTGTCGAGCCCTACCCTGCAAAACTAAGGTACTACTCTATGTGAACCCGACTCACTGTATTTTATTATGTAGAATGAGACTCGGAACAACTTTATCATTTATGTAACAAATCAATTTTGTGTTGTTAATTGTGACATAAGGTGCAAGTTGGTTGTCGTAATAGCAGGTTACAGCAGATTATAGCAGGTTGCTGCGTGAGAATACAATATTTTTTTTGCACTCTTCTGAACACTATTTTCCTGGTCCCTGCAGTGGCATTAACAATCAGAGCATCTTCTTGGTGGCAGCTACTCTCAGACCAGAGCATGTTTGGCCAGACTAACTGCTGGGTCCATCCTGACATCAAGTACATAGCCTTCGAGACGGCCAGTGGAGACGTGTTCATCAACACACGGAGGTCTGCTAGGAACATGTCTTACCAGGGCTTCAAAAAAAGAAGAACGGCAAGGTCACAGGGATCATGGATGTTCTGGGAAAGAGAGGTACATTTAAATTACATCCTTATGTTTAAGTATCTGCACATACACTTACACACTGCAACTTATGTGAGCCTGACACATACACACACACTACATCTCATGTGACCACACACACTCACTTTTAACTCTCTCCGTAGAATATTCTTGGATGTGCTCTTAGTGCCCCGCTGACATCTTACCAAACCATCTATGCTCTGCCCATGCTCACCATCAAGGAGGACAAAGGTATTGGAATAGTCAAGAATGCTCCAAATACCACTTAATTGCTTCCATGATGTCTCTGCTCCAGCACGTCAAGATCGGGCTTGAGGCCTTCCTCCTTTTGAAGAGCTAAAGTGAGGAAGGCACAAGTCATTGTAGAGCACAGTAAACATTGAAATAAAGTAAAAAGATGGTTACTGATTTAGGCCCTGAGGGAATGCTGCACACAACTCCCACAGCATTGCTCTTAGATTGCCTCTTTTGCTATGAGTCATTACGATGAATTATTTTGGTCTGTTTTGCTCCAGGGGTTTACATCTGCATTGAAATGGTCTGACTAAATTGAAACGTCAGAATGCAGATGTCTATGGCTTTATTCTCTCGCTCATGCACAATGTCCCGTGTTTGGTAGAGAAAACATTCTCTGAGGACACCGCAGGGGCATTTGTGTGCCTCTGGGTGTTGGTTGTGTTTCTCATGTGACTTTGGTCTACTTGCTTTGTGACACCCAGGCACTGGAATTGTCACCAGCGTTCCGTCCGATGCACCCGATGACGTCGCTGCCCTCAGGGATATAAAAAATAAACAGGTGATGCTTTAACTGTACTACTTAAGTATTTACTTTGTGCTTGTTTGTGGCTACTGGTTAGTTAACCTATGCATTGCAAAATATGTTTTGGTAAATGAAGTAATTGGAGATCACTTGGATTCCTCTTATAGGTCCTGAGAGAAAAATATGGAATCAAAAACAAGATGGTCTTACCTTTTGAGCTGGTAAGCTGCCTCTCGCAACCTTTATTTGGTTGTAAATGACCAGACAGTGTACTGTGTGCCTTGTACTCACGCTGCTCTACTCCAGCTGCCCATCATTGAGATCCCTGGCTATGGGAATCTGTCGGCTCCTCCAGTTCTGTGACCAGTTGACAATCCCGAGCCACAATGACCGTGAGAAGCTGGCAGAGGCCAAGGAGAGGGGCTACCTCGAGGGCTTCTATGAAGGAGTGAGTCCTAATGGCAACACATAACATCTCAACTATGCATACATGTAATACAATACCACTTTATTTATCCTCGTAGGACAGCTATGGCTACAGAGGTGCAGCAGACCTATACAACAACCTAGAATAATATAAGTAAAGTCAACAACATAGTTTGTAATGAAGTGTCTTCTTTTCTCAGATCATGCAGGTTGAAGGCTACAAGGGCCGAAAAAGTGCAGGACGTCAATAAACCCATCCAGAATACAATGATGGAGGAGAAGGTACCCTGGTTGAAATCCATTATTTCATACTGTCGGGAAGAGTGGGGTGTGCCCGACTAAACAAGTGGAAACAGAGTAAACACACAACAGAGTTCAAGGTTCATAAGCTTTTACTCTAGCTTTCAGTGTCTCTGGAGTTCTTGTCCACAAGCCATTCAGGCAAGAGGGTGGTTAAAGATGGTGGCGATGTGGCCTCACTAGCAGAGTCTGTGGCAGGCGAGCGTAAACACAGTGTGAGTAGGCTGGCTGTCTTCCTAACTGCTCCTGCTGAGTGAGGTCCAGCCTGCGCTCTTGTGCCAGTCAGTTGATTAAGGAATGCCTTGCAGGTTTGCTGATTAGTAATCTTGTACAGGTGTGTTGGGTGAGAGGAGTTGTGGAGCTGTCTTCGGCTGGCCTGGTTTTGAACGTAGTGCAGTCTTCCGCAGTGCTGAACTGAGTGCTGCTGTCCATGGTGCTGCACTGGGACTCCTTCACCTATGCCCATGCTTCTCACGCTGCCACAGATACCACACCAATCTATATTTATTGTGTTCATGTTTATGCTTTTTAACTATATTGGTTGTTGACGTGGGCTCTTTGCTACGGTTGTTGACGTGGGCTGTTTGCTACGGTTGTTGACGTGGGCTGTTTGCTACGGTTGTTGACGTGGGCTGTTTGCTACGGTTGTTGACGTGGGCTGTTTGCTACGGTTGTTGACGTGGGCTGTTTGCTACGGTTGTTGACGTGGGCTGTTTGCTACGGTTGTTGACGTGGGCTGTTTGCTACGGTTGTTGACGTGGGCTGTTTACTACGGTTGTTGACGTGGGCTCTTTGCTACGGTTGTTGACGTGGGCTGTTTGCTACGGTTGTTGACGTGGGCTGTTTGCTACGGTTGTTGACGTGGGCTGTTTGCTACGGTTGTTGACGTGGGCTGTTTGCTACGGTTGTTGACGTGGGCTGTTTGCTACGGTTGTTGACGTGGGCTCTTTGCTACGGTTGTTGACGTGGGCTGTTTGCTACGGTTGTTGACGTGGGCTGTTTGCTACAGTTGTTGACGTGGGCTCTTTGCTACGGTTGTTGACGTGGGCTGTTTGCTGATGTGTTTGATACGTTTCTTTGTTATGCATTAGTGTGTTCTAACCTGGACCTCTACCAATGTTCCAGGGCCAAGCTTTGATATCTATGGAGCCAGAGAAGCAGGTGATGTGTGGTGGCACTCTGTGACCACACACTCTTTAGGTGATGAGATGAGAAAGAACTGTGAGGCCACTCTGGACTGGCTCCAGGAGCATGCCTGCTCTCGTACCTATGACCTGGGTGAGGAGGGGGACAGGCACATGGGGTAGGATCAGTGGAGTGAGTTTGGACAGGGGGCAGGATCAGGGAAATTAGTTTGGAGATTGGACATGATCAGTGGAGTTAGTTTGGACAGGGAACATGGGACAGGATCAGTGGAGTTAGTTTGGACGGGGACATGGGACAAGTATCAGTGGAGTTAGTTTGGACGGGGGACATGGGACAGGATCAGTGGAGTTAGTTTGGACGGGGGACATGGGACAGGATCAGTGGAGTTAGTTTGGACAGGGGCATGGGACAGGATCAGTGGAGTTAGTTTGGACAAAGGACAAGATCAGTGGAGTTAGTTTGGACAGGGGCATGGGACAGGATCAGTGGAGTTAGTTTGGACAAAGGACAAGATCAGTGGAGTTAGTTTGGACAGGGGACAGGATCAGTGGAGTTAGTTTGGACAGGGGACAGGATCAGTGGAGTTAGTTTGGACGGGGGACATGGGACAGGATCAGTGGAGTTAGTTTGGACGGGGACATGGGACAGGATAAGTGGAGTTAGTTTGGACGGGGGACATGGGACAGGATCAGTGGAGTTAGTTTGGACGGGGGACATGGGACAGGATCAGTGGAGTTAGTTTGGACGGGGGACATGGGACAGAATCAGTGGAGTTAGTTTGGACGGGGGACATAGGACAGGATCAGTGGAGTTAGTTTGGACAGGGGACATGGGACAGGAACAGTGGAGTTAGTTTGGACAGGGGACATGGGACAGGATCAGTGGAGTTAGTTTGGACGGGGGACATGGGACAGGATCAGTGGAGTTAGTTTGGACAGGACACATGGGACAGAATCAGTGGAGTTAGTTTGGACAGGGGACATGGGACAGGATCAGTGGAGTTAGTTTGGTGTCACAGCAAAGCATGTCCTGTGCAGGGCCAGGATTTTTACTGACCATGTGACCTGACAACTCTTGGCGTGGTTCTACCAGTAACATACAGTCTGACTAAACTCTGGGCCCAGTTCTACCAGTAACATACAGTCTGACTAAACTCTGGGCCCAGTTCTACTTATAACACACAGTCTGACTAAACTCTGGGCCTAGTTCTACCTATAACATACAGTCTGACTAAAGTCTGGGCCCGAAACGGAACTTCGTCAGTTCAAACACACTGAGTGTTCACATCCAAAAATATATACATTTCACCTCATATGACCATTGCGGACATAACGCATGGTGGGTGCAAAAAACATTTGTATATCTCTAATAATTAGATAACAATGAGATGGGGGCATGTAATGGTTCCAGAAAATAACCTCTCACGTCCGGGAACACATATTTTGAGAACAGAGGCTTTGGGGAAGTTTGGGATGGTGTAAAATTTGCTTGGAGGCAAAATACCCAGAATAAGGAAGCATGTTTTAGTAGATAATGTGCCAAACTACAGGAAGGACACATGTTTCACATTCTTAATGATCAGTTATCCATTACAATGGAGGAACCAGCGTGTAAAACCACACACATTTTATGATAAGCATATCCCTTACCGTTCACACTAGAAGGTGGTTGATTGTTTTTCTTTCTAGGTTTTTTTTTTGTCCGGTGTGCTTGTTGCTATAGGAACAAGGTTGCCATGGGACCAGCAGTGGCTAATCGAGTCCCTGTCTGACTCGACCATTTACATGGCCTACGACACCGTGGCTCACTTCCTCTAGGGGGAGTGCTCAACAGACAGGGACCTTCGCCTCAAGGGATCAAGTGTGCACCACTCTCTACTCTCACATGGTCATTTAATTTAGTGGAAATAGGCTTCTGTAGATGCAGACTGAGGGCATTATAACTCCTTAATATGACCTTTTCAACACATTATTGCAATACAGAAAGTTTGTATTGTAATAGTTGGAGATATGATTATAATTATTATATAATATATTATATAATATATAATTATATATATAATTATATGATTACATTTTGCACATGCATATACAGTTGAAGTCGGAAGTTTACATACACCTTAGCCAAATACATTTAAACTCAGTTTTTCACAATTCCTGACATTTAATCCTAGTAAAGATTCCCTGTCTTAGGTCAGTTAAGATCACCACTTTATTTTAAGAATGTGAAATGTCAGAATAATAGTAGAGAGAATGATTTATTTCAGCTTTTATTTCTTTCATCACTTTCCCACTGGGTCAGAAGTTTACATACACTCAATTAGTATTTGGTAGCATTGCCTTTAAATTGATTAACTTGGGTCAAACGTTTCGGGTAGCCTTCCACAAGCTTCCCACAATAAGTTGGGGGAATTGTGGCCCATTCCTCCTGACAGAGCTGGTGTAACTGAGTCAGGTGTTTAGGCCTCCTTGCTCGCACACACTTTTTCAGTTCTGCCCACAAATATTCTATATGATTGAGGTCAGGGCGTTGTGATGGCAACTCCACTACGTTGACTTTGTTGTCCTTAAGTCATTTTGCCACAACTTTGGAAGTATGCTTGGGGTCATTGTCCATTTGGAAGACCATTTGCGACCAAGCTTTAACTTCCTGACTGATGTCTTGAGATGTTGCTTCAATATATCCACGTAATTTTCCTTTCTTATGAAGCCATCTATTTTGTGAAGTGCACCAGTGCCTCCTGCAGCAAAGCACCCCCACAACATGATGCTGCCACCCACGTGTTTCACGGTTGGGATGGTGTTCTTCGGCTTGCAAGCATCCCCCTTTTTCCTCCAAACATAACAATGGTCATTATGGTCAAACAGTTCTATTTTTGTTTCATCAGACCAGAGGACATTTCTCCAAAAAGTACCATCTTTGTCCCCATGTGCAGTTGCAAACCGTAGTCTGGCTTTTTTATGGCGGTTTTGGAGCAGTGGCTTCTTCCTTGCTGAGCGGCCTTTCAGGTTATGTCGATATAGGACTCGTTTTACTGTGGATATAGAAACTTTTGTATCTGTTTCCTCCAGCATCTTCACAAGGTCATTTGCTGTTTTGCACCGAAGTACGTTCATCTCTAGGAGACAGAACGCGTCTCCTTCCTGAGTCGAATGACGGCTGCGTGGTCCCATGGTGTTTATACTTGCGTAATATTGTTTGTACAGATGAACATGGTACCTTCAGGTGTTTGGAAGTTGCTCCCAAGGATGAACCAGACTTGTGGAGGACTACCATTTTTTTTTCTGAGGTCTTGGCTGATTTCTTGTGATTTTCCCATGATGTCAAGCAAAGAGGCACTGAGTTTGAAGGTAGGCCTTGAAATACATCCATAGGTACGCCTCCAATTGACTCAAATTATGTCAATTAGCCTATCAGAAACTTCTAAAGTCCTGACATCATTTTCTGGAATTTTTCAAGCTGTTTAAAGGCACAGTCAACTTAGCGTATGTAAACTTCTGACCCACTGGAATTGTGATACAGTGAATTATAAGTGAAATAATCTGCCTGTAAACAATTGTTGGAAAAATTACTTGTGTTAAGCACAAAGTAGATGTCCTAACCGACTTGCCAAAACTATTGTTTGTTAACAAGAAATTTGTGGAGTGGTTGTAAAAATTAGTTTTAATGACTCCAACCTAAGTGTATGTAAACTTCTGACTTCAACCTTATTTTGTGGAAGAGGATGAAAGCAGTGTGCCAGAGTTTTTTAAATCCCAATAGTTGGTTATGGATACAGTGGAGCCACTTTATAATCTGAGTCTCTGTGTCTGTGCTCTCTCTGTCTCCCCTTCTCTCTCTGTCTGTCAGGCCAGAACAGATGACCAGGGAGGTGTGGGACTTCATCTTCTTTAAGAGCTCTCCCTTCCCCCAAGATGGAGATCCCCAAGGAACACCTGTAGAGGCTGAGGAGGGAGTTTGAGTACTTGTACACCATGGATGCCCGTGTGTCTGGGAAGGACCTGGTGCCCAACCACTTGTACAACCACGTGGCTGTGTGGCCCAAAGACAGGTGAGATGAACCCCCAGCCTGGCTACCTGCCTGTCTGCCGGCCTGCCTCTCTACGGTGTTAGGGCTGCTACAGGGATACAAGCTATTTGGGCTTTATGGGAATGTTGTTTTGCTATATTGAATGCTGGAATGCTGTATTGATTGAGTTAATTGAGCCTTCATTTTATGATGAAATGGGTGCGGGTGCTGTATATTAATGAGACCTGGAAGTGGTTTGTTTGTCTTTTCTGATTTATGCAGTTTTGGGTGAACTTGTACGTCCTATTCTTGACATACTATAAGACTAATGTCCACATACATTAGATACAGCTGGTGTCCTTACAAGTGTAGAATAATTATGCAGTTCCATACCTCTATTATTTGAAAGGATTGGCAGGATAAGCCTAATTACTGCAGGGTGTAACCAGTTATGGGGTAAGGCACTGTGCAGATGGTACGGATGGGAAGACAACCCCTCTAGAGATTCTCATGTTTTGAAGGAGATTATCTTTGTGTATATAGCAGAAAATGACTGCAGGCAGTCCGGGTGAATGGTCACCTGTTACTGAACTCTGAAAAGGCACGTTTTCCCTTCTCTGAAAGAGGTTTTGTTAACTACAAACAAGTCACCGATGCACTGAACTCTCTCTGTCGCCTGCTCTGGCATCACGGGACCTGTGTGTTTGATATGGTCTGAAGACGCCAAGTGTCATGCACAAATAGTGTGTGTGTGTGTGTGTGTGTGTGTGTGTGTGTGTGTGTGTGTGTGTGTGTGTGTGTGTGTGTGTGTGTGTGTGTGTGTGTGATCCTACTGACAGTCTTTGTTCATATTCATCAGATGGCAACATCTTCACTCTGAGTATCGCCATCTCCAAGTTCTCTGCTGACGGTAAGTAGGGCCCTATAAGCCTTCCAGCCTCTTAACTCAACATCTCCTAATTACTAGGCAGCTTTATGAGAGCAACAGTCATTATTTTACAGGCCTTTTCTCCAGAAGTCATTAGCATAATCAATTAGTCATTCTTTACTTCTTGATGCCTAAATGTTTCCTGCTATTTCTCTGATTAAAGGGTGGGTTTGCTTTAGTAGGGAAACAGAAGAGGAATTGGAAGGGGTAGCAGAGCAGTGAGATAGCGTTTCCTGCATTCCTTCTGACCACCTCTTCCTACTTGGAGAGTAGAAATAAACACTATGGTCAGGCCCAGAGTGGTAGTCGTAAATTAGTCATGTTGATTTGATGCCATTCCTCTGGCTGATTGCTTCCTTCTGGTTATTTATGAAGAAGTGGGACTGCCTAAATGCACTGTTCTCTTCACATACTTTTGTAGAAGACAGGAGAGGGGATGGAGGAGGGATTATGTAAGGCTGTCATTATGCATCATTATACTAATTGCAAAAATTCTGCTTTTAGTGTCAAAGTGCTTTGTTTCTACCAGTGCCACTGTAATATGGTGTGTGTGTGTGTGTGTGTGTGTGTGTGTGTGTGTGTGTGTGTGTGTGTGTGTGTGTGTGTGTGTGTGTGTGTGTGTGTCCTGAGTGTTAAGCACAGCCTTACCATGTTGTGTGTGTCCTGAGTGTTAAACACAGCCTTACCATGTTGTGTGTGTCCTGAGTGTTAAACACAGCCTTACTGTGTTGTGTGTGTCCTGAGTGTTAAACACAGCCTTACTGTGTTGTGTGTGTCCTGAGTGTTAAACACAGCCTTACCATGTTGTGTGTGTCCTGAGTGTTAAACACAGCCTTACCATGTTGTGTGTGTCCTGAGTGTTAAACACAGCCTTACTGTGTTGTGTGTGTCCTGAGTGTTAAACACAGCCTTACTGTGTTGTGTGTGCCCTGAGTGTTAAACACAGCCTTACCATGTTGTGTGTGTCCTGAGTGTAAAACACAGCCTTACCGTGTTGTGTGTGTCCTGAGTGTAAAACACAGCCTTACCATGTTGTGTGTGTCCTGAGTGTAAAACACAGCCTTACCATGTTGTGTGTGTCCTGAGTGTAAAACACAGCCTTACCATGTTGTCCGTGTCCTTGCCCATGGATGTCCAGGGGACACAGTGGAAGACGCTAACTTTGTGGAGGCCATGGCCAATGCTGGTGTCCTGCACCTCTACACCTGGGTGGAGTGTTTCAAGGAGATGATAGCCAATCAGAACAACCTGAGGACAGGGCCAGCTTTTGCCAGGTAGTTTGCAATGTCCAATGAGATAATTGAATCTAACACAGTGTGGAATCATCATCCAAGCTCCAACGAATTTATCTCCATCAAGGAGAAATGTTCTTTATTTCTGGCCATTTTGAGTCTGTAATTAAACCCACAAATGCTGATGATCCAGATACTCAACTAGTCTAAAGGCCAGTTTTATTGCTTCTTTAACAGTTTTCAGCTGTGCTAACATAATTGCAAAAGGGTTTTGTAATGATCAATTAGCCTTTAAAATTATAAACATGGATTAGTTAACAAAATGTGCCATTGGAACACAGGAGTGATGGTTGCTGATAATGGGCCTCTATACGCCTATGTAGATATTCCATAAAAAAAATCTGCCATTTCCAGCTACAATAGTCATTTACAACAATAACGATGTATACACTGTATTTCTGATCAATTTTATGTTATTTTTGTTTTAAAAAAAAAATGACATTTCTAAGTGACCCCAAACTTTTGAATGGTAGTGTATATTCCATTTAGCAGACGCTTTTATCCAGAGCGACTTAGTCATCCGTGCCCCAGTGGGAATCAAACCGATGATCCTTGACATTGCAAGTGCCACACTCTACCAACTGAGCCACATAGGACCATGGTTCACTATAACCAGCAGATGTACACATTATAATAGGTTATGCATTAGGCCTGGGACGATACCAGTATCGCAATATTTTTTCCATGCTGCCAAAAACGAAAACACGCAGCAGACCAAAGTCTTTGGTCCTGTATGTATGTAAAACTTGATGTATGTAAAATATTGGGTGCTATAGCTTGGAAAATAAATAAATGTCACTCTGGATAACAAAATAACGATGTTTGTTTTCTTTTTGGTAGATTGTTTATTTTTAGGATCAGCTTTTCCTACTGAAGTTGGAACCACAACCCAAAATATAGCAAGCTTGTTTTGGACATGAAGTAACACCATAATGGCCCTTCCTGTCTCCCACAGACTGGTTATACCAAGCAACCTGCAGCCACCCAAGAGCAGGATTATATCTAGCTACCTGGCGCCCCCCAAGAGCAAGGTTATATCTAGCTACCTGCAGCCACACGAGCAAGGTTATATCTAGCTACCTGCAGCCACACAAGAGCAAGGTTATTTCACGCTACCTGCAGCCACCCAAGAGCAAGGTTATTTCACGCTACCTGCAGCCACCCAAGAGCAAGGTTATATCTAGCTTCCTGCAGCCACCCAAGAGCAAGGTTTTATCTAGCTGCCTGCAGCCACCCAAGAGCAAGGTTTTATCTAGCTGCCTGCAGCCACCCAAGACCAAGGTTATATCTAGCAACCTGCAGCCACCCAAGAGCAAGGCTAAATCTAGCTACCTGGCGCTCCCCGAAAAGCAAGATAACATAATGCTCAGTGCTCTGCCAAGGGACAATCCATTTGTACCAGTAATAGCTGGTGAGTGAATATTGAATGGATACTTAGAGATGTTGGCAATAATGCCTTTATCTATTTCCCCAGAGTCAGGTGAACTCGTGGATACCATTTATGGCTCTGCGTCCAGTATGAAGGAAGTTAGAGGTAGTTTCACATGCCAATGCTAACTAGCATTAGCGCAATGACTGGAAGTTTACAGGAACAGTGAGCATGCTAGCTACTCCCATAGACTTCTAGTCACTGTGCTGTTCCCATTGATTTTTGTCAATGCGATAAGGCTGTTAGCAACTTCCAGGGGCGCAACAATGGTTTTAGAAGTGGGGGGGACATTATTGTTATTATTATTATTTTATTGGCTAGGGAAACTGACAGATCAATACTTGGCTATACAGACTCACATTGCGCTGAAAAAAAACATACATATATATATATATATATATATATATATATATATATATATATATATATATATATATATATATATATATGAGAGAGAATATATATATAGAGAATATATAGAAGATCATCAAAGGTAAGGCATTTATTATATCGCTATTTCTGACTTTTGTGGGTCTTCAATCACTATATGGGTCTTCAATCATTTCATCTTGATTGACTCTGATCCAGTGAGTGAGGCAGAAATAATAAAAGAATAGCTAGTGAGCAAAACTTTCCAACTATCCCCTTAAAACTTCTTATGGGCAGGTGGGACGGTAGGAAATTGCAGAGCTCGAAATTCAAACTACAGAATTATAAATATTTAACTTTCATAAAATCACAAGTGTAATACATCAAAATAAAGATTAACTTCTTGTTAATCCAGCCGCTGTGTCAGATTTCAAAAAGGCTTTACGGCGAAAGCACACCATGTGATTATCTGAGGACAGCACCTCGCATACAAAACCATGAAAAACATATTTCAACCAGGCAGGTGCGACACGAAAGTCAGAAAAAACTATATAATAAATGCCTTACCTTTGATGATCTTCTTCTGTTGGCACTCCAAAAGGTCCCAGTTACATCACAAATGGTCCTTTTGTTCGAAAATGTCCTTCTTTATATCCATAAAAACTCAGTTTGGCTTGCGCGCTTCAGTCAATAATCCACCCAGTTTCCCTCCATCAAAATGCATACAAAATGAATCGCAAACGTTACTAATGAACTTTTCCAAACAAGTCCAACAACGTTTATAATCAAACCTTATGTACCCTAATACGTAAATAAACAATAAAGTTTAAGACGGAGAATCGTTATTGTCTTTACCGGAGGAAAATACCAAAGAACGCGTTCTCATTCACTCACTTGGAAACACTACAGCCAAAATGGGAGCCACCTAGAAAAACAAAAATTTCTGGCTCATTTTTCCAAAAACCAGCCTGAAACTCTTTCTAAAGACTGTTGACATCTAGTGGAAGCCCTAGGAACTGCAATCTGGGAGGACTTCGCCTTATAATAAAAGTGACAGCCATTGAAAATAGTGGTAGGCTGAAATGTTTTTGTCCTCAGGGTTTCGCCTGACATATCAGTTCTGTTATACTCACAGACATTTTTTTAACAGTTTTAGAAATTTAGAGTGTTTTCTATCCAAATCTACCAATTATATGCATATCCTAGCTTCTGGGCCTGAGTAACAGGCAGTTTACTTTAGGCATGCTTTTCATCCAGACGTGAAAATACTGATCCCTACCCAAGAAAGGTTCATCTTAATGTGCAAGTGCTGTAGCCCTTTACACTCGTACTTGTATACGTGTTGAAAATGGCAGAGTTGTGCACTGATAAACGCTTAAATTGTAACTCAGTGGCTGTACAGCTATAGATGACGTCAGAGCTATGGCTCTATGCTTCACAGCTCTATATGGGTTTTGACTGACAGCCGTTCTGAACTTGAGCATCTTGCTCCACAAGAAGTTGCCCCCAACCCTCCCATTAATTTGGCAACTTTTGCATTTTGTTTTCTGAGTGAGGGAAATGCTGTAAATTAAGAGGACTCAATGTTTTTTGAAAGATGAGACATTGAGGATTATAATAAATAACTATTTGATGTCATACAAGCAACCCAAACACCTGTGAGTCCAATTGTGCACTTCACATTTCCATATCATAAAACTCATGTCATATGCAATGGCAACGTTTATGATCACTATGTTTGATGTACATTTACAAGATGTCATGGCGTCATACCCTGGGCTGTTCTGAACAGAATCAGCCCATCACCCTGGGTTGTTCTGAACAGAATCAGCTCATCCCCCTGGGTTGTTCTGAACAGAATCAGCCCATCACCCTGGGTTGTTCTGAACAGAATCAGCCCATCACCCTGGGTTGTTCTGAACAGAATCAGCTCATCCCCCTGGGTTGTTCTGAACAGAATCAGCCCATCACCCTGGGTTGTTCTGAACAGAATCAGATCATCACCGTGAGTTGTTCTGAACAGAATCAGCTCATCACCCTGAGTTGTTCTGAACAGAATCAGCTCATCCCCCTGGGTTGTTCTGAACAGAATCAGCCCATCACCCTGGGTTGTTCTGAACAGAATCAGATCATCACCCTGAGTTGTTCTGAACAGAATCAGCTCATCACCCTGGGTTGTTCTGAACAGAATCAGCTCATCCCCCTGGGTTGTTCTGAACAGAATCAGCCCATCACCCTGGGTTGTTCTGAACAGAATCAGCCCATCACCCTGGGTTGTTCTGAACAGAATCAGATCATCACCCTGAGTTGTTCTGAACAGAACAGGTCTGAACAGACCCAGATTGTTATTTGTAATTGGACTGTTTTTGGATTGCATAAACCAGTGGTTCCCAAACGTTTTATAGTCCCACACCCCTTCAAACATTCAACCTCCAGCTGCGTACCCCCGATTGCACCAGGGTCAGCGCACTCTCAAATGTTGTTTTTTGCCATCATTGTAAGACTGCCACACACACACTATACGATACATTTATTAAACATAAGAATGAGTGTGAGTTTTTGTCACAACCCGGCTCGTGGGAAGTGACAAAGAGCTCTTATAGGACCAGTGCACAAATAATAATATAATAATAATCAATAATTTTGCTCTTTATTTAACCGTCTTACATATAAAACTTTATTTGTTCATCGATTGTGAATTGTGAGTAACTCACCACAGGTTAATGAGAAGGGTGTGCTTGGAAGGATGCACATAACTCTGCAATGTTGGGTTGTATTGGAGGGAGTCTCAGTCTTAAATCATTTTCCACACACAGTCTGTGCCTGTATTTAGTTTTCATGCTAGTGAGGGCCGAGAATCCACTCTCACATAGGTACGTGGTTGCAAAGGGCATCAGTGTCTTAACAGCGCGATTTGCCAAGGCAGGATACTCTGAGCGCAGCCCAATTCAGAAATCTGGCAGTGGCTTCTGATTAAATTCAATTTTCACAGAACCGCTTGTTGCAATTTCGATGAGGCTCTCTTGCTCAGATATCGTTATGTGGACTGGAGGCAGGGCATGAAAGCCATAACGAATCCAGTTTTGGGAAAGTACCTGCGTAATTACACTCCCAACCTACTCAGGTCCTTCACTATATCACATTTAACATTGTCCGTAAGCTTGAGTTCATTTGCACACAAAAAAATCATACAATGATGGAAAGACGTGTGTTGTCCTTGCAACTTCTTATTAATCATAGCCTCAATTTTGTCCCGCTGTCAAGTGTCAGGGTGTAGTGGGTCGGACAAAGTCAGGTGCAGGACACAGAACTGAGTAAAAACGTAACTTTACTCGAAAATAAACCAAACATATATTCCACACTGGGAAACACACCAGCTCACAGAAATACTGACCACTTCACAACGAACAAACAGCACAAACCATGTGGGAACCAAAGGGTTAAATAGGGAGTAAATTATAACGTAATGGAAACCTGGTGTGTACAATCAAGACAAAACAACATAGAAAAAGAAACGTAGATCGGTGGCGGCTAGAAATCTGGTTACGTCGACCGCCGAACGCCGCCCGAACAAGGAGAGGCACCAACTTTGGCGGAAGTCGTGACACCCGCACATTGAATATAGTTGCGGAGAGTCCCTGTAATCCTAGATTCAAATCATTCAGGCAAGAAAAACATCACCCAGATAGGCCAGTTGTGTGAGAAACTAGTCATCACGCAAGTTGTCAGACAAGTGAAAATTAAGCAAAGAAAACTTTAAGCTCGTCTCTAAATTAAAAAAAACTTGTCAGTACCTTTCCCCTTGATAACCAGCGCACTTCTGTATGTTGTAAAAGCATTACATTGTCACTGTCCATATCATTGCATAGTGCAGAAAATACACGAGAGTTCAAGGGCCTTGCTTTAATTAACAAAGTTAACCATTTTCATTGTAGTGTCCAAAACATCTTTCAAGCTGTCAGGCATTCCCTTGGCAGCAAGAGCCTCTAGGTGGATAATGCAGTGTACCCAAGTGGCGTCGGGAGCAACTGCTTGCACGCCCGTTACCACTCCACTATGTCATACCTGTCATGGCTTTTGCGCCATCAGTACAGATACCAACACATCTTGACCACCAAAGTCCAGTACTTTAAAAATATCCTCTCCTGTTGTCCTGGTTTCCAGTGGTTTGCAGAACAGGATGTCTTCCTTAATTGACCACCCATAAACGTAACGGAGGTATACCAGGAGCTGTGCCAGGCCCGCCACGTCTGTTGACTCATCTAGCTGTAGCGCATAGAATTCACTGGCTTGTATGCGATGCAGTAATTGTTTCAAACATCTCCTGTCATGTCACTGATGCGTTGTGAAACAGTGTTGTTTGATGAAGTCATTCTCTGTATAGTTTTTGTTGGCCTTTCTCCCAGCATTGTCCCAGCCATATCCACGGCAGCAGGAAGAATGAAGTCCTCCACAATAGTATGGGGATTGCCTGTCCTAGCCACTCGGTAACTCACCATATAAGATGATAGTACTTTTGCACATATAACACACTGTGGCTGAGGAAGGGCACTACTCCCAATATAAGTGAACCCCAAATCAATGTAGTTCTCATCATATTTGTGCCTCTTCGATGGTCCAACGTCCCTGTCTGTTGTTCGGTGCTTTCCCGGGTAAGTGGGCAGTAGCTCTTCGGCTGCATCAGATTCACAACTGTCAGTATCCATGCTAGCTGGGCTAACAACAAATGTAGAATTACTGATGCTAGCATTGGATGTGCTCGTGGAAGCCGAACAACTTGTGTGGTCGACAGGTGCAGGTGTTGTACTGCTGGTACTTTTTTAAATGTGAATCACATTTTTATTTAGCTTACCCCCCGACGGCATTGCGTACACCAGTTTGGGAATACCTGGCATGAACAACATTAATTGTGTGATGACGGGGATGCAGGGTTGTGTTCAAAACATCTACACTTGTGCTTTCTCTAGTTCCCCAATGGCACAGCTAGGAGAGCTCAAAATAGAAGCTTATACAGTTGAAGTCGGAAGTTTACATACACTTAGGTTGGAGTCATTAAAAAGGTTAGGCGTCCCGCTAGTGGGACAACTTCTGGTGAAACTGGAGGGCGCGCAATTCAAATAAATAATCATAATAATTATGGATATTAAACATTTAGGTACATACAAGTGTCTTATATCGGTTGAAAGCTTAAATTCTTGTTAATCTAATCGCACTGTCCGATTTACAGTAGACTTTAAAGCGAAAGCATGCCATGCGATTGTTTGAGGATGGCGCCCCACATCAAAATATTTTTCCACCGGCAAAGGTTTCATAAATTTACAAATAGCTATTAAATATTCACTTACTTTTTGAAAATCTTCCTTTGATTTGTCATCCAAAAGGTGTAACATGTAGTGTCGTTTTGTTAGATAAAATCTTTCTTTATATCCCAAAAAGTCTGTTTAGTTAGCGCCATCGATTTGAGTAATCCACTCATTCAGCGTTCCAAGATAGGAATCCGAAAATCTACCCCTAAACTTTGTTTCAACAAGTCAAAATACATTTCTAATTAATCCTCAGATACCCTAAAATGTAATCAAACTATAATATTTCATATGGAAATAAGTATGTTCAATAGGAAAGCGATATTAGCAGGTGCCCGTTGTCTTCATGGTGCGCGGTCACACAAATTTCCAAGCAGATGTCCTTGTACTAAAACTCATTATTCTTACTTGTTTTGGAAGAAACAAGCCTGAAACATTGAACAAAGACTACTAACACTCAGTGGAAGCCATAGGAATTGCATACTGAGAGCTAGATTTAATTATTTCCATATACTTTCCATTGTAAGAGCATGGGCTCTCAAAAAAAACATATCTATTGTGTTATAGTCTCCTACATTATTTTAACATTTCTACAAACCTCAGAGTGTGGGTGTTTTCTTTCCAATGGTACCAATTATATGCATATCCCAGCTTCAGTGCCTGAGCAACATGCAGTTTATTTTGGGCACGTCAGTCATGCGAAAATTGAGAAAAAAGGATCCTAGCCTAAAGAAGATAAAACTTGTTTTTCAACCACTCCACAAATTTCTTGATAACAAACTATAGTTTTGCCAAGTCGGTTAGGACATCTACGTGTATGACACAAGTAATTTTTCCAACAATTGTTTACAGACAGATTATTTCACTTATACCTCACTGTATCACAATTCCAGTGGGTCAGAAGTTTACATACACTAAGTTGACTGTGCCTTTAAACAGCTTGGAAAATTCCAGAAAAGGATGTCATGTCTTTCGAAGCTTCTGATGGACGAATTGACATCATTTGAGTCAATTGGAGGTGTACCTGTGGATGTATTTCAAGGCCTTCCGTCAAACTCAGTGCCTCTGCTTGACATCAGGAGAAAATCTCAATATATCAGCCAAGTCCTAAGAAAATAAATTGTAGACCTCCACAAATCTGGTTCATCCTTGGGAGCAATTTCCAAAAACCTGAAGGTACCACGTTCATCTGTACAAGCAATAGTATGCGAGTATAAACACCATGGGACCACGCAGCCGTCATACCACTCAGGAAGGAGATGCGCTCTGTCTCCTAGAGATGAACGTACTTTGGTGCGAAAGTGCAAATTAATCCCAGAACAACAGCAAAGGACCTTGTGAAGATGCTGGAAGAAACAGGTACAAACGTTTCTATATCCACAGTAAAACGAGTACTATATCGACATAACTTGAAAGGCCGCTCAGCAAGGAAGAAGCCACTGTTCCAAAACCGCCACAAAAAAGCCAGACTATGGTTTGCAACTGCACATGGGGACAAAGATTGTACTTTTTGGAGAAATGTCCTCTGGGCTGATGAAACAAAAATAGAACTGTTTGGCCATAATGACCATCATTATGTTTGGAGGAAAAAGAGGGAGCTTGCAAGCCGAAGAACACCATCCCAAACGTGAAGCACGGGGGTGTCACGCCCTGACCTGAGAGAGCCGTTTTTCTCTGTTTAGTTAGGTCAGGGTGTGATATGGGGTGGGCATTCTATGTATTGTTTTTCTTTGTTTTGAGCCGAGTATGGTTCCTAATCAGAGGCAGCTGTCTATCGTTGTCTCTGATTAGGAATCATACTTAGGCAGCCTTTTCCCACCTGTGTTTGTGGGTAGTTGTTTTCTGTTTTGTATTCGTTACCTGACGGAACTGTTGGCTTTTCATTTTGTTTCTTTTGTTCTAGTGTTTCATTGTTTAATAAATCATCTTGAACACGTACCACGCTGCGCTTTGGTCCACTCCTTCAGACGACAGCCATAACAGGGGGTGGCAGCATCATGTTGTGGGGGTGCTTTGCTGCAGGAGAGACTGGTGCACTTAACAAAATAGATGGCATCATGAAGTAGGAAAATTATGTGGATATATTGAAGCAACATCTCAAGACATCAGTCAGGAAGTTAAAGCTTGGTCTCAAATGGGTCTTCCAAATGGACATTGACCCCAAGCATACTTCCAAAGTTGTAGCAAAATGGCTTAAGGACAACAATGTCAAGGTATTGGAGTGGCCATCACAAAGCCCTGACCTCAATCCTATTGAACATTTGTGGGCAGATCTGAAAAAGCGTGTACGAGCAAGGAGGCCTACAAACCTGACTCAGTTACACCAGCTGTGTCAGGAGAAATGGGCCAAAATTCACCCAACTTATTGTGGGAAGCTTGTGGAAGACTACCCGAAACGTTTGACCCAAATTCAACAATTTATGGGCAATGCTACCAAATACTAATTGAGAGTATGTAAACTTCTGACCCACTGGGAATGTGATGAAATAAATAACAGCTGAAATAGATAATTCTCTCTACTATTATTCTGACATTTCACATTCTTAAAATAAAGTGGTGATCCTAACTGACCTAAGACATTACATTTTTACTCTGATTAAATGTCAGGAATTGTGAAAATCTGAGTTTAAATGTATTTGGCTAAGGTGTATGTAAACTTTCGACTTCAACTGTATGTATGTATATTATTTTACTGCTCTAGGGATGTAATATACGATTACTTATTGATTTTTACCTTACTTTTTCTTTCTTTCTTTCTTTTGTCTTAGAATTTTTTTTCCCACTCTTTATGCGATCAGCAATGCAGAGAACACCGGAAGAAGAATTATAATTTTATTACCATAGTGAATTATTGTAAAGTTTGTTTGTGTCAATTAATCCCGTAAGGGATGGGTTGCCAATTGGCGATTTGACAAGGAAATACAATTTAATTAATTAATTAATTAATTACTTCATTGTAATGTTGTAGGCCGCATGTTTTGCACCAGAATCTCATGTTCTCTCCGTGCTTTATCATGTGATGAAAGAAATTAAAGCTGAAATAAATCATTCTCTCTATAATTAATCTGACATTTCACATTCTTAAAATAAAGTGGTGATCCTAACTGACCTAAATGTCAGGAATTGTAGTTGAAGACTCTTCTTTGAGTCATAAAAGTGCATTGAATTTACTTAGGAACTGTGTACACTTTGGAGACACCAGTAGTCCTCTCACTCAAACCCTTGTCATTTTTTGCCTTGTGTTGCACCTAAACCAAATTTTCCAGGAATTTTCTTTTTCTTTTATTTATTTATTTTACCCCCCTTTTTTCTCCCCAGTTGGTAGTAGTTACAGTCTTGTCTCATCGCTGCAACTCCCGTACGGACTCGGAAGAGATCCATGCTTCTTGAAACAATGCACATCCAACCCGGAGGCCAGCCGCACCAATGTGTCGGAGGAAACACCGTACACCTGGCAACCTGGTCAGCATGCACTGCTCCCAGCCCGACACAGGAGTCGCTAGTGCGCGATGAGACAAGGATATCCCTGCCGGCCAAACCCTCCCTAACCCGACGACGCTGGGCCAGTTGTGCGCCGCCCCATGGGCCTCCCAGTCGCAGCCGACTGTGACAGAGCCTGGGCTCGAACCCAGAATCTCTGGTGGCACAGCTAGCACTGCGATGTAGTGCCTTAGACCACTGTGCCACCCGGGAGGCTTCCAGGAATATTCTTATCATGTTACTGAATGTATCCAGAGTATTTTCTTATTTCGTTATCAACAAATGCGGGCGAAAAGTACAATAAATGTAAAATGCACACCAAATCAACAGTGTCTTGTTTGGATTCAGTCTTGTGTCAGGTGAACTTCTGTGTCCTAACCTTTGGTCTAATAATTTCCCCATAATCTTCAAATTGTTCCCTTTCAATTGCTACCATGGCTACCATATGCTTTTCATATATCTTCTGTAGAAACATTTCAAATTAGCTCTATCCATGTAGGCCAATTCCCCACGAGTATAAAGGGTTAATGGAGCTGAACTAAGTTTGAAATGTGCCTTTGTGGTCAATGTTGATGAATAGCTTAATTGTTAGATGGGACATAATGGTCCTGCAGAATCCTCTCCCTTTCACACAGCACAGTGAGCCAGAAAACAAGTCTCTTCATTAAACCCTGAAAATACCAAGCAGCCTTGGATACAGGCATATGTCACTAAGTTGTACAGCAATTACCCAATGGTGACATTTAGGTCTCATTGGATTCTAATGTTATCACAGAGACCAATGAGGTCTCAGTCAAATGGCTGCGGTCCTAGACAGAAGTTAAAATGCTACTCTGATCTTGTAGCCTATCTTGTGTACATCTCCGTAGATAGTACCATACATAATTCTATGGCGAGGAGTGTATTGACAACGTGAAGCTGTATTCTGCCAGCCTCGACAGATGGCTCTTCAGTCACTGTCTATATTTTTTGGTGCATGTAGTAAAGACAAATTATTTTTTCCATAGAAAACATAAACACGGCTATTACACATCCCCTATGAGTAGGATAGTTGGTAACAGTCAGTGAAAACAGCTCTTCTTCAAAGAGACCTATTTACAGACCATTAGCCTAGCTGAAGCTTTCTGCCATAGGGACTAGACAGCATCTTTAATGTATGGCTCACACACCCTCCACTACTCATCTGAGAAGGGAGAAAAACGAACGTGGTGGCAGTGTCCCGTGTGGTAACTAGAAGAGAGTCGACAGCTGTCATGTTAAATGAGTTCACGGATGCCCAGCTCCACTTGGCACTGAGACTAGTTCACACAGTAGCTCTTAGAGGGGGTACAATGAATACTCATCCTCCAGATAGGTTTAGGATCTTATATAACACAGTAGACTTGGCAGCATTAACTAGAGAGTGACATTTCTCAGTCATGTCATGTTAGCCCAGGTGCTAATGGACGTCTGGCTGGGTCAGGACTTCCTGCTCTGATGAGCATCACAGCCAGGCTAACACTACTGCTGTGCTAGCAGGCTGCAGACTGACTGATCTCTCTATTGTCTGTCTGTTTCTCTGTCTGTTACTCCGTCTCCCTCCCTCCCTTTACAGAAGGGCGACGTGAAACCCCCGGCCAAGCCCTTCTACTGCACCATCTACGTGGCCAAGACGTACCCCTCCTGGCAGCACAATACCTTCTCTCTGCTGGGAAAACACTACAAGACTAACCCCAGGAATCTGCTTGGTTGGGAATCAGGCCGGGAAGACCGAGTGAGCCTATGAACTTGACTCTATGTCCCAAATAACACTATAGAGGGAATAGGGTGCTATAGGGATCTGGTCAAAGTTAGTGCACAATGGCTGCATTTATTGCTGTACTTATTTTGCCCAATTATTGACTAAAGAGCTGATCTGATTGGTCAATATCAGAATTGGGCTGCCTGTGTAAATGCAGCTAGGGAATAGAGTGCCATTTGAGACACAGAAATAGATGGTTCTGAAATGTATCTGCATTTCAGCTTGTCCCTCCTGTTGTTTTGGGGAGGAGTGGCTACAGAATATAGAGACCCTACTGTGAGCTGTGATCCGCCCACAGGCAGAGAAAGTCGCTATGCTGCTGACGGCCTGGAATCCCCCTGATGATAGACTGACACTCCTGTGTGTGTGTGTGTATGTGTGTGTGTGTGTGTGTGTCCCTGGATGTGTGTTCTCAGAGCAACAAGGGCACTCTGCCTGATACCAAGGTCATTGCCATGGAGCTGAGCGCCCTGCCGGAGCTCTAGAAACAGATGGAGAGAGTTATACTTTTCCTTGCTGTGATCAAGGTGAGGCTGAGGACAGGAGAGTTGGCCCCTCTCCACCCCCCAGGGCCCTGGTCTGTCTCTGTGGTGGGGGCCAGGGCCTCACTATAACACGGCCCTTGGCTGACCTCTGCTAGGCTCTCTGCATTCTTTTGAAAAACATATATTGCTCTGTACAGTTGGTAAGCACATTGAGGACACTGTTTCCGTCATTAGATCACTTGTATTTCTACAGTCCATATTCACTACCGGGCCAGCACGACCCATATTCTCTACCGGGCCAGCACAACCCATATTCACTACCGGACCAGCACGACCCATATTCACTACCGGGCCAGCGCGACCCATATTCACTACCGGGCCAGTGCGACCCATATTCACTACCGGGCCAGCACCACAGTGATCAATATTGGATAACCTTTCTCAGTTGTTCAGAGCTTAGCATGGGTATTGCTAGAGGTATGACTGCATCAAAGTGATCAAATATCCAACAAACAATATATTCCAAGCCAGATGATTGCCTGTGTTGGGACTGTAAAACCCTACTGTATAGGTCCAATCTAAATAGCTGTGAAAATGAAGGCTCTTAGGCCAATGTGTGTGTGTGTGTAAAAACTATTGGTCTCTAAATCAGGAGAAATGGCGGACCATGTAAAACTGTTGGTCACTAAATCCTGCTAGAAAGACCATGTAAAAGCGTTTGGCTGGTATGCCCTCACCCGTCTGAGTGGTCGGTGGTGAATGCCCTCACCCAATATATAGTTATTGGTTTGGTTTTGCCCACTATGGTGCTGTCCGGTCAGAACATGATGTTGAGGCCCTTCACTGTACTCTTGAAAGTCACTACCACACACACGGACACAGCTGTTTCCATTTGAAGATGTTTATACAATTTTGATCATCCGAATGACTTGGAAATCTTATTGTTGTGGTTCTATAAGGAAAATATACTCACACATTTAAACAGTAAGGGTTACCACAATGACATATACATGTATGTACATTAATAATTGACAAATGGCATTACACTTACAACATGTCTATAAAGGGCTATAAACACAGCATCAATATAAACATAAACATTCACCTCTTGGAGAGAGAGATAAACAAATTACTTGGATTGACAAAGGGTCAATATTTATGACACCCTCTCTCTGCCAGGCTGAGCTCTTATCAGATCTGTCTTGGCACCACAGGGTCGTATGAGCAAGCTCCAAGAACCGTCTGGGAGGACTCTAGAAGCTCGCCCATGCCAGCACAATAAAACACCTTAATAAAAGCCACTATGGAAAACGCTGTGGTAGCGTGTGCATGCAAAATACTATGTTTACCAATACAACAATTTATTTAAAAATGTTATTTCACATTTATTTAACCAGGTAGGCCAGTTGAGAACAAGTTCTCATTTACAACTGTGACCTGGCCAAGATAAAGCAAAGCAGTGTGACAAAAACAGCAACACTGTCATAGGCGTCGTAAGGATTGGACCAAGGCGCAGCGGGTAAAGTGCTCATTTTCTTAATTTATTTGAAAGAAACACTTAAACAAAATAAACAAATGACGAAAACAGTTCCGTAAGGCAACACATGTTATACAGGAAAATAACCACCCACAAAACACAAGTGAAAACAAACCCAACTAAATATGGCCTCCAATTAGAGACAACGACAACCAGCTGCCTCTAATTGGAGATCCTACCAAAAACCCAACATAGAAATAGACAACTAGATATACACATAGAAATAGAAAATATAGAACATTAACCAAAAACACCGAAACACATGAAACAAACACCCCCCTGCCACGCCCTGACCAAACTACAATGACAAATAACCCATTTTACTGGTCAGGACGAGACAAACACATGGGATAAACAAACGTACAGTCAATAACACAATAGAAAAATCTGTATACTGTGTGCGCAAATGTTGTAAGATTAGGGAGGTAAGGCAATAAATAGGCCATAGAGGCAAAATAATTACAATTTAGCATTAACACTGGAGTGATAGATGTGCAGATGATGATGTGCAAGTAGAGATACTATGGTGCAAAAGAGCAAAAACAATTTACCCACTTCTGCAAAAGTACTTGTGCAGTACGGAATAATACTGCATAGATAAACAATAAGCAGAGCAGTATTGGCAACTCTAACATTAATGGGAATAGTAACAGCCATACAGTAGGACATATGGCTGAAACTTATCAAAGTAACAGGAAGTCATTAGTGGTAATTACCTATTATTACACAGCATGTAAAACCCCCAATAACCCCCCCAACCCCCCCCCCCACAGTTCGATACACGCACAACATTCAGACATTGATGTCACTGTCGACAATAAAAAGTCCTGAGAAATGTACGTCTTCTTCCTTCGGATGATGATAATACTCTGACCTGAATGGACGTGTGCAGTGCTTCTGGAGAACATAGTTTAACTGACAAACTCTCTGGAGGTAGCTACACCTAATACTCTGACCTGAATGGACGGGTGCAGTGCTTCTGGAGAACATAGTTTAACTGACAAACTCTCTGGAGGTAGCTACACCTAATACTCTGACCTGAATGGACGGGTGCAGTGCTTCTGGAGAACATAGTTTAACTGAGTTGTGAGTTGTGAAGGATAGGCTCTACAACCTGCTATTCATTCTCTTAACTCCGCCCCCTGGTAATCTCTGAAACATCTATCAAGCGTTTCTTTTTCTCCCAATTGACTGTTTTCAGTTTGACTTTCAGTTTGTCCTCCACCTCCAGAGTTGAATGCAGCTATTGTCTATCTGATTAAGAGCACTATTGTCCAACTATACAGCCCTATGTGTTTTATTAATCTCACCTATGTTCCACCTCATTCATTATCCAAGATAATTCCCCAATACAGATGAATACTTTATTAGTTCTGTAATATTATACCATGGCTCTATGCTTTCTCTGGAAAATAATGCATCTCCGTCGAAGGTTGGCGCCACTCCGCTAAAACATCTTGGAACACACTTTCCACGTCGTTCATTATTTACCATAGAACGCATAGCCCCTTGTTGATTATCCCTTACATAACTCCCATAGCAACCATAGTGATTCAGCCAGCCTGTGATGTTTATTTGGGGCATTTGCTTGCACACCAGGCCTGTCTAACTAACTGTATCTAGTTTCTAATACCCTCTCTAACCAGTCTTAATTATACTGAAACAACAACAGTTGCCTTGAATGTGTAATGTGGGTAACTTTTCTGCAGCGCCAATCGCATGAGGATTTCAGGCTAATGCCAACCATCTCCCCTGTTCCCCACAGTATGAATTCACAACGCTCCAAACATGTCACACTGGCCCTATCAAATATTAAACTACTGTGTTAATAGTTTCTCCCTCAATCTTTCTCCCTATCTCTCTCTCCCTCTTCTGCCTCTCCTCCCTGTCCTACCTCTCCCTCCTCCTCCTCTTCCTCCTTCTTCTTCTTCTTCTTCTTCTTCTTCACCCCAGCTTGATCAGATAGATGCTGTGTTCGCATTAGAGGCAAGATGGCAAAATAAAGGAGGACTGTTGCCTTGGGAAACCGTTCAGTGTCTTCAGATCCGAGGTAGACGGACAGACACATCCTTTTGTTTGAGCTGCCATTCTACCACAAAGACCTGCCTGTCAGTTGCTTCACTAGTTTGTATTTCTGCTTGATCAGCTCCCCACACAGACAAACAGACAGGACATTGTAGATGCTATTAGAATCATTATAGTAACAGCAACAGTTTCCAGAGAGACCTCTTTATTATTCATTATTTTATCTTGAAAACACTGATACCACTAAACGTGTGTAACGCCCTGGCCATAGAGAGGGGTTTTTGTTCTTTATTTTGGTTAGGCCAGGGTGTTACATTGGGTGGGCGTTCTATGTTCCTTTTTCTATGTTTTTGTATTTCTTTGTTTTGGGCCGTGTGTGGCTCCCAATCAGGCACAGCTGAAGCTCGTTGTTGCTGATTGGGAGTCACACATAAGGGGCATGTTTTCCCTTTGGGTTTTGTGGGTAATTGTTTCTGTTAGTGTTTGCACCTGACAGGACTGGTTGGCTGTCAGTTTTCTTGTTTTGTTTGTATAGTGTTCTTTCTGTGATTAAATATTCAATGATGAACACTAACTCCGCTGCACCTTGGTCTACTCTCTCTCACACGACAGCCCTTACAACGTGTTCAATCAGTCCATGTTAAATGTTTACTTAAACATTTTGAAAGTGATGATAAATAATAACTTGACACTTGACACAACATATTATTTATGGCAACATGTATGTCTGTCTGTGAAATGATTTGAACACTTTATGAATGATGACTATAGTTCAGACCAGGGAGCTGTGTGTGTCTCCTAGCTTGGTGTGGCAGTGTTCCTGGTCAACCCCCATCCATCCAACGGTCTCTTCACCATCACCTTCACCTTCACCATCACCTTCACCATCACCATCACCATCCGACAGGGCGACAGCAGAGACGGCATCATCCGCAGCCTATCCAAAGCCATCAGGCTAATTAAAGGTATATTTTTAAGCCCCTAAAGACCTTCCAACTTCAATGCTTTCCTATTGATAGCGTATAATTTAGCCATATTTGATCATGTTTTTTGATTTGCCTGCCTTGACCTATTGCCATTGCCTTAGTTAAATGTAAAAGTTAGTTTTACTGAGGGTGAGGGTTTACTGAGGGTTGTCCTTAAGATGTACAAATAGTTTATGTCTAGTAATCATTTAGATGAGTACTCTGCTCTTAGTTTTCATACAGTAACTTTTGATCATACAATTAGCAGAATGATGTTGTTTTAGGCTGCAGTTCAACACTGTTATGTCCTGCAGACCTGACTGAAGTGAGGCATCTACAAGGTTAGTGTTGTTTAACCCTGCAATGTAACCATGTTGCCTGAACTCCTACATGTCCCCTCTGTCCCCATGCAGACCTGTCCAAAGTGGAGCTGATGCGCTTTGAGGACCCGGTCCTGGGGCCTCGCCAAATAAAATAAAATGTATTTGTCACATACACATGGTTAGCAGGTGTTAATGCAAGTGTAGCGAAATGCTTGTGCTTCTAGTTCCGACCATGCGGTATCCCTCCCCAGGTCTAGTTCCGACCATGCAGTATCCCTCCCCAGGTCTAGTTCCGACCATGCAGTATCCCTCCCCAGGTCTAGTTCCGACCATGCAGTATCCCTCCCCAGGTCTAGTTCCGACCATGCATTATCCCTCCCCAGGTCTAGTTCCGACCATGCGGTATCCCTCCCCAGGTCTAGTTCCGACCATGCAGTATCCCTCCCCAGGTCTAGTTCCGACCATGCAGTATCCCTCCCCAGGTCTAGTTCCGACCATGCAGTATCCCTCCCCAGGTCTAGTTCCGACCATGCGGTATCCCTCCCCAGGTCTAGTTCCGACCGTGCGGTATCCCTCCCCAGGTCTAGTTCCGACCATGCAGTATCCCTCCCCAGGTCTAGTTCCGACCATGCAGTATCCCTCCCCAGGTCTAGTTCCGACCATGCAGTATCCCTCCCCAGGTCTAGTTCCGACCGTGCGGTATCCCTCCCCAGGTCTAGTTCCGACCGTGCAGTATCCCTCCCCAGGTCTAGTTCCGACCATGCGGTATCCCTCCCCAGGTGCCCAACCTGGGGAGGGAGAAGGAGGGTAAGCTGCCCATCTCTGACAACTCTTCCTTCAGCATCAGCCTGGCCAACAGGAAGGTCCTCATGACAGACGTCAGCCTCAGCATGGATATAGGAGACACCCTGGTTTACCTGTTACAATAGCACAGGTCTGGGGCCTGTTTCAATACTTCTATCACTGGTCTGACAAGGGCTCATCTAGTCTCATAGATATCAGTGATTACCTTCTAGGAAGGTAGGAAGGATGCATGTTAACAGTATTTGAACAGGGCCCTGCTCTCTGTGTAGAGGGGTGGGACTGAACAGCAGGGGCTGTAGCAGAATGACAAGACACTATTTTCCTGCTGAGCCTGAGGTCTATGTAGATAACATGCACAGCTCTGTGGCGTATAGCCAGGCACGAGTCTTGCCTTTACCTTTTCTATTGAAGTGGTTCTAAAATAGAATGTGTACCTTCGTCCTCTCATCTTATGTGAAATTAAATGTAATTATGTTGTTTCAGCGGCTCAGTGTCTGCCATTATGTGCTAAAGTACGGATGAATAAAGCTTCTCTGGAGCATACCTGTACAGCCCTCTGCCTACGGTCTCTTTCCACTAGATACAAGCCATATATTTTGTATTCATATGTTGAGGGGTTCCAGGCAAAGGTGTCTTCTGAACATCTCTTCAGCTGTACTTATATGTCCAATAACTACCGTATACAATGAATCATTTCCACAAATGTGTCAACAAAACAAAAGATATTCTGGCATAATTGTCAGAGATTGAATAAACACATTTTTATGTATTTGGGTGGTGCATTTCTTTCTTTTCATTCATGTTGCGACATACGGCCACATTAAACTCCCTCTGCAGTGGTCTTCTAGGTTACCAGTTTGGCGTGAATCACATGAAAAACATCTCTATAATGGACTGTAGCCAATCTACTGGCAGTATGAGCACCGCTAATTAAATCCCCCTTGGAAATCAGTCATGCAGTTGAAACACAGTCTGCCTCTGTTTCTATAAACACTACACAATAGATGTTCTGCTTTTTGCTCTCACTCAGCAGGAAATGTCCTCGGCTGTTCAGAGAAACCGGGTGAGATGTTTCTTATTATACCACAAGCCTCCCCCAGCCGATTCTCATACCAACACTGTACCAAAAAGCAGAAGTGATCAGGAGGATGTTTGCCAGACAGCTCACTTGTGTCCAGGACTAAGCGGTAGCACGTTGCTGTTGTCTGTGATTCGGGTAAGTGTTGCCTTTTAATTTTACAATGATTTTCTCGTTGCCACTGCTGCCCGTTTATGTATGTGTTGGGAGTATGAACTTACCGATCCGCTGGCTTGCCTTGGCCTTGGCCCCTACACTGTGGAAATGTGGCATTTGCGCTTTGAATTAGAGGCTCCATTCCAGACAGTCTTGAACAGGCCGGCTCTGTCCTTGTTTGCTGTGGCAGCGCACATGCTGTATAAGAGGGTGTTATGAGCCCCTAGAAGAGGAGGCCCAAAATGTCTTATCTTCCCAGAGCAGCCGCTGAGCTCCAGCCCTCTCTGGAGTAGTACACCCCATCTCAGTGGGAAACTCAACCAGTCTCCCCTTCCTTCCCTCCCATCTCAGTGGGAAACTTATCCAGTCTCCCCTTCCTTCCCTGGCTGGGAGCAGTCGTCAGCATGGAGGATACCACAGCCATAGTCACCACAGACCAGTAAGTGTTAGGCCCTTATCAGTAGAGATCATCATTGTTGGGTGTAATGAATCATTCCAACATGTTCTTAAGCCTGATGTTCTTAAGCCGCATTGCAACACAGCTAAGCCTACATTCATTTCTACATTTTATAGTTCCTTTCTTGTTTATCTCAGTTGTGCACCAGTCACCAAAGCTGCAAAGCAGCAGGCCCCAGGTGATGAGGAGGACGAGGAAGCCGGGGGCTGGGACATAGGAACAGAAAGCTGGAACACACAGAGTGCCGCTTCTGCTGCGATGAAACTCCCTGTGCTCACGCAGCCTGGCCTGGGGGTAACCACGACAACAGTGACCACCATCACTCAGACGGGAGGGGACTGGAGCAGCAGTCTGTTCAACGTGTGTGGAGACAGGACCACATGTGAGGCAGACACAGCATTGGGCTTATTACACTGCATTGTACACACTCAAGTGTAAAAGTCACATTTGCCGGTTTGAGTAACTGAAATAGTCAGATGGTGGATGGCTATACTGCTATCTTACATGCTTACGCTCTAACTATGTTAATTAAGGACATTCAATGTTACCCAATGTTAAAGAGAGGATACTTCGTAAAGATGACGATTCTCTTGCATAATACCATATCAATCTACAATTCTCTGTGGGGTTGCTAAACATGTATTCAAATTGGAAACGTTTTCCGTAACCAACTGCTACTATCTTGTGGAAAATGACATTGCACTAAACCTAGTAGAGTTTTCCTAAGCCCTGTATCGCTCTCGTTTTTCCCAGGTCTCTTGGGGGCCTTTGTGCCCTGTTGCTTGGACCTTAGTCTGGCCCACCAGTACGGGGAGTGTCTGTGTCTGCCCCTGCTCCCTGGCTCCACATTCGCCATGCGGGTGGGCATCAGGGAGAGATACAAGATACAGGTGAGGATTGTTACACAATAATGACGGGGGTTAATGGGTGTTATTAGAATCCATTAACGACCTGCTGGTGTCATGGGGACCAAAGCAGTGTTCTCTCACAGAGCAATTCGGTATCACAATGTATTTCAAGAGATGTAGGTTGCACATCATGTACAACAAATTATTGTACAACAAATTATGTGTCACTCACTCCCTCACATTTACTTTCCTCCTGTCTATGCAGCCGTGGCTGTACACCATATTTTATTTTATATTGCATGCGGTGGGAAATTTGTTTCTGATTTGTAATGTAAAGACTCATTCTGATTTGTTATGTAACGACTCATTCTGATTTGTTATGTAACGACTCATTCTGATTTGTTATGTAATGACTCATTCTGATTTGTTATGTAAAGACTCATTCTGATTTGTTATGTAAAGACTCATTCTGATTTGTTATGTAAAGACTCATTCTGATTTGTTATGTAAAGACTCATTCTGATTTGTAATGTAACGACTCATTCTGATTTGTAATGTAAAGACTCATTCTGATTTGTTATGTAATGACTCATTCTGATTTGTTATGTAACGACTCATTCTGATTTGTTATGTAACGACTCATTCTGATTTGTTATGTAACGACTCATTCTGATTTGTAATGTAACGACTCATTCTGATTTGTTATGTAAAGACTCATTCTGATTTGTTATGTAAAGACTCATTCTGATTTGTTATGTAAAGCCTCATTCTGATTTGTAATGTAACGACTCATTCTGATTTGTTATGTAAAGACTCATTCTGATTTGTTATGTAAAGACTCATTCTGATTTGTTATGTAACGACTCATTCTGATTTGTTATGTAAAGACTCATTCTGATTTGTTATGTAAAGACTCATTCTGATTTGTTATGTAAAGACTCATTCTGATTTGTTATGTAATGACTCATTCTGATTTGTTATGTAACGACTCATTCTGATTTGTTATGTAAAGACTCATTCTGATTTGTTATGTAAAGACTCATTCTGATTTGTTATGTAAAGACTCATTCTGATTTGTTATGTAACGACTCATTCTGATTTGTTATGTAAAGACTCATTCTGATTTGTTATGTAAAGACTCATTCTGATTTGTTATGTAAAGACTCATTCTGATTTGTTATGTAAAGACTCATTCTGATTTGTTATGTAAAGACTCATTCTGATTTGTTATGTAACGACTCATTCTGATTTGTTATGTAAAGACTCATTCTGATTTGTTATGTAACGACTCATTCTGATTTGTTATGTAAAGACTCATTCTGATTTGTTATGTAAAGACTCATTCTGATTTGTTATGTAACGACTCATTCTGATTTGTTATGTAAAGACTCATTCTGATTTGTTATGTAAAGATGCATTCTGATTTGTTATGTAAAGACTCATTCTGATTTGTTATGTAAAGATGCATTCAGATTTTTTATGTAAAGACTAAATTAGTTCAGCAGCCAGACTTCAGATAGAAATAAAGACCCCTGCCTGAGACCAGATGTGAACTTTCCCCTGTTGTGTGTGTGTGTGTGTGTGTGTGTGTCTGTGTGTGTGTGTGTGTGTGTGTGTGTGTGTGTGTGTGTGTGTGTGTGTGTGTGTGTGTGTGTGTGTGTGTGTGTGTGTGCGCGCACGCGCAGGGCAGCGTCTGTGAGGACTGGACTACAGTGAATTGCTGCTACCCCCTGGCCATCTGTCAGATGATCCGAGAGATGAAGAGGAGGATGAAGAGCCAAACCTACAAGGTATCCACTGCACTAGAGTGCTCTTGACAACATGGCTGTCTGTGTACTAGATTCATTCATCCAGGTCAGGACCACATCTTATTCATATTGCAATATTCATGATCTAACCTTGGTACCTATAGCAAACTTCGCTTGTGTATAGAACCTTCTGAGGCAACCTTCTGAGGCATTCATTTCATTGGTGCATCACTGATGTCTGCATATTACTATGTCACAGATGGATGGATGATTACTATGTCACAGATGGATGATTACTATGTCACAGATGGATGGATGATTACTATGTCCCAGATGGATAGATGATTACTATTACAGATGAATATGTCACATCCGTCCAGATGGTGATTATTACAGGTCTCTATGGGTGTCCTCATACTACAGGTGCCCGTTTGGTGTCTTATGAGAGCCCTCGTGGTCATTCTAGGGTTTCTGAGGACATCCCTGTTAAAGACGAGTTGGCATATGTAAAATAAAGTTGGTTAAGTTAAGAATTAAGTTAAGAATGTATTTGGGGATGGGAACTTGGAGTAGGCTTAGTATTTGAGCCTATGTAGGATGTGGAACATCAGTGATACTTTACCAGACAATGTTCCATAAATGTTTGTAAAGTAAAATAAAATTCCTAACCAATTGTATGAAACCGTCCATGTAGGCTAAGCCATTAAATAATAAAACCTATTTGCATATTTGTATTATTATTGTATTATTCTATCACGGTAAGCTAATTGTGCACGTCCCTCTCTGAACCGCAAATGCCAACCAACACCAAGCCGGGGTGTATCCAAAGGCTGAATATGCAATTTGTTAACTGCTGTTTATTGCTTAATTCAGCATTATACATCAAATACGGAACACTTTTTTTTAAAAGTCTATACTAGAAGCACATTGATCCAGGTGAGTGAGTTCATAAGTGGTAGTGTGTGTTTCCAACAATCCTTCACTTTTAATCTCCCTGTTGTAGAACAGCAGTCCTTGCTTGACCCCTTGACCCCTGACCTTTGTATGCTGTATGATCCCAGATGAAATATGCATGAATGTCAACCTGTGAAGAGGGTGGCTAGCTAGGAGCATGGTGATAGTAGCTTGATGATAGTAGCATGGTAGCTAATACAGTATTATGATTTCATCAGACTTTATCTTCTAATAACAATCAGCATCATGCTCTCATTATGGAAAAAGGTTTCTCAGTCTAATGGCAATCTGGTTCTAACCAGATGGACAGCCTTAGTGACCTTGCCATCAGCCCAGCTCCATTTACATGTGTCTACCAGTAGATGGCAGTGTTGCCTGAACTGCAGTACTGCTGCTCTGCTGCCTCCTGGGCTTCTGTAGGGACCTGAAAGCTGCTTGCGTGTGCCTCCCGCCTGGCGCACCAGGTGTGCAGGTGATGCTGTTGGTCTGTGGTGAGACCCCCTGGGGGGCGGGACTGCTGGAGCCAAACCACTGCAGAGCCCAGGAGATGATGAGAGGGAGGGAGGAGAAGAGAGTGGGAGGAGAGGAAAGGGGGAAAAAACAACAACAGTGGTGATACTGTAGATGCATACCCTGTGTATTCTTCTCATACATTCACAGTGTGGTAGGCTTGTTAAATAATGTGTTTTATATTTTACACACACTGTCTCATCGTTTCCCTTCCATGCAGTGAAGCCATTATGAAGGCTTCTGTTGGCACAACCGTTCCTGCTTCTAGGTATTCAGATTCAGTTTAAAGGATGCTTTAATAAGAGGAGTTGGCCCCTGGATTTATTGACATTTCTTACACTCCTCTTGTCTGCCATACCATCCCTCCTACAGAGCATGCCTCAGTCACTCAGCCTCTCACAAGCGTATGACGTGGGAAGAAAAGGAGGTGTGGTGCAGGGGGACCTAGGAAGTTGTCCCCTTGGTGATAACTCTGTCCAGGACAACAGCCACCTGGGGCTTACATAACAGAGTTCGCGTCCCAGGCAGATTCACACACACACATACGCCGCACACACACGCACACACACACACACACGGGAAGGACTGTTCAGATGTTAAGAGCCTGGTAGCCAGCAAGTTCTCTATACTGTATAGATGGCCAGAGGAGAGGAGAGGGATTTAAATTAATCAAATATTTTGGGGTGGGGTGGGGTAGGGGGGTGTGTATAGTCAAGTGATGCATGCATAGTCAGTCACAGCCGCCCCAAGGCAGTTAGGGGGTGATGGTCATTATTTTGTCTATTTACCGCTGGCATGCTTTTGGAGGGCTAGTCTGCTCTGTGTTCCTCTGCCATGGTCCACTGCATCAGTCTTGGCTAGGGGCATGTCTTTGCTGCTTCCCTGTGGAATCCATTTCCTCTTGTTCCTCTCCCCTCCCCCAGCCTTATGAAGGGATCGGAGAGCAGGCATGGCTACAGTAGTTGGTTAGAAGGACCTCATCTGTCTATCCCTTCTCTGCATCATCTTGTCTCACACCTCCAAGCTGAAGTGTGTATTTTATTTAGCTCTACATACAGGATTCATAAGGTCCTGGTCCCGTTGATGTTGCTGCTCTTTCGTCCGACATGGCATAGTGTCTCTTGTTGTTGGGTGTTAAGAGGCTTTCACTGTGGCAAGATGTGGTGAATGGCATTGATGCTGTGTGTGTGTGTGTGTGTGTGTGTGTGTGTGTGTGTGTGGCACTGATGCAGAGCAGCAGAGGATAGATCTTAGCACATCTATCATAGCTCCTCTCTTTGTGAATATTTGCTCCTCATCTCCCTGGCTTGGGTATGTTCTGGCTTTGGATGTGGTCCAAGGAGGTTTGTTACCTTGAGATGAGAACCCCCCCGCCCCCAATCTCTCACTTAATCATAAGGATCAAATCAAATTTGATTTGAACAGCCTCCACACCACTCCACACACGACCCCTCACACTCAGCATACTGCTCTGTTTGGGACAGTTTGATGTCATAGCACAAGTATAAAGAACCTAAAGTCGGCACAGCACAAGACATGCACGTGATGGTGCACACACAGACACACACAAACCCACAGACACAGAACAACAGATGCACCAGTTTTCTGTAGAACATCAAAACAAACCGCTCTATGGAGCTCATTAAAACACGATCAGACGCCTCGAATAATGCATATTTATCCAACTGTGCCCCGCACGCACACACACGCACGCACGCACGCACGCACGCACGCACGCACGCACGCACGCACGCCGCACGCACGCACACACACCACACACACACACACACACACACACACACACACACACACACACACAGGTCCCCTCACTGTGATACTGTAACTGTCCTACAAACATTTTATAACAGATGGACTAACACACCTCGGCTCCATTGAGATCCTTTCAACAAAGAAATGAAAGTAGAATCTTCCCTGTTGAGGGAGTGGGAATAACTCAATCTGGGAGTTATCTCAGTGGCCACAGCACTGAACAGCCATTTCATTCTGTACATGGCTGCATACATTTGTTGTCACTCTAATCCCAGCATTTCTCACCAAACTCATTACCCATACCAAGTCATTATTTTCTCATCATTAATAAGACGGCTAGTATCTCAGGCGGGTATTTTCATCCTTCTCTTCGTCTGGAGGGGAATAGAGATTGAGGGAAGTGGGAAGGTGGGTCAGACCACCTTTCATCCAACGTTCTCTGTACACAGAACGGGAGGGTTCATCAAGCTACTGTTACATCAGCAGCTGATTTAGGCCCTGTTAAAAAAAAGAGGTGAGGGAAATTTCAATCAATGAAGACTTGAAGTAAAGTAATGTACTGGGCTTCAGCAGGAGTAGGGGGGGTCACCCTATTAATAACTCCTCTCAGACGTAGGAGATGCAAGGCTGGTTTTCATACTCTGTGCATTTGATACCTAATGAAGTCAAGGACTTAGCTTATCCCTGAGCTCCATGTATGGTCCCATGACTGGGGATTCTCTTGGCAGGCTGGGGGTCCGCTTGAAGCTTCCACTGTGGAGGAGACCACTTCTCATATTTCCTGCAATGGAATGCCAACCACAGCCACTAGGTCAATCAGTGGAATAGAAAACAGGTATCTGCAAACAACCTTTGACATTCTGTTCCAGAAACAGAACTATAATTTTCAGATTAATTCCAGTAAATCGGACTGATGATACAGGCAGGTCTGGATAGAAAATGAAAAGAATTTTAATTTGGGAATTTTATTTTCTGTTTGTCCAGAGATGAGAGATGATAGTAGGAGCCTCATCGTTCCACAAGAGTAACCTTATTTGAAGAAGCACGGCTCTTGTCAACTGATCATCATTCCCCCGTCAGAGAGTTGTACTTTCCTAGAACTCTAAAAGTATGAAGAGAAAAAAATATACGAGCGCTGTCTCTCTTCAAATAGACTACAAGATCGTAGAAGCAGGTCCAATCTAGGCATGTGAGCGGCTTAAACATATTGTGTGGATGACGTGTCACTCAAGTCAACAGAGTACAAGGGAGGGTGATGAAGCATGTCTGACTGTTTGAGTTTGCAATAGCTCATTGCTTCACTCAGCCCACACACACACCCCTTTCTGTCTGCTGCCGCATACACACACATAGACACAGGCAGAGCCGAAATGGAAACTTCTAGAAAAGGAGACTGGAGAGAGAGACGGGGAAGAGTGAGAGTGGCATCAGGGATTCAATTATACCATATGTGTGCTGGCGCCCACTCTGGCGTACGTCAGCAGACATCAGCCTGTCAGAGGCGAGAGCAGAGCAGTACAGAGCAGGACCTCTCACACAGCACTCGATGACAAATCCACACAAAGTTGAGTGTGTGTGTGTGTTTCTGCATGCAAGTCAGTGCAAGTGGGTGCAGAACCTTGACGGAGACTAAGGTAATGTTGGTTTCGTCTATACAGTACTTCAGGAAGACCAAACTTCAGATGTATGCCTCGTCTATACTTCGGGTAGACGTAGGGTGTTTTCACATACAGTCCTCTTTTAAAATAACCAATCTTACTCCTCTTTAATGTGTACTCTGTGACATAGCCACGGAAAGTAGGGATGCTGAGGGTGCTGCAGCACC
The DNA here is from genome assembly GCF_965601325.2 of Salmo salar. Taxonomy (NCBI): domain Eukaryota; kingdom Metazoa; phylum Chordata; class Actinopteri; order Salmoniformes; family Salmonidae; genus Salmo; species Salmo salar. The sequence continues at coordinate 83,107,896 of NC_138294.1, read as the reverse complement.
CCCTGAAAAATCATAATAATAATAGAATTTTATAAAGGTCCTGTATTAGCTGATAAAAAAAAGCTCAACATTCACTCAATGCACTCTGGGTTTTTACAAAGTGCAGGACAAGCCATTCCATCAGATTGTGTAATCAGACAGCTAAACTCAGCCAAAAAAGAAACGTCCTCTCACTGTCAACTGCGTTTATTTTCAGCAAACTTAACATGTGTAAATGTTTGTATGAACATAACAAGATTCAACAACTGAGACATTTCTGGACATTTCTGGGGGGAATGGCCCTAGCCCTCACCCTCCGATCCAACAGGTCCCAAAAGTGCTCAATGGAATTGAGATCCGGGCTCTTCGCTGGCCATGGCAGAACACTGACATTCCTGTCTTGCAGGAAATCACGCACAGAATGAGCAGTATGGCTGGTGGCATTGTTATGCTGGAGGGTCATGTCAGGATGAGCCTGCAGGAAGGGTACCACATGAGGGAGGAGGATGTCTTCCCTGTAACGAACAGCTTTGTGATTGCCTGCAATGACAACAAGCTCAGTCCGATGATGCTGTGACACACCGCCCCAGACCATGACGGACCCTCCACCTCCAAATCGATCCCTCTCCAGAGTACAGGCCTCGGTGTAACGTTCATTCCTTCGACGATAAACGTGAATCCGACAATCACCCCTGTTGAGACAAAACCGCGACTCGTCAGTGAAGAGCACTTTTTGCCATTCCTGTCTGGTCCAGCGACGGTGGGTTTGTGCCCATAGGCGATGTTGTTGCCGGTGGTGTCTGGTGAGGACCTGCCTTACAACAGGCCTACAAGCCCTCAGTCCAGTCTTTCTCAGCCTATTGTGGATAGTCTGAACACTGATGGAGGGATTGTGTGTTCCTGGTGTAACTCGGGCAGTTGTTGTTGCCATTCTGTACCTGTCCCGCAGGTGTGATGTTCGGATGTACCGATCCTGTACAGGTGTTGTTACATATGGTCTGCCACTGCGAGGATGATCAGCTGTCCGTCCTGTCTCCACTGTCTTAGGCGTCTCACAGTATGGACATTTATTTCCCTGGCCACATCTGCAGTCCTCATGCCTCCTTGCAGCATTCCTAAGGCACGTTCACACAGATGAGGAGGGACCCTGGGCATCTTTCTTTTGGTGTTTTCAGAGTCAGTGGAAAGGCCTCCTTAGTGTCCTAAGTTTTCATAACTGTGACCTTAATTGCCTACCGTTTGTAAGCTGTTAGTGTCTTAACGACCGTTCCACAGGTGCATGTTCATTAATTGTTTATGGATCATTGAACTAGCATGGGAAACAGTGTTTAAACCCTTAACAATGAAGATCTGTGAAGTTATTTGGATTTTTACGAATTATCTTTGAAAGACAGGGTCCTGAAATATACCTTCTTACATTTTGGAAGCTAATAGGTTGTAAAAAGCACTTCTCTTTTCCTGCTAGCACCGACTTTGTTGATAATGCTTTGTTGAGGGCAAATGTACTTGATCCGATTGTGATTGTCTGGTCTTCCTAGCTATCTTAAGATGAATGCACTAATTGTAAGTCGCTCTGGATAAGAGCATCTGCTAAATGACTCAAATGTAAAAAAAAATATTGTAATAATTGTAATAAGAAGATGCTGTTAACATGTATTATTGGTAACAGAAGAAATAGCAGAAGAATAACTGATCAGGAAGACCCAGCTTCAGATGTGGGCCTCGTCTAAACATCAGGTAGACCCAGCTTCAGATGTGGGCTTTGTCTATAATTCAGGTAGAGCTAGCTTCAGATGTAGGCCTGGTCTATAACTCAGGTAGACCCAGCTTCAGATGTGGGCTTCATCTATAATTCAGGTAGAGCTAGCTTCAGATGTAGGCCTGGTCTATAACTCAGGTAGACCCAGCTTCAGATGTGGGCTTCGTCTATAATTCAGGTAGAGCTAGCTTCAGATGTAGGCCTGGTCTATAACTCAGGTAGAGCTTGCTTCAGATGTAGGCCTCGGCTATAATTCAGGTAGAGCTAGCTTCAGATGTAGGCCTGGGCTATAATTCAGGTAGAGCTAGCTTCAGATGTAGGCCTCGGCTATAATTCAGGTAGAGCTAGCTTCAGATAAAGGCCTAAGCTATAATTCAGGTAGAGCTAGCTTCAGATGTAGACCTGGTCTATAACTCAGGTAGATCCAGCTTCAGATGTGGGCTTTGTCTATAATTCAGGTAGAGCTAGCTTCAGATGTAGGCCTGGTCTATAACTCAGGTAGACCCAGCTTCAGATGTGGGCTTCGTCTATAATTCAGGTAGAGCTAGCTTCAGATGTAGGCCTGGTCTATAACTCAGGTAGAGCTTGCTTCAGATGTAGGCCTCGGCTATAATTCAGGTAGAGCTAGCTTCAGATGTAGGCCTCGGCTATAATTCAGGTAGAGCTAGCTTCAGATGTAGGCCTCGGCTATAATTCAGGTAGAGCTAGCTTCAGATAAAGGCCTAAGCTATAATTCAGGTAGAGCTAGCTTCAGATGTAGGCCTCGGCTATAATTCAGGTAGAGCTAGTTTCAGATGTAGGCCTCAGCTATAAATCAGGTAGAGCTAGCTTCAGATGTATGCCTCGGCTATAATTCAGGTAGAGCTAGCTTCAGATAAAGGCCTAAGCTATAATTCAGGTAGAGCTAGCTTCAGATGTAGGCCTCGGCTATAATTCAGGTAGAGCTAGCTTTGGGCATGCATGAAGGATAATAAGAGAACAGCCAAAGTCTGCATCATTCATCGTTTCAGCAACCCAGAGGGAGAGGAATAATTGGGGCGGGGTTGTATTGGTGTGTAGAGGACTTTAATATCTTATGGAAATTGTATTTTTAAAAGTAGGGGGAAAAAATAAGTTAATTGTGGAGAATAATGGCCTGGGTGGACTGACCCACAAATGACCCACAATTACATAAAATCAGTAATCCACATTTTATTTGTCACATACACGTTTAGCAGATATTATTGCGAGTGTAGCGAAATGCTTGTGTTTCGCTACACCCGCAATAACATCTGCTAAGCATGTGTATGTGACAAATAACATTTTATTTGATTTGCCTCCCTTGATTTGTAAAAAGGCCTCGCTCAAATGACACACAATTACATCTAACACCACAAGCAGATCACATGATTTCAAAAAAGTTAGTAACTAATGATCACCATTATCTCTGAAGTTGCCCTGAAAAAGAAAAGAGATAAAGAAACCCCGAGGTTGTTTAACAACCTGTTCAGAACATATCTTCAGACACTGTGGAGCAGTGTTTGTTTGAGTTGGGTGCAGTGGTTATTGCTGTATGCCAAACAGAGAGACGGATGAAAGCGATAGATGACCACCTTATTGTGTTTAGCGCAGTGATAGATACTCACATGTTTATCCCCACAGGTATTCTGAACACAACACCACCTGGCAGCTATTTATAGATAAAAAGAGCAGAATTTCCCCCTCTCTTCAGACTGCTGCCTACAGTAAAGCAAGGTGATCTTACTGAGTAGTCGACAAAGCTGTGGTAACTTTGAAACTCCAAACAGTGTGTCCTTTTCACCCTTAGCTGTTCCACCAACAATGCTTTTTCACAAACATGTCTTTGTCTCTGCATGACAGTGCTTTAGTCCATTTCCAATGTTTTCATATACAAAGAACGTTAATAGTCTATCTATGATAGCCCTATGCACATTTGTTGGACACTATGTAATTTGCTTGGTTACTATAATAGGAAAAAGGATCACCAGGTGTCATTTAAAAAAAGGACAAATCACTGTCAGTGAAGCCTTAATCTGCTTTGCTATTGGAAAAGGTCAGCTATCAGTAATAGGCCTCTATCTTTTCAATGCCTGCTTCACCCATGCATGGAAATCAGGTTGACAGGCATCTGTAATTGAAGCTGCTTATGTGGTGAAAAAGAGAGGGTTCACTGCTCCACCAAGTGGAATGAGTTTTACTGGCGATAAGAGTGTGACCATTGCGTAACTTGCACAAGCGTGCAGCGTGAGTCACGGCCATGTGTGGATTGGACTGATTAAGTTTGGGGGCGGGGGAGCCTAGTGGTTAGAGCGTTGGGCCAGTAACCGAAAGGTTGCTGGATCGAATCCCTGAGCTGACAAGATAAAAATCTGTTGTTCTGCCCCTGAACAAGGCAGTTAACCCACTGTTCCCCGATAGGCTGTCATTGTAAATAAGAATTTGTTCTTAACTGACAAGTTAAATAAAATATAAAAAAGTGGAGGGGAGAGACTTGGACCACTCAGAAGTCTCCCCTCCCTCCCACCACAGCATTAACTACACTGTCCTGTCTCTTAATTCCACAAACACGGAGTCACATGCTATATGTGTAATCATTGAATTAACTGTTATGCCAGTGTTTCCATGTTTGCAGCCTGTGATGACACGTTGAGGCTCTTCACGGCCCTGCACCGCTCGTCTATGAGCATCCTGTGTATGTGCAGTGAAGGGCTTTGCTCCAAAGCCAAAGGGATGGATGACTTTGTCTATGCCTATAAGGTGAGACGTTTCATTACGATGAAGTGGAAAAACAACCTTTAGTCATGTTGACCTTACTACCAGACTCTACCAGTTGCAGGTCTTGTAGAATTTCTCCTTTTTCATTGACTTGTTCAATGTAATGCCTCTATGTACATGCATATTTCTTGAGGTAGTTAAGGCCCTGTAACTATGAGGGCATGGATTCTAGAGACCTTACACACTCCACTGTGCCTGTTGTGGGACATTTACATTGATGTTAAAATGTCATCCATCCGACTGTGAACAACGAATAGCAACACTTTCAGCCTCTCTCCAGTGGCGTGCCATGCTTTTTCATAGGGCGCTGGTCTGAATGCTGCAGATCAGGAGCCAGAGCAGAGAGGGGAAAACCTGGATAGGGATGGGACTGCTGAATTATTCAGAGTTTGAGGCATGAGTTCTAGGCAGGTCATAAATGGCTTATCCATATCCTGGCCTGCATCGCTACTGGTTCTCAGAGCCGGTGCCTGCAGGACGTCTTAATAACACTGATAAAACCCTATGAGCTCACAGCGTGACTGTCTCTGTTTCCTGTAATAAGACTTGTTCATTGTGACAGTGGTCTGGGTCGATGTGGGCCTGGAGAGAAACATCTGTGAGGTCAGCAACAGTGGACCTGACACACACACACTCAGAATTACTCTGCTTGTTCTCTCCCACTAAGTGTCATATGAAGGTTCAATTTCAGCCACAGGACGCCATCACTCAAAAGACAGGTCCAGCTCCTTAGGAATTCCTGAGAATCTCAATGCTTCTATGATCGAGCGTCCATCCCCTGTACTGCTAAAACAAACAGGCATAGCTAGTCAGTAATTTACAGTAGTGTACTGCTAAAACAAACAGGCATAGCTAGTCAGTAATTTACATCCCTGTACTGCTAAAACAAACAGGCATAGCTAGTCAGTAATTTACAGTAGTGTACTGCTAAAACAAACAGGCATAGCTAGTCAGTAATTTATAGTACTGTACTGCTAAAACAAACAGGCATAGCTAGTCAGTAATTTACAGTAGTGTACTGCTAAAACAAACAGGTATAGCTAGTCAGTAATTTACAGTAGTGTACTGCTAAAACAAACAGGCATAGCTAGTCAGTAATTTATAGTACTGTACTGCTAAAACAAACAGGCATAGCTAGTCAGTAATTTACAGTACTGTACTGCTAAAACAAACAGGCATAGCTAGTCAGTCATTTATAGTACTGTACTGCTAAAACAAACAGGCATAGCTAGTCAGTAATTTATAGTACTGTACTGCTAAAACAAACAGGCATAGCTAGTCAGTAATTTATAGTACTGTACTGCTAAAACAAACATGCATAGCTAGTCAGTAATTTACAGTACTGTACTGCTAAAACAAACAGGCATAGCTAGTCAGTAATTTATAGTACTGTACTGCTAAAACAAACAGGCATAGCTAGTCAATAATTTATAGTACTGTACTGCTAAAACAAACAGGCATAGCTAGTCAGTAATTTACAGTAGTGTACTGCTAAAACAAACAGGCATAGCTAGTCAGTAATTTACAATAGTGTACTGCTAAAACAAACAGGCATGGCTATTCAGTAGTTTACAGTACAGTACTGCTAAAAAAAACAGGCATAGCTAGTCAGTAATTTACAATAGTGTACTGCTAAAACCAACAGGCATGGCTAGTCAGTAATTTACAGTAGTGTACTGCTAAAAAAAGGCATAGCTAGTCAGTAATTTACAGTAGTGTACTGCTAAAACCAACAGGCATGGCTAGTCAGTACTTTACATCACTGTACTGCTAAAACAAACAGGCATAGCTAGTCAGTAATTTATAGTACTGTACTGCTAAAACAAACAGGCATAGCTAGTCAATAATTTATAGTACTGTACTGCTAAAACAAACAGGCATAGCTAGTCAGTAATTTACAGTAGTGTACTGCTAAAACAAACAGGCATAGCTAGTCAGTAATTTACAATACTGTACTGCTAAAACAAACAGGCATGGCTATTCAGTAGTTTACAGTACTGTACTGCTAAAAAAAACAGGCATAGCTAGTCAGTAATTTACAGTAGTGTACTGCTAAAACCAACAGGCATGGCTAGTCAGTAATTTACAGTAGTGTACTGCTAAAAAAAGGTATAGCTAGTCAGTAATTTACAGTAGTGTACTGCTAAAACCAACAGGCATGGCTAGTCAGTACTTTACATCACTGTACTGCTAAAACAAACAGGCATAGCAAGTCAGTAATTTACAGTACTGTACTGCTAAAACAAACAGGCATGGCTAGTCAGTAATTTACAGTACTGCATGAGAAGTAGGTGAGACGACTCAGTGTGGGTCCCGAAGGTAGTTGCGCAGTATCTTCCAAATCGCTGACCCAACTCAACTGCCACAGCCCAGATTCTGCCCTCAACTTCCTGAAACTTGGAATAGTTTCTTTCAGAAGTTCAGTTCCTATTTTAGTTTGAACTCTTGGCTCCAGCCAGGTGTAGAGCAAAGTGATATGAAAGACAGGAGTCTCAAAGAGTCTGAAAGATACTTCTCCTGCTCGACTTCCCTCTGGGTACCTGGCTGGTGTGGGTTCAGCTCCTCACTCGGGTTTTAGGTAGATGTCCTGTGTTCTTTCCCTTTATCTTACAGCATGCAGGAAGCCTGAAGGCTGTTGTGGTTAGGTGCAGGAAGGCTCAAGAATGGACACAACTTTGCCAAGACATACAGGCTGGGATAATGCGTCCCAGTAATGTGTTAGAGAACCACTGAGAGGGAAAGGCCATCAGCGTCTTAACGCTCTGTTAGTCTTCACCAGTCAAGCGTCATGTGCTCAGAGTGAGGTTCACCACCACCAGAAGAAGTGTGTGATTCAGTCAGACACAGGTTGCATCCCAAAGGGCTCTGGTCAAAAGCAGTGCACTATGTAGGGAATAGGGTGCCATTTGGGAGTCATCCACCGTCTTATCTGATATTGGCAGCTGCCATTCAATCGATAATCCATTCAAACACCTAGACAGACCTTTTTTTTAAAGAGATTATTCCCCAGGAGCTTTAGCACCAAGGAAATAAACTTCTGAGTTTGCTTCCCACAGACTAAAGCTTGTCACCTAAAAAAACGATGCTTTGTACTTATTATACGACAGAATCTAATGGAATGTGTCAAACTATAGTTAACCTCCCTCAGCTCTGCTCTTTCAAGCTGCAACTTCTCAGTTGGCCTGTTACGGAGTTATCTGTGGGTCCTCTTGATGCAAAAATACTAATCTCTCAGAAAAAAATTTTTTATTTATTTTTTTCATTTTTTCGCTAAAATAATACATGTAAACAGAAAATGTTAAATTGGTCTAAGAAACAGCGAGCGATGTGCCTTGGCTCTGCATTCTAAATGAAGCACTGTTGGGGTTGCACTAAAAGAGCTCCTTGATGAATAATGGAAATTAGTGATAGTTTAAAGCACTTCTATTATACTGAATACACTATACTGAGTGGTAACAGTGCCTATCATTAGGGCAATTAAAATGAGAATGAAGAAGGAAAACATATTCCTAACTCACTGCTCGTAATATGATAGTAAAAATCTATATTGCTAAAGTTATCCTCTTCAGTCCTAGCAGGCTACATTTTGATGGCATTCAAGCCAAAGTGTAAGATATTGAGGCAGTGAAAGTGCCAATAGGGTATCACATGGAATCACATTCAACATTCATAATTCCTTGTTTCTCCACCTGGTCTGTAAATCAATTGACTGACAGTACATAGGTCCAGGAATGATTATATTGTCAGTTGGATAACCTTATTGTTTTACTTTTTCTACACCTCACTTGACATGCTCTTGTCCAAGTACATACTGCATTTTGTCACAATAGGCATCTGCCTCTACCTGTATGTTGCCCTCTTACCAGCAGCAGCCTCTTGTCCAAACAGCAGCCTGGGTGTCTTGTCTGCCTATGGCATCAGGCCTGGCACTGTGCTCTGTGAGTCATCAGACTGTGCTCTGTGAGGCATCAGACTTGGCACTGTGCTCTGTGAGGCATCAGGCCTGGCACTGTGCTCTGTGAGGCATCAGACTGTGCTCTGTGAGGCATCAGGCCTGGCACTGTGCTCTGTGAGGCATCAGGCCTGGCACTGTGCTCTGTGAGGCATCAGGCCTGGCACTGTGCTCTGTGAGGCATCAGGCCTCGCACTGTGCTCTGTGAGGCATCAGACTGTGCTCTGTGAGGCATCAGGCCTGGCACTGTGCTCTGTGAGGCATCAGACTGTGCTCTGTGAGGCATCAGACTTGGCACTGTGCTCTGTGAGGCATCAGGCCTGGCACTGTGCTCTGTGAGGCATCAGGCCTGGCACTGTGCTCTGTGAGTCATCAGGCCTCGCACTGTGCTCTGTGAGGCATCAGGCCTGGCACTGTGCTCTGTGAGTCATCAGGCCTCGCACTGTGCTCTGTGAGGCATCAGGCCTGGCACTGTGCTCTGTGAGTCATCAGGCCTCGCACTGTGCTCTGTGAGTCATCAGGCCTGGCACTGTTCTCTGTGAGTCATCAGGCCTCGCACTGTGCTCTGTGAGGCATCAGGCCTGGTACTGTGCTCTGTGAGTCATCAGGCCTCGCAGTGTGCTCTGTGAGGCATCAGACTGTGCTCTGTGAGGCATCAGGCCTGGCACTGTGCTCTGTGAGGCATCAGACTGTGCTCTGTGAGGCATCAGGCCTGGCACTGTGCTCTGTGAGGCATCAGACTGTGCTCTGTGAGGCATCAGACTGTGCTCTGTGAGGCATCAGACTGTGCTCTGTGAGGCATCAGACTGTGCTCTGTGAGGCATCAGACTGTGCTCTGTGAGGCATCAGGCCTGGCACTGTGCTCTGTGAGGCATCAGACTTGGCACTGTGCTCTGTGAGGCATCAGGCCTGGCACTGTGCTCTGTGAGGCATCAGGCCTGGCACTGTGCTCTTATATTAATATGAGAAGGACTAACCACATTTTGTCATTTGATAGATGCTGTAATTAAGATAATTATATTTATTCAATACTTTACTATTTGTTGAAAACCAGCCTAATAGATCACCTACCCTGTAAAAATGGTATGTTTGTGCTTTGTCCCAGCTCAACACATCTGAAACTCCTGAATCATCTCTTTGTCTGTTTGCCAAATAAAATCCATTGTGCTGCAATAAATGCCATTCAAATGTTGGACCCCAGGAAGAGTAGCTGCTGCTTTTGCAACAGCTAATGGGGATCCTAATAAAATACCAATACCAAAATACCAAATCCCAGTCCAAAATAATGATGTATTTAATCAGTTTGCCAGTCATTTAAGACAGACATGAATATTGCATGCTCATCTGTAGCGTCCCTTCTTGTCAGAGGAGGCTGGAGTGTGATGACAAAGTCAAAAAGTACAACTTCACTTCCATGTGCAGGACGGTAATAGACCCGTAATATCTGCCTGGAACAAATCACCTGCAATGCATTATGGATGAGATTCTAAAAGGGAACTATATTGGCTGCCATTCAGAAATGGTCTTTTCTTGGGCTGGACTCACGAAAGCCTATTGAAGTCATCTTACAAAGAGGAGCTGTTCCTCAGTCACTCTGGTAGGGCTCTCTCAGTAAGTTTGCCCCTGTTTTTAGTGAATTAAATCTTCTGACACATTTTCAGCTATGTCCTATTAGGATTATATATGATTTAACACATGGGAGAATTTGAAATTGGACTCAATCCTATTTCCAGATTGTATACCATTAGAGGCCATTGAAATGAGAAATAATGTTGTGTAAAACCTTGTAAAGGCCTTCAAAAATAGTTCAGAAAAACATTTTAGATAGCCATTACTACATTTTTTGTGTGTGTTTTAAGCCATATACAATTTATTATTTAGCCCAGACATGGAATATATTCAAGTCTTTATTATATCTGCAAGCGCATGCTGAAGACAAGCAGAGGTATACTTTGCGGGATGTTCACCTGAAAACTGTTATTTATTATGGCCTTATTAGACGAACATATATGAAATGCATCAGTTGAGTGCTAAAAGGAATATTATAAACCGGGTGGTTCCAGCACTGAATACTGATTGGCTGACAGCTGTGGAATATCAGACCGTATACCACCAGTATGACAAAACATTTATTTGTACTGCTCTAATTACGTTGCTAACCAGTTTACAATAGCAATAAGGCACATCAGTGGGTGTGGTATAGGGCCTATATACCACGGCTAAGGACTGTATCCAGGCACTCCGCTTTGCGTCGTGCTTAAGAAAATCCCTTAGCTGTGGTATATTTGCCATATACCACACCCCCTTGTGTCTTATTGCTTTAATAATATACATCATAGCCTACATGTAGATTACAGTGTCAATCATTTCAACCAAACCAGTAGGATTCCTGACACTTTAAGTTATTCCTTTACTGAGAAGCACCCAAAACAATTTCTCGGATGAACGAGCCCACAGTTGTAGCGCAAACAGATTACACAGACTTGGACTGGGTAAAAGGAAACAAAAGGGATTAATCTAAGCATAATACAATAACAGTCCTCCGTGGAGATAATTGCAAGATTGATTTAGACATGCATGGGGGTTAATGGCAGCCATTGATTAGATTAGAGGGCCTATCTAAAATGGCTCTCCACAGGCATTAAGCCCCAACCCTAAAAGTTACTAATGCCATTTGAGATTTCTAAACCGAGATATTAACACACTCCATGGGAGCATGATAGTCTGAATATTTATGGCTATGTTTACACAGGCAGCACAATTCTGATATTTTTTTTGACCAATCAGATCAGCTCTTTTGCCAATAATTTCTTAAAATGGCGGACTGAACACAGCGGTGCAGATCGCCTCAAGATAAAAACATAATATTCAATGTCAGTAAATTGGACTAAATATTAGCACTTCATATACTTGTAGGTAATAACCTTCAATCTGGATAACAACAGAAAACAAATCATAAGGCAAGAGAAAAGTATCAACAAATATTACAAAAACAAGCAACACTCAGACATGGCGGAGAGTAAACGAGGAGAATCAATCTCCCCCCAAAAAACGCGACTCCTCGACGGATACAGACGATTTATGCTTTTCACCACCGGGACTGGTAAGGGTGGAAAGCGATCTGTTAAAGTTGATAAATGACAAACTGGGCATACTTCAGTAAGGACAGGGTTGGGGAGTAATGGATTACATGTAATCCGTTACATGTAAGGGATTACAAAAAAACGGCAGCTGTAATCCATTACGTTACCAGCAAAAATATTGTAATCAGATTACAGATACTTTTGAAAAACTAGATGATTACTTCAAGGATTACTTTTAAATTCAGAAAGGATGTTTGTGAGAAAAAAATCTTTGACACTTCTCTGTTTGCTCATTGACATTCAAATCAGCATTGAAAAAAGGCGCAAGTTTAAGTTTGTTCCACCTGAGTGAGTCTGACCACAAGTCAGAGACCACTATGATGACACACCAAATGTGTTTGATGGATCACGGGAAAATATCAGGAATAGGCTTTTGTAGGCCACAGTCCAAGCTATGTCTTCCAATAGTGCGACTGCTGACAGCATCCAAAGATGATCCAACTTGAATAAACGCTTGGAGGTAAGGATGATAATAGTGGTGTAGTCTACAGCAATATGGATATCACTTATTATTGATATTTACATAGCGCATTGATGTGAATCACGCTACTGCTGCTCTCATTTAGCTATTCGTGCCTTACGGATTGTGATTGTTGTGGATGGCTGTTCATAAATCTAAATGTGTATTTGAACCAAATAATGGTTGAATTCAAGAAGTTTAAGCTGCCTATCAATCATTGTTTTTCAAACCAGTGGGCAGCCAGTGAAAAATGGGCTCTCGCAACAGCTGCATAGTGCTGATCCAAATCTATAGAAAAAAAGTGGGGCTTTTATTGCTCAATCTAATTCATGCTGATAACATTTTTTATCCATTGGCCTAATGGACACTTGCTCAAACTTACACACTTTTGATAGAGTTAAAGGGACAATCTGTAGTTGCTACATCCATTTTTGGACTTATGAATTATATATATATATCCATTGATTATTGAAGAATATAACTCGTGATCTTAGTTAAACTGTCACACTCCATGAGAACCCAAAATATAAGCTTGTCTTTCTCCAATGTTTGTAAACATTGTAAATGTAAACAAACACTGTATAGCCTCATAACATGGTTAAAACAATACTTGTTATATCATGGATGGTTAGTCCTTGCATCCATAGCTCTGTCTATTAATCTGAGAGGGGTTACATTTCTCCAGGTCAAATCCCTCAGCTTTTTACCAAAACAGAGGCGGGGCAACCGTTTTGTTATTGTTTCATCAATGGATTTGCCCTTTCAACAGCTGCATATTATCAAGATATCAAAGTGTCACCAACAAAAAAGTAAACAATAGGCCTATAGCAAATGCAGCATATGGCATTCATTTTTCACAAGTAAATCGAACTTTTCAGTAGTGCTGAAAGCATGCCATACCATGGGCACAGCATTTATTTTGCAGCTGGAATCATTGAGCCCAATCAGTCCTCCATGACAACAAAATCATAAACAACAGAGTAGGGCTGGCTAACAAGTCCTTCGTTTTGGGGTCATACTTAGATAAAACAATTTGGCTAATCTATACTTTCATATTTCCAAGTCCTATTCTTGAAGATCAAGACCTAGGGCCTCCTTAGATAAAACAATTTGGCTAATCTATACTTCCATATTTCCAAGTCCTATTCTTGAAGATCAAGGGGTATAACATTTATTGATATGACTGGAATTCTGATAGACTTTGGTTTTTAATGTAAAGATATAATTTAATAATATTATTATATGTAGTAGAAAGCGGTGGGTTAGAAGAAGCCTACAAAACCAACCCATAAAGTAAAATGTAACATCCATATATGGCCAGATTTGTTAACATTAACATTGATTTATCCTGCAATAAATGTCGTTCAATTGGTAACATACATTTTTGTCTTCTTCTAATGTCTCTTAAGGGGATTACGTTACTGAGTTTGGGTAATCCAAAAGTTACGTTGCTAATTACAATTTTGGACAGGTAACTAGTAAATGTAATGGATCACATTTAGAGAGAGGGAGAGAGAGAGAGACACAGTTGAAGTTGGAAGTTTACATACACTTAGGTTGGAGTCATTAAAACTCGTTTTTCAACAACTCCATGAATTTCTTGTTAACAAACTATAGTTTTGGCAAGTTGGTTAGGACATCTACTTTGTGCATGATACAAGTAATTTTTCCAACAATTGTTTACAGACAGATTATTTCACTTATAAGTCACTGTATCACAATTCCAGTGGGTCAGAAGTTTACATACACTAAGTTGACTGTGCCTTTAAACAATTTGGAAAATTCCAGAAAATTATGTCATGGATTTAGGAGCTTCTGATAGGCTAATTGAAATAATTTGAGTCAATTGGAGGTGTACCTGTGGATGTATTTCAAAGCCTATCTTCAAACTCAGTGCCTCTTTGCTTGACATCATGGGAAAATCAAAAGAAATCAGCCAAGACCTCAGAAAAAAATTGTAGACCTCCACAAGTCTGGTTCATCCTTGGGAGCAATTTCCAAACGCCTGAAGGTACCACGGTCATCTGTACAAACAATAGTACGCAAGTATAAGCACCAATGGACCACACAGTCGTCATACCGCTCAGGAAGGAGACGCGTTCTGTCTCCTAGAGATGAACGTACTTTGGTGCAAAAAGTGCAAATCAATCCCAGAACAACAGCAAAGGACCTTGTGAAGATGCTGGAGAAAACAGGTGCAAAAGTATCTATATCCACAGTAAAACGAGTCCTATATCGACTTAATCTGAAAGGCCGCTCAGCAAGGAAGAAGCCACTGCTCCAAAACCGCCACAAAAAAGACAGACTACGGTTTGCAACTGCACGTGGGGACAAAGATCGTACTTTTTGGAGAAATGTCCTCTGGTCTGATGAAACAAAAATAGAATTGTTTGGCCATGATGACCATCGTTATGTTTGTAGGAAAAAGGGGGTCGCTTGCAAGCCGAAGAACACCATCCCAACAGTGAAGCATGGGGGTGGCAGCATCATGTTGTGGGGGTGCTTTGCTGCAGGAAGGACTGGTGCACTTCACAAAATAGATGGCATCATGAAGTAGGAAAATTATGTGGATATATTGAAGCAACATCTCAAGACATCAGTTAGGAAGTTAAAGCTTGGTCTCAAATGGGTCTTCCAAATGGACATTGACCCCAAGCATACTTCCAAATTTGTGGCAAAATGGCTTTAAGGACAACAAAGTCAAGGTTTTCGAATGGCCATCACAAAGGCCTGACCTCAATTCTATAGAAAATTTGTGGGCAGAACTGAAAAAGCGTGTGCGTGCTAGGAGGCTTACAAACCTGACTCAGTTTCACCAGCTCTGTCAGGAGGAATGGGCCAAAATTCACCCAACTTACTGTGGGAAGCTTGTGGAAGGCTTCCTGAAACGTTTGACCCAAGTTAAACAATTTAAAGGCAATGCTACCAAATACTATTTGAGTGTATGTAAACTTCTGACCCACTGGGAATGTGGGAATGTGAAAGAAATAAAAGCTGAAATAAATCATTCTCTCTACTAGTAATCTGACATTTCACATTATTGAAATAGAGTGGTGATCCTAACTGACCTAAGGCAGGGATTCTTTCCTTGGATTAAATATCAGGAATTGTGAAAAACTGAGTTTAAATGTATTTAGCTAAGGTGTATGTAAACTTCCGACTTCAACTGTATACAGAATGCTACCCTCCACAGCATAACCTTCACTGCAGATTCAAACCTCCAAACCTACAACCTAATTTTGGACAAAATTACCTGGAAGGATTACTACTACCAAGGATTCCTTTATCCAAGCTATACAGAGGGTGCTCTGGCAAACAAACAGCAGGGACCTGGAGACACCATCCAACCCGGAACTGAGACAGACCAGATACAACTTCAATTAGCACTGAGGTGTGAAATGAGAGGTGTCGAAGCCTTCAAGCCCAACAAATGGCATGAGTCTCTCAAAGCCTACCCCACCCAAATCCAGGGGCCTTTGAAGCCCCCTCCCGCTGTTCAGAGACCATCCACTGGCATTTTCTACAAGAAATCTCCAAGTCGTTATACTCACTTCTCAGTATTTGGTATTCAAGAATGGTCCACCACCCAAAGAACATCCAACCAAGTTGACACAACTGTGGGAAGTATTGTAGTCAACATGGGCCAGAATCCCTTTGAAACGTTTTGGCACCTTGAGGAGTCCATGCCCCGAAGAAATGAGACTGTTCTGAGGGCAAAAGTTGGGGTGTGCAACTCAATATTAGGAAGTTGTTACTAATGTTTTATACATTCAGTGTATATTTATATTCTGGACCCTGACATTGCTCATTCTGATATTTCTTAATTTCTTTCTTTAATCTTTTTTGGATTGGTAAATATTGTTTTGTATTACTAGGTATTATTACTGCACTGTTGGAACTAGAAACACAAGCATTTCACTGCACCTGCATAAACATCTGCAAATCGGTGTACGCAACCAATAAACTTTGGCTGAAATACGGGACTGTTCCAGGATGCAGCCACAAAAAAATTAAAATGTTTTAAACCATGACTCAGAGGTTGAGGGTGTTTGTTTAATTTGGATAAGCTTTTATTTTATAATAATATGTACCTCTGTAGCAGTCCCGCAGTCCCGTGGCCCGTGTGGCTCAGTTGGTAGAGCATGGTGTTTGCAACGCCAGGGTTGTGGGTTCGATTCCCACGGGGGACCAGTACGCAAAAAAAATTAAATTGTATGAAATGTATGTATTCACTACTGTAAGTCGCTCTGGATAAGAGCGTCTGCTAAATGACTAAAATGTAAATGTAGCAGTAGAAATTGCATTTTAAACAAATAGGAGAATGGTTAAATTAGCATTATTTAGAGGACCCCCTCCCCAGTTATACTGTGTTGCATTTAGGGGGATTCATGTCTCATTCAGGGGGCCTGAGAACCCCCTGGGCCCCCCGTAATTCACACTCTGCTCCATGCCCACAATTCTTGCTTTTAGCAACACTCCACTACTCCTGCAAACATGATTATTTGATGATATGGTCTCAGTTTCCCCATTATCCTTTAGTGAATACGATCTGACACTGAATAATTCAGCTGTGGTAGCTAAAGACAGACAGCAGGTAGAGGTAGGCTGATCTCAAGCAGTCCATGGAACACTCCCCGTATCATTTCAGCTCCTTATTCAGGTAGGTACAGTATATAGGATCCTTAGGGTCTCAGGCAGATTCTCAAAGTCACATCTTCCAGCAGGAGAACCATGGAGGAGCTCCAGAGGAAACTAGACAAGCGGTATGACAGCGATCAGCTGTATGACAGCAAACCCAGAAAGGTGAGGTTCAAGCTGGCCTCGTCGGTCAGCGGCAGGGTGCTGAAGCATGTGTACGAGGATGGCCAGGAGCTGGACAGCCCAGAGGAGAAATACCCCCACAGCTTCCACAGCCACAAGATGCCCAGACACCTGGAGATGGAGCAGCTCTGTGGCTTCCAGGACATGCAGGACCAGAGTCTGTACCCCCCTACCGGACTGATGGCCCAGAGGATCAACGTCTACAGGGGGGGGGCTAACTACAGACCCTCTGCCCACAGCGATACACCGGAGGGAGTCCCCAATGTGAGTAGTTGTGGCTTGGTTGAAAAACCATGCTATGAAACTGTTGATTTGTAGCACAATACACAACCTTCACCACACCCCTATTTGCTTTCATTGCCTTTGTAATGCATGGTTAATTGTCTTAGATCAGTAATGTATTCTATCCTGGTGTGTGTCTGCTTGCCGATTAGAATCTAAGGGGCCGATTCAGACTTAGGAAATGCACTCACTTCTCCTATTCACTTCTCAGTATTTGAGATTCAGACTTACAGGCTGACTACACCGCTCGAGTCGCATGCGCAAGCGTTGCAAAATAAATGTAGAAATCTATATTATTCAATTATTGCACCCACACTGCTCGCGCGCACCAACGAGCATCTGCGTTGCTAAGGGCTAAAATAGAAGTCAGTTCTATTTCTGATGCAGATCGCGCTGCAAGCCCTGCCTCTCCCATCTCCTCATTGGTTTATAGAAGCAGGTACCCATGTGCCATCTCCTCATTGGTTATACCCACGTGGGTGACTTAAGACGAATGAGGTCAGTGGCGGTAATGCACCTAATTTATGAAAGTTGCCAATCGCAATATAAAGTCAAGATAAGAAAAAGCCTGGAAGGAAGAGAGATGACTAGAAACGATTCAGTCGACCATTTTTATGTGTGGATTAATTGGCGGTGTAGAGGACCTTGTGCATTTCAGGTAAATAGGACAAATTAGCTAGCTAGTGCAAGCTAGCTAGCTAAATTTGCCATAAATGTTTAATGCTTTTCAGCCTGTCCCCAAATTAATATAATTGGTTCAGAGTTTGTTTTGATATTTTAACCTACGTGTCGTGATCGCGTTTGGTGTGGGGGGACAAAATACATTTATGCACGATGGGTTCCGTGTTAGCTTATCGTTACGTAATGCACTCTGCAGGTGTGGCTATCTTGCGAGCTCTGAATAAAATGAAACCCCACCTCTTTAAGGAATACCTGGGATAGGATAAAGTAATCCTTCTAACCCCCCCTTAAAAGATTTAGATGCACTATTGTAAAGTGGTTGTTCCACTGGATATTATAAGGTGAATGCACCAATTTGTAAGTCGCTCTGGATAAGAGCGTCTGCTAAATGACTTAAATGTAAATGTAAATCTCTGAAAACCCTCCCACTTGCTGGCCATTCAATAGGGTTTCAGTACACTTATTTATCTTAATCCAACCATTTAAATACGGAGTACCTTTCAGTTAGAAATTTGGCGACAGACTAGAATATATCGAGAGAACGGTTTCAGAATATTAGGGATCAATAAAATAAAATACATCTAAATATATGCATATTCATCTCCATTTCAGCAACAATTTGTAGATAAATTATTAGATTATTTAGGTTTAGGAACGTGTTTATGAATCATAAAAACAGGTTTGGAGAGCCTTTACACACAAAAGAAAGAAAACGGTGGTTTGATTCATTCAGAAAATTGCCACATTCAGTTCTTTAACCCATGGTAATGTTAGAAGATGAGTGTACATAGAATTATAATAGGGAGAATAGTGTACACTAGTAGGTTATACCCTCGTCTATTGCCTGCACTAACCATGGAACTGTGGATGACACAACCAAGTATTGAGCCATGTGTCGGGTTCAAACTGTTATGGCTTGGTCTGCGCTCCGGTCCATAATGATTGAATTACCCTGCATTACTTTTTTTTATATTATCAACTGTTACTAATGATCCTCAGCAACAACCACACGGCCGTGTCAACGTTTACAGAGGAAGCAAATTAAGGTTAACAAAACAATGGCTATAGCAACTGAAGGGAACAATCAGTACATTACATTTTAGTCATTTAGCAGACGCTCTTATCCAGAGCGACTTACAGTAGTGAATGAATACATTTCATACATTTTTTTTTCTGTGCTGGCCCCCCGTGGGAATCGAACCCACAACCCTGGCGTTGCAAACACCATGCTCTACCAACTGAGCTACAGGGAAGGCTATTGGCAAATTACATTGGCAAATTAATATGTGGTTATTAGGCCTAGTGATGGCTAATATTTAACATGATAGAAGTAAGAAACAGAGAAAGTCGGGGTAGCCTATAATTAAGACATTCAAGAGTGTCCATCCCTGTAAATGAAAAGGCTGTACAATTTTAATTATGCATAATTGCAAAGCATTTCATTATATCATATGAGCTGTTGGGCTATAGCTTATCAAACTGTTAAAATGAAGGACAAAACAATGTTTTTGTTTTATGCTGTTATTTACCAACCTTAATGTGTGTACAATATTGTGGCAATACAGCAATAAAGTATCAGCTGATCAGATAACAGTCACATCTTCAGTGTTTCATTCTCTGGAGCCAGTCAGGATAAATGTCTTTACTTTAGTCTGTCCTGTGAAGTTCAGACTGAACAAAATACGAAAAGCATAAGATGTTTACTTTTATTACTATGTCATATTTCTCCAAACTACTTTTAATGAAAAGACTAAAAGACTAAGGCAAGTATCACACAGTCCAATAAAAAGTTTATGATTGTAGACTTACAAAGGCCCTCGGAGTGTTGTCAAGTTGTCCGCTGAATAGCAAATGAATACACTTAAAAAGCGACAGTAAAAAGTAAACACGCAATTAGTATTTTATCACACAGGTATTAACCACTAAAACAGACATTTTTATTCAAGTCCGTCTATCAAATCAAAACGATTGAAATGTTATTAGTCGCATGCTTCATAAACAACAGGTGTGGACTGACAGTGAAATGCTTACTTATAATGTAGAGAGAAATAATAGAAAAGTAAAACACATAATAATAAAAGTAGTAATAGATATACAATGAGTAACAATAACTAGGCTTTATACAAGTAGTACCAGTATTGGAGTGGCCATCACAAAGCCCTGACCTCAATCCCATAGAAAATTTGTGGGCAGAACTAAAAAAGCGTGTGCGAGCAAGGAGGCCTACAAACCTGATTCAGTTACACCAGCTCTGACAGGAGGGATGGGCCAAAATTCACCCAATTTATTGTGGGAAGCTTGTAGAAGGCTACCGGAAATGTTTGACCCAAGTTAAACAATGTAAAGGCAATGCTACCAAATACTAATTGAGTGTATGTAAATTTCTCACCCACTGGGAATGTGGGAAATAAAAGCTGAAATAAATAATTCTCTCTACTATTAATCTGACTTGTTACATTCTTAAAATAAAGTGGTGATCCTAACTGACCAAAGACAGGGAATTTTTATTCGGATTAAATGTCAGGAATTGTAAAAATCTGAGTTTCAATGTGTTTGGCTAAGGTGTATGTAAACATCCGACTTCAACTGTATGTACTTTTCAAGACTTTTGGAACGTATAGACTACCTCAAGCTGGTCCCACCCTTGACTCAGAGCACAGTGAATCAGACTGATCCGAACTCACTGGTTCTGGTGCATGGGATACAGTGGCAAGAAAAAGCATGTGAACCCTTTGGAAATACCTGGATTTCTGCATAAATTGGTCATAAAATTTGATCTGATCTTCATCTAGGTCACAACAATAGACAAACACAGTCTGCATAAACTAATAACACACAAACAATTATGCGTTTTCATGTCTTTATTGAACACACCGTGTTAAAATTCACAGTGCAGGGTGGGAAAAGTATGTGAACCCTTAATTACTGGTTGACCCTCCTTTGGCAGAAATAACCTCAACCAAACGTTTTCTGTAGTTGCGGATCAAACCTGCACAATGGTCAGGGGAATTTTGGACCATTCCTCTTTACAAAACTGCTGTCGAGGTCATACCACAGCATCTCAATCGGGTTGAGGTCAGGACTGGTCCACTCCAGAAGGCGTATTTTCTTCTTTTGATGCCATTCTGTTGTTAATTTACTTCTGTGTTTTGGGTTGTTCTCCTGTTGCATCACCTAACTTCTGCTGAGGTTCAATTGGCAGACAGATAGCCTAACATTCTCCTGCAAAATGTCTTGATAAACTTAGGAATTCATTTTTCCGTCGATGATAGCAAGCTGTCCAGGCCTTGAGGCAGCCCCAAACCATGATGCTCCCTCCACCATACTTTACAGTTAGGATGAGGTTTTAATGTTGGTGTGCTGGGCCTTTTTTTCTCCACACATAGTGTTCCTTCAAAACAACTGAACGGTAGTCCACAGAATATATTTGGAACATCCAGGTGCACTTTTGCAAACTTCAGATGTGCAGCAATGTTTTTTTGGACAGCAGTGGCTTCTTCCGTGTTGTCTTCCCATGAACACCATTCTTGTTAAGTGTTTTACGTATCGTAGAATCGTCAACAGAGATGTTAGCATGTTCCAGAGATTTCTGCAAGTCTTTAGCTGACACTCTTAACCTCATTGAGCATTCAGCACTGTGCTCTTGCAGTCATCTTTGCAGGATGGCCACTCCTAGGGATAGTAGCAACAGTGCTGAACTTTCTCCATTTATAGACAATTTGTCTTACCGTGGACTTCAAGGCTTTTAGAGATAATTTTGTAACAACAATTCTTAATCTTAGGTCTTCTGAGATGTCTTTTGTTCAAGGTATGATATAGTTCGCATCAGGCAATGCTTCTTGTGAATAGCAAACTCAAATTTTTTGTGAATGTTTTTTATAGGGCAAGACAGCTCTAAACAACATCTCCAATCTCGTCCCATTGATTGGACTCCAGGTTAGCTGACTCCTGACTCCGACTAGCTTTTGGAGAAGTCATTAGCCTAGGGGTTCACATACTTTTTCCAACCTACACTGTGAATGTTTAAATGATGTATTCAATATAGACAAGAAAACAACAATCATTTGTCTGTTATTAGTTTAAGCACACTATGTTTGTCTATTGTTGTGACTTAGATGAATTACAGATCAAATTGTATGACCAATTTATGCAGAAATCCAGGTAATTCCAAAGGGTTCACATACTTTTTCTTGCCACTGTACCTCCTGGGGGACTCGGACAGTCAATGGTCCTAAACTCATTTCGAGAGGTAAATTGAAGAGATACATTTTCATAAGCTCAGCATAACTACGATTTATTGCTTTCTCGAATGGCAACCAAAGCTTAACATACCTTGTCTATTGAGCTTCAACGAAGTGTAGGGCGTCAGTTCTTCCGGTGGTCGACCGACCAACTGCTCCAATTGCTCGTTGGCTTCCACCGAGGTTAACCCTAAGACGACAAAGATAAAAATATCAGTGTTATGGAAACTCAAACTAGCTTCATGTTATTTTGTTATCAAATGCAAATAGTTAGTCTGAAATGTTTTCTATTTACTTTAACAGATGATGACCCCAGCTAGAATGAAAGAGCAGCGAGGTTTCCTAGGTCTCGCCTTCCTTTCGTCCTTTCGTCCTTCTTCCAAACCAAGTAATTCGCCTGGATGTAGTAGCACTTGGTCCCCTTTTTGATTCTGCTCAGGTAGCTCTCCTTCTGTTTCTCATGTGCTTTGTACATGTTTAGTCTCACCTTGATTGATAACAGGAATAAATGCAATTATATTTCATATTACAAATACATTACTTACATATTTCTTGCAGGGCCAGAAAATAAATTAACAGCGGACAATCATTTTTACCTGGTCAAAAACCTCCACATCCTTTTCAATCCGTGTCCGAAGGTGGTCATCGAAGGCGTTCTGATCTGGTTTGACAACTTCCACCACATCAGGTGTGGTTTCAGTGATCTGAAAGTACGTTTTACAAAAATAGCAATAGACAAACAACAACACTAAGTCTCATGACAAATTTGAAAGACTACAGTAAATACAATAACTGTATATACAATTGCATTGTTTACTTCAGTCAACAGCTGCGGCTTGTGTCCGAACTCGTTGGCGGGCTGGATGCTGTTGTTCTGTGCAAAGAGAATTAGCTTCAGGTTGTTCTCCCACCCTTCCTGGTACCAATCAAGGGACTTGCCCATGGCAGTCTTGAGGGTCTGGTTGGTCCATTCACCAAACCTGGAGGAAAGGGTAGGAAAGGGATATCTATTGACAATGTAAGATATTGAAATATGTCAGATTATGTACCATGGAAAATCAAAAAACTAATTGTAAATAATAAATAAAACAAACCATTGTTGACAGAATATTACCTATAACATGTGTACCTTGTTCCAGCGTTCATGACCTCGGTCACTCAAGGTGACCTCAGGAGAACCATGGGTGTTGAAGATGTCTATCATTGCCTTGGAGGTGGCCTCGTCAGTCTCGTACTTGATAGGTATCATACAAAACAACAAAACAAATATCTATTTTTGGTTCCATGCACCCTTTTTAATGGATTACAGAAGGGAATTTAGAGTTAAGCACATACTCTTCCTTTACTGACCTTAATGGGTATTGCCTTCACCCACTTGGTAAAGCGATCGGTCACCGTCAGACACTAGCTGTTGCCATTCCTGGATTTCGTGAAGGGTCCGATGAGGTCCACCCATAACATTTGAAGTGTTAGAGAGAAGATTACTTTATTCTTACCCGTATCTGTGTCATACAGAATGCAGTTTTTCATATTTGAAAGCATACTGACACACACACACATGCTATAATATTGAACTCTGCTGTGGTCAAGTAAAGCAACCATTACAAAACAACATATCAGGGCAAAATTTGAATTGGGACACTTACCAATCATATGCCATGGTGAAACAACTTTGATGGGCTTCAACTCCGGCGCCACAGTCTTCACCCTCTCAAACTTCTGGCAGGCTAGACAGGGTACTGACCTTAAGCAAAAAGTGTAAAATTGAAACATTGTGTACTCTCTGATATGACATTCATTGAAATCATAATAAATTCATATATAATAGAATGTGATTGATAAACAAAAGGTTATTTCATTTGCCCAGCTGTCCACCTCCTTGACAATTCCCCGTCAGAAGAATTTGGCAAACATGCGCTTCACGGGCCTCCTGGGTGGCGCAGTGGTCTAAGGCACTGCATCGCTGTGCTAGCTGTGCCACCAGAGATTCTGGGTTCGAGCCCAGGCTCTGTCACAACCGGGAGGCCCAATGGGGTGGCGCACAATTGGCCCAGCGTCGTCCGAGTTTGGTCGGCAGGGATATCCTTGTCTCATCGCGCACTAGCGACTCCTGTGGCGGGCCGGGCGCAGTGCACGCTGACCAGGTCGCTAGGTGTACGGTGTTTCCTCCGACACATTGGTGCGGCTGGCTTCCGGGTTGGATGTGCATTGTGTCAAGAAGCAGTGCGGCTTGGTTGGGTTGTGTTTCGGAGGACGCATGGCTCTCGACCTTCGCCTCTCCCGAGTCCGTACGGGAGTTGCAGCAATGAGACAAGACAGTAACTACTACCAATTGGATACCACGAAATTGGGGAGAAAAAGGGGGTACAGTTTTTTATTATTTTTTATAAAAGAATCATGCGCTTCACTCCGAAATGGCCAGCATGCATCTCAGTCAGCACGGCCTTCCCCCGTAGGTACATATGATTGCCTAACAAGTTGGAAGAGAAGAGTTGTTGAAATACTCAAGTCTAAGTACATTTCCACTGCTGTCTTTCTCTCTCTGTATCTCTCTCTTTGTCTTACACTCTTTTCCCACCTCTCTCTCCCTCTCTCACTTTCATCCTTTCTTTCTTACTTTCTCCCCCCCTCTCTTTCTCTGTCTAGCAAAGACACCTAGTTAAGGGCATTTGGAATTACCAAAATTGCTTACACCTATCCATTTGATTGATCAGATTTAATTTATAGCTAGACACCTCAATATGACAGATGTATAACTATAAGTGGAGTCTGCTAAGTCATTAAATCCCATTGTGATGCGGGGGGGGGGAGTATTTGGCATGACAGGCCCCCATTATTAACCAGATAAGGATAATTTTGTGCAAAAATAACTAGTTTAGACAGGCCCACTAGGCAAACAATTTACCAGCCTATCTGTCATTTGCCCGAAATGCCAGATGGCCAGTCCGCCCCTGAGTACGAGGTAATTGAGGTAGATATGTACATATAACTAGGAATACAGTGACAGATGGAAAACAGTAGCAGCAGCCAATGTGATGAGGCCAAAAAGTTTGTGCAAAAAAGGGTCAATGCTTCTTGCCGTGCGGTAGCAGAGAGAAATCAAATCAAATCAAATTGTATCGGTCACATACACATGTTTAGCAGATGTTATGGCGGGTGTAGCGAAATGCTTGTGTTTCTAGCTCCTACAGTGCAGTAATATCTAACAAGTAATATCTAACAATTTCACAACAATACACACAGATCTAAAGTAAAGGAATATTATTGAGAATATATAAATATTTGGACAAGCAACGTCAGAGCGGCATAGACTTAAATACAGTAGAATAGAATAGAGTACAGTATATACATATGAGATGAGTAATGCAAAATATGTAACATTATTAAAGTGACTAGTGCGCCATTATTAAACTGGCCAGTAATTTCAACTCTATGTATATAGGGCAGCAGCCTCTAAGGTGCTAGTAGTGGCTATTTAATAGTCTGATGGCCTTGAGATAGAAGCTGTTTTTCAGTCTCTCGGTCCCAGCATTGATGACCCTGTACTGACCTCACCTTCTGGATGATAGCTGGGTGAACAGGCAGTGGCTCGGGTGGTTGTTCTGCTTGATGATCTCTTTGGCCTTCCTGTGACATCAGGTGCTGTAAGTGTCCTGGACGGCAGGTAGTTTGCCCCCAGTGATGCATTGGGCAGACCGCACAACCCTCTAGGCGTTGATACAGCCCGACAGGATGCTCTCAATTGTGCATCTGTAAAAGTTTGTGAGGGTTTTAGGTGCCAAGCCAAAATGTATTCAGCTTCCGGAGGTTGAAGAGGCGCTATTGCGCCTTCTTCACCACACTGTCTGTGTGGGTGGACCATTTCAGTTTGTCACGTACGCTGAGGAACTTGAAGCTTTCTAACCTTCTCCACTGCGGCCCGTAAATGTGGATAGGGGGGTGCTCCCTCTGCTGTTTCCTGAAGTCCACGATCAGCTCCTTTGTTTTGTTGACGTTGAGTGAGCGGTTCTTTTCCTGGCACCACACTCCCAGGGCCCTCAGGCTGCCTCGTCATTGTTGGTAATCAGGCCTACTACTGTTGCGTTGTCTGCAAACTTGATGATTGAGTTGGAGGCGTGTGTGGCCTCTCAGTCGTGGGTGAACAGGGAGTACAGGAGGGGGTTGAGCACGCACCCTTGTGGGACCCCTGTGTTGAGGATCAGCGAAGTGGAGGTGTTGTTTCCTACCTTCACCACCTGGGGGCGGCCCGTCAGGAAGTCCAGGACCCAGTTGCACAGGGCGGGGCTCAGACCCAGGGCCCCGAGCTTAATGATGAGCTTGGAGGGTACTATGGTGTTGAATGCTGAGCTATAGTCAATGAACAGCATTCTTACATAGGTATTCCTCTTGTCCAGATGGGATAGGGCAGTCTCTCAAAGCACTTCATGATGACAGAAGTGAGTGCTACAGGGCG
Source organism: Salmo salar (assembly GCF_965601325.2). Taxonomy (NCBI): domain Eukaryota; kingdom Metazoa; phylum Chordata; class Actinopteri; order Salmoniformes; family Salmonidae; genus Salmo; species Salmo salar. The sequence goes on along the minus strand of NC_138294.1, from coordinate 83,081,350 downwards.
ATAGTCATTTAGTTCAGTTACTTTTGCTTTCTTGGGTACAGGAACAATGGTGAACATCTTGAAGCTTGTGGGGACAGCAGACTGGGATAGAGAGGGATTGAATATGTCCATAAACACTCCAGCCAGCTGGTCCGCGCATGCTCTGAGGACACGGCTAGGGATGCTGTCTGGGTCGGCAGCCTTGCGAGGGTTAACGCGCTTAAATGTCTTACTCACGTTGGCCACGGAGAAGGAGAACTCACAGTCCTTGGTAGCTTGCAGCGTCGGTGGCACTGTGTTATGCTCAAAGTGGGCGAAAAAGGTGTTTAGCTTATCCGGAAGCAAGACGTCAGTGTCCGCAACGTGGCTGGTTTTCCATTTGTAGTCCGTGATTGTCTGTAGACCCTGCCACATACATCTCGTGTCTGAGCTGTTGAATTGCGACTCAACTTTGTCTCTGTACTGACCTTTTGCCTGTTTGATTGCCTTACGGAGGGAATAACTACAGTGTTTGTATTCGGCCATATTCCCAGTTACCTTTCCATGGTTAAATGCGATGGTTTACGCTTTCAGTTTTGTGCAAATGCTGCCTTCTATCCACGGTTTCTGGTTTGGGTATGTTTTAATAGTCACAGTGGGTACAACATCTAATATACATTTTCTGATAAACGCAGTCACCATATCTGTGTATTCGTCAATATTATTCTCAGAGGCTAGCCAGAACATATCCCAGTCCACGTGATCAAAACAATCTTGAAGCATGGATTCCGGTTGGTCAGACCAGCGTTGAATAGTCCGTAGCACAGTACTTCCTGTTTGAGTTCCTGACTATAGGAAGGGGAGAGCAAAATGGAGTCGTGATCAGATTTGCCAAAGGGAGGGGGACGGGGGAGGGCGTTGTAGACATTTTGAAAAGTTGAGTAGCAGTGGTCCAATGTTTTCTCAGAGCGAGTGCTACAGTCAATGTGTTGGTAGAACTTCGGTAATGTTTTCCTCAGATTAGGTTTGTTAAAATCCCTGACTACAATAAATGCGGCCTCCAGATATGTGGTTTCCAGTTTGCATAGAGTCCAGTGTAGTTCTTTGAGGGCCGTCGTGGTATTGGCTTGAGAGGAAATATACACGGCTGTGACTATAACCGAAGAGAATTCTCTTGGGAGGTAATACGGTCAGCATTTGATTTTGAGGTATTCTAAGTCGGCTGAACAAAAGGACTTGAGTTTCTGTATGTTATCACAATCACACCATGTTCAGTTAATAATGAAACATACACCCCCGCCCTTCTTCTTCCGGGGAGATCTTTATTCCTGTCTGTGCAATGAACTGAGAACCCAACTGTCTGTACGGACACAAACAGTATATCCCGAGTGAGCCATGTTTCCATGAAACAGAGTATGTTACAATCCCTGATGTCTCTCTGGAAGGAGATCCTTGCCCTGAGCTCATCAACTTTATTATCCAGAGACTGAACATTAGCGAGTAATATACTCGGAAGCGGTGGGTGGTGTGCGCGCCTCCTGAGTCGGACTAAGAGTCCACTCCAAATACCTCTTCTCCGCTGGCTGTATTTTGGATCAGTCTCTGGAATCAGCTAAATTGCCCTGGGGAGTACGAACAAAGGATTCAATTCGGGAAAGTCGAATTCCTGGTCGTAATGCCTTTTAATACCGGTGAGTTACCGCCGATCTGGTATCCCAAAGTTATTTCCAGTTGTATGTAATAACACAAAGAAATGTATGGGCTGATAATGTCAGTCAGACATATCAGTGTGGATGACGGATCACCACCTCAAGCTGAACCTCGGCAAGACGGAGCTGCTCTTCCTCCCGGGGAAGGACTGCCCGTTCCATGATCTCGCCATCACGGTTGACAACTCCCTTGTGTCCTCCTCCCAGAGTGCTAAGAACCTTGGCGTGATCCTGGACAACACCCTGTCGTTCTCCACTAACATCAAGGCGGTGACCCGATCCTGTAGGTTCATGCTCTACAACATTCGCAGAGTACGACCCTGCCTCACACAGGAAGCGGCGCAGGTCCTAATCCAGGCACTTGTCATCTCCCGTCTGGATTACTGCAACTCGCTGTTGGCTGGGCTCCCTGCCTGTGCCATTAAACCCCTACAACTCATCCAGAACGCTGCAGCCCGTCTGGTGTTCAACCTTCCCAAGTTCTCTCACGTCACCCCGCTCCTCCGCTCTCTCCACTGGCTTCCAGTTGAAGCTCGCATCCGCTACAAGACCATGGTGATTGCCTACGGAGCTGTGAAGGGAACGGCACCTCCATACCTTCAGGCTCTGATCAGGCCCTACACCCAAACAAGGGCACTGCGTTCATCCACCTCTGGCCTGCTGGCCCCCCTAGCTCTGAGGAAGCACAGTTCCCGCTCAGCCCAGTCAAAACTGTTCGCTGCTCTGGCACCCCAATGGTGGAACAAGCTCCCTCACGACGCCAGGATAGCGGAGTCAATCACCACCTTCCGGAGACACCTGAAACCCCACCTCTTTAAGGAATACCTAGGATAGGATAAAGTAATCCTTCTAACCCCGCCCCCCCCCTTAAATGATTTAGATGCACTATTGTAAAGTGGTTGTTCCACTGGATATCATAAGGTGAATGCACCAATTTGTAAGTCGCTCTGGATAAGAGCGTCTGCTAAATGACTTAAATGTTAATGTAAATGTAATAATGTCAGAAATAATACATAAAATAACAAAATACTGCAAAGTTGCTTAGGAGCTAGAAGCACGGCTGCCCTATCTGTCGACGCCGTATTTTAATTCAATGACTTAGAAGGCTGGAGTCTTTGACATTTTTTTGGCCTTCCTCTGACACCGCCTGGTTTTAAGGTCCTGGATGGCAGGGAGCTCGACTCCAGTGATGTACTGCGCCATATGCACTACCCTCTGTAGCGCCGTGCAGTCGAATGCCAAGCAGTTGCTATACCAAGCAGTGATGCAGCAAGTCAAGATGCTCTCAATGGTGCAGCTCTAAAACTTTTGGAGGATCTGAGGGCCTATGCCAAATATTTTCAGCCTCCTGAGTGGGAAGAGGTATTGTTGTGCCCTCTTCACAACTGTGTTGGTGTGTTTGGACCATGATTGATCAGTGATGTGGACACCAAGGAACTTGAAGATCTCAACCTGCTCCACTACAGCCCCGTCGATGAGAATGGTGGCGTGCTTAGTCCTCCTTTTCCTGTAGTCCACAATCAGCACCTTTGTCTTGCTGACATTGAGGGAGAGGTTGTTGCCCTGGCACCACACAGCCAGGTCTCTGGCCTCCTGACTATAGGCTGTCTCATCGTCGTCAGTGATCAGTCCTACCACCATTGTGTCGTCGACAAACTTAATGATGGTGTTGGAGTCGTGCGCGGCCACACAATCGTGGGTGAACAGGGAGTACTTGAGGGGACTAGGCACGCACGTCTAAGGGGCCCCGTGTTGACGGTCAGCGTGGCAGATCTGTTGTTGTCTACCCTTACCACCTGGGGGTGTCCCGTCAGGAAGTCCAGGATCCGCAGAGGGAGGTGTTCAGTCCCAGGGTCCTTAACTTAGTGATGAACTTGGAGGGCACTATTGTGTTGAATGCTGAGTTGTAGTCAATGACCAGCATTCTCATGTAGCTGTTCCTTTTGTCCAAGTGGGAAATGGTAGTGTGGAGTGCAATAGAGATTGCATCATCTGTCGGTATGTTGGGGCAGTATGCAAATGGGAGTGGGTCCAGGGTGTCTGGGATGATGGTGTTGATGTGAGCCATGACCAGCCTTTCAAAACATTTCATGGCTACAGATGTGAGTGCTACGGGGCAGTAGTCATTTAGGCAGATTACCTTGGAGTTCTTCGGCACAGGGTCTATGGTGGTCTGCTTGAAACATGTAGGTATTACAGACTGGGTCAGAGAGAGGTTGAAAATATTAGTGAAAGCTCTTGCCAGCTGGTCAGTGGGTGCTCTAAGTACTCATCCTGGTAATCCATTTGGCCCTACGGCCTTGTGAATGTTAACTTGTTTAAAGGTCTTGCTCACATTGGCTACGGAGAGCGTGATCACACAGTCTTACGCATGGTTCAGTGTTGCTTGCCATGACGTGAGCATAGAAGGCATTTAGTCTAGTGTGCTCATGTAATTGGGCATCTTGTTTGAAGCTCTGCTACATTCAATGAGCATCAGAGCCTGTGTGGTATGATTCGATTTTAGTCCTGTATTGACGCTCTGTTTGTTTGATGGTTCATCAGAGAGCGTAGCGGGACTTCTTATAGGCGTTCAGGTTAGTGTCCCACTCTTTGAAAGCGGCAGCTCTAGCCTTTAGCTCAGTGTGGATGTTGCCTTTCATCCATGGCTTCTGGTTGGGATAAGTACGTACGGTCACTGTTGGGACGTCGTTGTCGATGAACTTATTAATGAAGCCAGTGACTGATGTGGTAAACTCCTCAATGCCGTCGGATGAGTCTCGGAACATATTCCAGTCTGTGCTAGTGAAACAGTCCTGTTGCTTAGCATCCACTTCATCGGACCACTTCCGTATTGGGCATGTCACTGGTACTTCTTGTATGAGTTTTAGCTTGTTAGCAGGAATCTGGAGGATAGAATTATTGTCAGATTTGCCAAATGGAGGATGAGAGAGAGCGTTGTATGCGTTTGTATGTATGGAGTGAAGGTGATCTAGAGTTTTTCCACCCCTGAAATTGCACAGGTGATATGCTGGTAGAAATGAGGTGAAATGGATTTCAGATTTCCTGCATTAAAATCGCCGGCCATTAGGAGCGACGCCTCTGTTGTTAACAAAGAGACACACATCAACTACTTTGTACTAAGTAATGCACATCAAAGACCATGACCATGCTTTTTGTTTGCCCTCTAGTCTTCAGTTTTGGACTTCGGAAAGATAATAATCTACACCAGCAATCTGCGGATCATCCGGGCCCCTCGGAGGGAAGAAGGGACGGGGCGACATCCTCAGACCCCGGGGGGAGTGGACGAGTACTCACAGGGGCGTAACAGAGGGGGCAAGAGGAGGCCCAAAGCACTCTGTGCTCACGGGGAGGAGCAGAGCACACATCCACAGGACGGGGTAAAAATGCCTGACCAGAACACCTTGCACCGTGTTAATGTGCTTCAGCAATGCTATCCCCTTCTCTGTCTCTCTCTAACCACATGGTCTCCCATCTCTGCCTACTGACTGCACAGATAGTGATGACTACTCAGTTTCTCTGCTGCCATTTATGAGCCGGGATACTCTCAGTAATTCCCCATGGTCGCTTCTTCAACTGATTGCCAGTTGCACTCTCTCCTTCTTTCTCCCCCTGTCGCTCTCCCTCTCTCTCCCTCCCTCACCCCCCTCTCTCCCCCCTCTCGCTCTCAGTCTCTCTCGCTCTCCCCCTCCCTCCCTCTCTCCCCCTCGCTCCCTCGCTCCCCCCCTCTCGCTCCCCCCTCTCGCTCTCCCCCTCGCTCCCCCCCTCTCGCTCTCCCCCTCCCTCCCTCTCCCCCCCGCTCCCCCCCCGCTCCCCCCTCCCTCACTCTCCCCCTCGCTCCCCCCATTCTCTCTCTCCCTCACTCTTTCTCCTCTCTCTCTCTTTGACTTTCCATTCCTAACTCATCTCTCTTTCTCTCACTGGGTTTCTCATTTCCTCTGCCTCCCCATATTTTCTAATATTTCATTTTCTCTCTCTCTCTTTGTTGCCTTTTTAACATTCTCTGTTTGGACCCAGGTCATCTTTTTTTACTTGTACTTTTCTACCATTTTGTTGGATTCATTAGTAATGATATGTCATTTGAGTTGACATTGGTGGCAGTGTTTCTCTGGGTTGTTAGTGACACTGTGTGTATGTGTGTGTGCCTCCAGCAGGATGCAGTGTCTGGCTGCCAGCATTGTGGAGGTTCGGGCTGTGCCCCATGCTCTCTATGCCATGGCAGCAAGCTGTCCATGCTGGCCAACCGCTTCAATGAGTCTATCAGTGTGCTGCGATGCCAGGCCTGCTACCCTGATGGACTGGAGAGGTGCCAGTCCTGTTCCAAATAACACCAACCACTGGCTGTGTGTGTGCCCATTGTCTCTACTGATGTAATAGCACTGTAATATAAAATGGTTATGATGGTTATGGGAGCACTGCATATGTTTTGTAAGGAATCAGAATCCAATTGTTGGAAGGGAAGGAGGCTACCATACGTGCAGCTGGCGGAACCATAGAGAACAAAGACACATGATAAGACAACAAAATCACCCTATTGGTGGTAGGTTGTGCATCTGAGTCTCTGCAAAGATAACATGAACTTCCAACTGGTTTCATGATGACTTATCATTTTAATTAAAATAATGTCAAAGCCATTGCATTTTAACCACAAGGGAAGCTGTCCTATCATCCGCTTTTATCTCCCATGTTAGGCCTATATATAAGGCTAATTGATGCTTTCATTTGGAGAGAGGGGAAGACTTTTCAATAAATTATGGAGAGGCTTTTGGGCAGCTCTGGAGGTAGAAAGAAATGAATTAGTGTTTTATCTTCCTAATGCTGAGGTAATTGCTTCCAGAGTTGTCTTGGTGAGAATGAATAAAATGTACACATGCCTTATTTTCATTGGTTCTTCTTATTAGTCAATGAAGGAATCTACTTATACTCATAGAAACAGAATTAATAGAATGGGTGTCCATTCAAATTGCCAGGGTTAGAGGTTCCAAGCCCGTTCTATTCATTCTATTTCTATGCTTATACCCCCAAATATCTGTTTTTACTAGTAGAAAATGGAGATACATGATGAGTGATTCAGCAAATATCCCTGAGATAAGTTAGCAGATATACAGTTGTTGCTGTGGCTTTCTTTTTGGCTTTATCTCAGCTGAACACACACTTAACCATAGTCACAAAAATGCTTTCTTTCCTATCTTTTTCCAAAGAGCTGGTCTCGTTCGTTCTCTCTCATCTCCTGTGTGGGGTGGGGGATAGTACTGCATCAAAGCTTTGAGTTGCTGCTCTTACATGGATCCATCCTGCGGCATGGAGCGCTAGCTTCAATAATCCTGCGAGGTTCAACCCTCAGCCTTTCATATCAGAACAGGAATACTGGCAGCTGGAAATCTCTCATCAGATGGTAGATCGCTTGGGTTCATGTGCTGTGTGCATTCGTGAACTGTGCTGCTCATTTCACATTCCAAGTTATTCCAGTTCATTTGAACGTTCATGAATAATTTCCAGTCATTATATGGAGTTTTTTCTCTCCAAATGTAGTCTGTTTATAACCCAACATCGGAAGATGTCATTATGCTCTATTTGTGAGGGTTTCCTTCTGTTCTCAATTGGCTAAACTATGTGTATGCAACACCTTCCTTATTCACACATAGAAAAGTGTGAAGTGGGTAAATATTCACAAGTTTACAGCCTTCCTTATCGCTGGTGATAATCAGATAGCTCATGCACGTGTGAAGCAAAGTTTCAAATGACCCATGTAAAGATGGCATGTTATTAAAAAGACTTCAGAATGTACTGAACATTTAAATATGGTTGTGTTTGTGCTGGAATGTGGCCAAAGAGACTCCGCTCAGACTAGTTTCTTGGAGAAAAAAAATTGGCCCTTATGTTTCTTATGATAGTCCTCTGAGGCCTTGTTTGTTGTTTGCTGTACACACAACTTTGACCTTTTGGCTGGCAGCCGTTTTCATTCAGCAGATATAGCGCTCATTAGATTGACCTCTGTCTTGGTGGTTCTCCTTTCATTTTATCCACAGTGGTCTTCTGAGGATCCCAGCGAATCAGAGCAATTGAAAATAACAGTCAGTAATTCAACACTGAGAGCAATACGAACCACAGCACACCCTTAACTATTTGTTGTTACATTAGACCGATATGGTGTTAAGTTTGTTGTTACAAGGTACATGATGACGTGGTTACTTGATGTTGTTACATGACATGTTGTGATACCGTAATAGGCTACGCAGCTCTTGAACTTGTAGGCCTACTGTTTGAGGAAGCTGAGAATAAGAAAAGATCTATCAGTATACAACTGAATATATTTCTCATAATTATTTCCTCATAACCACTCTTTGGGTGACATAACCTCTGTGTTATCCAGAGTATAATCCACCTAGTATTGTGGAATGCAAATGGCTACACACATACACTGTACATTATCTAAGCAGTTGAGAAAGGTACTCTGAACATCTCAAGGATTCAAACTTGTCACGTTTTCCCCCTAAAATGATCAAATCTGGATGATAAATGTTGATCATAAATGTCTGAAGCAACTGTAAATTACTGTAAATCCACTCCATCTTGAAATGCAAAAAGGGACTGTACAGAAACCAGTGCCTGTCAGACTTGGCTTCTGCTTTGAAGAAGTGGATTTTCAAACATCCAACTTTGTCTAGTTTGGCAGCTTCAGTTGCGCAAAATGACAACACAGGAGGGCAGAGAGAGCGAGGGTAGCGCCAACATTTTGACAGGTCTCTTTATGATGTCAGAACGAGTATGGTGGAGAGATCAGAGGGCTAGCCTGCTCCCCGGTTAATTGTTTGTGCTTCGCTGCCTGAGAGGTGGTCATATCGATACACAACACAGGTATGATAGCCACTAGCGTTTAACCTCTTCACTGCTGGTAAGGAACTACTTTATTGGCAGAACACCAAGTTCCCATGAATGCAATTTTGAGACAAAAAGACTGTTGGTTAGGTAAAGTACTTTTTTATTAATGAACGTCTAGGCTACATGGGAAACAGTGGAGGTTGCTGAGGGGAGGATGGCTCATAATAATGGCTGGAATGGAGTTTTATGGCAGAAATGGAGGGAATGGAATGGTATCAAATACATAAAAAACAAATGTTTTATTCCATTCCATTTACTCCGTTCGAGACATTATTATGAGCCATCCTCCCCTCGGCAGCCTCCACTGATAGGAAAGTGTTCGATGTGTAGGCCTACATGACAACAAGTCACCTGATGTTATGGTTGAATATTTTCTGGGTATTTTACAAAATGTTCCATCCCGGGGTAACCCTGTATTTCCCGCCAAAACCAGAAGTGTCATTCAAAAGCATTATAAAACATAGAAATGTCTGGAGCTTTGATCAGCATGAAAAGTAAAACCTGATGCTATCTGAGCCTGATGAGCCATACATTATTAATGACATTTAATGAGCCCAAGCCTAAAAAAGCCCAAATGATTTTGCCGTTAACCAATACATATATGATATAGGCTACTGCACATTACACACAACAGAAAAACAGAAAAGCCCATAGATGTAGCTTATTATATGCTCTCTTGGGTAAATAAATGAAACTAGCTCCAGTAGGCTAATCTTTTTTAGTGTGAACTGTATTACCGTACTGTATTGTGTTATACTGTATTAGATGGACTGGAATTATGCACATAGTTCAAACCATGATAAAGCACGGAGAGAACATAAGATTCTGGTGCAAAACATGCGGCCTACAACATTACAATGAATGAATGAATGAATAAAATTGTATTTTCGTGTCAAATCGCCATTTGGCAACCCATCCCTTAAGGCATTAATTGACACAAACAAACTTTACAGCAATTCACTATGGTAATAAAATTACAATTCTTCTTCCGGTGTTCTCTGCATTGCTCATCGCGTAAAGAGTGAAAAAAAAAATTCTAAGACAAAAGAAAGAAAGAAAAAGTAAGGTAAAAATCAATAAGTAATAGTAAATTACATCCCTAGAGCAGTAAAATAATATACATACATACAGTTGAAGTCGGAAGTTTAGATACACCTTAGCCAAATACATTTAAACTCAGTTTTTCACAATTCCTGACATTTAATCAGAGTAAAAATGTAATGTCTTAGGTCAGTTAGGATCACCAATTTATTTTAAGAATGTGAAATGTCAGAATAATAGTAGAGAGAATGATCTATTTCAGCTTTTATTTATTTCATCACATTCCCAGTGGGTCAGAAGTTGACATACACTCAAATTGTATTGGGTAGCATTGCCTATAAATTGTTGAACTTGGGTCAAACGTTTCGGGTAGCCTTCCACAAGCTTCCCACAATAAGTTGGGTGAATTTTGTCCCATTCCTCCTGACAGAGCTGGTGTAACTGATTCTGGTTTGTAGGCCTCTTTGCTCGCACACGCTTTTTCAGTTCTGCCCACAAATGTTCTATAGGATTGAGGTCAGGGCGTTGTGATGGCCACTCCAATACCTTGACTTTGTTGTCCTTAAGCCATTTTGCCACAACTTTGGAAGTATGCTTGGGGTCATTGTCAATTTGGAAGAACCATTTGCGACCAAGCTTTAACTTCCTGACTGATGTCTTGAGATGTTGCTTCAATATATTCACCTAATTTTCCATCCTATTGATGGCATCTATTTTGCGAAGTGCACCAGTCCCTCCTGCAGCAAAACACCCCCACAACATGATGCTGCCACCCCTGTGCTTCACGGTTGGGATGGAGTTCTTCGGCTTTCAAGCCTCCCCCTTTTTCCTCCAAACATAACGATGGTCATTATGGCCAAACAGTTCTATTTTTGTTTCATCAGACCAGAGGACATTTCTCCAAAAAGTACGATCTTTGTCCCCATGTGCAGTTGCAAACCGTAGTCTGTCTTTTTTGTGGCGGTTTTGGAGCAGTGGCTTCTTCCTTGCTGAAAAATGTGTTTTAATGACTAAGTGTACATACTTCAACTGTACATACATTCACACTGTGTATCTACACATACATACAGTTGAAGTCATAAAATTACATACACTTAGGTTGGAGTCATTAAAACTAGTTTTTCAACCACTCAACAAATTTCTTGTTAACAAACTATAGTTTAACCAAGTCGGTTAGGACATCTATTTTGTACATGATACAAGTCATTTTTCCAACAATTGTTTACAGACAGATTATTTCACTTATAATTCACTGTATCACAATTGTGTCATGACTTCCGCCGAAGTTGGTCCCTCTCCTTGTTCGGGCGGCGGTCAAAGTCACCAACCTTCTAGCCATCACTGATCCACTTTTCATTTTCCATTGGTTTTGTCTTGTCTTCCATCACACCTGGTTCCAATTCCATCAATTACATGTTGTGTATTTAACCCTCTGTTCCCCCTCATGTCCTTGTCGGTAATTGTTTCTTGTAGTGCTTATGCACGGTATGCTGGTATGTATCGGGTTTTGTTTGACCCATTTGTTGTATTGTTCTATTGACGGTGGTTTATGGATATTAAACGTCACCGTTGTAAATCAGTTTTCGCTCTCCTGCGCCTGACTTCTCTGCCGCCAGTACGCATTGCACTACACAGAGGCCGTAGAGAAGCCAGATTTAGACATCACATATAATTGAACAGTTCCATTTCACACCTTGCTGTTCATATAATTTTTTTAATGATAATTTACCGGTTTCTCGCAATTATTTATCCCGGGAAAAGGGAGTGGTTTTGCATGAAAAAATCCTAGCAAATTTCAGTAACCGGATTCCTGCCATTTAACCCTACCTGATATCTCCTCATGTCAGGACCTTCATCAATATGTAATGTCTCATTGAGAGTATATTACTGTTCACATCAGTTTTCCTAATTATACTGAACAAAAATATAAACACAACATGTAAACTGTTGCTCCCATGTTTCATTAGCTGAAATAGAAGATCCTAGAAATTTTACATAAGCACAAAAAGCTTATTGATTTTAAATTTTTTGCACACATTTGTTTACATCCCTGTTAGTGAGCATTTCTCCTTTGCCAAGATAATCCATCCACCTGACAGGTGTGGCAAATGAAGAAGCTGATTAAACAGCATGATCATTACACAGGTGCACTTTGTGCTGGGGACAATAAAAGGTCACTAAAATGTGTAGTTTTGTCACACAACACAATGCCACAGATGGCTCAATTTTTGAGGGAGCGTGCAACTGGCATGCTGACTGCGGGAATGTCCACCAGAGCTGTTGCCATAGAATTCAATGTTCATTTATCTACCATAAGCCTCCTCCAACGTTGTTTAAGAGAATTTGGCAGTACGTCCAACTGGCTTTACAACTGTAGATCACATGTAACCACACCAGCCCAGGACCTCCACATCTGGCTTCTTCACCTGCGGGATTGTCTGAGACAAGCCAACTGGACAGCTGATGAAACTGAGAAGTATTTCTGTCTGTAATAAAACCCTTTTGTGTGACAAAAACAAATTCTGATTGGCTGGACCTGGCTCCCCAGTGAGTGGGCCTCTGCCCTCCCAGGCCCACTCACAGCTGCGCCCCTGACCGGTCATGTGAAATCTATAGATTAGGGCCTAATTCATTTGTTTCAATTGACAGATTTTCTTATATTAACTGTAACTCTGTAAAATCTATTCAATTATTGCATGTTGCGTTTATATTTTTGTTCAGTATAGATCTTGAAGGTAGACATATTCCATATACTGTACCTGGAATATACAATGAGTGTACAAAACATTAAGAACACCTTCCTAATATTGCATTTCACTTTTACCCTCATAACAGCTTCAATTCGTCATGGCATGGACTCTATAAGGTGTCAAAAGCATTCCACAAGGATGCTGGCCCATGCTGACTCCAATGCTTCCCACCACTGGATGTTCTTTGGGTGGTGGAACATTCTTGATACACACGGGGAACTGTTGACCGTGAAAAACCCAGCAGCGTTGCAGTTCTTGACACCAAATCGGTGCACCTGGCACTTACCATTACCATACCTCGTTCAAAGGTACTTAAATATTGTCTTGCGCATTCAGCCTCTGAATGGCACACATACACAATCCATGTCTCAATTGTCTTTGAAATCTTTCTTTAACCTGTTTCCTCCCCTTCATCTACACGGATTGAAGTGGATTTAACAAGTGACATCAATAAGTGATCATAACTTTCACCTGGATTCACCTGGTCAGTCTATGTCATGGAAAGAGCAGGTGTTCCTAATGTTTTGTAAGTGTTCCTAATGTGTATGTTCAGGGGGTTTCTTTTCCTGCCATGTTGTTTTTCTCCACTACAGTATGATATTTCTTAAAGACTATATTTGGTGTTATTGCACCATGATCAGCACCATGGACAGTTCCAACACTGTGTAAGAGAACTCACATTTACAAGGCCCTGGGGAAAGCCGCTTACTCAAAGCATCTGCTGACCAGTTGGCAAGTGTCTTCACTGACATTTTCAACCTCTCCCTGACCCAGTCTGTAATACTTACAGACTGGGTCAGCCCAACGCATCATCAGGGGCACACTGCCTGCCCTCCAGGACATCTACAGCACCCGGTGTCACAGGAAGGCCAAGAAGTTCATCAAGGACCTCAGCCACCTGAGCCAAGGACAGTTCCCCCCGCTACAGGCTAGAAGGCAGGGAAAGTACAGGTGCATCAAAGCTGGGACTGAGAGACTGAAAAACAGCTTTTATCTCAAGGCCATCAGACTGTTAAATAGTCACCACTAGCAGGCCCTGCCCAGTACCCTGCCCTGAACTTTAGTCACTGTCACTTGCCAGCTACCACCCAGTTACTCTACCCTGCACCTTAGAGACTGCTGTACATAGTCATTGAGCACTGGTCACTTTAACAATGTTTACGTACTGTTTTATCCACTCTATATGTATATACTGTATTCTAGTCATGGCTTATCCTATATAACTACTGCTGTACACACTTTTCCTATTCAGATGCTGTCCATACACACAATTCGCATACATACATAAACAGATGTGCTCAAATTTGTTGGTACCCTTACAGCTCATTGAAATAATGCTTAATTCATCCTGAAAAGTGATGAAATGAAAAGCTATTTTTTCATGTACGGTATACTTGCATGCCTTTGGTATGTCATAGAATAAAGCAAAGAAGCTGTGAAAAGAGATTCATTATTGCTTATTCTACAAAGATATTCTAAAATGGCCTGGACACATTTGTTAGTACCCCTTAGAAAAGATAATAAATAATTGGATTATAGTGATATTTCAAACTAATTTGTTTCTTTAATTAGTATCACACATCTTCAATATTGTAATCAGTCATCCAGCCTATTTAAATGGAGAAAAGTATTCCCTGTGCTGTTTGGTATCATTGTGTGTGCCACACTGAACATGAACCAGAGACAGCAAAGGAGAGATTTGTCTGAGGAGATCAGAAAGAAAATAATAGACAAGCATGGTGAAGGTAAAGGCTACAAGACCATCTCCAAGCAGCTTGATGTTCCTGTGACAACAGTTGCAAATATTATTAAGAAGTTTAAGGTCCATGGAAGTGTAGCCAACCTTACATACAGGCCGCAAGAGGAAAATCAACCCCAGATTGAACAGAAGGCTAGTGTGAATGATAGAAAAAAACCAAGGCTAACTGCCAAAGAGATACAAGCTGAACTCCAAGGTGAAGGTAAGTCAGTTTCTGAGCGAAAGTGGGCTCCATGGAAGAAGACCCAGGAGGACTCCACTTTTGAAAGAAAAACATAAAAAATCCAGACTTGAATTTGCTAAAATGCATATTGACAAGCCACAATCCTTCTGGGACAATGTCCTTTGGACAGATGAGTCAAAACTGAAGCTTTTTGGCAAGTCACATCAGCTCTATGTTCACAGGCGAAAGAATTAAGCTTTTAAAGAAAAGAACACCATACCTACAGTGAAACATGGAGGAGGCTCGGTTATGTTTTGGGGCTGCTTTGCTGCGGTTGGCACAGGGTGCCTTGAATCTGTGCAGGGCACAATGAAATCTTAAGACTATCAAGGCATTCTGGAGCGAAACGTACTACCCAGTGTCAGAAAGCTCTGGCTCAGTCGCACGTCATAGGTCCTCCAACAGGATAATGACACAAAACACACAGCTAAAATCAAATCAAATGTATTTATATAGCCCTTCTTACATCAGCTGATATCTCAAAGTGCTGTACAGAAACCCAGCCTAAAACACCAAACAGCAAGCAATGCAGGTGTAGAAGCACGGTGGCTAGAAAAAACTCCCTAGAAAGGCCAAAACCTACGAAGAAACCTAGAGAGGAACCAGGCTATGAGGGGTGGCCAGTCCTCTTTTGGCTGTGCCGGGTGGAGATTATAACAGCACATGGCCTAGATGTTCAAATGTTCATAAATGACCAGCATGGTCAAATAATAATAATCATAGTAGTTGTCGAGGGTGCAAGAAGTCAGTAACACAAGAGTAAGTGTCAGTTGGCTTTTTCATAGCCGATCTTTGAGAGTATCTCTACCGCTCCTGCTGTCTCTAGAGAGTTGAAAACAGCAGGTCTGGGACAGGTAGCACGTCCGGTGAATAGGTCAGGGTTCCAGCAGGTCTGGGACAACAGGTCTGGGACAGGTAGCACGTCCGGTGAACAGGTCAGGGTTCCATAGCTGCAGGCAGAACAATTGGAACTGGAGCAGCAGCACGGCCAGCTGAACTGGGGACAGCAAGGAGTCATCAAGCCAGGTAGTCCTGAGGCATGGCCCTAGGGCTCAGGTCCTCCGAGAGAGAGAAATAAAGAAAGAGAGAGAATTAGAGAGAGCATATTTCAATTCACACAGGACACCGGAAAAGACAAGAGAAATACTCCAGATGTGACAGACTGACCCTAGCCCCCCGACACATAAACTACTGCAGCATAAATACTGAAGGCTGAGACAGGAGGGGTCAGGAGACACTGTGGTCCCATCCGATGAAACCCCGGGACAGGGCCAAACAGGTAGGATATAACCCCACCCACTTTGCCAAAGCACAGCCTCTACACCACTGGAGGGATATCTCCAACCACCAACATACCATCCCGGGACAAGGCCGAGTATAGCCCACAAAGATCTCCGCCACGGCACAGCCCAAGGGGGGGTGCCAACCCAGACAGGAAGACCACGTCAGTGACTCAACCCACTCAAGTGACGCACCCCTCCCAGGGACGGCATGGAAGAACACCAGTAAGCCAGTGACTCAGCCCCGTAATAGGGGTAGAGGCAGAGAATCCCAGTGGAAAGAGGGGAAACCGGCCAGGCAGAGACAGCAAGGGCGGTTCGTTGCTCCAGCCTTTCCGTTCACCTTCACACCCCTGGGCCAGACTACACTTAATCATAGGACCTACTGAAGAGATGTGTCTTCAGTAAAGACTTAAAGGTTGAGACTGAGTCTGCGTCTCTCACGTGGGTAGGCAGACTGTTCCATAAAAATGGAGCTCTATTGGAGAAAGCCCTGCCTCCAGCTGTTTGCTTAGAAATTCTAGGAACAATTAGGAGGCCCGCGTCTTGTGACCGTAGCGTACGTGTAGGTATGTACGGCAGGACCAAATCGGAAAGATAGGTAGGAGCAAGCCCATGTAATGCTTTGTAGGTTAGCAGTAAAACCTTGAAATCAGCCCTTGCCTTAACAGGAAGCCAGTGTAGGGAGGCTAGCACTGGAGTAATATGATCAACATTTTTGGTTCTAGTCAGGATTCTAGCAGCCGTATTTAGCACTAACTGAAGTTTATTTAGTGCTTTATCCGGGTACCTGGAAAGTAGAGCATTGCAGTTGTCCAACCTAGAAGTAACAAAGGCATGGATACATTTTTCTGCGTCATTTTTGGACAGAAAGTTTCTGATTTTTGCAATGTTACGTAGATGGGAAAAAGCTGTCCTTGAAACAGTCTTGATATGTTCTTCAAAAGAGAGATCAGGGTCCAGAGTAACGCCGAGGTCCTTCACAGTTTTATTTGAGACGACTGTACAACCATCCAGATTAATTGTCAGATTCAACAGAAGATCTCTTTGTTTCTTGGGACCTAGAACAAGCATGTCTGTTTTGTCCGAGTTTAAGAGTAGAAAGTTTGCAGCCATCTGAGACACAGGCTTCTAGCGAGGGCAATTTTGGGGCTTCACCATGTTTCATTAAAATGTACAGCTGTGTGTCATCCGCATAGCAGTGAAATTTAACATTATGTTTTCGAATGACATCCCCAAGAGGTAAAATATACAGTGAAAACAATAGTGGTCCTAAAACGGAACCTTGAGGAACACCGAAATTTACAGTTGATTTGTCAGAGGACAAACCATTCACAGAGACAAACTGATATCTTTCCAACAGATAAGACCTAAACCAGGCCAGAACTTGTCCATGTAGACCAATTTCGGTTTCCAATCTCTCCAAAAGTATGTGGTGATCGATGGTATCAAAAGCAGCACTAAGATCTAGGAGCATGAGGACAGAAGCAGAACCTCGGTCTGACGTCATTAAAAGGTAATTTACCACCTTCACAAGTGCAGTCTCAGTGCTGTGATGGGGTCTAAAACCAGACTGAAGCGTTCCGTGTACATTGTTTGTCTTCAGGAAGGCAGTGAGTTGCTGCGCAACAGCTTTTCAAAGATTTTTGAGAGGAATGGAAGATTCGATATAGGCCGATAGTTTTTTATAATTTCTGGGTCAAGATTTGGCTTTTTCAAGAGAGGCTTTATTACTGCCACTTTTGGTGAGTTTGGTACACATCTGGTGGATAGAGAGCCGTTTATTATGTTCAACATAGGAGGGCCAAGCACAGAAAGCAGCTCTTTCAGTAGTTTAGTTGGAATAGGGTCCAGTATGCAGCTTGAAGGTTTAGAGGCCATGATTATTTTCATCATTGTGTCAAGAGATATAGTACTAAAACACTTTAGTGTCTCCCTTTATCCTAGGTCCTGGCAGGGTTGTGCAGACTCAGGACAACGGAGCTTTGGAGGAATACGCAGATTTAAAGAGGAGTCCGTAATTTGCTTTCTAATGATCATGATCTTTTCCTCAAAGAAGTTCATGAATTCATCACTGCTGAAGTGAGGGCCATCCTGTCTTGGGGAATGCTGCTTTTTAGTTAACTTTGCGACAGTATCAAAAATACATTTCGGATTGTTCTTATTTTCCTCAATTAAGTTGGAAAAATAGGATGATCGAGCAGCAGTGAGGGCTCTGCGATACTGCACGGTACTGTCTTTCCAAGCTAGTCGGAAGACTTCCAGTTTGGTGTGGCGCCATTTCCGTTCCAATTTTCTGGAAGCTTGCTTCAGAGCTCGTGTATTTGCTGTATACCAGGGAGCTAGTTTCTTATGACAAATGTTTTTTGTTTTTAGGGGTGCAAATGCATCTAGGGTATTGCGCAAGGTTAAATTGAGTTCCTCGGTTAGGTGGTTAACTGATTTTTGTCCTCTGACGTCCTTGGGTAGGCAGAGGGAGTCTGGAAGGGCATCAAGGAATCTTTGGGTTGTCTGAGAATTTATAGCACGACTTTTAATGCTTCTTGGTTGGGGTCTGAGCAGATTATTTGTTGCGATTGCGAACGTAATAAAATGGTGGTCCGATAGTCCAGGATTATGAGGAAAAACATTAAGATCCACAACATTTATTCCATGGGACAAAACTAGGTCCAGAGTATGACTGTGGCAGTGAGTAGATCCAGAGACATGTTGGACAAAACCCACTGAGTCGATGATGGCTCCGAAAGCCTTTTGGAGTGGGTCTGTGGACTTTTCCATGTGAATATTAAAGTCACCAAAAATTTGAATATTATCTGCGATGACTACAAGGTCCGATAGGAATTCAGGGAACTCAGTGAGGAACGCTGCATATGGCCCAGGAGGCCTGTAAACAGTAGCTATAAAAAGTGATTGAGTAGGCTGCATAGATTTCATGAGTAGAAGCTCAAAAGACGAAAACGTCGTTGTTGTTTTTTTTGTTGGTAAATTTAAATTTGCTATCATAAATGTTAGCAACACCTCCGCCTTTGCGGGATACGCGGGGGATATGGTCACTAGTGTAACCAGGGGGTGAGGCCTCATTTAACACAGTAAATTCATCAGGGTTAAGCCATGTTTCAGTCAGGCCAATCACATCAAGATTATGATCAGTGATTAGTTCATTGACTATAACTGCCTTTGAAGTGAGGGATCTAACATTAAGTAGTCCTATTTTGAGATGTGAGGTATCACAATCTCTTTCAATAATGGCAGGGATAGAGGAGGTCTTTATACTAGTGAGATTGCTAAAGCGAACACCGCCATCTTTAATTTTGCCCAACCTAGATCGAGGCACAGACACGGTCTCAATGGGGATAAAAGCACCCAAGAATGGATAAGAACAAAACATTGGACAATTCTGAAGTGGCCTTCTATGAGTCCTGATCTGAATCCTATCGAACATCTATGGAAAGAGCTGAAACTTGCAGTTTGGAGAAGGTACCCATCAAACCTGAGACAGCTGGAGCAGTTTGCTCAGGAAGAGTGGGCCAAACTACCTGTTAACAGGTGCAGAAGTCGCATTGAGAGCTACAGAATTCTGTTTTATTGCAGTGATTGCCTCTAAAGGTTGTGCAACAAAATATTAGGTTAAGGGTCCCATCATTGTTGTCCATGCCATTTTCATTTGTTTTACTATTTACAATATTATGTAGAATAAAACATCAGAAGCAAAGTCTGATTTCTATTAAATATGTAATAAACAATGGCGGATGCCAATTACTTTTGTCAGTTTCAAGTTATTTCAGAGAAAAATGTGGATTCTTCGTTTTTTTGTGGAAGGGTACCAACAAATTTGAGCATGTTTGTATGTATATATTAATATTCTGGACTCTGGCATTGCTCGTCCTGTTATGTCTTAATTTCTTGTTCTTTTTTTACTTTTAGATATTGTGTGCATTGTTATTGTATTGCTAGATATTCCTGCATTGTTGGAGCTAGATACATAATCATTTCACTGCACTTGCGATAACATCTGCAAAACTGTATACGTGACCAATAAACGTTGATTTTATTTGAAAATGGAAACTCACTTAGAGTTGTTAGACCAGTAATAATAGTCATTGGTACGTCCATTTAGCACCTGGGGCGGCAGGGTAGCCTAGTGGTTAGAGTGTTGGGCTAGTAACCGAAAGGTTGCAAGTTTGAATCCCTGAGCTGGGACAAGGTACAAATCTGTCGTTCTGCCCCTGAGCATGGCAGTTAACCCACTGTTCCTAGGCCGTCATTGAAAATAAGAATTTATTCTTAACTGACTTGCCTAGTTAAATAAAGGTAAAATGAAAAATAGTTGAAAAGAGAGACGCTCTATTATCTGCTTGTGGGCACACAGTTCTCCTGGCAGCTGCTTTTTCTCA
Source organism: Salmo salar (assembly GCF_965601325.2). Lineage (NCBI taxonomy): Eukaryota > Metazoa > Chordata > Actinopteri > Salmoniformes > Salmonidae > Salmo > Salmo salar. The sequence goes on along the minus strand of NC_138294.1, from coordinate 83,061,354 downwards.
GATGAGGCCATCGCAGCGGCACCACCTCCACCCGTACCTCAGTGTCCAGAGTCAGCTTTCAATGAACTCGGGCCATTGAGTGACATTTTGCAGGCCATTGTGTCACTAGATTGGATTTCCTTCTCTCTATAGGTCAGGGCACCGTGTGGTCTCGGGAGAACGGCACGGAGCTGGAATGTGGTGCTTGGCTTTCAAAGGGAGCCGTTCCCCACAGACTCACCAGGGGTGTTCGCTAATCGCTCAGAACTCCTCTACAAATGAGGCACCACAGGATTTTGCTGACACACACAAAACAAAGTGGGCACCATGTATATGGTAATTCATCAATCGTTCAACTTGTGTAGATATTACAGGCCTGCTGTAATCATGGGGTGGTGTACATCGATGGGATTCTATGGGGTCATCTTAGACCGTGCACATCTGACTGGTTAAAGGAGGATGGGGAACAAAACAGGTTGTAAAGCTATAGATGAATCTTGTATATTGACATATCCACATGTACATTATGATCCTGATGTAGGCTATATTGGATCTGCTAAGCCAGCAGTTTAGTCCCATGGTGTAGAGATGAAAGCGATATTGAGATACAGTGCCAGTGAAAGTTTTGTGATGCTGTCACATTTTAATGCCAGTAATTAGACAAATTTCCCTTCCAATTAAATCAACTAGAGAAAGAAAATCTATTTCGTTATGATGTCTATCAACAGTGAAATGCCTTTGATGACTTCTAAATGAGGACTGGGTTCATAGCTGGGAATATACAGTATGCCATTGGTCGGACTGGGTTCATAGCTGGGAATATACAGTATGCCATTGGTCGGACTGGGTTCATAGCTGGGAATATACAGTATGCCATTGGTCGGGCTGGGTTCATAGCTGGGAAAATACAGTATGCCATTGGTCGGACTGGGTTCATAGCTGGGGATATACAGTATGCCATTGGTCGGACTGGGTTCATAGCTGGGAATATACAGTATGCCATTGGTCGGACTGGGTTCATAGCTGGGAATATACAGTATGCCATTGGTCGAGCTGGGTTCATAGCTGGGAAAATACAGTATGCCATTGGTCGGACTGGGTTCATAGCTGGGGATATACAGTATGCCATTGGTCGGGCTGGGTTCATAGCTGGGAATATACAGTATGCCATTGGTCGGCAACAGGCGGCCAGCGGACCAAATCCACCATGCAAGTGATTTTTGGGGGGTAAAAAAAGACTGTAAAATCACCAGGAAATCAGCAAAAGACATTCCACAAATAAAGAAAACTGATATACAGTATGTTATTGCGTCTCAATGTAATCAAGGTATGAAATTGTTATTATTTTCAAATGCAATCTCATTTTGGGCTTAGTTGTGTTCAATATGCAGTGTGTCATTTATTACATTTATGTTCCGGCCCGCTAACCTTCCGCTCCGACAGAAATCGTTGCAAGGTGGAATCTACCGTAGATAGTTGTCATTCTCTGACAGAGATCAAACACTTGATATCTGCCCACAATTGAATAAAAATGATGACATCTGTTTCAAAAACAAACCCTATAATGTTCAGACAGATTCCAGGTGGATGTTATCTGAAGAACAATCTGTCCACTGTGTTTTGATACTGTTTCAGTGATAGTGTTTCAGTTGGTTAGAGGAACAATGTAACTGCTGCAGCTTAACCACAGGCTCCTGCGCTACCTGACTGAGGTGCTTTAAGCAAGAGCAACTGCTCTGCTCTGCTATGCAGTTGCGCCCGAGGAACTAGCGTGACTGCTTTTGAAAATTGCATTTGCATTCTGCCTCACTGTTTATCCTTTTCATATTATTCCTTTTTATTTCTTAAAACAAATAAATAAATGGGGTAAAAATAATGCAGCAAGCTCGAAGGAGTATACGCTCCTCATTTGGGAGAAAGACACAGCTCTGAAGAATACTAAAGAGTCCAGGTTTTGTTTCCCGCCTCTCAGAACAAAGGGTACATTTTCCATCAAAGAGCAACAAAAACTGCTGGCATAAATATGTCTCCTAGTTTGTGTGCTGAGGCCAGAGGTTGCTACGCCAGGGGACGTGTTCAAACTGCAGAACGCTAGTTTAGCCTTTTACAAACGGTCACAAAGAAAATCTTACTTTTCAACTCACAAAGAATGTTTTGGCAACCACATCAATAACTTACACTTAAGATTGAGTGGGGAAAAAATACAAGTCTGTAAGGATCCAAATATGGCCCAATGAACAACAAAGCATATAACGGGATTACTACTTTGGAAGGTATTTGGCACAACTACGATATGCACTCTGGGACTTTAACTAGAGTTCTACTTAATTATATTACTCAAATATTTTATTTTATTATTTATTTAACCTTTTTTTAACGAGGCAAGTCAGTTAAGAACAAATTCTTATTTAAAATGACGGCCTACCCCCCTGGCCAAACCCTCCCCTAAACCGGACGACGCTGGGCCAATTGTGCGCTCCCCTATGGGACTCCCGATCACGGCCGGTTGTGACACAGCCTGGGATCAAACCAGGGTCTGTAGTGACGCCTCTAGCAATGCAGTGCCTTAGACCCCTGTGCCACACAGGAGGCAAAGTCAATTTTAAAGTCATTTGTCACACATCACTTAAAGTTAGTGTTTATGATAAGGCCTATCTTTACTTTCAGTACATCCAAGGGCCTTTAGGCCAAGTGGAACAGAACAGGGCTCTGGACTACCATGACCTAATTCTCCATCTAGTTCCCAAGTGACCTCCTGTTCTGTACTAGAGTGTGAGGGGAATAGAGGCACACCTCAAAGGTAACTCAGAGGTACAGGGACTTTATCAAAGTAAAATGTGTTCTGTGTGAGAGGGCACTGACTGCAGTTTTCTTTCACAGAAGAATACCACTCAGTCTACTAGAGGAAATGAGTCAACGGATGTCTTCCTTTTCCTGAATAGGACCTTTCCCATGAGGCACTGTTTTGTTGTTTCACCAGTGGGAGGGCCTGGTGACCTAATAATACTTTGGTGGGTATGTATATTTGTCCTGTTTCACAATTGTACATGTGTGTATTAATGTGTGAATTGGAAACGTGTTTTTTGCATATCCCAACTCTCCCTGAGACAACCTCGGAGAGCGGGGTCACGGCCAGGGTTTGCCATTATCAACGGTGACCCTGGAGAAATTAGGGTTAAGTGCCTGGCTCAGTTACCCAATGCTCTAACCGCTAGGCTAACTGCCGCCCACCATCAGACGTCACAGCTACGTACTGTACATATGTGAAATACCAGTGCATCTGTTGTCCCTTTCAAAATCACGGGTGAAACAAGGTCATCCATCCTCTCAACTTTGCCCACCATAGCCACACCTTGGGATTATTTGTGTATTAGTATTGTACTGTTAGACATGTACTGCACTGCTGAAAACAAACATTTTGCTGCACCTGCTTTAACATCTGCTAATATGTGTATGCGACAAATAAATGTTGATTTGATCTGGATTTAGCAGTAAAGTCTAACAGTCCAACACACTTTCAGTAACCAAGGTTGGATATATGACAAAAAGTTTGACAGCACCTTCATTATGATCCATTATAGATGTTCATAACTCTATATAGCCCATTCATAATGTATTATGCAGACTTCAGCACTCTTCATTACTCATACCTCATAACAGCCTACGTGGAGTAATGTAAGAATTAGATTAAATTTTTAATCAGTGCAATACTGCCTGGCAGTCTCTCTCTCAGTTCCAATTCCATTAGATGGATCTTCAAGAACATTCTTTATTGACAAAAATATTACCGGATCCAAGTCAGACTATCTCTGCATCGTCACCTAGGCTAGATTAAACAATTCCTTGTCTAGAGTACAATAATATCCCAGCCAGGGTCTTTATAGTGCTTTGCAATCATGCCAGTAATTCACATCTCTTACAGAATGCTATATACTTCTGAAAGACACCCACCTTGACTCAAACCGTAACCAGTTGTAATACAGCTCTGATTTCATTTTAGGCTCAGAGCACTTTAATAAAGCTGTCAGATCTAGTCTACAGACTTTCATGTTGAGAACTTTGGAGAACTTGCAAATCAAGATCGGACGAAAATGTAGGAACTATAACAATTGCCTGAATTTCAGGATAATTGGTAAGTTTTCTGCAATTTTTGTGTTGCTTTTAGCTCTGCACTGAAGACCTAATGTTATTCAACCTTCACAGGATGCTTCATCAAGATCCACCATGAAGCCAGATTTCCACAAAACACATACATTATGAACCTCAAAAGAGGGGGCAAAGGGAATTTTGTTTATGCTGTGAGACAAGCCTTAGGAAGAAAAATGACTGTATGTTCCAGAAGAACATGATTAATGCACAGCTCATTTGTCTTTCTCTGAAGTGTGAAATTGCAAATATATCCAAAGTAAACACTGTGGAAATATAATTTTCGCATAGCTAACTTCAGTCCATATCCGTCTCTTTTTCATAGGCATGGCTTTTGGACATGCCATGATCCATTCTATGTGAATCCCACTGGTTCGCCCCGGTGCCATGCAGCACAGAAGGTGCTCATCTTTCGAAGCTGGAGCATAATCAGGGCTCGGGAAGATGAAGAGATGCCAATTAACATCCTGTCGGGCGCCTCTCCAGTTTATAATGGAATGGGAAGCAGCTGCAGCTCCCTGTATTGAGAAGGGCGGCGATTGAAAATGGTTGGGTAGTTTGGCTATAAGGGTCTACATTGGTAGAGGAGAGGTAGGTGCGTGTGTGCGTGTGTGTGTGTGTGTGCGTGTGTGTGTGTGTGCGTGTGTGTGTGTGGCAATGAGAGCAATGAAAGCACATCTAAACCTTCTAACCCCACAGAAGGAAAATGCCTCAAGCTTATCAAGTTTATTATGTATGTGTCAAATGAGATAATTTGCATGATCTAGTGATTAAGACCTTTTGAAATAATCTGCAGCAAAAATGTAAATGTCAGAGAGTCAAATATTTAACTCGTTCTGAAGAATAATTGCCTTCATGAAGCAGCGCTAAATCGTATCATCTCTGGCGGTGGAAAACGAGAGAAAGACAGGGGATCATTGCCACACGGCCAGAGGAACCGCTGTGACACGGGATCATAGCCACACGGCCAGAGGAACAGCTGTGACACGGGATCATAGGCACACGGCCAGAGGAACTGCTGTGACACGGGATCATAGCCACACGGCCAGAGGAACAGCTGTGACACGGGATCATAGCCACACGGCCAGAGGAACAGCTGTGACACGGGATCATAGGCACACGGCCAGAGGAACCGCTGTGACACGGGATCACAGCCACACGGCCAGAGGAACCGCTGTGACACGGGATCATAGGCACACGGCCAGAGGAACAGCTGTGACACGGGATCATAGGCACACGGCCAGAGGAACAGCTGTGACACGGGATCATAGCCACACGGCCAGAGGAACAGCTGTGACACGGGATCACAGCCACACGGCCAGAGGAACAGCTGTGACACGGGATCACAGCCACACGGCCAGAGGAACAGCTTGAACAGGTGAAGCAAATGAGCACATTTTGTGCTTTTTAAACTAACCTTAAACTCTAGAAACTAATCGTCACAGATTCCTCTGATCTTTGGCCTGTTTCTCTTTCTGCCAAATGATTTATTCATTGCTAATTTGCTCACTTGTTTCCTGCTGAGGCTCATTTTCAGAGTCTGGCCCTGCTGTACCTCTGAGGGCAGCTCTATCAGAGTGAAAGGATTGCATTAAGGACTCAATGTGACAATCTGTGACAGATTCCAAGCTGCACTATTTTCTAGAGAGGTTAAAGCAACTTCTAGTCAGACTGACAGTGAGTCCTCTCTCGCTGAGACAGTCTCCTGGGTGTCTCACCATCACCACCACTCTCATCAAATCACACATGTGTCAGTTAAGCCCTCCGCAAGGCAACCAAACAGCCAAAACGTTAGTACAGAGACAAAGTAGAGTCACAATTCAACGGCTCAGATACGAGACGTACGTGTCAGGGACTCCAGACAATCACGGATTATAAAGGGAAAACCATCCACGTCGAGGGAAACAGGGTGTCGTCGACGCCGGCCACCACCGCTCCTGTGAACTGTGTGCTCTCGTTCTCTGTGGCTGATGTAAGACATTTAAGCAGGTTAACCGTCGCAAGGCTGCCGGCCCAGACGGCATCCCTAGCCGCATCCTCAGAGCATGCGCATACCAGCTGGAGTGTTTACAGACATATTCATTCTCTCCCTATCCCAGTCTGTTGTCCCCACTTGCTTCAAGATGTCCACCACTGTTCCTGTACCCAAGAAAGTGAAGGTAACTGAAGTAAATGACGATCGCCCCATAGCACTCACTTATGTCATCATGAAGTGATTTGATAGGCTACTTAAAAATCATATCATCTCCACCTTAACGGACACCCTAGACACACTGTAATTTGCATGCCACTCCAATAGATCCACAAACGATGCAATCGCCATCGCACTGCACACAGCCCTATCCCATCTGGACAAGAAGAATACCTATGTAAGAATGCTGTGTATTGACTACAGCTCAGCCTTCAACACAATAGTACCATCCAAGCTCATTATTAGGCTCGGGGCCCTGGGTCTGAACCCCGCCCTGTGCAACTGGGTCCTTGACTTCCTGACGGGCCGCCCCCAGGTGGTGAAGGTAGGCAACAACACCTCCACTTCGCTGATCCTCGACACAGGGGCCCCACAAGGGTGTATGCTCAACCCCCTCCTGTACTTCCTGTTCACCCTTGGCTGCGTGGCCACTCAATTCTCCAACTCCATCATCAAGTTTACAGACAACACAACAGTAGTAGGCCTGATTAACAACAATGATGAGACAGCCTACAGGGAGGAGGTGAGGGCCCTGGCGGAGTGGTGCTAGGAAAATAACCTCTTCTTCAATGTCAAAAAAATGAAGGAGCTGATCGGGGACTTCGGGAGACAGCAGAGGGAGCAAGTCCCCATCCACATTGACAGGACCGCAGTGGAGAAGGTGAAAAGCTTCGGCATATACATCACTGACAATCTGAAATAAATCACCCACACAGACATTGTGTTAAGGAAGATGCAACAGCGCCTCTTCAAACCCAGGAGGCTGAAGAAATGTGGCTTGGCCCTTAAGACCGTCACAATCTTTTACAGATGCACTATTGAGAGTATCCTGTCGGGCTGTATCACCGCCTGGTACGGCAACTGCACCATCCACCAACCACAGGGCTCTCCAGAGGGTGGTGCGGTCTGCCCCACACTGCCTGCCCTCCAGGACATCTATCGTACCCCGTGTCACAGGAAGGCCAAGAAGATCATCAAGGACCTCAGCTACCTGAGCCACAGCCTGGTCACCCCTCTACCATCCAAGGTCAGTACAGGTGTATCATAGCTGGGACCGAGAGACTGAAAAACAGCTTTTATCTCAAGGCCATCAGACTGTTAAATAGTCACCACTAGCAGGCCCCTGCCCAGTACCCTGCCCTGAACTTTAGTCACTGTCACTTGCCATCTACCACCCAGTTACTCTACCCTGCACCATAGTCATTGAACACTGGTCACTTTAATATTGTTTACATACTGTTTTACCTACTTCATATGTATATACTGTATTCTAGTCAATGTATATACTGTATTATAGTCAATATCCTATCTAATTATTGCTGTACATACAGTACACTATTCTTCAGAGATACATATACATATTCTAACAATATACTGTCCATATTGTCTACACACCCCATCACATATAGTACCAGTCAAAAGTTTGGACACACCTACTAATTCAAGGGTTTTTCTTAATTTGTATTATTTTCTACATTGTAGAATAATATGAAGACATCAAAACTATGAAATAACATGTAGTAACCAAAACGTGTTAAACAAATCCAAATATAAGTAGCCACCCTTTGCCTTGACAGCTTTGCACACTCTTGGCATTCTTTCAACTAGCTTCACCTGGAATGCTTTTCCAACAGTCTTGAAGGAGTTCCCACATATGCTGAGCACTTGTTGGCTGCTTTTCCTTCACTTTGCAGTCCAAGTCATCCCAAACCATCTCAATTGGGTTGAGGTCGGGTGATTGTGGAGGCCAGGTCATCTGCTGCAGTACTCCATCACACTCCTTATGTGTCAAATAGCACTTACACAGCCTGGAGGCATGTTGGGTCATTGTCCTGTTGAAAACAAAAGATAGTCCCACTACGCGCAATCCAGATGGGATGGCGTATCGCTGCAGAATGCTGTGGTAGCCATGCTGGTTAAGTGTGCCTTGAATTCTAAATAAATCAGTGACAGTGTCACCAGCAAAGCACCCCCACAGCATCACACCTCCTCCTCCATGCTTCACGGGGGCAACCACACATACGTCAATCATCCATTCACCTACTCTGCGTCTCAGATAGACACGGCAGTTGGAACCAAACATCTCAAATTTGGACTCATCAGACCAAAGGACAGATTTCCACCGGTCTAATGTTCATTGCTCGTGTTTCTTGGCCCAAGCAAGTCTCTTCTTCTTATTGGTGTCCTTTAGTATTGGTTTCTTTGCAGCAATTCGACCATGAAGGCCTGATTCATGCAGTCTCATCTGAACAGTTGATGTTGAGATGTGTCTGTTACTTGAACTCTGTGAAGCATTCACTTGGACTGCAATTTCTGAGGCTGGTAACTCTAATGAGCTTATCCTCTGCAGCAGAGGTAACTCTGGGTCTTCCTTTCCAGTGGCGGTCCTCGTGAGAGCCAGTTTCATCATAGAGCTTGATGGTTTGACAGTTCTTGACATTTTCTGAATTGACTGACCATGTCTTAATGTAATGATGGACTGTCATTTCTCTTTGCTTATTTGAGCAGTTCTTTCCATAATATGGACTTGGTCTTTTACCAAATAGGGCTATCTTCTGTATACCACCCCTACCTTGTCACAACACAACTGATTGGCTCAGTTAACAAATGTTTTTAACATGGCACACCTGTTAATTGAAATATATTCCAGGTACCTCATGAGTGTTCAAAGCTCTCATCAAGACAAAGGGTGGCTACTTTCGAGAACCTCAAATATAAAAAACACTTTTTTGATTAATGCATGATTCCATATGTGTTATTTCATAGTTTTGATGTCTTCACTATTATTCTACAATGTAGAAAATAGTACAAATAAAGAAAAACTCTGAAATGAGTAGGTGTGTCCAAACCTTTGACTGGTACTGTATACAGTGCATTCGGAAAGAGTTCAGACCCTTTGGCGGGGTACTGGGGCGAAGATTCAACTTCCAACAGGACAACGACCTTAAGCACACAGCCAAGACAACACAGCAGTGGCTTCGAGACAAGCCTCTGAATGACCTTAAGTGGCCCAGCCAGAGCCCAGACTTGAACCTGTTTGACCAACTCTGGAGAGACCTGAAAATAGATGTGCAGCAACACTCCCCATCCAACCTGACAGAGCTTGAGAGGATCTGCCGAGAAGAATGGAAGAAACTCCCCAAATACAGGTTTTCTAAGCTTGTATTGTCATACCCAAGAAGACTCGATGCTGTAATCGCTGCAAAAGGTGCTTCAACAAAGTACTGAATAAAAGGTCTGAATACTTATGTAAATCTAATATTTCCGTTTGTCATTTTTAATAAATTAGCAAACATTATGGGGTATTGTGTGTAGATTGATGAGGGGGAAAAAAGCTATTTAATCAATTTTAGAATAAGGCTATGATGTAACAAAATGTGGAAAAAGTCAAGGGGCCTGAATACTTTCCTAAGGCACTGTATATATATATTTATACTCTAGACTCCGACTTTGCTCGTCCTAATATTTCTATATTTCTTAATTCCATTATTTAACTTTTTAGATTTGTGTGTATTCTTGTGCATTGTTTGACATTACTGCACTGTGGGAGCTACAGTAGGAACACAAGCATTTCACTACACCTGCAATAACATCTGCTAAATATATGTATGTGCCCATTAACATTTTATTTGATTTTGGTCATGTGCACCACTGTATACACTGACATGTAGACCACAAGACAAGGCATATTTGCTCTCATTGTGCCCAATGGTCTAATTGAGTGATCATGAATCAAATGATTAGCTGTGTGCCGTTCTATAGATACCTAAGTGAAAGAGTGATTGAATCATTTAAGGGTAACACATCACATTAAGTTTTTGTACCTGTGTAACAATAGTTACATTGTAGCATGGTATCATACATAGCAAGAGTAATCCCTTTGTAATTCTAGTGTCTGGGTATCTCTTTTGGTCCTTTAGCAGTTTATTATCTGGTGAGAATAATGTGCATCACTAAACTGCTACTCTATTATTGGCTAGAAATGTTTCAATGAGTTGGAAGGGTTCCATCAAGAGAACCATGGCTCAAGTGGCATACACTCTCAGAGCTACATTGGTATTGTGAGGTGGCATGCTGATATCTCGGGAAAATGCGGTAAATGAAGTATTTTTACATTCCAAACAGCATCAACAGGAGATCATGTAAGGGATAATCAACGAGGGGCTATGTGTTCTATGGAAAATAATGAACGACGTGGAAGGGGTGTTCCAAGTCTCACTAGTGGAGTGGAACTAACCTTTCACTGAGTTGCCTTATTTTCCAGAAAATGCATAGAGCCCCGAGTTGATTATCCCTTTTATACCATAGCAATAATTGAACACATTTGTCACAAAAAAAACATTCATTTGTAGGTAGAAATATGTTCAACATCCACTGAAGTAGCTAAGAAGTTTACTAGATAGCTACAGTAGTTGCCTTGGTAACCAAACAAACAGACTTGCTAGTTTAGCTAACCAAACCATCAGTCCTAGTTTGGTATTGTGAAAATCGAATTCAACAATGCAAATAATTTTTTCAATTCGACTTTCGCTTTCAAAAGCAGCTCAAACACAGAACATGTAAGAATAAACTATATAGACATGTAATTCTACCGTGCTGATATAGTACCAGTCAGTATTAAATAGAACATTGCGGCCCTGCCTGACTTTGGGGAAAACAGCCTGTGGTTTCCTTGATTACCCAATTGGCTCACAGCAATTTTGTTGTTGTCTGCGTGTTTTAGTCAATGTCACGACTTCCGCCGAAGTCGACTCCTCTCCTTGTTCGGCTGGTGTTTGGCGGGCGACGTCACCGGCTTTCTAGCCATCGCCGCTCCATTTTTCATGTATCCATTTGTTTTGTCTTGTTCCCTGCACACCTGGTTTTCATTCCCCAATCAATGAATGTGTATTTATTCCTCTGTTCCCCATCATGACTTTGTGTAGGATTGTTTGTGTTACGTGTATTTTGATATTGTGGATATTGTTACGCGCATTACTTTTTGTCTATGTTCTGTGTTTTGGGCACATTTTATGTTATTTTTGTGCTGTCATTTTGACCGGAATAAAAAGTGCACCTGTTCACTACACTCTTCGCCTCCGATACACACTCCTAACAGTCAATTAGAAAACTACACTTAAGAAAAGTACAATATGTCTAAATATTACTTTTCAACATTGCCTGCTCCCTGGTGTTCTCACTACTTAGAAAAATGTAATATTATATGGCTTCCCTCATGCCCCTTCCTATGACAGCGCTAACTTTTGCCAAGTGAGTGACTGCTTGCCAAATATCAACCAGAACATTAAGCTATCCAAACACAAACAAACTATGAAGCTAAAAGTAGTGAGTGGCGTTACAAACGCACTATATTAAATTAGTTAAATGTCTTACCTGTGATTAAATGTTTTTCCATACACATAGCTATGCGAGGTCTACTTGGACACCGAGTCACCACAAATTCCCACTCTTCCACATCAGATAGTCTGAAGCTACAGGGCTCTTTCTCGCAGGTTCTATTTCCCTAGGTGGGAGCAACGCGAACCATAGGTCAGGATTTTTGACCTGGTTTACATGTACACTACCATTCAAAAGTTTGGGGTCACTTAGAAATGTCCTTGTTTTCCATGAAAACATACATGAAATTAGTTGCAAAATGAATAGGAAATATAGTCAATACGTTGACAAGGTTATGAATCATGTTTTTTAATTGAAATAATAATTGTATCCTTCAAACTTTGCTTTCGTCAAAGAATCATCCATTTGCAGCAATTACAGCCTTGCAGACCTTTGGCATTCTAGTTGTCCATTTTTTGAGGTAATGTTGAGGTAAGACTTCACCCCATGCTTCCTGAAGCACCTCCCACAAGTTGGAATGGCTTGATGGGCACTTCTTATGTACCATACGGTCAAGCTGCTCCCACAACGGATCAATAGGGTTGAGATCCGGTGACTGTGAAGGCCACTCCATTAGAGAATGAATACCAGCTGACTGCTTCTTCCCTAAATAGTTCTTGCATAGCTTAGAGCTGTGCTTTGGGTCATTGTTCTGCTGTAGGAGGAAATTGGCTCGAACTAAGCACCGTCCTCAGGGTATGGCATGACGTTGCAAAATGGAGTGATAGCCTTCCTTCTTCAAGATCCCTTTTACCCTGTACAAATCTCCTACTGTATGGTATGGTATTTGGATGTTATCATTTTCAACTTAAAAAGGTGCCACAAAGAACCTACGTGTGTGACACACTGAAAAAAATCGGAACAATGGCAAATATTCAATGACAAAATATACAATGATCCGAACACCTCAAACTCAAACTGTCCATAACACTTTTTTCCAATCTTCCTCTGTCCAATGCCTGTGTTCTTTTGTCATTTCTTCATCTTTTCTTTTTATTGGCCAGTCTGAGATATGATTTTTTCTTTGCAACTCTGTCTAGAAGGCCAGCATCCCGGAGTCGCCTCTTCACTGTTGATGTTGAGACTGGTGTTTTGCAGGTACTATTTAATGAAGCTGCCAGTTGAGGACTTGTGAGGCATCTGTTTCTCAAACTAGACACTCTAATGTACTTGTCTTCTTGCTCAGTTGTGCACCGGGGCCTGCCACTCCTCTTTCTATTCTGGTTAGAGTCAGTTTGCGCTGTTCCGTGACGGGAGTATGACACAGCGTTGTACGAGATCTTCAGTTTCTTGGCAATTTCTCGTATGGAATAGCCTTCATTTCTCAGAACAAGAATAGACTGATGAGTTTCAGAAGAAAGTTATTTGTTTCTGGCCATTTTGAGCCTGTAATCAAACCCACAAATGCTGATGCTCCAGATACTCAACTAGTCTAAAGAAGGCCAGTTTTATTGATTCTTTAATCAGAACAACAGTTTTCAGCTGTGCTAACATAATTGCAAAAGGGTTTTCTAATGATCAATTAGCCTTTTAAAATGATAAAATTGGATTAGCTAACACAACATGCCATTGGAACACATGAGTGATGATTGCTGATAATGGGCCTCTAAACGCCGATGTAGATATTCCATAAAAAATCTGCCGTTTCCAGCTACAATAGTAATTTACAACATTAACAATGTCTACACTGTATTTCAAATCAAATCAAATGTTATTAGTCACATGCGCCGAATACAACAGGTGTGGACCTTACAGTGAAATGCTTACTTATGAGCCCCTAACCGACAGTGCAGTTTAAAAAAATATGAATAAGAATAACAGATAAAAATAACAAGTAATTAAAGAGCAGCAGTAAAAAATAATAATATATACAGGGAGGTGCCGGTACAGAGTCAATGTGCGGGGGCACCGGTTAGTTGAGGTAGTATGTACATGTAGGTAGAGTTAATTAAAGTGACTCTGCATAGATGACAACAGAGAGTGGCGGGGGGGGGGGGGGGGGGGTGAATAATCTGGTTAGCCATTTGACCAGATGTTCAGGGGTCTTATGGCTTGGGGGTAGAAGCTTAGAAGCCTCTTGGACCTAGACTTGGCACTCCGGTACTGCTTGCCGTGTGGTAGCAGAGAGAACAGTCTATGACTAGGGTGGCTGGAGTCTTTGACAATTTTTAGGGCCTTCCTCTGACACCACCTGGTATAGAGGTCCTGGATGGCAGGAAGCTTGGCCCCAGTGATGTACTGGGCCGTACGCACTACCCTCTGTAGTGCCTTGCCGTTGGAGGTCGAGCAGTTGCCATACCAGGCAGTGATGCAACCAGTCAGGATGCTCTCGGTGGTGCAGCTATAGAACCTTTTGAGGATCTGAGGACCCATGCCAAATCTTTTCAGTCTCCTGAGTGGGGATAGGTTTTGTCGTGCCCGCTTCACAACTGTCCAGTTGCAGGGAGGTGTTTAGTTCCAGGGTCCTTAGCTTATTGACGAGCTTTGAGGGCACTATGGTGTTGAACGCTGAGCTATAGTCAATGAATAGCATTCTCACATAGGTGTTCCTTTTGTTCAGGTGGGAAAGGGCAGTGTGGAGTGCAGTAGAGATTGCATCATCTGTGGATCTGTTGGGGCGGTATGCAAATTGGAGTGGGGCTAGGGTTTCTGGGATGATGGCGTTGATGTGAGCCATGACCAGCCTTTCAAAGCACTTCATGGCTACAGACGTGAATGCTACAGGTCGGTAGTCATTTAGGCAGGTTACCTTAGTGTTCTTGGGCACAGGCACTATGGTGGTCTGCTTAAAACATGTTGGTATTACAGACTCGGACAGGGAGAGGTTGAAAATGTCAGTGAAGACAGTTGCTAGTTGGTCAGCGCATGCTCATAGTACACATTTCTGATCAATTTGATATTATTTTAATGGACAAAAAATGTGCTTTTCTTTCAACAATAAGGACATTTCTAAGTGACCGCAAACTTTTGAGCAGTAGTGTACATTGAACATCAGCTTTTCGACATTTTTTGTTATTTCATAAAAAAAAAAATAGACTATGAAACTGGCTCTTTTACAATGGGGATCAATGGGAAAGAAAGTTTGTTTTCCCCAATTTTGGGCCTTGGTTGAGGGGAATTCCTTCTTATGACATGAATACCGACTCGGAGTACACCGTGCGCTATAGGGAAATACTGCACCTTCAAGAATGCCCTTCAAGCCAATTAGGAACAAGTATTCAACAATGCCATGGTTTAAAGTTACATAATTAGACGGATTTGATAAGGAACACATACATGATGCTTTGTATATGTGTCACACTTTGACATTCATGAGGTATCAGCAGCTAATTGGTTTGCTGAATGGTATGTTGAAATGATGAGCGATTCAGTTCAGACAGCCCCCTATGACTTTCAGGACATGCATCTTCCAAACCTTTGTGATATGTTACTTGAGTTCCTTTAAAGAAAAGTGTCCGATAGACCTATTCAGATCGCAGCCGAAAAGACAGCTAACGATTAGCGGGCCGCAGATGGGCGATCAGGTTACGTCGCGACGGAGGGGCCAGTTGGATAACTCCCTCGGGCAGATAACGTCGGTGGTCCAGTCGTGAAGACCCGATGGGGCTCCGCATCGGCAGTAAAACGGGTCAGGATAGGTGAGTTGTAGCCCAGGAGACACTTCAGCTGGCTAGCTCAGGAATAGCCCAGGAGTGGCTGACGGAACTCTTCAGCTGGCTAGCTGCACCCTCTCCGCTATGCAATCTGGTTTCAGAGCTGGTCATGGGTGCACCTCAGCCACGCTCAAGGTCCTAAACGACATCGTAACCGCCATCGATAAGAAACAATACTGTGCTGCCGTATTCATTGACCTGGCCAAAGCTTTTGACTCTGTTAATCACCACATCCTCATCGGCAGACTCAGTAGCCTTGGTTTCTCAAACGATTGCGTCGCCTGGTTCACCAACTACTTCTCTGACAGAGTTCAGTGTGTCAAATCGGAGGGCCTACTGTCTGGACCTCTGGCAGTCTCTATGGGGGTACCACAGGGTTCAATTCTTGGGCCAACTCTTTTCTCTGTATACATAAATGATGTCACTCTTGCTGCTGGTGAATCTCTGATCCACCTCTACGCAGACGACACCATTCTGTACACTTCTGGCCCTTCTTTGGACACTGTGTTAACAACCCTCCAGACGAGCTTCAATGCCATTCAACTCTCCTTCCGTGGTCTCCAACTGCTCCTAAATACAAGTAAAACTAAATGCATGCTCTTCAACCGATCGCTGCCTGCACCTGCCCGCCTGTCCAGCATCACTTCTCTGGATGGTTCTAACTTAGAATTTGTGGACAACTACAAATACCTAGGTGTCTGGTTAGACTGTAAACTCTCCTTCCAGACTCACATCAATTATCTCCAATCCAAAGTGAAATCTCAAATCGGCTTCCTATTTCGCAACAAATCATCCTTCACTCATGCTGCCAAACATACCCTCGTAAAACTGACCATCCTACCAATCCTCGACTTCGGCGATGGCATTTACAAAATAGCTTCCAATACCCTACTCAACAAGCTGGATGCAGTCTATCACAGTGCCATCCGTTTTGTCACCAAAGCCCCATATACTACCCACCACTGCGACCTGTACGCTCTCGTTGGCTGGCCTTCGCTTCATAATCGTCGCCAAACACATTGGCTCCAGGTCATCTACAAGACCCTGCTAGGTAAAGTCCCCCCTTATCTCCGCTCACTGGTCACCATAGCAGCACCCACCTGTAGCACGCGCTCCAGCAGGTATATCTCTCTGGTCACCCCTAAAGCCAACTCCTCCTTTGGTCGTCTCTCCTTCCAGTTCTCTGCTGCCAATGACTGGAACGAACTACAAAAATCTCTGAAACTGGAAACACTTATCTCCCTCACTAGCTTTAAGCACCAGCTGTCAGAGCAGCTCACAGATCACTGCATCTGTACATAGCCCATCTATAATTTAGCCCAAACTACTACCTCTTCCCCTACTGTATTTATTTATTTTATTTATTTTGCTCCTTTGCACCATATTATTTATATTTTATCTCTGAACTTTCTTCAAACTACAAATCTACCATTCCAGTGTTTTTCTTGCTATACTTTATTTACTTTGCCACCATGGCATTTTTTTGCCTTTACCTCCCTTATCTCACGTCATTTGCTCACATTGTATATAGTCTTATTTTTTCTTTTTTCTACTGCATCATTGATTGTATGTTGTTTTACTCCATGTGTAACTCTGTGTTTTTGTATGTTGTCGAACTGCTTTGCTTTATCTTGGCCAGGTCGCAATTGTAAATGAGAACTTGTTCTCAACTTGCCTACCTGGTTAAATAAAGGTGAAATAAAAAATAAATAAATAAAAGATTTTTGCATTACACTAAAAGGTTTTTCTAAAAATAGAACTCACTTGCAATGATAAAGTTTTTTTCATTCAGAGAATTTGAACTTGGAGAATTACATCATGGATTTACAATGCTTCATTACGCAAGAGGATGTTTATCAGACAGAAACTGATTAGATATTGTTATTTCTAGTTGCCAGACTGGAAGCTACAGGGCAGGTGAGTGAAAATGAAACTAAAGCACTTTGAAAACAAAATTACGGACCAAATGTGGAGATAAAACTGAGCCGAAAAGAAGTCAATTGCATTAAAAGGTCAGGTATTACAGTGTAGACTCCACTTTGTAATTTCCAAACAAAGAGAGCATGTTTTATCACTGTGGCAAGAAATCTATGTCGGTGTCTTATTAAGCCATATCTACTGGCCCTCTGTTATGGTCCCTGAGCACAAATATGACAGTAATACATTCAACTTGGTGTCACCATTGCAAGAAAAACCACTTGCAGGAAATGTCTGTTTCACTTTATGGCCAAAACTAGATTTATCTGCACCCTGCCTGTTGCAGTACCATTTTAATGGCCTCATAAAATGGTGCATCCATTGTAGCACAAGAAGCCTGGCATTCTAGATTCCCTTCTAGATTCCATTCTAGATTCCATTCTAGATTCCATTCTGATTTCCAATCAGATGGAGAGCCGGTCATGCATTCAATTCCCTGTTCCCCACCTTTATTCCTCTCTCACCTCTCTATCTTTACCTGCCTCTATTCCTATAACCATTCCTCACAAGCATCAGCATTAAATTAATGCCTTGTGACACCTATAGAGACAATGATCTGTGAGAACTGCTTAAACGGATTCCAATTTCAATCTACTCCCTCTACAGAGTCTAAATGAAATTGCTGACCATGTTAAGGTATGGCAGATCATTGCCATCAACGTCCCATACCCACAGGTGGGTGGCTCTGTATCTGTGCATGGAATACTAAGGGTATTTGCCTTTGAGTTAGCATCGCTGTTGTCTGGTTTTTCAAGCGTCTCAGTGTTTGGAAGCACTAAATCAATACAGTCTATGTGGGTAATCATATTTCAAAACGCAGCCAACTGTTGGAGAAGATCTTTCTTGCATTTGAAAACAGAGATTAAAGCAACACAAACTATTAACTATACAGGGGTTCCAGCATCAAATCAAATCAAACTTGACTTTGGAAAACTGAAAATCAACTGTGGTGTATTCATTGTATCTTAAGCTTTTGCTAATGTTTTGCTCATAAGAATCCATTCATACTGCTATCAAGCCTTCCTCTAAATTCAATTTATTGTAGAATCCCTTACTTATAATACCCTCTGAGAAAAGGAGGGTTATATTAAATACCTCCTGCTATCCAGTGCTGAAAACCTTTGTCACTGTAGTTCTTCACCTCACAGTATCATGAGTAATACTACCAAACACATCATTCATATCCCAGACACAAAGTGTCCTTGTTGAAATTTGGGAGTGCAGGCTAAGCTTCTTGATTTTCAAAGCACATGTTACACTCCCTTTTGTATAAGCCCAGCGTGTGTCCATAAGGTCTGTAAGTCACATCAGCCTAACTGGGGAAGATAGTTTGTGGACTTTCTCAGGCACTGTTGGAGCTCTTTAAATGAAGCCCCAATCGATCAGTCAGCCAACCTCTCTTTTCTTCTCCATCGCCTCTCGCTCTCTCTCTTCTCTATCTCCTTCCCTCCCTACCTTCAACAACTGTTTTAACGCATCATTTATTTATTTCATTAAGGAGCTAGACTGTGGAGTGCAGTTGTTCACTGTAGAGAGGTGCTTTGAAAATAGCAAGTAAAAGTCATGAGCTTCAACAATGTAGGCTCCCAGATTGCATGAGTCGGAACACAAATACAGCCTATTTTCCAAGTTATGCTTTTAGTTTTACATTTAACTTACAATAAGCTTATATACCCAATGCTACAGTTGAGGATAAACCCAAGAAAAGGCAAGGGAAAACATATTCCACCTTTTTATTTTACATCCCTTCATACACTATTTTACCAACACGTATCACAAGAGTAAAATTCTGTGACTAATCTGTCTTTGCTCTGAGTGAAAATATATCTGTAAACAGTGTAATAGATCCTATCCTCCATCTCTATCCTCCACCCACCTCCCCTCATCCTCCATCTCTATCCTCCATCTCTATCCTCCATCTCTATCCTCCATCTCTATCCTCCACCTCTATCCTCCACCTCTATCCTCCACCTCTATCCTCCACCTCTATCCTCCATCTCTATCCTCCATCTCTATCCTCCATCTCTATCCTCCACCTCTATCCTCCACCTCTATCCTCCATCTCTATCCTCCATCTCTATCCTCCAATTCTATCCTCCAATTCTATCCTCCATCTATATCCTCCATCTCTATCCTCCATCTCTATCCTCCATCTCTATCCTCAACCTCTATCCTCAACCTCTATCCTCCACCTCTATCCTCCATCTCTATCCTCCAATTCTATCCTCCATCTATATCCTCCATCTCTATCCTCAACCTCTATCCTCAACCTCTATCCTCAACCTCTATCCTCAACCTCTATCCTCAACCTCTATCCTCAACCTCTATCCTCAACCTCTATCCTCAAACTCTATACTCAAACTCTATACTCAAACTCTATCCTCAACCTCTATCCTCCATCTCTATCTCCTGCTGTAATTAACTACATAATAAAGGTACTGCTGGACATGAACATGAATTATGAACACATTTGAAATGAGCCAAATGCACTTTATTCTGTACTCTTACTTGGCATTTTGAAGGTAATAATAAACAAGGTGTATTATGTAGTTCATTTCTTTTGCATATGTGTGCTTTACAAGAAGAAAATGATGAAAAATAAAGATTGGCAAGAGCAGGGACCTACGGAATTGTATAATACGTTCCCCCCTTCTGGACCAATCTACCAAGGCCAGGCAATCTGATTGCTTTCTTCTAGGCCAGTAAGTTAAGGCTAAGCAATCTACAATGCCTTTTAAAAGACACAGACAGACAGAGAGAGAGTGAGAGAGTGAGAGAGTGTGAGAGAGAGATAGAGAGAGAGAGACATTGGCCACAGAAAAATATATTATCTGGTACACAGGCATTCTTCTCAGGTTGATGAAACAGAATCTCTCCCATTTTTCATCTTTGACTCTGCAAATTGTACAAATTAATACTCCGTGCCTGTCAAGGTTCAGTGCAATGTTGTCATGAAAACACAATACTAAACTAATCTGAGGATCAGAAGACTTGAAAGATTTATCAACTCAAAGGATCCATAAACTTTGATGTCGTTGCTTCTCTGACGTTTATTTCATGTTCCATTCCATTTAATTGTTTAGTCTTTCTTATCATTCAAAGATAAACAAGTGTAAACTGATGAACTTAGGCAGGTAACATTGAATTGAGTTGATCAATTATATCAATATGCAATTAAAGGGTAATTACTATGTAACAACATGTTAATACAATGTTGTTTATACTTAGTGTACTTCATTATAATAATAATACATGGGACTTATATACGCTTTCCATGGAGCCAAAGTCACTTTACAATTGTAGAAATGTAAAAGAAAAACAACATAACAGGAGTCAAAACAAAACATCAGACTAAACAAGACATGAATAAAGAGAGGAAGGGAAGGAGTGTGATGTATCAGTGTGGGGGGGGGGGGGGAGCGTTGGGATTTGGATATGAACCCGGTTTAGGGTATGAGGTAGGGTAAGGGTTAGGTGCTGCTCACTATGGTGAAGAGAGGTGTGTCTTAGTAGTGTATTTATTTGCTTGTGTGTTTGTGGAGGGGGGGGCTTAAGTGTAGACCTTGTCAAAAAGGTGGGGCTTTAGGAGGGACTGAAAGACAGTGATGGACTCCGAGTCACGGCTGGCTGAAGGGAGGGAGTTCCAGAGCCCAGAAGGCCCTGCTGCCAAAGCTCTGGAGCTCCCACCTGGGGATGACACAGTGGCCCGCTATGGCGTAACGGAGTGCGCATGTGGGTTGGTGGGGGAGTAGAAGGTCTGAGAAGTATGGGGGGGCAAGGTGATGAAGGGCTTTGTAGGTCAGAAGGAGGATCTTGTAATCAATGTGTTGGGAGACAGGGAGCCAGTGGAGTTCACAGAGGACAGGGGTGATGTGCTGCCAGGACTTGGTGTGGGTGAGGAGATGGGCTGCAGAGTTTTGAAATATTTGGAGCTTATGGAGGGAGCTTGAGTTGATGCCAGAGAGTAGTGAGTTGCAGTAGTCAAGACGGGAGGAGATGAATGCATGTATGAGGGTTTCAGCGGCAGGACGGGAGAGGGAGGACCTGACTTTGGCAATGTGGCGGAGGTGGAAGAATGAGGATTTGATAGTCTCTCTTGTGTGGTGATCAAATGAGAGGGGTGGTGTCCAGGATGACGCCAAGGTTGGAGGGAGGGAGAGATAGTGGTGTTGTCAATGGTGAGGGTGAGGTTGCCAGCGTTGGTGAGGGTAGATTTGGGGCCTATGAGGAGGAGTTCCATGTTATCACTATTGAGCTTAAGGAAGTTTTGTTGCATCCATGTTTATATTGCAGAGAGGCAGGATTCAATGTGGGTCAGAGGTGGGTTGAGGAGGGATTCGGTGCTGAGGTAGATACGGGTGTCATCGGCATAGCAGTAGAAGTCAAGGTTGAAGTGACGGATGATCTGACCAAGGGGGAGGATGTAGATGATGAAGATCAAGGGACCCAGCACAGAGCCCTGGGAGACACCCTGTATAACTGCATCTGAGTCTGAGATGTAGCCATCGAGGGAGATTTAGTGAGTCCGGTTTGTGAGGTATGATTGTAGCCAGGATAGTGCCATGTCCTCAACACCCAGGCCCTCCAGTCTGGTGTGGAGGATGTAAATGACTCACTGTGTCAAAGCGACACTTAGGTCAAGGAGAATCAGGATGTTGAGGGCACAAGCATCAGCAGAGGTGAGGAGGTCATTGATAACTTTGAGGAGTGCAGTTTCAGTACTGTGGAGGGGGCAGAAACCAGGCTGGTGGCTCAAACAGGTTGTTGTTTAGCAGGTGGGTTTGCAATTGGGAGGCATCAGTATGTTCCAGAGTCTTGGCAAGCAAGGGGAGGTTGGAAATGGGGCGGAAGTTATTGAGGATAGTGGTGTCCAGTCCTGGCTATTATTAAGATGGGTTGAGTTCAGCTGTTTTGTAGTTGGAGGGGACAGTTATGTGTGTGAGGGAGAGGTTGACGATGTGTGTGTTATATGGACAGAGAGCAGGCAGGCAGGCTTTGATGAGAACAGTGGGGAAAGGATCCAGGGATGGACAGAGAGCAGGCAGGAAGGCATCGATGAGAACAGTGGGGAGAGGATCTAGGGAGTGAGTTGCTGTCTTGGAAGACATGATGAGTTTTGAGATATAGGGAGAGTCAATGAGGGCATATTCGGAGAGCCAGGTTTCAGGTGTGAGGGTTGGTAGGTTGACAGGGGGAGAGCCAGGTTTCAGTTGTGACAGTTGGTAGGTTGACAGGGGGAGAGCCGGGTTTCAGGTGTGACAGTTGGTAGGTTGACAGGGGGAGAGCCAGGTTTCAGGTGTGAGGGTTGGTAGGTTGACAGGGGGAGAGCCAGGTTTCAGGTGTGAGGGTTGGTAGGTTGACAGGGGGAGAGGCGGTTGAGGGAGATTGATCAGTCCGTGATGAGTTTATTTTAGTGATTTGTCCTTGAGAAACTGAATGAGTTACAGTGTTCAGTGGAGGGAGTAGAGAAGGTGTCATCACAGGGCTGTAGTTCAGTGGAGGGAGTAGAGAAGGTGTCATCACAGGGCTGTAGTTCAGTGGAGGGAGTAGAGAAGGTGTCATCACGGGGCTGTAGTCGTTTTCTGGCAATGGAGAAGTCCGGAAGTTCTTAGCGGAGTGATGATGTTGGAGAAGTAGGTGGACCTGGCAGCACGGAGGGCATCTCTGTAGGTGGAGAGGTGGAGTTTCTTGACCTCAGCGTGAACAGTGAAGGCAGACGTCCTGCTCAGGCACTACAGGAGGCGTCCAGCTTGCTTCAGGGCACGGAGCTCAGGGGTAAACCGAGGCCAGGAGGCACAGAGCTCAGGGCACAGAGCTCAGGGGTAAACCGAGGCCAGGAGGCACGGAGCTCAGGGCACGGAGCTCAGGGGTAAACCGAGGCGAGGAGAAGGAGACAGGTTTACTTTGGGGGAGGGGTCAGAGAGTTGAGGGAGACAGACAGAGCAGTATTGAATTGGGCAGCTAGTTCATCAGGTGAGTTGGGGGTGTGGTCAAGGGGCAGGGCAGAGTAGAGCCGCTGGCATCAGAGAGTTGGAGGTGGTCAACAGCTTTGATGTTGTGGCAGGAGATGTCAGTGTTGTGGGGTATGAGGTAAGAGAGAAATGAAGGATCTTGTGGTCAGACAGTGGGAACAGGGAGGGGGAAATATGAGTTAGGTTGAGGCCAACAGAGCAGATGAGGTCAAGTATGTATAATGAAATCAGAGGCAAGTTTTGAGTTTGAGTCCACGTGAATATTCATATCTCCAAGCAACAGTAAGCGGGGGGAGAGTGGGACAGCAAAGGTGAGTAGTTCAGATAGTTCAGAGAGGAGGTACACAAGGACGGTACACAAGTATAGTGGTCATAGTGGTCATGGAGCAAGATGTAAGCAATGTATTCAAATGAGGAGACAGTAAGGAGAGTCAGTTATTTAGATTTTAGAGTTGTACAGTACAGAGAGGACTTCACCAGCAGTGGTGACACAGGTAGCCATAACCAGCTGGACAAGCTTGGTTAAGAGAAATAAATCACCAGGTTCTTGCCTTTTTTTTTACCAGGGAGTCATACTGAGACCAAGTTCTCTTACAGATGAGCCCTGAATTACAGAAATTACAGAAAATACACACATCAATATCAATACAAAATGCAAGCAGAAAGAAAAACATGGTCATAAAAAACAAACACATTCATCAGTATAAAGATCCTCAATAAGCTTTCTGAATTGCCTTAGAGGAACCAACACATCAAATTTAAGAACATTTTGAAGATTGTTCCACAAATAAGGGGGAATAAAACTAAAAGCTGATTTACCTCCATAGAGGCCAAAGGAATTTCCAGAGTTAGCCATCCCTGAGACCGTGGGTGGTAACTCGTGTCTAAAGTTTAGTAATGATGTTAGGTACAGTGGGACTTTTTGTAAAAGGGTTTTATAAATGAAAACATAGCAATGTATCCAACCTACGTGACATCAAAGAGGGCCAACCAACTTTCTGCTAGAGAATCCAGTGATGCGTACTAAAATTGTCGCCTGTAATAAAGCACAGCGCGCTGTGATAAACTGCATCTAACTGCTTTAATGAAGTGGCAGTTACATTCATACAGATGATGTCACCACAGTCTACAACCGATAGGAACGTCAACTGAATAATCTGCGTTCTACTATTTAGCGAGAGGCAGGACTGAATTATCTAAAGCAGCATAAGGTTGATATAGCTCTTCTTCAGGAGACACACCTGACTGACTCTGAGCATGCTAAACTGAAGAGAGAGTGAGTGGGTCAAGTGTACTATTCATCTTTCACCTCTCAGGTAAGAGGGGTGGCCATACTCATTAATAAGCATTGCCCCTTTCAGCTACAACCTCAGATTAAAGACAAAGGGGGTAGGTTTGTGATGATTCAAGGTTTCCTTAACACTGAGCCCATTTCCATTGTGAATGTGTATGGACCTAACCATGATGATCGTACATTTTACCAAGACATCTTTTTTAAGTTAACGTGCCCCTCATCAGAGATAATAATGGCAGGGGATTTTAACTTGGTACTGGACCCTTCCAGTGATAGATCTTCCTCTAATAGTATCAACCTCACACAGGCAGCTACAATGTTAAAATCAGAAATGAAAGATTTAGGACTTGTAGACGTATGGAGATTTCACAACCAAAAGGTTAAAGAATACTCATTTTACTCTCCTGTACATAACAGTTACTCTAGAATTGACTTATTTCTTATTCCTGCAGGCAAGGGAAGTTTATTACCAAGATGTAAATATTTACCAAGTGTAAGTATTTACCAAGATGTATATCAGATCACTCTGCCCTGCTGGCTTCATTACCAGTCAGTAAAACACAAGCACCCTCAAGAAGGTGGAGGTTTGGCACATACTTACTAAATAATCCCACATTTGTAACATTTCTGAACACTCATATCGACATATTTGTAAGCACCAATAACAATGCCTCCCCCCTAATTTTATGGGAAGCTCTCCTTTCATATCTGAGGGTGCAAATCATTTTGTTTAGTTCAGGTGCTCGTAAGATGTATATGGCTCAAGTATATTCGTTGGAGAAAGAAATTTGAGATCTGGAAAATTAACATAGTATAACATTTGACGACTGAACTCTACAAAAAATGGACTAAAAGCAATTGGAATATAACACCCCGATGACCCACAAAGCGGAAAACACACTTAAGAGAACAAAACAAACTACTATAAACATGGAGATAAAGAAGGAAAGTTGCTTGCTTGGCAGATAAGGCGAGAGGAAGCTAGTAGAGTTATTAGCTCTAGTAAGCTGCCCAATAACACAGTTGTTATGGGTCCTGAGGAAATTCATCTAGTCTTTAGGGAGTTTTATGAAACATTGTACTAGTCTCAAGGGGATACCCCTGCCACAATGCATGAGTTTTTGAACAAACTCAACTTACAAGCTTTAACTTTAAAAAAGATTACATCTGAGGAAATTGGGGAATGCATTTTTAACACCACTGGGGGAAAATCACCAGGGTTAGACGGATTCCCTATTGAATTCTATAGATCCTTTTTACCCAAACTAATTGAGCCTCTTTGCAATATGTTTAATTATGCCATAGAGACAGAAAAGCTCGAGGACACACTTGAACAGGCACTGATCACGGTTTTGTTAAAACTTGGGAAAGATCCTCTGCTTTGTGGGTCATGTACACCAATATCTTTATTGAACACTGCACATAAGATTCTTGCAAAACTCATAGCTCTTAGACTGGATAAGGTTCTACCGGACTTGGTTGATATGGACCAAACAGGCTTTGTAAGAAACCGCTCATCTCCTGATAATATCAAAAGATTATTTAATATTATGCATTATGTAAAGAATGACCAAGAACCTGTAGTGGAGGCTTTATTAGATGTGGAAAAAAGCTTTTGACAGCATAGAATGGAACTATCTGTTTGAAGTTTTAAAAGGGATGAATATTGGCCCTAAGCATGTACAGTTGAAGTTGGAAGTTTACATACACATAGGTTGGAGTCATTAAAACTTGTTTTTCAACCACTCCATGAATTTCTTGTTAATAAACTATAGTTTTGGCAAGTCGGTTAGGACATCTACTTTGTGCATGACACAAGTAATTTTTCCAACAAACGTTTACAGACAGATTATTTCACTTATAATTGACTGTATCACAATTCCAGTGGGTCAGAAGTTAACATACACTAAGTTGACTGTGCCTTTAAACAGTTTGTAAAATTCCACAAAAGGATGTCATGGCTTTAGAAGCTTCTGATAGGCAAATTGACATCATTTGAGTCAATTGGAGGTATACCTGTGGATGTATTTCAAGGTCTACCTTCAAACTCAGTGCCTCTTTGATTGACATCATGGGAAAATCAAAAGAAATCAGCCAAGACCTCAGAAAAAGTATTGTAGATCTCCACAAGTCTGGTTCATCCTTGGGAGCAATTTCCAAATGCCTGAAGGTACCACGTTCATCTGTACAAACAATAGTATGCAAGTATAAAAACCATGGGACCATGCAGCCGTCATACCGCTCAAGAAGGAGACGCGTTCTGTTTCCTAATGTTGAACGTACTTTGGTGCGAAAAGTGCAAATCAATCTCAAAACATCAGCAAAGGACCTTGTGAAGATGCTGGAGGAAACAGGTAGAAAATGATCTATATCCACAGAAAAACGAGTCCTATATCGACATAACCTGAAAGGCCGCTCAGCAAGGAAGAAGCCACTGCTCCAAGACCACCATAAAAAAGCCAGACTATGGTTTGCAACTGCACGTGGGGACAAAGATCGTACTTTTTGGAGAAATGTCCACTGCTCTGATGAAACAAAAATAGAACCGTTTGGCCATAATGAGCATTGTCATGTTTGGAGGAAAAAAGGGGAGGATTGCAAGCCGAAGAACACCATCCCAACCGTGAAGCACAGGGGTGGCAGTATCATGTTGTGGGGGTGCTTTGCTGCAGGAGGGACTGGTGCACTTCACAAAATAGATGGCATCATGAGAAGGAAAATTATGTGGATATATTGAAGCAACATCTCAAGACATCAGTCAGGAAGTTAAAGCTTGGTCACAAATGGTTCTTCCAAATGGACAATGACCCCAAGCATACTTCCAGAGTTGTGGCAAAATGGCTTAAGGACAACAAAGTCAAGGTATTGGAGTGGCCATCACAAAGCCCTGACCTCAATCCAATAGAACATTTGTGGACAGAACTGAAAAAGCGTGTGCGAGCAAGGAGGCCTACAAACCAGATTCAGTTACAACAGCTCTGTCAGGAGGAATGGGCCAGAATTCACCCAATGTATTTTGGGAAGCTTGTGGAAGGCTACCCGAAACGTTTGACCCAAGTTAAACAATTTAAAGGCAATGCTTCCAAATACTAATTGAGTGTATGTAAACTTCTGACCCATTGGGAATGTGATAAAATAAATAAAAGCTGAAATAAATCATTCTCTCCAATATTATTCTGACATTTCACATTCTTAAAATAAAGTGGTGATCCTAACTGACCTGAGACAGGGCATTTTTACTTGGATTAAATGTCAGGAATTGTGAAAAACGGAGTTTAAATGTAGTTGGCTAAGGTGTATGTAAGCTTACAACTTCAACTGTCAGTCTGAATAGATTACTGTACAAATGTCCAGTAGCTCAGATCCAAACTAATGGAAATGTTTCCTCCCACTTTTCCCTATCACGTGGCACAAGGCAGGGTTGTCCTGCTAGTAATCTCCTTTTTTCTTTGGCTAGCGAGCCACTGGCAGAAGCTTTTAGATCTCATCCAAACATGGTGTTCGTATAGGTGGGCGTGAACATCTGGTCTCGCTATCTGCTGATGACATTCTGCTTTACCTCTTTAAACCAGAAACGTCACTCCGACTGTTCGTTGACATCCTGAAAGAATATGGGAACTTTTCAGGATATCAAATAAACCTATCGAAGAGTATAATTATGCCTTTTAACAGGGCAACTATGCAGAACCTAATCTTAGACCAGCCGTCTTCTTGGAGACCTCAGAAAATGACACATCTATGATTGCAAATTCCTTGTGAAATTATTAAGACATATTAACTGAACTATATTCCACTTCTCAAAAAGGTTGGGAAAGAATTGGATAGATGGCGGGATTTACCAATTTCTCTTATTGGGCGGCTCAATTGTGTAAAGATGAATATATTACCAACATTCTTCTACCTTTTTCAAACCTTTCCCTTTCCTATTCCCAAAGTTGTTTTCAAACAACTTAATAGGAAGGTCTCTTCATTTCTGTGGAAAGGGATACCCCCCCCCCAGAGTGAAACTCACAACTTTATGCAAACCATACTCAGAAGGAGGGCTTCCTGTTGTATTTATTACTTGGCATCTCAGTTATGGCAAAATACAACAAGTTCGCCCTCTTGAAGACAGAGGAGGAGTGTCTTTCCCCTGTTTTATTGACATCTATACCTTATATTATACCTACTAAATGCTTTGCTAGGTTTCATTAACACTTTAATTTAAAACATTTAAATATACTGATTGAAGATCTGTAAACAAACAGAAGGGCATAGATCTATACATGAACAATACCTTTCTATAATATCTTACCCCCGAGAGATGCAATTACATGTGCTTGGTTCAACAAAGGAATTAAAACATTTGGTCATCGGTATAGAGAAGGTATCTATCCTTTCAAGAACTGGCATATCATTTTCAGTTACCTCAAACTCATTTCTTCAAGTACCTACAGGTTAGGCACTATATTGCCACTCAGCAGGGAGGTAGGATTCAGTCCATGAGTAAACCTATAACTGATCAAGTGTGGTTGGAGAGGAAAGAGGTAAAATATTTCATTTCCTACAATGAAGCTCTGAAGGCTTGGATGAAGTGGCATGATGACCTTGGTCTCATTGTTGAGGATGAGAAATGGGGAAAGCTCTTTTTAGATGTTCAGCGTCTTTCATTTAACACAAGGCACAAGTTGATGCAATTCAATATTTTTCATGGGGTCTACTTTACACCAGAGAGACTGTATAAGATCAATTCTAAATATTCAAAATGTTGCCCGAGGTGTAACTCATGTTTTTGTCCTGCCCTGAACTAGGCAATTATTGGGAAGATATTATTCAGATCTTATCACAGGTCACTAATATGACTGTACCACTAGATCCTTCCCTTATTCTTCTTGGAGATGATTCTGTTCTACCAGTTAATATTGGTAGCAAAACCATATTCATTAAATTGGCAGTCATTGCAGCCAATAAATGCACAGCTATTATATGGTAGAGTGACACTCCGCCAAGCAAACAGATGTGGCTAAAATAACTAACTTCCTATATTCCATCTGAAAAAATAACGTACAATTTACGTAATAAACCCTTTGAATTTACTGATGTCTGGGGGGACTTTCAGCAGTTTCTAGAGTTGTCACCTCAGCCGCCTCATTATTATTTTCTTCATTCATGTTTTATTTGTATTATTATTATTTGTTTTTGCGTTTAATAATTTATCTTCTAGCATTGGATGCGAAGGTCAT
This sequence comes from Salmo salar, assembly GCF_965601325.2. Taxonomy (NCBI): domain Eukaryota; kingdom Metazoa; phylum Chordata; class Actinopteri; order Salmoniformes; family Salmonidae; genus Salmo; species Salmo salar. Next base: position 83,031,544 of record NC_138294.1, on the reverse strand, counting down.
TCTGTTAAGGTCATTCTGGGTGTTCATATGTTGGGGAGGGAAGGGTTTTGTACGATGTGCTCCCATGTAGCATGCTGTTTTGTGTAGGTGGAAGGAATAACGGGGCATTATCTGGATCATATTTTGTTGGTGATTGTTAAATTGAAAAGAAATCCCTATAAATATATTATTAAAAAAATAACAAACGTATTTAACTTTGTTAATAATCGAGATAGTAAATCTGTTTTTCAATTGTCTGAAACATTGCCAGTCCACTACAGTGTCAGTTTTCCTTGTTTTGACACAGGCCTGATTTCTCATCTGAATGAACTCAGATGGCTCAGAAGAAAACCAAGGGTTAGATCTATCTTTGATTCTGGATTGTTTAAAAGGAGCGTGTTTATCTGGCAGAGGAATAAATATGGAGGATAAATGTTCTAGAGCCAACTCAGGGTCAGGAATACATGAGATAGTGGCTAAATCAGAGTAGAATATGTCATGTAATAACCCTTGAGGAGATTAATTAAAGTAGGATTAGTATTTTACTGTTTCGCATCTCTAATACATACTATGGTACAATGATCACTGAGATCATATGCAAACTCTTCACTAGACAAATATTTATGGGGGTTACTAGTAAGAATTAAATCAATCAATAAGGAGTTTCAAGGGTTTTTCACATTGAGCCGTGTGGGTTTTGAGATCAATTGAGGCAGATTAAAATCAATGCATATTCCCTTAAATTGATCTGAGACCGGGGATAGGCAATCCAAATTCAAATCACCTAAAATGACCAACTCAGAGGACTGAAAAGGTTTTAAACACTTGGATATAGCACCGATAGCCTCCGCCATGGCAGCAGGGGGGGGGGTAAATCCCAGCAACAAATACATGTGTATTCTGGTTTATGGATACATCTACAACCAGGAGGTCAAATGTTTTGGGAACAGAGATATTTAAAGATTGGAATGCCATGAAATTAGATATCACTGGTACAGTATACAGTGCATTCGGAACATAATCAAACCCCTTCCCCTTTTCAACATTTTGTTAGCTTACCGCCTTATTCTATAATGGATTAAAAAATACATTTTACTCATCAATCTACACACAATACCCCATGATGTCAAAGCGAAAACAGGTTCAGAAATGTGTGAAAATGTATTAAAAAGGACACAGAAATACCTTTGGTTCTTCCTTTAAAGGTTTTGAGCTTATGCCGCAACAGTTTGTGGTAGATGGTGGCAGATTGTGGTAAATTATGTCATTCTAGCAACAATGGCTGACACTTAAATAACGTGCCATAGAATTATGCGGCACCTCACAAACTGTGCTCCAGTACGCCGCAACTTTTAAAGGAATAACCACTGTATGAGACTCGAAATTGAGCTCAGGTGCATCCTGTTTCCATTGATCATCCTTGAAATGTTTCTAAAACATGATTGGAGTCCACCTGTGGTAAATTCAATTGATTGGACATGATTTGAAAAGGCACACACCTGTCTATATAAGGTCCCACAGTTGACAGTGGAGGTCAGAACAATAACCAAGCCATGAGGTCGAAGGAATTGTCCTTAGAGATCCGAGACAGGATTGTGTTGAGGCACAGATCTGGGGAAAGGAACCAAAACATTTCTGCAGCATTGAAGGTCCCCAAGAACACAGTGGCCTCCATCATTCTTAAATGGAAGAAGTTTGGAACCACCAAGACTTCCTAGAGCTGGCTGCCCGGCCAAACTGAAAAATCGGGGGAGAATGGCCTTGGTCAGGGAGGTGACCAAGAACCCGATGGTCACACTGACAGAGCTCTAGAGTTTTTTTTGTGGAGCTGGGATAACCTTGCAGAAGGGCAATCATCTCTGCAGCACTCCACCAATCAGGCCTTGATAGTAGAGTGGCCAAACGGAAGACACTCCTCAGTAAAAGCCACATGACAGCCTGCTTGGAGTTTGCCAAAAGACACCTAAAGGACTCTCAGACCATAAGAAACAAGATTCTCTGGTCTGATGAAACCAGTATTGAACTCTTTGGCCTGAATGTCAAGGTTCATCTTCTAACAGGACAACAACCCTAAACACACAGCCAACACATTGCAGGAGTGGCTTCGGGACAAGTCTCTGAATGTCCTTCAGTAGCCCAGCCAGAGCCCGGACTTGAACCCGATCTAAAAGCTCTGGAGAACCTGAAAATAGCTGTGCAGCGACATGCCCCATCCAACCTGACAGAGCTTGAGAGGATCTGCAGAGAAGAATGGGGAGAAACTGCCCAAATAAAGATGTGCCAAGCTTGTATCGTCATACCCGGTCTGTAAACGGTCTGAATACTTATGTAAATTGAATAATTGTGATACATTTTTTTAATACATTTGCAAATATTTATATTTGTGTCATTCTCAAAACTTTTGGCCACGACTGTAGAGCTGGGCTGAGTTGAGGTGGGCCTGGTCTGGTAGAGCTGTGCTGTGATGGACGGGTTAGGAGGAGGAAGTCTAGCTTGTTGTCAGATATAAGTTCATGGAGCAAGAGGGGGGGGGAGGGGGGCTTTTATTCATTGATCGAGTGTTGAGGACAGCAAAGTTAGTATTGTGAGTAAACAATCGCTTAACGAAAAACAGACGAATAAGCACAGTTACTAAACAGGTACCAGGGAGAAGAGGCAGTCAAGCACGACGCCAGCAGGTACTCTCGCCCGGAAATGACATCACATGACAAGGCCCAATAGGTGTAAGCAATTTAAGTGTAAAAGCAAGTGTTACTGAACTTGGACAAATTACATACTTGCGTTGAGTTTGGATTGAGTTTGGTGCTGAAGGAGTGAAATACACTGTCTTCATTTTTGTTCACAAACATATGCACTTCTTAATGATCCAACATGTTTTTCTTCCAATAACCCCTAAAGTAGACATCCTTAGAAGTCTCCAGCAGATCCTGCTAGTGTATGGCCCAGCCACAGTTTCCAGGTTGCCAATTAAGGCTGTATGTTTTTATGGAGTTAGTATTTGAAAGGAGTTGCCCCCAACTCCCTCAAGTTGCTCAGAGGTAAACCACAGTTTCATGATGCTGTACGTTCTATTTGGGTCATTCATTAAAGTTTACTGTTGGAAGCGGTGGTTTTCCCAACTGTGTCGGCAGTCTGAAGCCTATTAAGAGCCGCTGGAAGAGCACATAGGGCAGACAGCAAGGCTTTTTGCTGCGAGACCAGGAAAGCTATGAACATTTGGGAAAAGACTAATCAAACCATTCCTTACAATAGCGATATGGCGGCATCTCAAAAAGCCTTCCATTTTGTAATACTTATGCTTCCTATTCTTGCCCTAGAAACCTCACTTTAGCTAAATATTTATGTCATCTTGTTTGTGTACTAAACAGGAAGTTCATCTGATTGCTTTGATTCAGGAAACATGCAAAACATCTATAAATTGGCATGTGGCAGTTGAAGTTCGCCAAGAATGTTGCCAATTATAGAATACATTTTCTTATTCACAGTCCTAAAATTAAAAAGAGTCTCCACACACTCAGGATCAATCCACAATTTTCAATTTATTAGGGCGAGCTTTCGGTCCTCAGACCTTCATCAGAGCATATTCACACTCCTACCTCACAGAGATTCAGACTCCTAAATGCAACTGTGGCATAGTGCCCAGACACAAGTGGTGAGCCAAATAAGAATAAGCTTGGCATCCTAATGGGTTGATCTAACTTCTAATAGGTTGTTGTATTGTTTACCCAATTAGGGGGTGGCTGTGATTGAAAGTGCCTCTCTCTGATATTGAAAGTCCCATTACTTGAGAAGGGATTGAACTGATGTAGTCGATAAATGATTCATAATAAGCTAGACGCTAAATTATTTAGTTTCCTCAACTTTGCAACCATGGTTACACACTAAGAATTTAACTATATCATATGTCATGTTGGCTTGGCTGCTTGCTTTTAATTGTATGACGTATTACCCCGAGGCTGTGATAAATTGAGGTAACATGAAAAAGCTCTGATGCAAATACTTTTAAAAATTACGTTCATGGAAAATATTGAAGTATCAGCAGGAAATGCACAGTGTCATACATTGCAGTCCTCTAAAATGAGCTAGAACCAGGATGCAATATGTCAAAACCACAAATCAAAGTACAAAACAAAATCTAAATCAGGTAGAGAGAGAGAGAGAGAGAGAGAGAGAGAGAGAGAGAGAGAGAGAGAGAGAGAGAGAGGAGAGAGAGAGAGAGAGAGAGAGAGAGAGAGAGAGAGAGAGAGAGAGAGAGAGAGAGAGAGAGAGAGAGAGAGAGAGAGAGATTTAGGGAGAGGGGGGCTGGCTATATGGAGAGAGAAGTTGAGGGAGACTAAAGAGCATGGAGAGAAAGATCTCAACTGAATACAACCTTTTCTAAGAAGTTTTTCCATCTCCCACACTAAGCACACGTACATGTAAAGGTTGGACACACAGACGTCATGGAGTGCATTTACCTGGTTGGCTTCCTAGCAAACCCTGCCATCAGTCACAAACTACAGGTGAATACTGACATTCTGAAGCTGCCATCGTACATTTTGTGAAAAAATAGCAATGTGGTCTACCGACAAATGCACGGTGAGAGAAAAACGATAAATTCCCATTGAATTACTAAAGCCTGTTTGAAGTGTGAGACACACAGTGTGGTGTTGTGCCCAGTCTGGGGTAATTTAGAGCAGATGTGTCTAGTATCCTCTGTATCAACATGAAGCTAATTGTTAGTGTTTGTTAGCTTTTTTCACGGATGTGAATATCCCTCGAACACTGTTGCCTGTGAAGCCTCCTCATTATCCAGACTAATGAGAAATACATTAGAGACCACATGACTCTGTCAGACTGCACTTCTGGAGGTAGAATATAGGCGGCATCAGGTGGTGTCGCATGGCTGACTCCAATTTTAGCTCATTTTTAGTCTTCCCAGAAACCATTATACTTGGATGAAATGACAGAATTCATCAACATCAAATGCTCAGACACGTGCATCAACAACACATCTTGGGCAATGTGAAGTAACAGTTATTATGTTGCTTTACATAGCTTAAAGAGATTCTCCTGTACTTTTGTATACTTTTAAGCCAGTAGATCAGAAAGAAGTGCTCACCAGCCAAAGGTGGTCACCAAAATGTGCGTCACATATGTGCAGATAGTGCACCATGTCCTTGTTTTCTCTCTCTTTCTGCTGTGTGTGCTAGCTGTTACTCAAACGGCAACGGGGATGAAGGTCATTGGCTAGAACTGGAATTGCTAGGAGGCTGGCCCATGTGGGGAAACATTTTGTGAAATGGCGTAGCACAGATTCCAGAAAAAAAGTAGCTTTTTGCTTATAGATAATGTATGTATGAACTACACATTGACACATCCAGCCCAAAGCAGGAGGTTAAAAAATACTTAGTAGTCGCCAAACTTCCTTTAAAATGAAACAATGATGCTGGTATTATGCATGTAGCTCATCGTAATCTCGCTACAGGCACATAATCATATTCAAATAAGATTACCAAATAAACCCTTGTTGCCTGGTAAATATATCATGCATGGTGTCTCTGAGCATGGTAATGTAGGCTCTCTACATCTAAATGGATTGCTATTTCATATCACAACTGACAGGAGAGATGGAGCCGATGAAGGCAGGCCCGCAGCCACTGTCCCCTAGCGACACATTTCAGAAGGTTTTACATCTCACTTTAACAATCTGCCAACATGATTACCAGCAGATGTGTCCAGTGTGTGGCCTCCTACCACAGCAGCATAATGATAATTTAAAACAGTGGAACGCTAACAATCCTATTGGACGCTTCCTGGGGCTCACAACCCATCGACGGCATACCAAGTCAGCCGCAATGTCCTGATCGACCAGTTCATAGCTGTCTATAATTGTGAGCATAAAGCCAAGGAATTCAAATGAATGCTCAGAAGAATCAAGGCAAGGCAAGGCATGCCATCCCCCTGATGATATGATATAAACTCATTTACCATGCAAGGTATTCCTGCTGAGGAGTGTGCCCTACAATCTATCTTTGGATAAGATCAGGGTCTGTATGCACAAAGTGTTTCAGAGTTGGAGGTCTGATCTTGGATCCGATCCCAGGTCAGCACTCCTACTCTGAAATGCTTTGTGAACATGGGCCCTGTTTCGACATTAAAACTTAGCCAATGAATAGTGGGGACGGAAATCAGTCATAGAATAAGTATACATGTATTTTATTTGTTTTATTGTCACATACAGTACACCAGATAGGTGTAGTGAAATGTGTTGTTTTACAAGTTCAGCCATAGTAGTGCGGCACCCCTGGAGTAAATTAATTTTAAGTGCCTTGGTCAAGGGCACATGTCAGATTAGGTAATCGAACCAGCGACCTTTCGGTTACTGGCTCAATAGCCTAACCTATAGGCTGCCTGCTGCCCATAGGCCATCTATTTAAATTGTCGAGGCTCAAATATCCCTCCAATGAGGATGGATCACAGCCATACCCCGTTTATATCTTAATTAAAAAGCAGATTAGGATAAAGTATACCCGAGTCCTATAGGGGATGTTTTTCATTATTATTAATCTGAAGTACTCACTTCTTTTCCAACTTCACACCCAGGCTATTCAACTGACACAGTTTTCCCAATCAGCTCATTTCCTTTGATATGCAAATAGTAACCTCTCATGGCTGGCCCCGGCAGGCTCAATATTCAATGAGTTAATAGATTATTTGTGAGGCGAGTCCAATAGCCCTGCTTAACTGTTGCATGCTCCAGATGTGTAATTTACCTACTGTAATTATAGATGAGCGGATGGGTTGCAGAAGGAGTCCCCTGGCCATGGATCCCGACCCACCATACTCATCACACACCTCCTGTTCACTAGGAACCAAATTGAAGCAAACGGGGAGATACCTATGTCAATTTGTCCGATAAGAAACTCTCATTTTCGGTTTGCTATGGTTTAAACTAATGAATACACCCCAGGTCTCCAGTCTCCCACTGACTGAGCAAAAACTGGGCAAAGTTTTACTTTTTAAGCCACCAGCCGTGGCTTAACAAGACAGCGTGAAGGAGATGAAGAACTATTAAAGAAAAGGGAAGAATGAGTGGTCTATATCGGTGGAAGGTGTTACGGATCAACCTCTGGAGAATTAAACCATTTGTTAGACACTTTTATCCCATGCCCTGCACTACTACAGACCCTCTGTGCAATGTTCTGGGGTTGAATAGGACCAATCCTACTTTGTCTCAGCAGGTGACATTCAGTTTAGATCTCAAAAGAGTGAGAATGACCCAGTTGCTTTCAGCGGCTGAATAAAACCGTGAGCAACACTTCCACTGCTAAAATAAAACTACAACAGATGGACCCAAGGCTATGGTTCTACTTGTTATAGGAGCTGTGAGACTCCCCACTGAGAGGGTGAATCACTACAGCGCAGGAAAATAATAGGGGTTCAACATAAGAAACAAAATAATGATTTAATAATCAACAGATTATTAGTCCTATCAGAGCCAAGAGTCCAAAGACCAAATTCACATTGTAAATAATTTATTTTAGTCATTTAGCAGATACTCTCTACAAAGCGACTTACAGTTAGTGCATTCATCTTAAGATAGCTAGGTGAGACAACCACATATCTCAGTCATAGCAAGTACTGTACAAATTTCCTCAATAAAGTAGCTATCAGCAAAGTCAGTGCTAGTAGGAAAAGGTCAAGTGCGAGTGTTAGTTCATGAAAGGCAAGGGTGTTAGTTTTTTATTTATTTAAAAAATCTTAGTCCTACCAAAACCTCTGGATGAGTTTTTGGCCTTTTCGCAATTGCATAATCCTCGCACCCTCTTTCCTCTCTCCTCGTCTCCTTCTCAAAACCCATTGGAGGAGAAAGTCAGAGATGAGGGACCTCTGGCTTTCTCATCCAATGGGTTTTGAGACGGAGACGAGGCGAGAGGAGGCGAGGAGTATGCAAATGCAAAAAGGCTTTTGAGTCTTTGAAAGGAAGTCCAAATCCAAATCCTCACAAAAGGTCACCCCAACGCAATCTCAGGTATAAAGTCAATAAACCAACAGAAATCAAAAAGTCCAATGGAAACAGATGGCTCTGAACTATTCAATGTTCATTTTCCACCAACAGAGTGTGGAATAAAAGAGAAAAGAGGTCTGAAATCCATCTTTGAGGAGAACAATGCTAGGCTCTTCTCAAACAATGGACATGCAGCCCAACTCAAGATGGCACCTGTAGGTTGGACACGCCTCCAACCACAGCCATTGACAACAACGTCACTAAATGGGGCAGAAGGCCGTGAGCAACAATGACAAGAAAGTGCTGTGTGGGAAATGTGTGGTGGCTTGTTTCAGATAGTTGTATCTTGTTCTTGATACCAAGTCTTGTTTTGAGGTGTTTTGACTTATATTTGTTTATTTTATTTAACTAGGCAAGTTAAGAACAAATTCTTATTTACAATGACGGCCTACCAAAAGGCAAAAGGCCGGGGGCCTGAGATTAAAAAATAATAATAAATACAATATAAATATAGGACTAAACACACATCACAACAAGAGAGACAACACAACACTACATGAAGAGAAACCTAAAACAACATCACAACCTACAGTATGCTAATATGGCTAAAATTCACTAGCAAGCTAACCAACAACTGTGACAATGTAGATGAGAGAAAACAAGTGTTATTGTGAAAGTGTATTTATGTTTTCAATAAACATTTGGAGACAAAATATAGTTCACATGTTATATAATCCTTTGGAGTTGACAATTGTTTTCCCCCGAAGTTGCGCACGCATTGGTTTTGTTGCTAAACAACCTACACGTCTATACCTGCAGCCTTTTACGACCATGAGACTTGACCTTCTTGACCTGGTATCAATAGAGCCCAGCATTTTTCCTGGTCAGATCACATAGTAACATGCGGTACTATGAAAGCATAAAGTGAAAATTAAATGAAACATTGCCCTAAAAATATAAACAGTGCATGCTTATGGAGTTAAAGGAAAAGATAAACACTTTGGGACTATGTCAACAATGGACTAATGAAACAAATACCAAACGTTTTTGGGTGGAGTTTTCCTTTAAGAATTGGGACACTTTTTTCACATCTCCAGACATGAAAATGGTAGCCTATTATTGAAGCAGTCTGACTAAGTGTGTTGACTCTCACATGGATCTTTTTTTGTACATTTACACCACTGCTTGCCTGAAGGAACAAAGTTAATAGCGTTGTTGTAATTATCCACATCTGAAATCCAAATCCTCAATCACTTCTGAGCCTATATTAGAGAAAAAACTGCCAGTAATAACTGGAAATTGGATTGACAAAATGTTGGCTGTGCAGACAGAGCCAGGTGTGTAATAAATTACTCTAATTACAAAGTTGTTTACCAAACTGCTCTCCTCTGTCTGGACAGAGGGCTCTACACTACTGAGTAGATGCAAGCCTTCCGCATGGTCTAAAAACACCCCAATTTCCTCTTAAAGCAAAGCTCAGTGTCACGGATCCCTCCGGAACTGTGTCATTACACACACCTGGTCCCCATTTCCCTGATTGTAACTGTATAAATGTTCCCTTTGGTTCACCATTGGGCTGTCGATTATTGTTCCAATGTCCGTTGGTCGTGTGAGTACCTGTGCTGTGTTGTTTTGGCTTTCGTGCCGTTTGTATTTGTGCAGATGATTACGGGTCTCGTCCCGTGTATTTATTCAAGGTACTCCTCGCTCTTTTGTTTGGGTCTCAATCCTGTGTTTTATATACATGTTTGTTTGGTCTTCGTCCCCGTGCCTTTACATGGCACGCTGTAATTTGGGTCAATAAAAACCTCCTATTACACATTCCTGCGCCTGTCTCACGATCCCTTTATAACATCGTGACACTCAGAGACTTTCATTCAACATCACCAGTGTGATCATTTACTCATGAAAACATGAGGTACAGTCCCATGTAAAATGAAGCCTAAACAAAATGTGAATCATTTAGAACGCAGAGACTTTCCAGCAGTCTGGTCTGCTGGTCATCTCTAAAGGACAGAAGTAAACAAGGTGTAAATTGGATAGTGGAGCAGTTGGTAAAATGTTATAGTGTTGCATTTACAGCTAAGTTCCATAACTGTACATCTCTTACTAATTAAAGAGACAGTTAAAAGGCTTCTGCAGACCTCAACGGCTTTACTGTATCATCCATCATTATTGCGAGTCAATCCAAGAGGTGGGAGGTAGCATGAATTAGCTCAGCTACCGTGTAGCTGTGAAGTGTAGCCCAGTTGCTCTGGAAACTACATGGTTGACCGCACATAGGTGTGGGATGACACAGCAGGAGGCCGTGGGAGAGATAGAGACTACAAATTTAGCCTCAGCTCACTGGGACTGCGCCCTCCATGGCAGAACTAGTACAAATGGTTTGGACTAATACAGAGGCTTTGTCCATTTATCTGCACTTCTGTCACATGAATATGCTAATGTTCTCAAGGAACAAATCCTCACTGTAAAATGGTGTTATTATTTCTTTGGAAGACTGAATAATTTTAATCACTTTCCCCCTCTGCTGATTTGCGAGCTGGTGTGTTTGTGGCTGTTTATTAGCTATCAGGTCAAACTCATAAATTTTTACTCTGCAGAACAGGGCAATAGAGCATTAATTTGAAAAATGAATATTTCAGATGAGGTGGAAAAAGAGAGAGACATGACAGAGAGAAGCTGAATTGCACTGGAAGATGGAATGAGAAAATCAGCAATTAATTTCTCTCATGATTGATACAGGGTCATTGGATTAGTTTAGAACAATGGAGTAATAAAGCAATGTGACGTCTGTTGGACTGACCCCGGTTTTAGTGATAAGCATGACTACCTCATAACTGAATGCAGTACACACAGTATTGTACCTGCTGAATGCATTATCTTACTTCCTGAAAAACACAGCCTAACAGTAACCACTATGTACCACCACCAAACTTGTGATCACGATGCTTCAACTCATGTAGGATAGATTCAATGTTATTGTTACATAGTAGATTGAAGAATCATGTGGAATGAGTTTTTGTTAGTATAACACAGAAAGATGTAGTTATGGGATGGTAACATGTGCGAAAGCAATTTATCAATATGTGAGATGACAATTTGTATATGTCTATGGGTCACATATCTCAACACTATTGTTAATTATTACATTCATTGATTTAATGGGCCTGCAACAAGAAATTCATAAGAAATTAAATCTTAGCGAAAAGTACGCTCTGCATGATGGCAATGATGGAGAAAAGTGGAAACTATCATGTAATTAGTTAATTTATAGAGAAGAGAATGATAATGAATGTGAATGTCATGTACTGTAGTGTGCTCAATTGAGCTCAACAATGGATCATATAATTAATTGAGGAGTAACCACATTGTCATCATTTCCTGCTGTAATTCATCTTACGGGCACCTCAGAAAGAACATCTCATGGGCTGGAACTTCAGCGCCGTCAGCGTTTGGAATTGCCAATCTGGTCAGCAAGGCTGAGTTCATCTAGCCTAAGTTCCCCTTCAATCGCTAGATGTTTTGGCCCTGACAGCCCTCCAGCTGCTCTCTCATCATTTGACTATATGTTCTCTTATCACATTTTCTTATCCACAATATATTTCAAATACATGTAGATGCATTTGCATATTTTCTGAAATGCCTGTAATGCCTGACAATATTCCAGGCTGTGACATCGTCTACAGGGTGGCAAAAGTGGTTCCAAATTAGGCTTCTTAAATTACTTCTTAAATTAAAGTGCCTTCAAAGTTTTCACACCCCTTGACTTTTTCCACATTTTGTTGTATTACAGCCTGAATTTAAAATGGATAAAATGTAGTGTTTTGTTTCTGGCCTACACACAATACACCATAATGTCAAAGTGGAATTACCTTTTTCAAAATGTTTACAAATGAACAATTAAAAGCTGAAATGTCTTGAGTCAATAAGTGTTCAACCCCTTTGTTACGGCTAGCGTTCAGGAGTAAAAAGTTGCTTAACATTTCACATAAGTTGCATGGACTCACTCTGTGTGCAATAATAGTGTTTAACATGGTTTTGGAATGACTACCTCATCTCTGTACCCCACACATACAATTATCTGTAAGGTCCCTCAGTCAAGCAGTGAACAAACACAGATTCAACCACAAAGACCAGGGAGGTTTTCCAATGCCTCACAAAGAATGGCTCCTATTGGTAAAAAGCCGAATTTGAATATCCCTTTGAGTGTGGTGAAGACATTAATTACACTTTGGATGGTGTATCAACACACCCAGTCACTACAAAGATACAGGCATCTTTCCTAACTCAGTTGCCAAAGAGGAAGGAAATCGCTCAGGAATTTCACCATGAGGCCAATGGTGACTTGAAAACAGTTACAGAGTTTAATGGCTGTGATATGAAAAAACTGAGGATGGATCAACAGCATTGAAGTTACTTCACAATACTAACCTAAATGACAGAGTGAAAAATGACTTTAATGACTGACTTTAATGCAGGGAAACTTACATCTGTTTTGCCAAATTTCTATCAGCATGGTAAATGTGCAACCAGAGGGGAAAAAAACTCTAGACCACCTTTACTCCACACACAGAGACGCGTACAAACCTCTCCCTCACCCTCCATTTGGCAAATCTGACCATAATTTTATCCTCCTGATTCCTGCTTAAAACCAAAAATTAAAGCAGGAAGCACCAGTGACTCAGTCAATAAAAAAAGTGGTCAGATGAAGCAGATGCTAAGCTACAGGACTCTTTTGCTAGCACAGACTGGAATATTTTCCAGGATTCTTCCTATGGCATTGAGGAGTACACCACATCAGTCATTGGCTTCACCTATAAGTGCATTGATGACGTTGTCCCCATAGTTACCGTACGTACATACCCCAACCAGAAGACATGGATTACAGGCAACATCCGCACTGAGCTAAAGGCTAGAGCTGCCGCTGTCAAGGAGCGGGACTCTAACACGGAAGCTTATAAGAAATCCCGCTATGCCCTTCAACGAACCATCAAACAGGCAGTGTTAATATCGGACTAAGATCGAATCGTACTACACCGGCTCAGATGCTCGTCGGATATGGCAGGGCTTGCAAACCATTACAGACTACAAAGGGAAGCACAACTGAGAGCTGCCTAGTGACACAAGACTACAAGACGAGCTAAACAACAACTTCTAATAACACTGAAACATGCATGAGAGCACCAGCTATTCTGAACGACTGTGTGATCACGCTCTCCGCAGTCAATGTGAGTAAGACTTTAAACAGGTCAACATTCACAAGGCTGCAGAGCCAGACGGATTACCAGGACGTGTACTGTGAGCATGCGCTGACCAACTGGCAAGTGTCTTCACTGACATTTTCAACCTCTCTCTGTCCGAGTCTGTAATACAAACATGTTTTGAGCAGACCACAATAGTCTCTGTGCCCAAGAACACTAAGGTAACCTGCCTAAATTATTACCGACCCGTAGCACTCACGTTTGTAGTCATGAAGTGCTTTGAAAGGCTGGTAATGGCTCACATCAACACCATTATCCCAGAAACTCTAGACCGACTCCAATTCGCATACCGCCCTAACAAATCTACAGATGATGCAATCTCTATTGCACTCCACACAGCCCTTTCACACCTGGACAAAAGGAACACCTATATGAGAATGCTATTCATTGACTACAGCTCAGCGTTCAACACTATAGTGCCCTCAATGCTCATCAATAAGCTAAGGACCCTGGGACTAAACACCTCCCTCTGCAACTGGATCCTGGACTTCCTGACGGGCCGCCCCCAGGTGGTAAGGGTAGTTAACAACACATCCTCCACGCTGATCCTCAACACAGGGGCCCCTCAGGGTGCGTGCTCAGTCCCATCCTGTACTCCCTGTTTACTCATGACTGCATGGCCAGGCACGACTCCAACACCATCATTAAGTTTGCAGATGACACAACAGTGGTAGGCTTGATCACCGAAAACGACGAGACAGCCTATAGGGAGGAGGTGCGAGACCTGGCCGTGTGGTGCCAGGACAACAACCTCACCCTCAACGTGATCAAGACAAAGGAGATGATTGTGGACTACAGGGAAAGGCGGGCCGAGCACGCCACCATTCTCATCGACGGGGCTGTAGTGGAGCAGGTTGAGAACTTCAAGTTCCTTCGTGTCCACATCACCAACAAACCAACATGGTCCAAGCACACCAAGACAGTAGTGAAGAAAACCTTTTCCGCCTCAGAAGACTGAAAAGATTTGGCATGGGTCCTCAGATCCTTGAAAGGTTCTACAGCTGCCCTGTTGCATCACTGCCTGGTATTGCAACTACTCGCCCTCCGACTGCAAGGCACTACCGAGGGTAGTGCGAATGGCCCAGTACATCACTGGGGCCAAGCTTCTTGTCATCCAGGACCTCTATACAAGGCAGTGTCAGAGGAAGGCCCTAAAAATTGTCAAAGACTCCAGCCACCCTAGTCATAGACTGTTCTCTCTGCTACCGCATGGCAAGCGGTACCGGAGCACCAATTCTAGGTCCAAGAGGCTTCTTATCAGCTTCTACCCCAAGCCATAAGACTCCTGAACATCTAATCAAATGGCTACCCAGACAATTTGCATTAAAATAACCCCCCTCCCCTTTTACGCCGCTGCTACTCTCTGTTATTATCTATGCATAGTCACTTTAATAACTCTACCTACATGTACATATTACCTCAATTACCTCGACTAACCGGTGCCCCCGCACATTGACTCTGTACCGGTACCCCCTGTATATAATCTCGATATATAGTCTCGATATTGTTATTTTACTGCTGCTCTTTAACTACTTGTTACTTTTATTTCTTATTCTTATTTGCAAACAATGAAAGCTCTTAAAATATTAGATGACATGTCTCAAAAACAGCTTATAGGCTACATGTGCTCCAACGAGTCAGAACAGTAACGTTAGGCGAAATTAAGAGGTGAAAATAGAGCAAATTATTAGGGTGAGGCACATGGGCAGCAAACAGCTTACTGCAAACATACACCTAGTATTACTTTCTTAGCTACAGTATACATATCTCCCTGGCAAATTACATCCTTTATGCAGCAGCATACAATACATTTTTGGTCCTTAGTGGGCAAATTTTGTCATCAAAGAAAGAGAAGGAGAAAGATATACAACTCCAAGTTGGATGACCGTTCAAATCATATTTTCCCAGTCTGAGCTCGTTTATTCACGAATTCCAAGTTGCAATGCTTGCAGTTAGCCACTGTCACCAATTCCGATTTCCAACTCTTGTGTAATGTTTATGTCCAATGGCCGATGAGCGAGCACCGATATGTTTTATCTATAATTTATCTTCATTATTTCTCTTCATATGACAAGGATTATAAGGGATTTGCCAGTAGATTGTCAACTTGATTCATGATGATGACTGTTAACTAAGATTTTGAAAGTAAGATCAGTCCAATCAAAGCTACTGTACATATAACATCATTTAACGTAATTTTATCTGTGGCTCAAGCCTTCTTGGCAGGGACACTACTAATGTAACTATATGGCAGGACCTAGAGGGTTAAAATTTTCGATGTTGACCCTTACTATGGACTGGTGACGTAGTTTCCCCATGAGTGACATGACACTGAGCCAATCACAGCACAACGCTCCTCTTTATGGCAGGCTTGCCCCACCACCACAGAAAACACTGGCCAGTCCGAAACAACGGCATTTTGGAGCTGCCTTACTCAAGAAAACAAAAAAGAGACATGTTTCTATGCGGCTATGCTAACTCAATGATATACTGTATATATATTTTTTACATTGTTTGCAAACTGATATGTGACTCGTATTAATGTCAAAATAACATGCAAAACAGGCAAGCCAAAACATGCACGTTTTTTTCCCCAAAAATGTGGGTCTCAAAACAGGTGGGGCTTTGAATGCCTTAAATGACAGGTCGTAACTGCATACACAGGTAGCGATGGGCGGTTTGTGTGTGTATGTTATCAAACTAATGATCTAATAACCCGCGCATGCACACACACACCAAGTTTCCCCCTGGCAATTTCAGACTATAGGCATACACTCTTCTAACGGCCATGGTGCGTTATGAGCTAAAACAAGAAACTTTCTTGGCACTGTCACTGAATGCGAAAATAACTGAGGTTGTGTCCCTGTCAGTATGCTTTCCGAATTCGCTATACAACATTCTGCTGTGTAGCCTAGGCTACTATTAGGAAAGTATACCGCTAATGTACGGTGTGTTCATAAATTTAACCTGGAGTGCAGAGCACGCTCAGAGTGCGCTCTGTGCGTTTGTAAATTGTTGTCAGACTGTCTGTTCATAAATTCAGACTGTTTCGCTCTTTGAGCGTTCAGAGCGCACACTGGACAATCTGGCCAAGGAGTAAGGTTGATCCGAGCGTTTTGACCTCAAAACGACAGTCAAGCACCCACGCTAACTGGCTAAAGTTAGCTAGCTTGCTAGCATCTTCCAAACAAAAATGAGAGAACACCTCACTCTGACCATTTAACTCGCCCAAGCAGAGCTGGTTGGGCTGTTTTCATGTTGTTATCTACAGCGTTGGTGACTGTAACTGTTGCCAACGTTTACCAACATCGGCCATATTCAACCGGTGGTGAGCGTTTGTAAATTCATTAGTTATTCTGTGAATTTATGAATGCGCCCTAGTGGCTAGACCTGTCTGCTGTTAGGTTATAATAATGAAAAATCAAATTAATGTCTCAGACGGGGCTTTACCCAAACCCTTTCCCCCGCTCCGTGGTTATGGAACATCCATGGCAGGGTTTTGGGGGCAGCCCTTGAGCCCGACAGGGTAGTGCAATCCTTCTCCACGCAATACGTGACTTACATTCAAAAGAAAATAAGCATAGGCCTGTGAGGCTACATCATTGGACGTGTAGCCTACATAAAACAATATGCCATTACACACACACTTTTGATAAATTAACCTTTTTTTCTACATATATGCTGCTGGCCTAGCTGTTACTCTATAAAATATACTGTGCACGGTGTTGGCATATGCAGGGGAATGAGGATAAAATTGTAGTGAATTCGAAGGGCACAAAGACAGGGACCGATGCACACAACTTCATGTCTCTTAGCAGTCTGACAACTCACCATGGCTTTTAGAATGGTATTGCTTTGGGGATACCGTGTGTGTGTGTGTGTGTGTGTATGTGTGTGTGTGGGTGTGTGTGGGTGTGTGTGTGTGTGTGTGTGTGTGTGTGTGTGTGTGTGTGTGTGTGGTGTGTGTGTGTGTGTGTGTGTGTGTGTGTGTGTGTGTGTGTGTGTGTGTGTGTGTGTGTGTGTGTGTGTGTGTGTTGCATACACGTACAACCCACCTGTCTCTATGTAACCACATGGACTTGGATGAAATACCTCATCGGAGTCTGTGTGGTTCCTCCTTCTGAAAATAATTTTGGGCACAATCTCTTCCAGGTCCTAATAGGCCTAATTGTAATAATATGGTTATTATGTGCTAAAAGAGAAATGTCCTAACATCAATTCTAAATAGTTTCTCCTGGTCATTTAACTGCAGGCATTCAATGTTCGCACACACAGCAACAGGGAGACATGCACTTAACCAAATCCCCTACTTGAATCTTGAAATATAACAGTGACTTTATTCTCAAAATGTCGACTTTATTTTCTCAATAAAATTTGGAGTTTATTCTCAAAGTATTACCACTGTTTGTTTTTGGCACACCTGTATTTGGGGAGTTTCTTCTCTGCAGATCCTCTCAAGCTCTGTCAGGTTGGATGGGGAACGTTGCTGCACAGCTATTTTCAGGTCTCTCCAGAGATGTTCAATCAGGTTCAAGTCCAGACTCTGGTTGGGCCACTCAAGGACATTCAGAGACTTGTCCCGAAGCCACTCCTGCGTTGTCTTGGCTGTGTGCTTAGGGTTGTTGTCCTGTTGGAAGGTGAACATTCGCCACAGTCTGAGGTCCTGAGCGCTCTGGAGCAGGTTTTCATCTGCACTTTGCTCCGTTCATATTAGCCTTGGTCCTGACTAGTCTCCCAGTCCCTGCCGCTAAAAAACATGATGCTGCCACCACCATGCTTCACCGTAGGGATGGTGCCAGGTTTCCTCCAGCCGTAACGCTTGGCATTCAGGCCAAAGAGTTCAATCTCGGTTTCATCAGACCAGAGAATCTTGTTTCTCATGGTCTGGGAGTGTTTATGTGCCTTTTGGCAAATTCCAAGTATGCTGTCATTTTACTGTGCCTTTTACTGAGGAGTGGCTTCCCTCTGGCCACTCTACCATAAAGGCCTGATTGGTGGAGTGCTGCAGAGAGGGTTGTCCTTCTGGAAGTTTCTCCCATCTCCACAGAGAAACTCTAGAGCTCTGTGGAAGTTACCATCAGGCTCTTGGTCACCTCCATGACCAAGGCCATTCTCCCCCGATTTCTCAGTTTGGCCAGGCGGCCAGCTCTAGGAACAGTCTTGGTGATTCCAAACTTCTTCCATTTAAGAATGATGGAGGCCACTGTGTTCTTGGGGACCTTCAGTGCTGCAGAAGATCTGTGCCTCGACTCAATCTTGTCTCAGAGCTCTACGGACAATTCCTTCGACCTCATGGCTTGGTTTTTGCTCTGACATGCAATGTCAGCTGTGGGACCTTATATAGAAAGGTATGTGCCTTTTCAAATCATGTACAATCAGTTGAATTTACAGGTGGACTCCAATCAAGTTGTAGAAACATCTCAAGGATGATCAATGGAAACAGGATGCACCTTTTTTTACATATCTTTTGAAAATATATTTTCCTCTATTGTTTTCCCAAAACCTTACCCACCCCTCTCCTAATTGGAGTAAACTAAAGGACAACAACACTTAGGATTCTATTTCCAGTTTAAACATACGATACACATTTTACGGACACAATGCACCTTACAACAGTTATCTTTTGTTTGTTTTTATCCCATCCTTCAGCTACCATAAAGCCATCCCATCCAGCTTGATTTCTACTTTGCAATATATTTTTAGCTGTGCTGTTTCACAAACGTTCCTAACCCTTATACATTTTACAGACACAGTACATTTTACATGAGTTATCATGTTGTTTTGATCCCACCCTTCAGCTCCACTCAACCCCTCCCATCTATCCCCAAACACCATCCATTTTTACTTCTATTTGCCATATATTGTTCAACTGTTCTGTGATGTTTCACAAAAGTTCAGAACCTTTCTATTCTCATAGTTTCTACAGATTGTAAATTAAAGACAAATATTTTTGCTAAAAGTATTATTATCTTATTAATCGACTGACTATAGCTTTTCAAATCACCCAGTAGTGCTATCTGCGGAGTTATTTTACCACTTTTTTAAAGTAATATCCATGCAACCACAAAAAATATCCATCACCTTTTTTTTCTCTTCACTTGACCCTACAACTCTTCTATAGAAAGAGCACGAGTTCAACTTATTAATAAAAAAACACTTTTTCCCATCTCAATAGGTTAACAAAAATAACTATAGTAAGTACCTCTCTTCAGCATAATTAAATTATTTAAAAAAGTATAGATTGTACAACGCTCCACAATATGTATATGTAATATATGGCTCTACATGAATTTATTTAGGAAGACATAACTAAGGGTTTAAATACTTATTGACTCAATACATTTCAGCTTTTCATCTTTAATTAATTTGTAAACATTCTAAAAACATAATTCCACTTTTACATTAGGTCAATGACACAAAATCACAGTTGAATCTATTTTAAATTCAGGCTGTAATACAACAAAATGTGGAAAAAGTCAAGGGATTTGAATATTTTCTGAAGGCACTGTGAACTGTGCAAATCTAAGCGGTGAGGCAATCACTTTTGAGTCACTAAACCAATCGGAGTTTTAACACTCTGCCACTCATAGTGGATTATCAGGACCAGCCAGGGTTGGGGTCAATTCCATTTCAATTCCAGTCGATTAGAAAGTAAACCAAATAGTTAATAATGCTAAACATACTGTACACTGAGTATACCAAACATTAGGGACAGCTTCCTAATATTGAGTTGAAGTGGATCAATAAAGGATCATATCTTTCATCTGGATTCACCTGGCCAGTATGTCATGGAAAGAGCAGGTGTTTTTAATGTTTTGTATACTCCGTGTATATTTGTATACATTGTAGAAACTATTGGGGGCCAGCAAATTGGCTTGTCCCACTGGTGATGTGTAGAGGTGTAGTGACATGTTTTGGGGATTTACAGATCTATTAATTTAAATGCTGAACAGTGAACAAAAGTATTTCATATACTGTATAGATCAATAAAAACCAAGAAGGCTATTAAAATACATATTTTGTACTAGTATAATGTGTGTCCCTCAGTTTTGTCATTGGTGTAACCGCCATGAAAAATCACTGACTATAAAGATACACACTGGCCTGCAAAAGTATTCATCTCCCCTGGCGTTGTTCCTATTTTGTTGCATTACAACCTGTAGTTTACATTTATTTTCATTTGGATTTCATGTAATGGACATACACAAAATAGTCCAAATTGGTGAAGTGAAATGAAAAAAATAACTTATTAAAAAAAGAAAAAAAAGAAAAGTGGTGCGTGCATATGTATTCACCCCTTTGATATGAAGCCCCTAAATAAGATCTGGTGCAACCAATTACCTTCAGAAGTCACATAATTAGTTAAATAAAGTCCACCTGTGTGCAATCTAAGTGTCACATGATCTGTCACATGATCTCAGTAAAAATACACCTGTTCTGAAAGGCCCCAGAGTGTGCAACAACACTAAGCAAGGGGCACCACCAAGCAAGTGGCACCATGAAGACCAAGGAACTCTCCAAACCGGTCAGGCACAAAGTTGTGGAGAAGTACAGATCAGGGTTGGGTTATAAAAAATATACTAAACTTTAAACATCCTACGGAGCACCGTTAAATCCATTATAAAAAAAATTGAAAGAATATGGCACCACAACAAATCTGCCAAGAGAGGGTCGCCCACCACAACTCATGGACCCGGCAAGGAGGACATTAATCAGAGAGGCAACAAAGAGACCAAAGATAACCCTGAAGGAGCTGCAAAGCTCCACAGCGGAGATTTGAATATCTGTCCATAGGACCACTGTAAGCCGTACACTCCACAGAGCTGGACTTTACAGAAGAGTTGCCAGAAAAAAGCCATTGCCTAAAGAAAAAAATAAGAAAACACTTTTGGTGTTCGCCAAAGGGCATGTGAGATACTCCCCAAACATATGGAAGAAGGTAATCTGGTCAGATAAGACTAAAATTGAGTTCTTTGGCCATCAATGAAAATGCTATGTCTAGCGTAAACCCAACACCTCTCATCACCCCGAGAACCCTATCCCCACAGTGAAGCACGGTGGTGGCACCATCATGCTGTGGGGACGTTTTTCCATCGGCAGGGACTGGGAAACTGGTCAGAATTGAAGGAATGATGGATGGTGCTAAATACAGGGAAATTCTTGAGGGAAACCTGTTTCAGTCTTCCAGAGATTTGAGACTGGGAAGGAGGTTCACCTTCCAGCAGGACAATGACCCTAAGCATACTGCTAAAGCAACACTCAAGTGGTTTAAGGGGAAACATTTAAATGTCTTGGAATGGCCTAGTCAAAGCCCAGACCTCAATCCAATTGAGAATCTGTGGTATGACTTAATGATTGCTGTACACCAGCAGAACCCATCCAACTTGAAGGAGCTGGAGCAGTGCCTTGAAGAATGGCCAAAAATCCCAGTGGCTAGATGTGCCAAGCTTATAGAGACATACCCCAAGAGACTTGCATCTGTAATTGCTGCAAAAGGTGGCTCTACAAAGTATTGACGTTGGGGGGGTTGTCTTATTTCTTGTTTGTTTCACAATAAAAAATGCCTTCCCTGTGGCTCAGTTGGTAGAGCATGGTGTGTGCAACGCCAGGGTTGTGGGTTCAATTCCCATGGGGGGCCAGTACAACAACAACAAAAAATGCATGAAATGAAATGTATGTATTCACTACTGTAAGTCGCTCTGGACAAGAGCGTCTGCTAAATGACTAAAATGTAAAAAAATCTTCAAAGTGGTAGGCATGTTGTCTAAATTAAACAATTATTAACTAATCACACCATTTTATGATGTCATAAAGCTAAGGATTCCATTGATGATTTGGTGTCACTTGGTGTTAGTCAATTTAAAACAAGGGAAATTACATTGTGAGCATAATCATTAATCATATCACTTTAGTAAATTATTTTTAAAGGATTGATTACCTTAGATTTGAGTGGCCTCGATTTAGGAAATTCTAGTTTACCAAAATTGTCTCATTGGTGTTATTACTCCTACTGGTGACACAATGTTATCATAATGGTAAAAATGATTTAAAGTCATTAAGATACCATATTATTTTATTTAGAATGGGAAGATGTGCTCACATATATTTGAATTAAAACAAATCTTTAATAAATGAAGTGATCCACCTCTGATCATACTAATACAGACGCGTCATCGCTTGATACATTTGACAAAATGACAAGATGACTTTCATCAGCGCACAGATGAGTGAAAAACTCTTTGCCTTCCATGGCACACAGAGACAGCAAAATAAACAGCCTTTACAAGATACATTTAGACATCATCTTCATGCTTTCATAGCAGGAGCAGTCCACCATATAGTTTCCTGTTGTGTTGCTTGTAAAATCATTTACGATGTCACTTTTATGCATACACATTTTATGGAGCCATGCACCCTCCAAATGATTTAATCGTTACGGATAGTGTCATGGACAATAAAAGAAGAACAAAAAGCTCCACATCTATCAGAGTAAGAGAAAAGGAGAGGAGAGGAGAGGACAAGACATGAGAGGAGAGAACATGATAGGACATGAGAGGAGAGAAGAGAACAGGAGAGGAGAGAACAGGAGAGGAGAGAACAGGAGAGAAGAGAACAGGAGAGAAGAGAACAGGAGAGAAGAGAACAGGAGAGAAGAGAACAGGAGAAGAGAGAACAGGAGAGGAGAGAACAGGAGAGGAGAGAACAGGAGAGGACAGAACAGGAGAGGAGAGGACAGGAGAGGAGAGGACAGGAGAGGAGAGAACAGGAGAGTAGAGAACAGGAGAGGAGAGAACAGGAGAGGAGAGGACAGGACACGAGAGGAGAGAACACGACAGGAGAGAACAGGACAGGAGAGAACAGGACAGGAGAGGAGAACAGGAGAGGAGAACAGGAGAGGAGAACAGGAGAGGAGAGAACAGGAGAGGAGAGGACAGGAGAGGAGAGGACAGGAGAGGAGAGAACAGGAGAGTAGAGAACAGGAGAGGAGAGAACAGGAGAGGAGAGGACAGGACACGAGAGGAGAGAACACGACAGGAGAGAACAGGACAGGAGAGAACAGGACAGGAGAGGAGAACAGGAGAGTAGACAACAGGAGA
The DNA here is from genome assembly GCF_965601325.2 of Salmo salar. Lineage (NCBI taxonomy): Eukaryota > Metazoa > Chordata > Actinopteri > Salmoniformes > Salmonidae > Salmo > Salmo salar. Next base: position 83,008,214 of record NC_138294.1, on the reverse strand, counting down.
GGAGAGGACAGGAGATGAGAGAACAGGAGAGTAGAGAACAGGAGAGGAGAGAACAGGAGAGGAGAGAACAGGAGAGGAGAGAACAGGAGAGGAGAGAACAGGAGAGGAGAGGACAGGACACGAGAGGAGAGAACACGACAGGAGAGGAGAACAGGAGAGGAGAACAGGAGAGGAGAGAACAGGAGAGGAGAGGACAGGAGATGAGAGAACAGGAGAGTAGAGAACAGGAGAGGAGAGAACAGGAGAGGAGAGAACAGGAGAGGAGAGAGCAGGAGAGGAGAGAACAGGAGAGGAGAGGACAGGACACGAGAGGAGAGAACACGACAGGAGAGAACAGGACAGGAGAGAACAGGACAGGAGAGGAGAACAGGAGAGGAGAACAGGAGAGGAGAACAGGAGAGGAGAGAACAGGAGAGGAGAGGACAGGAGAGGAGAGAACAGGAGAGTAGAGAACAGGAGAGGAGAGGACAGGAGATGAGAGAACAGGAGAGTAGAGAACAGGAGAGGAGAGAACAGGAGAGGAGAGAACAGGAGAGGAGAGAACAGGAGAGGAGAGAACAGGAGAGGAGAGAACAGAACAGGAGAGGAGAACAGGAGAGGAGAGAACAGGAGAGAACAGGAGAGGAGAGGACAGGACACGAGAGGAGAGAACACGACAGGAGAGAACACGACAGGAGAGAACAGGACAGGAGAGGAGAACAGGAGAGGAGAACAGGAGAGGAGAACAGGAGAGGAGAGAACAGGAGAGGAGAGAACAGGAGAGGAGAGAACAGGAGAGGAGAGAACAGGAGAGGAGAGAACAGGAGAGAAGAGAACAGGAGAAGAGAACAGGAGAGGAGAACAGGAGAGGAGAGAACAGGAGAGGAGAGAACAGGAGAAGAGAGGACAGGACACGAGAGGAGAGAACAGGACAGGAGAGAACAGGAGAGGAGAGAACAGGAGAGGAGAGAACAGGAGAGAAGAGAATAGGAGAGAAGAGAATAGGAGAGGAGAGAATAGGAGAGGAGAGAATAGGAGAGAACAGGAGAGGAGAGAACAGGACAGGAGAGGACAGGAGAGGAGAAGATAGGTTAGGCCATGACATGAGAGGAGAACAGAAGAGAGGAAAGGAAAGGAAAGGAAAAGGAGAGAAGCAGAGCGGGGAGGGAGGGAAGGAGAGGCGAGGAGAGGCGAAGAGAGGAGAGCTACAGAGCTAATGAAGTCCTGAAAGACCAGAGAGCCAGCCACCCAGGGGCAAAGGCACCCTGAACTCTGTGACCAGGATTACTCAACGATATGAACACAGCTGATTTGACAGTGCTCCAGCAATCCCATACACATCAGGCCAAAAGTATTGCTGCAAAAAACATATTGGAATAATAAGCCTATGGAAGCCCTCATTAAAAGATGACTCAAATAGCATGGCTTTGATCTGCTTCCTGACCAGCTTATTTTAGTTCACACAACAGATAAAAGGCAGGCTAAGGTGTCAGGACAATGGTTAATTTACCAAAGAGGATTGTTTAGACTTGTCCTACTAGGTTAGAGTTTGAGCAGGGGGGTTTGGGAGTGATGATGGCATGTGAGGAGAATGTGCAGGGCTGACGTGAATCAGATCACCTGAGGTATTCCAAAACATTTAACACTTACAAAATCCTGAGTTTAAGACGATACACTGAGTGTACAAACATTAGGAACACCTTCCTAATATTGAGTTGCACTCCAATTTGCCCTCATAACAGTGTCAATTCGTCGGGGCATGGACTCTACAAGGTGTCGAAAGCGTTCCACGGGGATATTGGCCAATGTTGACTCCAATGCTTCCCACAGTGTGTCAAGTTGGCTTGATGTTCTTTGGGTGGTGGACCATTCTTGATTCACAATGGGAAACTGTTGAGCGTGAAAAACCAAGCAACATTGCAGGTCTTGACACACTCAAACTGATGCACCTGGTACCTACTACCATACCCGGTTCAAAGGTTCAAAGGTACTTAATTAAATATTTTGTCTTGCCCATTCACCCACTGAATTACACACATACACAATCCATGTCTCAATTGTCCCCCCCCCCCTTCATCTACACTGATTGAAGTGAATTTAACAAGAGACATCAGTAAGGGATCATAGCTCTCACCTGTTAAAACCTGTTGCATCTAGACGTTCCGCTAGCGGAACGCCTCGCCAAATATCCAATGGAAGAACGTGGAGAGAAACACAAAAACCTCAAAAATGCAATAATTTCAATTTTTCAAACATACAGTGGGGGGAAAAAGTATTTGATCCCCTGCTGATATTGTACGTTTACCCACTTACAAAGAAATGATCAGTCTATAATTTTAATGGTAGGTTTATTTGAACAGTGAGAGACAGAATAACAACAACAAAAAATCCAGAAAAACGCATGTCAAAAATGTTATAAAATGATTTGCATTTTAATGAGGGAAATAAGTATTTGACCCCTCTGCAAAACATGACTTAGTACTTGGTTGCAAAACCCTTGTTCGCAATCACAGAGGTCAGACGTTTCTTGTAGTTGGCCACCCGGTTTGCACACATCTCAGGAGGGATTTTGTCCCACTCCTCTTTGCCGATCTTCTCCAAGTCATTAAGGTTTCGAGGCTGACGTTTGGCAACTCGAACCTTCAGCTCCTTCCACAGATTTTCTATGGGATTAAGGTCTGGAGACTGGCTAGGCCACTCCAGGACCTTAATGTGCTTCTTCTTGAGCCACTCCTTTGTTGCCTTGGCCGTGTGTTTTGGGTCATTGTCATGCTGGAATACCCATCCACGACCCATTTTCAATGCCCTGCCTGAGGGAAGGATGTTCTCACCAAAGATTTGACGGTACATGGCCCCGTCCATCGTCCCTTTGATGCGGTGAAGTTGTCCTGTCCCCTTAGCAGAAAAACACCCCCAAAGCATAATGTTTCCACCTCCATGTTTAACGGTGGAGATGGTGTTCTTGGGGTCATAGGCAGCAATCCTCCTCCAAACACGGCGAGTTGAGTTGATGCGAAAGAGCTCCATTTTGATCTCATCTGACCACAACACTTTCACCAGTTGTCCTCTGAATCATTCAGATGTTCATTGGCAAACTTCAGACGGGCATGTATATGTATTCTTGAGCAGGGGACCTTGCGGGCGCTGCAGGATTTCAGTCCTTCACGGCGTAGTGTGTTACCAATTGTTTTCTTGGTGACTATGGTCCCAGCTGCCTTGAGATCATTGACAAGATCCTCCCGTGTAGTTCTGGGCTCATTACTCACCGTTCTCATGATCATTGCAACTCCACAAGGTGAGATCTTGCATGGAGCCCCAGGCCGAGGGAGATTGACAGTTCTTTTGTGTTTCTTCTATTTGCGAATAATCGCACCAAATGTTGTCACCTTCTCACCAAGCTGCTTGGCGATGGTCTTGTAGCACATTCCAGCCTTGTGTAGGTCTACAATCTTGTCCCTGACATCCTTGGAGAGCTCTTTGGTCTTAGCCATGGTGGAGAGTTTGGAATCTGATTGATTGATTGCTTCTGTGGACAGGGGTCTTTTATACAGGTAACAAGCTGAGATTAGGAGCACTCCCTTTAAGAGTGTGCTCCTAATCTCAGCTCGTTACCTGTATAAAAGACACCTGGGAGCTAGACATTTTTCTGATTGAGAGGGGGTCAAATACTTATTTCACTCATTAACATCCAAATCAATTTATAACATTTTTGACATGCGTTTTTCTGGATATTTTTGTTGTTATTCTGTCTCTCACTGTTCAAATAAACCTACCATTAAAATTATAGACTGATCCTTTCTTTATCAGTGGGCAAATGTACAAAATCAGCAGGGGATCAAATACTTTTTTCCCCCACTGTACGACTATTTTACACCATTTTAAAGACAAGACTCTCGTTAATCTAACCACATTGTCCGATTTCAAAAACGCTTTACAGCGAAAGCAAAACATTAGATTATGTTAGGAGAGTACACAGCCCAAAATAATCACACAGCCTTTTTCAAAGCAAGCATATATGTCACATAAACCCAAACCACAGCTAAATGAAGCACTAACCTTTGATGATCTTCATCAGATGATACTCCTAGGACATTATGTTATACAATACATGCATGCTTTGTTCAATCAAGTTCATATTTATATCCAAAAACAGCTCTTACATTAGCATGTGATGTTCAGAAAATGCTTTCCCACCCAAAACTTCCGGTGAATTTACTAAATTACTCATCATAAACGTTGACAAAATACATAACAATTATTTTAAGAATTATAGCTATAGAACTCCTTTATGCAATCGCTATGTCAGATTTTAAAATAGCTTTTCGGCGAAAGCACATTTTGCAATATTCTGAGTACATAGCTTAGCCATCACGGCTAGCTATTTTGACAAGCGCCAACTTCGGGGCACACTAAACTCAGAATTACTATTATAAAAATGGTATTACCTTTGCTGATCTTTGTCGGAATGCACTCCCAGGACTGCTACTTCCACAAGAAATGTTGTTTTTGTTCCAAATAATCCATAGTTATGTCCAATACCTCCATTTTGTTCGTGTGTTCAGGTCACTATCCAAAGGGTAACGTGCGAGCGCATATCGAGACAAAACAATTCTAAATGTTCCTTTACCGTACTTAGAAGCATGTCAAACGCTGTTTAAAATCAAGTTTTATGGTATTTTTCTCGTAAAATAGCGATAATATTCCAACCGGACAATAGTGTTTTCATTCAAAGACGAAAAGAAAAAAAGCATGGTCGCGGGACCGCGCATCTCCTGTCTCTTTGTCACCAGGCAGACCACTGACAAACTGAGCTACCATACTCTGCCCAGAGACAGGAGACGCCTCAATCCGCATTCTGAAGGCTTTAGAGAGCCAATGGAAGCCTTAGAAAGTGCCACGTAACAGCTCAGATACTGTAGTTTCGATAGAGAAGCAAAAGAAGGACTACAAATTCGCAGACAGGCCACTTCCTGCTTGGAATCTTCTCAGGTTTTTGCCTGCCATATGAGTTCTGTTATTCTCACAGACACCATTCAAACAGTTTTAGAAACTTTAGAGTGTTTTCTATCCAAATCTACTAATAATATGCATATTCTCGTTTCTGGGCAAGAGTAGTAACCAGTTTAAATCGGGTACGTTTTTTTCATCCGGCCGTGAAAATACTGCCTCCTATCCCAAACAGGTTATGTCTAGTACTGTAACAACCAGAGGAAATTGTCATTAAATCATTGTAATATTGTACCTGACGTTAGAATGCCAGTCCCTCTGAATAGATTTGTCATTCCTGACAGTGACAAGATATGTCAGTCAGAGTTTTTTTGGCGCATAATTATCATTAGCTGGCTTATAATGTGTGCCTCAAGAAAAAAATGTTCCGGTGTGTTATAAATGCCAGGGTCGATTTCTAATCCCAGTCCGCCCCTGGTCATGCCAGACTTAATGAAACACAACATAACAGAGTTGTTCTTCTGGAGGTAAGTCACTATTAGCCCTAATCACCTCAAGGAGTTACCGTCTGCAGAAACATCATTAGCACCTGCTCTTTAGCCTGCCCACAGCTATTCTACACTTTATTTTTTAACTTGTTCTTTTAAACCATATTTTATAGGTTATCATTGCATTTCAATGTTAGCACTTAACATATCAACATACTGTAATTAACGTAACTATAGCAGGTGTCTAGTTTTATAAATTCTACCATTCCTATACTGGGATGTACATATAATTGGCCATTTAGATAGAATTCATTTTCTGACAACATGATGACACTCCATTTTCCCAGGTCAGATGAAGCTCTCTAATTATGTAAATGCATATGGTGATGTGGGTTTAGGGTTGGGATTTGGTTTGGTTTAAGGTTTAACACTGAGATCAGGGCAACTTGCTGAGGTATGGTGAATGTTAAGGTGCGGGAGGGAAAATGGTTTATCTAATGTGCAAGTAATTAGTTACAGCTTGAAATATGTCAGCAATTAGCCTAATAAGAATAGGATTCATTCAAGCACTCTCATAATGAAAGAAAACAAAGGTGATAGAAAAAGATATAATCAGACCTTTGGCAAACAGATTGGAGAATTGGTTTTGATGAACTCAAGAGTGAACCAGAACCGCATAAATATGCATGAGGTCCATCTAGATGCACCAGTGTATTAAATTACGGGAGTGATGGAGCCTAAAAGCATGTTATAGTGGCGTAACCCTTTTTAATGACCTTGTCATTTCCAGCTTGCTCCTCACAAAGCCGACATAGTGGGAGCGCATGCTCCACTATAGACACTCCATCTGTTTCCTCTGTCTGCAGACAACAACAATAACTGCCTTTTAATCTTAGTTTACACAATTTTACTCTATGTCAACTCTGCGATATTTTGGGGTATGTTAAACATACAAAACATGTTGGGCCTCTGATTTACAGCTACAGCAAATATGTTAGCTCTGGAGAACCATTCACAGTCAACATCACCTAACATCTAACAGTTCTGTTTTCCACATGTTTGCGGTTCATGGTGTGGTAAAAAAAACCTGTAACAGATTAAAGATATTATTTCACTTACAGCGATAGGAAATGTGAATTGTTATGTGGATTATAATTAATGTTCATTTTTGTAGGGGTTGATACATTTTTCAAGTCTGACATTTCTAAATGGAAATTACAAAACTTCAGAAGCCTTTTTAAACCTCAAATACACTACAAGTTTTACATTTCCTGCAACGCAGCAAAATTCTCCTGCAACAGGGTCATCAAGTTATTATTATAGTTTGGTGAGTGTTTATATTTGTACTATTTCACATATGTACACGTGTGTATTAATACACTTGTTTTATTGCATATCCCACTCTTCCTGAGACAGCCTCAGAGAGAGGGGTCACAGCCAGGGTTTGCCATTCAACCCTGGAGTAATTAGGGTTAAGCGCCTTGCTCAAGGGAACGTCAAAATATTTTTCACCTTGTGGAGTTGAACTAGCAACCTTTCGGTTACTGGCCCAACAGGCTAACCGCTAGCCTACCTTGCCGGCCACACACATTTTTTGTATCACATGCACATTATGTCAGCCTTTAACAAGGCTGGAGAACTGACAGTGTGCAAGCTTTAATATTCTACATCTGTAGATACAACACGAAGCATCACAATGTCCACCAGAGGCACTTTGAAATGACTTTCCCTTGGTTGACATGGAATTCCACAGATTTATTCACCATAGTACTTTTCAGAGAAATTGTAATTTTTTTCCATCACGTTGCAAGCCCATGGCAGCTGGAGAAAATGGGTGTAGAGAGTGATATTATAGTACAGAGTGCCACTTTGCCTCACAGAGGCATTCAGCTCTATCATGATCACATTCTCCACTGACAACCAACTCCACTGACAACCAACTCCACTGACAACCAACTCCAGTGTCAACCAACTCCAGTGACAACGAACTCCATTGACAACCAACTCCAGTGTCAACCAACTCCACTGATAACCAACTCCAGTGACAACCAACTCCGCTGACAACCAACTCCAACCAACATTCTCGAGGTGACTGATGCATCTCCCTCTCGTTCTCACTCTCTCGTTCACTCTCACGTTCTCTCTCTCTCGCTCTCTATCTCTCTCTCGCGCTCTCTCACTTGCTCGCTCTCTCTCTCTCGCACTCTCTCGCTTGTTCGCGCTCTCGCGCTCTCTCTCTCGTGCGCTCTCTCTCACGCTCTCTCTCGCACTCTCTCTCTTTCTCGTGCTCTCTCTCACGCTCACACTCTCTCTCGCGCTCGCGCTCTCTCTCTCTCGCGCTCTCTCTCACTCGCTCGCGCTCTCTCTCTCTCTCTCTCTCGCACACTCGCGCTCTCGCTCACGCTCTCTCGCGCTCTCTCGCTCGCGCTCTCTCTCTCTCGCGCTCGCTCTCTCTCTCGCGCTCTCTCTCTCTCGCTCTCTCTCTCTCTCGCGCTCTCTCGCTCGCGCTCTCTCTCTCGCGCTCTCTCTTTCTCTCTCGCTCGTGCTCTCACTCTAGTTCCCATATGATATCACCATCATGTAACAGTTTTTCCCTATCACTTTTTGTGATTCTACTAGTGTGGTTAGTTTGTAATGGTGTTAAATGAATGGCTGCTGCTCATACTATTACTAAAACGAAGAATTACATAATAATTGTAATATGTGTGCTGGAATTAATAAAATGTTAACCTAATATGGAGTAAAGTAGCATTGCATATGTGCATCGTAGTTGATCTGCTTAAAGAGTACACCTGCGGGTGGTGTCTGCGAGTGGTGTCTGTGAGATCTGTTATGTATGTGGGTCCAGAGGTCAATTCTCCAATCAAAGGATCTTACAATGTTCAGATTCGATGGCCAGCACTTCTTTAAAGCTGAGGGTTCAGATGGAATATATGGAATAGCCTCAAATGACAAGATACCTACTGTAACTATGGAGAGACATGCAATAATTTAGTAGTATCTAGCAGTACCTAAAGCAAAGTGTGATTTTGACTAATTTGAAAGATACTTAAATATATTCCATGCAGGTTGTGCTGAATATGTTTGCATAGCTTTAAAGCTGTGGCTGGCTGTAGAAGAATGATTCATGTTATCAAGCAAGGACGGTCACTTGGAAGCATGTCATCCGCGTGTGCATGAGCGCTGATATGTTGCTATGCCAAGAAACAAGTCTAAATGTAACTAATAGCAGCTAAAATGAATGCTCAGGGGTGTGTCATAGCCAGGCCCCAGCTGGCTTTCTCATTCAGCTCTCAGGTGTAAAGGCTTTTGTCTTGATCAAAAGATAGTGTTGACCCTGGCCTATGCCTGTAAGGCAATGCTGTGGGCATGTTTGAAACCTATGTATGCAACTATGGTATGGCTGTACGTTGGCTGTATGTTAAACAGGTTTTACTCAGCAATATTGTCAGCACACACCAGTTCACTGTAATAATCTGTCAAAAGGCTACACGTGTAGTTAAAATAATCTGACAATGTGAAATGGAGTATTTAAAATGGATAGATGTTAAATGTGAAATTGAGTATTTTAAATGGAGAAATGTGAGTCTTTTAAATGGAGCGTTCATTAGACACAATAACTGGGTTGGATATTGCCTTCCCAAAAAATATCTAATGAAGTCGGTCTTAAAATCCAAAAGGTCCAATACAGTAGAACTTCTTAGGGATAGGAGTCCCGCTAAAATGTAATCAAACTATAATATTTCTTACGGAAAGAAGTATGATCAATAGGAAACCAATTTTAGCAGGTGCGTAATGTCTTCATGGCACACGCAAACACGAATTTCCTAACTGTATCCTTCTGCTAAAACTGATATTTCTTATTCGTTTTTGAAGTTACAAGCCTGAAACCTTGAACATAGACTGCTGACACCCTGTGGAAGCCATAGGAATTGCATCCAGGGAGCTAATTTTCAATATGACCTTTCTCTTCCTGTCACGTCCTGACCAGTAAAAGGGGTTATTTGTCATTGTAGTTTGGTCAGGGCGTGGCAGGGGGTGTTTGTTTTGTGTGTTTTGGTGTTTTTGGTTTAGGTTCTATGTTTTCTATTTCTATGTTTAAATCTAGTTTTCTATTTCTATGTTGGGTTTTTGGTAGGAACTCCAAGTAGAGGCACCTGGTTGTCGATGTCTCTAATTGGAGGCCATATTTAGTTGAGGTTTGTTTCACTTGTGTTTTGTGGGTGGTTATTTCCTGTATGGTCTGTGCACCTTATGGGACTGTTTTGTCGTTTGTTTCTTTTGTTTAAGTGTTATTTCTAATAAATTAAAAAGATGAGCACTTTACCCGCTGTGCATTGGTCCTATCCTTACGACGCCTATGACACTTGCATTTCTAAGAGGATGGTCTCTCTCAAAAAAAAGAATGCAGTTGGTTCTTCTTTGGACTTTCTCCTACCATATCTATTGTGTTATATTCCCCTACATTATTTTAACATTTCTACAAACTTCAAAGTGTTTTCTTTCCAATGGTACCACTTATATGCATATCCTATCTTAAGGGCCTGAGCTACAGGCAGTTTACTTTGGGCATGTCATTCAGACAGGAAGTGGAGAAAAAAGGGGCCTAGCCCTAAGTTAAGGATCGTACACTTTTTTTCAATTTTCGCCAGAAATGACATACCCAAATCTAACTAAGTAAGATGGCGTCGGAGAAGAAGAAAGACGTTTAACATGCCCTCAACCGATTGTGTGTTTTGTTTGTTTATTTGCGTTGTTTGTAACGTATATTTCTATTTATTTTGTACATAATGTTGCCGCTACCGTCTCTTATGACCGAAAATAACTTCTGGACATCAGGACTGCGATTACTCACCACGGACTGGCATAATCCTTTTTTTCCTTTAACTTTTTATGGATAGGGGGCAGTATTTTCACGGCCGGATAAAAAACGTACCCGATTTAATCTGATTATTACTCCTGCCCATAAACTAGAATATGCATATAATTATTAGCTTTGGATAGAAAACACTCAAAAGTTTCTAAAACTGTTTGAATGGTGAGTATAACAGAACTCATTTGGCAGGCCAAAACCTGAGAAGATTCCAAACAGGAAGCGCCCTCTCTGACCATTTCCTGGCCTTCTTGATCATCTCTATCGAAAACAGGGGATCTCTGCTGTAACGTGACATTTTCTAACGCTCCCATAGGCTCTCAGAAGGCGCCAGAACGGGGATTGATGACTCTTCAGGCCATGTCTGAAAAACAGTAGCGCATTTGGATAGTGGTCGATCAGAGAACAATGAGACTGGGGGCGCGTGCACGAGCCGACACCATGTTTTTCTTTTTTCGTCTTTGAACGGAAACAGGATTTCCCGGTCGGAATATTATCACTTTTTTACGAGAAAAATCGCATAAAAATTGATTTTAAACAGCGTTTGACATGCTTCGAAGTACGGTAATGGAATATTTAGAACTTTTTTGTCACGAAACGCATCGGGCGCGTCAACCTTCGTCACCCTTAGGATAGTGTCTTGAACGCACGAACAAAACGCTGCTATTTGGATATAACTATGGATTATTTGGAACCAAACCAACATTTGTTATTGAAGTAGAAGTCCTGGGAGTGCATTCCCGACGAAGAACAGCAAAGGTAATCCAATTTTTCTTATAGTAAATCTGAGTTTGGTGAGGGCCAAACTTGGTGGGTGTCAAAATAGCTAGCCCGTGATGGCGAGCTATCTACTCAGAATATTGCAAAATGTGCTTTCACCGAAAAGCTATTTTAAAATCGGACACCTCGATTGCATAAAGGAGTTCTGTATCTATAATTCTTAAAATAATTGTTATGTTTTTTGTGAACGTTTATCGTGAGTAATTTAGTAAATTCACCGGAGGTTTTCGGTGGGTATGCTAGTTCTGAACGTCACATGCTAATGTAAAAAGCTGCTTTTTGATATAAATATGAACTTGATTGAACAAAACATGCATGTATTGTTTAACATAATGTCCTAGGAGTGTCATCTGATGAAGATCATCAAAGGTTAGTGTTGCATTTACCTGTGGTTTTGTTTTTTGTGACATTATATGCTAGCTTGAAAAATGGGTGTCTGATTATTTCTGGCTGGGTACTCTGCTGACATAATCTAATGTTTTGCTTTCGTTGTAAAGCCTTTTTGAAATCAGACAGTGTGGTTAGATAAAGGAGAGTCTTGTCTTTAAAATGGTGTAAAATAGTCATATGTTTGAAAAATTGAAGTTTTCGGATTTTCGAGGACTTTGTATTTCGCGCCACGCCCATCATTGGATATTGGAGCAGGTGTTCCGCTAGCGGAACGTCTAGATGTAAGAGGTTAACGAGTCTGACACAAACGATATACTGCTTTCTCGGGAACAGGTCCAGATCTCAGTGATTTGAGTGAAGAGGTGGAGAAAAAGGGGCCAGAGGGCGGGCTACCTTTTGAAAATTCGTAGGCGATCGAATAACCCACCACTTCCTTCCATTCTGCAAGCAAACGTGCAATCTTTGGACTATAAAATAGATGACCTACACGGGAAGATTAAACTACCAACGGGACATCCAAAACTGTAATATCTAATGCTTCATGGTGACATGGCTGAACGACAACACTATCAACATACAGCTGGCTGGTTATACACTGCACCGGCAGGATAGAACAGCGGAACAGGGGCGGCGGACTATGTATTTTTGTAAATAACAGCTGGTGCACGATATGTAAGGAAGTTTTGAGCTATTGCTCGCCTGCGGTAGAGTATCTCATGATAAACTGTAGACCACACTACCTATCTAGAGAGATTTCATCTGTATTTTTTGTGGCTGTTTACATACGACCACAGTCAGAGTCTGGCACTGAGACAGCATTGAATGAGCTGTATTCCGCCATCAGCAAACAAGAAAACGTTCACCCAGAGGTGGTGCTCCTAGTAGCCGGGGACTTTAATGCAGGGAATCTTAAATCTGTTTTACCAAATTTCTATCAGCATGTTAAATGTGCAACCAGAGGAAAAAAAAACTCTGGGCCACCTTTACTCTACACACAGACACATACAAAGTTCTCCCTCGCCCTCCATTTGGTAAATCTGACCATAAATCTATCGTCCTGATTTCTGCTTACAAGTAAACATTTCAGCAGGATGCATCAGTGACTAGATCAATAAAAAAGTGCTCAGATGAAGCAGATGCTCAGCTACAGGACTGTTTGCTAGCACAGACTGGAATATGTTCCGTGATTCCTCCGATGGCATTGAGGAGTACATCACATCAGTCATTGGCTTCAATAATAAGTGCTTCGATGATGTCATCCCCACAGTGACCGTACGAACATACTCCAACCAGAAGCCATGGATTACAGGAAACATCCACACTGAGCTAAAGGCTAGAGCTGCCGCTTTCAAGGAACGGGACTCTAACCCGGCACACCTCTTGGAGCAGAGTCCAAGAGGAGGAGAGTCCAAGATGAGCAGGTTTGGGGGCAAAGCACAAGCAAAGCTTGCCAGGGGAGCTTCTGCTAGAATGTTTTAGGTTGGACCAGAGCCATATATTTATTTTATTATCATACTAAATACATGGCTCTGAGTTGGACTATCATGACTAGAAAACCTTTGGCTGCACATACCTCCTCTGTTTGGCTGCCTATCACATCGACGGGGCTTCAAGTTCCTTGGTGTCCACATCACCAACAAACTAACATGGTCCAAGCACACCAAGACAATCGTGAAGAGCGTACAACAAAACCTATTCCCCCTCAGGAAACTGAAAAGATTTGACATGGGTCCTCAGATCATTAAATGGTTTTACAGCTCTACCATCGAGAGCCTCCTGACTGGTTGCATCACTGCCTGGTATGGCAACTGCTCGGCTTCCGACCGCAAGGCACTACAGAGTGTAGTGCGAAAGGCCCAGTACATCACTGGGACCAAGCTTTCTGTCATCCAGGACCTCTATACCAGGCGGTGTCAGAGGAAGGCCCTAAACATTGTCAAAGACTCCAGCCATCCTAGTCATAGACCGTTCTCTCTGCTACCGCACAGCATGCAGTACCGGAGCATCAAGTCTAGGTCCAAGAGTCTTCTAAACAGCTTCTACCCCCAAGCCATAAGACTCCCGAACACATAATCAAATGGCTACCCAGACTATTTGCATTGCCCCCCCCTTTTCACACCAATGCTACTCTTTGTTGTTGTCATCTATGCATAGTCGCTTTAATAACTCTACCTACACATACATATTACCACAATTAACCGGTGCCCCCGCACATTGACTCTGTACCGAAACCCCCCTGTATATAGTCTTCCTATTGCTATTTTATTGCTGCTCTTTAACTACTTGTTACTTTTTTATTCTTATCCATATTTTTTTAACTGCATTGTTGGTTTGGGGCTCGTAAGTAAGCATTTCACTGTAAGGTCTACAGCTGCTGTATTTGGCGCATGTGACTAATAATATTTGATTTGATTTCCTGCCTGTAGATCAGGACCTGAAGCAAGGATATACATGTTCTTGATACCATTTGAAAGGAAACACTTTGAAGTTTGTGGAAATGTGAAATGAATGCAGAAGAATATAACACATTAGATCTGGTGAAAGATAATACAAACAAAAAAAACATGCGTTTTACTTTTTTTTTTTGTTCCATCATCTTTTAAATGCAAGAGAAAGGCCATACTTTCAGATAGGAGTCTAGGTGTAATTTTGATTTCGGCAACCAGATGGCAGCAGTGTGTGAGCAAAGTTTCACACTGATCCAGTAAAGAATTACGTTACTGCACAATATTTTGTATCAAGTCTGCCAGGGGTTTACCCAAATGTGCCAAATTGGTCAATTGATACATTTTCAAGTACATAAGGGCATACAAAAATGCTATGGTAATAAAACATTTAAGTTCACACACTCCCAGGAATGTCATACATGATGGATCATTACCTTATACACAAGCTTTCACACATCTAGATGGCCGGGCAGGGTAGTATTGGAGACAGAGACAGCAGTGGGGTCAAACTGTAGACCCCAGTTCCTACATTTGAACATATAAATGAATTTTATCAAACAAAACTATGCTACATTTTATCTCTGGGACACTCAGGATGACAAATCAGAGCAAGATGACTGAATGTAAGTAGATCATTTACCTTCAGAGGTGAATGTACCAAACCAGTTGCCATGATAAAAGTTTTTTGTTGTTGTGCACTCTCCTCAAACAATAGCATGGATTTTTTTTCACTGTAATAGCTACTGTTAATTGGACACCACAATTAGATTAACAAGAATTTAAACTTTCTGCCCAAATAAGACATGTCTATGTCGCGGAAAGTTGGATGTTGTATACAACGTCATTCTAGTTACATTAGCACACGTTAGCAACAACCATCTCAGTTTAGGGACACCGATCCCGTAGAGGTTAAAATTTTAAACTTGTCATGTATTTGAGGTTTAAAAGGCTTCTGAAGTTTGTAATTTCCACTTAGAAATTTCAGACTTGATTTCCCCTTATGAAAAATGTATCAACCTCTACGGAAATGTCCATTAATTATAATTTTACAGTTCCTGTTGTTGCAGGATTATTTCCCTGCCGTAGCAAACTGGCTCAAATTAAGATCCTGCATCTGTATATAGAAATATATGATGATTTATTAAAAAAGTGATATGGTACAATATCGCGGGGCATGAAAGTAACAAAGGTGCCTGGGGATTTGCTGCTGTTTACAGGTTCCTGTGCTATTTTATGTGTGGGTTTTTTTTTCAAATTTTTTGTAACTTATCTTGTACATAATGTTGCTGCTACCGTCTCTTATGACCGATAAGAGCTTCTGGATATCAGAACAGCGATTACTCACCTCGAACTGGACGAAGATGTTTTATTTAATGAGTCCGACGCGAAGGATATACTGCTTCTGCAAGACCAGGCCCAAATCCCGGTCAATTGTGTGAAGAAAAGAGAAATACAGCTGGCGGAGATTGGGGTGCTTTGTTAGAATTTGTTTGCGACTGGGTAACCCACCAATACAATCCATTCTATTGGCCAACGTGCAATCACTGGAAAATAAACTGGAGGATCTCCGTTCGAGGCTATCCTACCAACACAGCATTAAATACTGTAATATCTTATGTTTCACTGAGTCGTGGCTGAACGACGTCACGGATAATGTACATTTGGCTGGTTTTTCTGTGCATCGGCAGGACAAAACAGCTACGTCTGGTAAGACGTGGATTGGTTGTGTGTGTCTATTTGCAATAACTGCTGGTGCACAATGTCAAATATTAAGTAGGTCTGGAGGTATTGCTTGCCTGAGGTAGAGTACCTCATGATAAACTGTAGACCACACTACTGTATCTACTAAGAGAGTTTTCATCTATATTTTTCTTAGCCGTCTATTTACCACCACTAACCTATGCTGGCACTAAAACTGCACTCAACAAACTGTATAAGGCCATAAGCAAACAAGAAAATGTTCACCCAGAAATGGCGCTCCTAGTGGCCGGGGACTTTCATGCAGGCAAACTTAAATCAGTTTTAACTCATTTCTACCAGCATATCACAAGTGCAACCAGAGGGGAAAAAAACTCTAGCCAAGCTTTATTCCACAAACAGAGACCCATACAAAGCTCTCTCTCGCACTCCATTTGGCTAATCTGACGCTAATTCTATCCTTCTGATTCCTGCCTACAAACAAAAACTAAAGCAGGAAGTACCAGTGACTCGCTCAATAAAGAAGTGGTCAGATGACGCGGATGCTGCGCTACAGGACTATTTTGCAAGCACAGACTGGAATATGCTCAATGGCATTGAGGAGTAAACCACCTCAGTCACCGGCTTCATCAATAAGTGCATCAACAACGCCGTCCCTACAGTGATCGTAAGTACATATCCCAATCAGAAGTGATGGATTACAGGCAACATCTTCACAGAGCTAAAGACTAGAGCTGCCGCTTTTAAAGAGAAGGACACTAATCAGGAAGTTTATAAGAAATCCCGCTATGCCCTCAGACAAACCATCAAACAGGCAAATTGTCAATACAGTACTAACATTGAATCCTACTACACCGGCTCTGATGCCGGCTCATGCACCGGCTCATTGACTACAGCTCAGCGATCAACACCATAGTGCCCACAAAGCTCATCACTAAGCTAAGGACCCTGGGACTAAACACGCCCATCTGTAACTGGATCCTGGACTTCCTGACGGGCCGTCCCAAGGTGGTAAGGGTAGGCAACAACACATCTGCCACACTGATCCTCAACACAGGGGCCGAACACTCCCCCATTCACATCGACGGGGCTGTGGTGGAACGGGTTGAGAGTTTCAAGTTCCTTGGTGTCCACATCCTCAACAAACTATCATGATCCAAACACACCAAGACAGTCATGAAGAGTGCACGACAACACATTTTTCTACAGCTGCACCATCGAGAGCATCCTGACCGGTTGCATCACCGCCTGGTATAGCAACTGCTCGTCATCCGACCGTAAGGCACTACAGAGATTAGTGCGTAAGGCCCAGTACTTCACTGGGGCCAAGCTTCCTGCCATCCAGGACCTCTATACCAGACGGTGTCAGAGGAAAGCCCCAAAAATTGTCAAAGACTCCAGTCACCCAAGTCATAGACTCTTCTCTCTGCTACCGCACGGCAAGAGGTACCGGAGCGCCAATTCTGGGTCCAAAAGGATCCTTAACAGCTTCCACCCACAAGCCATAAGACTGCTGAACAATTAATCAAATGGCCACCTAGACTATTTACATTGACACCCCCCCCTTTTGTTTTTACACGGCTGCTACTCGCTGTTTATTACCTATGCATAGTCACTTTACCCCTACCTACACGTTCAAATTACCTCGACTAACCTGTACCCCCACACATTGACTTGGTATGGGTACCCCCTGTATATAGCCTCGTTATTGTTATTTTGTTGTGTTACTTTTTTTCTTTTATACTTTGGTTTATTTATGAATATTTTCTTAACTCTATTTCTTGAAATGCATGATGGTTAAGGGTTCGTAAGTAAGCATTTCACGGTAAGGTCTACACCTATAGTATTCAGTGCATGTGACAAATACAATTTGATTTGATTTCCCAATATACTGGGAGAAGAACTCATATCTCTGATATCCTGCAAAAAAAGGGAAACATTTACAATGTACTGCCTAAGGTGGAACCAAAGAGGATTGCAACATAAAACCACTGTGGAACTTTGCAGAAATAATCTCTAAATATGAACATGTCTATGAAAGGAAATTACACTCGTCCTCCCCTGGAGGACATTTTCATATTAAAGATTGTTTGGCGGCTGCAAAAGTGGAGCTATTTTCAGCCCGGCCGTCGCCCTGTGTCTTATGAACAGTCACAGGGAGTTAGAGAAGGCCCACAGGTCAGTGGGGTGTTTCTACAACTCTCCCTCTATGGGATAGAATCACAAATAAATGACTGGCAAACTGGGTTCTTCATCTCTGTTGAAATGGGATTTGTCTCTGTGGTGAAGTCGTCAGAAAGGACAAAAGCACTCCATTATCGTACCTCTACAGGCATCTGTCTTGCCAGTTGGCACAGAATGATCGTTTAAAGGGAGGACTCTACAGAGAGATCAGGCTAACTGATAATAGCTTTGGTTAGGTACCAGAATGATCCCTATGTGAAACACTCATCATCCTTTATTACAAAAAATGACATTGTCTATAAAAAAAAAATAGAACAAAGATGCACATTTATTCAGATCATACTTATTATTTTTTATACTTATTGGTTGAGGTAGACAAAGAACTATAGATGTGTAGTTGAATGAGTCATGAGTACAGTATTATCTTGATCAAACCTGTGGGTTTCACATCAAGCTGCAATACAACGTCTCTGCTCCTAAAGGACCAACACAGCTACAGGTAACTGCCAAAATAATGGAAACACTTGAGTAAATGAGGGATACGAAGTTTATTGAAAGCAGGTGCTTCCACACAGGTGTGGTTCCTGAGTTATGCTCAGGGTCATCTATAAAAATGCTGAGCAGGTCATTATTTTGGCTACCATGGCTATGCCCCCATAGGATGACTATGCCCCCATCCACAGGGCATGGGTGGTCACTGAATGGATTAATGAGCAAGATAACGAGGTAAACCATATGCCATGGACATCTCAGTCCCCAGATCTCAAACCAAGTGAACACTTATGGGAGATTCTGGAGCGGTGCTTGAGACAGCGGCAGCTGAGACCACCATCAACAAAAACACCAAATTATGGAATTTCTCTTGGAAGAATGGTGTCACATCCCTCCAATAGAGTTCTGGATAATTTTTGAATTTATGCCAAGGTACACTGAAGCTGTGGCCCAACACCCCATTATGACACATTATGTTGGTGTTTCCTTTATTTTGGCAGTTACCTGTAGGTTACGAGTACTAAATCAATTAATTAAGTCAATATTTCATTGCCAGTAGTCTCTCGTGGACAGATATACATAAACATAACTGGTACCATAGAATCTTTCGGGAAGGATGGGATGCGTAAGATAACGAGCAGCAGTAGTTCCAGTGTTTGGGTTTTTCATCACTGGTTATTTGGACAAATCAATATTTCGCAGGTGTTAGCATCTTTCTAATTTTGGAAGGGGAGGTGACATTGGACCCATAGAGTTGCCTGTAACTTGCAAAGAGAGAGGGTGGAGCTCCTCATTCCACTTCCACTCCTTTGTCTGGCATCTTTTCATCTTTAATCAAGCAGCTGACCAATTATGTAAGACTTTTGTTATAGGTTAACCGAGATTACATTACCAGGAAACATTATGGCAAAGGAAAAGAGTAGCGTATTATATACCTGACCCCATTTCTCCTGCCTATTTGCAGCTCACCTAATTATTGTTTTTCCTGCAACAGTTCCCTCATGAGAGCATGCATTGTCTTACTGATACGTGTGCTCTGATTCTGCCTCTGTAGCAGCTTGACAGCTTACTCACCAAAGGAGCAGTTTGATTGTTTGCTGTTGTGTGAAAAGCAATAATGTATTTATCACCCACTGCCCAAAGCTATATACAATGTTGTTGATCTTCTGAGTCGCCCATGTTCTATGCAACGAAGAAAAAATACATATTCTTATTTATGTATGTATTGATATATGATGCATTTAAAATGGTAAAAGAACAACTCATCATGTAAATAGGACGGGTTGGGGATGATTGAATGGTCGCAATTGAAAATATGTGCCAATTGGCGGTCTGATATTGTATGTGTAACCGTATGGGACATATAGGAGAAAGAAAACAAGTGTTACAGTACAGCGGAAAATAGATCAGATTATTCTCTCCATTATGCATGAGCGAGGCTATGATTGAATCTAGAGATCTGCACATTCTCCTCTCGTGATTCGATTAGTATTCAGTAGCAGGAAATCGTTTGTTGTTATTTCTGAAAATGTCTGTCACTTCAGTTTCGGTCCCAAAATAATATTTTTTTTCAACTATTGCCTCCACAATTTTCTCCCTCTATATTTATCTCGTCTGGTACTCTGGGAAGATGTAGAATTGCACCCAGTGATATCATTTCATTTCAGCATAAATATTTCATTGTTACATATCATGTTCTTTTTACTCTATCAAGCTGACCTCCAAGGTGGCTTTGGCCATGCTTTCCTGCTGGAAAGATAATTTCTGCAATATCTTTTGTGACGCATGATACTGTCTAAAAACCATAATTCTATTGCAGGATGCAGATTTCAAATAGATTCTTGAAGAGATTCAATTGAGTTATTTATAGAATTCCACTTAAGAGCAGGCTATTCTTTCTGTGGCAGGGTGCATTAGTCCCCAATGATGGCTGAAATATTTCCTTGAGGAGAGAGATAGACAAAGAGAGAGAAAGAGAGAGAAAGAGAGAGAGAGAGAGAGAGAGAGAGAGAGAGAGAGAGAAGAGGTGTGGGTCTTGATGTTGTGAAGTATCCAGATCCATTGTTTGGTCTTTTAAAACAAATCACATATGACAATAGTAAAAGACGCCATCTTTTCCCTCCTTGCATTTTATAGAAACACTATTTTTTATCACCAGACACAACTATGTGTCTATATGAGAATGCTAGCAGGCGTGCTTTGATTCTAATCTGTCTCTTAAATGTCCTATTCCAGGTGGAAGCCCCGTTATATGAATAAAAGCAGATAACTCCCCCACCTCATTAAATGCGTTGGAATCAATGTCTCCCCCCAGGTCTTTTGTTACAGGGCAGTGATTTATGTGCAACAGCTTGTGACATGAAAACTAATACAGTGACTTAAAAGCAATTATCCCACTCCCCTGCTGTCTAACAGGCATGTCCACCAACTAACTTGAGACTCCCTCGTGTTGCGGCTCTGATTTCTACGCTGCCACACCAAATAGCTTTATTCCATGCGAAATGTGTTAAATGTCTGTCAGACTGCCTGAATTACCTGGGCTGGAGATCTGGGATTACACAATGAACAAGGAGCTGTGTTCAGAATGGAACTAGTATATGTTGGTTGCCATAAGAAGCTATACCATAGCTAATGTTTACCATACCCATACAAGAAAATAGGATATCCCCATCTACTTGAAATCATACTCTGAGAGGTGATTCCATTCCATTACAGTTGAAAATAATCAATACATTTGTTTATTGAAAATAGAAACTCTTAGACCATAAAATGAGTTTGAGATTACAAGCATCTATTTTCAGACCATAACAGATTCCTAGAACGGCAAGATAACAGCAATCTGTAAGTCAGTGAGAGAGGACATCAGTTCTGTGTGTGAATCCATGATAACAATGACAGATAAATGAGACTATGTCGAGGGACAATCAAGGCGAAACAACATGGTTGTGGATGGAATTGCAGAATCTCCACATGAGACCTGGACGGAGTCTGAGGACAAAGTGAGGGAAATTATCTCTGAGAAATTGAAGATGGACCACAGGAAGATTGAGGTGGAGCGCGCCCATAGGACTGGAAAACCCACCACCGGCCCAGGTGATAGGCCCAGGCCAATAGTGGTCAAGTTCCTGAGGTTCAAGGACAAGGTAGCTGTTCTGGAAAGAGACAAGAACTTGAGAGGAACATATATTTTCCTCAACGAGGACTATCCTGAAGCTGTGCTCCAGAAGAGAAAAGAACTGATCCCAGCCATGAAAGCTGCCAGAGCGTGTGGGGACATTGCATACATCCGCTATGACAGGCTCATTGTCCACCCTCCCTCCCAGATGCCTGGAAGGGATGAGAGAGCCATGCTATGGGTTCATAGCCTCAACCCCCGCAGCACACACATTAATGGACTGCTGAATGTATATTTTTTTCTCTTGCTTTGTCTGCTCTTTTCAATATTATATTATTATCTTTGATAAGCTAACCAGGAAAGGGCTGAAAATAGCCCATATTAATATATGTAGCCTTAGAAATAAGGTTCATGAAATCAATTACTTGCTAACATCAGATAACATTAGCCATTTCTGAGACTCACTTAGATAATTCATTTGATGATACATCAGTAGCAATACAAGGATATAGCATTTATAGAAGAGACAGAAATGCTTATGAGGGAGGAGTTGCTGTATATATTCAGAGCCATATCCCTGTAATAATTATAGAAGATCTTATGTCAAGTGTTATTGAAGTGTTGTGGTTGCAGGTTCACTTGGCACATCTAAAGCCTTTTCTTTTGGGGTGTTGCTATAGGCCACCAAGTGCTAACAATCAGTATCTAAAATAATATGTGTGAAATGCTTGATAGTGTATGTGATGTAAACAGAGAGGTCTACTTTCTTGGGGACCTGAATATTGACTGGTTTTCATCAAGCTGTCCGCTCAAGAGGAAGCTTCTTACTGTAACCAGTGCCTGTAATCTGGTTCAGGTTATTAATCAACCTACCAGGGTGTTTACAAACACTACAGGAACAAGATCATCCACATGTATCAATCACATTTGAACTAATGCTGTAGAACTTTGTTCTAAAGCTATATCCTTACCCATTGAATGCAGTTCCAACAACTGGGCCTAAAATAGTGTATAAGAGATGATACAACAGATTTTGCTGTGACTCTTATGTGGATGATGTTAAAAATATTTGTTGGGCTGATGTGATTAAAACCTGTCTGGGCTAGGGGGCAGTATTTTCACGGCCGGATGAAAAACGTACCCAATTTAAACAGCTTACTACTCTGGCCCAGAAACTAGAATATGCATATTATTAGTAGATTTGGATAGAGAATATTCTGGAGTTTCTAAAACTGTTTGAATGGTGTCTGTGAGTATAACAGAACTCATATGGCAGGCAAAAACCTGAGAAAAATCCAAGCAGGAAGTGAAAAGTCTGAGAATTGTAGTTCTTCTTTTGATTCTCTATCGAAGCTCCAGTGTCTGTGGGGTGATGTTGCACTTCCTAAGGCTTCCATTGGCTGTCTAAAATCTTCAGAAAGTGGTTTGAGCATTTTCTTGTCACTGGGCACAGTACAGGAGCTCAGTTACTGAGTGGTCTGCCTGGCAACAAAGGGATATGATATGCACGGTCCCGCAAGCGCACCCCTCCTTCTTTTTCTTCTTGAATGAATATGCTATTGTCTGGTTGGAATATTATCGACATTTTACGTAAAAAATACCATAAAGATTGATTTTAAACAGCGTTTGACATGTTTCTAAGTATGGTAACGGAACATTTTGACTTTTCGTCTCTCGTTCCGCTTTCGCGCGTTATGCCTTTGGATAAGTGATCTGTACGCACGAACAAAACGGAGGTATTTGGACATAAATATGGATTATTTGGAACAAAAACAACATTTCTTGTGGAAGTAGCAGTCCTGGGAGTGCATTCTGACAAAGATCAGCAAAGGTAATACAATATTTCTAATACTAATTCTGAGTTTAGGTTGCCCCGAATTTGGCAGGTGTCTGAATAGCTAGCCGTGATGGCTGAGCTATGTACTCAGAATATTGAAAAATGTGCTTTCTCCGTAAAGCTATTTTTAAATCTGACACAGCGGTTGCATAAAGGAGTAGTCTATCTATAATTCTTAAAATAATTGTTATGTATTTTGTCAACGTTTATGGTGAGTATTTTTATAAATTGATGTGCACATTCACCGGCAGTTTTGGTGGGAATAGATTTTCTGAATATCACGCGCCAATGTAAAATGATGTTTTTGGATATAAATATGAACTTTATCGAACAAAACATACATGTATTGTGTAACATAATGTCCTAGGAGTGTCATCTGATGAAGATCGTCAAAGGTTAGTGCTTAATTTCGCTGTGTTTTGGGTTTTATTGACACATGTCCTTGCTTGGAAAATGGCTGTGTGATTATTTTTGTCTATGTACTCTCCTAACATAATCTAATGTTTTGCTTTCGCTGTAAAGCCTTTTTGAAATCAGACAATGTGGTTAGATTAACGAGAAGTGTATCTTTAAAATAGTATAAAATAGTCGCGTTTGAGAAAGTTGAATTATGACATTTTGTTGTTATTGAATTTTCCGCCCTGATATTTCACTGGCTGCGCCCCGCAGGTGGGACGCTAGAAGTTAATAAGGAGCACAGACACTGCACTCAATGAATTTATGAAATTGCTTCTTCCAATTATTGATAAGCATGCACCTATTAAGAAACTGACTGTTAGAACTGTTAAGGCTCCATGTATTGATGAGGAATTTAAAAACTGTATAGTTGAAAGAGATCGGGCAAAATGAGTGGCTAATAAGTCTGGCTGCACATCTGACTGGCTGACTTACTGCAAATTGAGAAATTATGTGACTAAACTCAACAAAAATAAGAATAAACTTTATTATGAAGCCAAGATCAATAACATAAAGAATGATGTAAAAAAACTTTGGAGTACTTTAAATGAAATTATGGGCAGAAAGACAAATTCAACTCCATCTTTCATTGAATCAGATGGCTTATTCATCACAAAACCATTTGATGTTGCCAATTATTTTAATGATTATTTCATTGGCAAAGTGGACAAACTTAGGCAGGAAATGCCCACGGCAAACAGTGAGCAATTATATTCATGCATAAAAAAACTAATAATGATAGAAAAGCAGTGCAAGTTAGAATTTTGTAAAGTTAGTGTGGGAGAGATGGAAAAAATATTGTTAACGATTAATAATGACAAACCTCCTGGCATTGACAACTTAGATGGAAAGCTACTGAGGATGGTAGCTAACCTTATAGCCACTCCTATCTGTCGTATTTTAATCTGAGCCTAGAGGAAAGTCTTTGTCATCAGGCCTGGAGGGAAGCCAAAGTAATTTGGTAAAGTAAACAGCAGACCTATAAGCTTGCTGCCAGACCTGAGCAAACAGTTGGAAAAAATTGTGTTTGAGCAAATACAATGCTATTTCTCTGTAAACAAATTAACAAGAGACTTTCAGCATGCTTATAGAGAAGGGCACTCAACATGTACTGCACTGACACAAATGGCTGATGATTGGTTGAAAGAAATTGATAATAAGAAGATTGTGGGAGCTGTACTGTTAGATTTCAGTGCAGCCTTTGATATTATTGACCATAACCTGTTGTTGAAAAAACTTAAGTGCTATGGCTTTTCAACCTCTGCCATATCGTGGATTCAGAGCTATCTATCTAATAGAACTCATATGGTTTTCTTTAATGGAAGCGTCTCTAATGTCAAACATGTAAAGTGTGGTGTACTGCAGGGAAGCTCTCTAGGCCCTCTACTCTTTTGTGTTTTTACCAATGACCTGCCACTGGCATTAAACAAATGCATGTGTGTCCATGTATGCTGATGATTCAACCATATACGCATCAGCAACCACAGCTAATGAAGTCACTGAAACCCTTAACAAAGAGTTGCAGTCTGTTTTGGAATGGGTGGCAAGTTATAAACTGGTCCTGAACATCTCTAAAACTAAGAGCATTGTATTTGGTACAAATCATTCCTTAAGTGCTAGACCTCAGCTGAATCTGGTAATGAATGGTGTGGTTGTTGATCAAGTTGATGAGATTAAATTACTTGGCATTACCTTAGATTGTAAACTGTCATGGTCAAAACATATGGATTCACTGGTTGCAAAGATGGGGAGAGGTCTAGCCGTAATAAAGAGATGCCCTGCTTTTTTGACACCACACACCAAAAAGCAAGTTCTGCAGGCTTTACTTTTGTCTAATCTTGATTATTGTCCAGTCGTATGGTCCAGTGCTGCAAGGAAAGACCTAGTTACAGTGAGGGAAAAAATTATTTGATCCCCTGCTGATTTTGTATGTTTGCCCACTGACAAAGAAATGATCAGTCTATAATTTTAATGGTAGGTTTATTTGAACAGTGAGAGACAGAATAACAACAAAAAAATCCAGAAAAACCCATGTTAAAAATGTTATAAATTGATTTGCATTTTAATGAGGGAAATAAGTATTTGACCCCTCTGCAAACATGACTTAGTACTTGGTGGCAAAACCCTTGTTGGCAATCACAGAGGTCAGATGTTTCTTGTAGTTGGCCACCAGGTTTGCACACATCTTAGGAGGGATTTTGTCCCACTCCTCTTTGCAGATCTTCTCCAAGTCATTAAGGTTTCAAGGCTGACGTTTGGCAACTCGAACCTTCAGCTCCCTCCACAGATTTTCTATGGGATTCAGGTCTGGAAACTGGCTAGGCCACTCCAGGACCTTAATGTGCTTCTTCTTGAGCCACTCCTTTGTTGCCTTGGCCGTGTGTTTTGGG
Source organism: Salmo salar (assembly GCF_965601325.2). Lineage (NCBI taxonomy): Eukaryota > Metazoa > Chordata > Actinopteri > Salmoniformes > Salmonidae > Salmo > Salmo salar. The sequence continues at coordinate 82,982,138 of NC_138294.1, read as the reverse complement.
TCATTGTCATGCTGGAATACCCATCCACGACCCATTTTCAATGCCCTGGCTGAGGGAAGGATGTTCTCACCCAAGATTTGACGATACATGGCCCCGTCCATCGTCCCTTTGATGCTGTGAAGTTGTCCTGTCCCCTTAGCAGAAAAACACCCCCAAAGCATAATGTTTCCACCTCCATGTTTGACGGTGGGGATGGTGTTCTTGGGGTCATAGGCAGCATTCCTCCTCCTCCAAACACGGCGAGTTGAGTTGATGCCAAAGAGCTCCATTTTGGTCTCATCTGACCACAACACTTTCACCCAGTTGTCCTCTGAATCATTCAGATGTTCATTGGCAAACTTCAGACGGGCATGTATATGTGCTTTCTTGAGCAGGGGGACCTTGCGGGCGCTGCAGGATTTCAGTCCTTCACGGCATAGTGTGTTACCAATTGTTTTCTTGGTGACTATGGTCCCAGCTGCCTTGAGATCATTGACAAGATCCTCCCATGTAGTTCTGGGCTGATTCCTCACTGTTCTCATGATCATTGCAACTCCACAAGGTGAGATCTTGCATAGAGCCCCAGGCCGAGGGAGATTGACAGTTCTTTTGTGTTTCTTCCATTTGCGAATAATCTCACCAACTGTAGTCACCTTCTCACCAAGCTGCTTGGCGATGATCTTGTAGCCCATTCCAGCCTTGTGTAGGTCTACAATCTTGTCCCTGACATCCTTGGAGAGCTCTTTGGTCTTTGCCATGGTGGAGAGTTTGGAATCTGATAGATTGATTGCTTCTGTGGAAAGGGGTCTTTTATACAGGTAACAAACTGAGATTAGGAGCATTCCCTTTAAGAGTGTGCTCCTAATCTCAGCTCGTTACCTGTATAAAAGACACCTGGGAGCCAGAAATCTTTCTGATTGAGAGGGGGTAGAATACTTATTTCCCTCATTAAAATGCAAATCAATTTATAACATTACTGACATTACTATATCAGTGGGCAAACGTACAAAATCAGCAGGGGATCAAATATTTTTTCCCTCACTGTAAGCTGCAGCTGGCCCAAAACAGAGCAGCACGTTTTGCTCTTAATTGTAATCAGAGGGCTGATATAAATACTATGCATGCCAGTCTCTCTTGGCTAAGAGTTGAGGAGAGACTGACTGCATCACTTCTTCTTTTCATAAGAAGCATTAATGTGTTGAAAATCCCAAATTGTTTGCATAGTCAACTTACACACAGCTCTGACACACACACTTATCCCTCCAGACATGCCACCAGGTTGTCTTTCATAGTCCACAAATCCAGAACAAATTCAAGAAAACGTACAATATTATATAGTGCCCTTATTGCATGGATCTTCCTTACATCTCATATTGCTCAAATAAACAGTAAACCTGGTATCAAAAAACAGATAAAGCAACACCTCACGGCACAACGCCTCTCCCCTATTTTACCTAGATAGTTTGTGTGTATGCATTGATATGTAGGCTACGTGTGCCTTTTTAAATATGTATGTCGTTTTGTCCTGTTCTTGTCTAATGATGTTCTGTATTATGTCATTCTGTGTTATGTTTCATGTTTTGTGTGGACCCCAGGAAGAGTAGCTGCTGCTTTTGCAACAGCTAATGGGGATCCTAATAAAATACCAAATACCAAAATACCTCCCCTGCCCCTTCCCCTTCCCTGCCCATTTCCCTGCCCCAGAGTAGATCTTTTAGAGACCGTCTCTTTTTTCAGCCTTTTCTTCTCTGCTTCTTCGACACATCAGGTCTGTACGTCACGGGCTCTGGTATGCTGTGGACCGTTAATGATGTTCTAGGAGAGATGGCCCTCAGGGTTGTGTTTGTGCATGGGCTTTACTCTTTTCTCTGTTCCAAACATTCAGACCAATACAACATTAATTCACTATTCAACTTAGATGATATTGTTTGTTTTTTATTCTGATCCCCCAATGATTTTATTAAGTGCATGTACCAGCTAAGTTAATGTCATTTTTTCAAACATTGTTGCTGTAACTGACATTTGTATGGCACATACATTTTGAACATGAAATAAATCCTTTGCATATCCACTTCCTCAGATGTCATGTTAATGATAATCTGGGTAGATCAACGTAGACACAACGGGTACCATACAATCTGTCGGGAAAGAATGGGATGCGTGGGATAACGAGCAACAGTAGTTCCTGTGGTTTGGGTTTTTCGTCAAATCATGATTTCGCAAGTGTTAGTATCTTTCAAATTTCGGAAGGGGAGGCGACCTTCGGCGCATAGACTTGCCCGTAACTTGCAAAGAGAGAAGATGGAGCTCCTTGTTCTAGCATCTCTTCATCTCTTCTCTTAACATGTATGTACCAAGAGCAGCAGTAGTTCCTGTGTTTGGGTTTTCGTCACTGGTTATTTGGACAAATCATCATTTTGCAGGTGTTAGCAAGGGGATGGCACATTTGGCCAGTAACTTGCAAAAAGAGAGAGGGTGGAGCTCCTCGTTCTATCATCTCTTGATCCATCTGACCAATAGTGCAAGATTTTAGCTCCGGGCTAATGAGAATCCACCATTAACCACATGGAACATTAAATAAACATTTCATCACATCCTAACAACCCCACTTAGACGGACTGGTCGAGATGTACATTAAGCATAACAACATAAAGCAACAGGCAAATGTATCATACATTTACACAGCAGCCGTGCATGGCGTCAGTTCCATGTGCTGATAGCTTTTTTACAGAAAATGAGTTGACACAAAAATTAGTACACACCATTGAGATTTAAGAGGTGATTTTGCATGAGGGATCCGATGCATGTGAAGTTCCATTCCCACGGGGAGGTTAATTAACACTTTAAGTATTCAAACATTATGCACTAATAATGTCACTAGTTATTCTTTATAGGCCTTCTCCCAGGAATCCATTCAGCTTTTCCTCCGTGGACTAATAGGATGCTCAAGGCATGAATCAATTGCTATTACATTGCCAAATGACCCTGGAAAGATTTCCTCTGCTATTTGGGTGGTTTAGACAGAAAGATTTCCTCTGCTATGTGGGTGGTTTAGACAGAAAGATGTCCTCTGCTATTTGGGTGGTTTAGACAGAAAGATGTCCTCTGCTATTTGGGTGGTTTAGACAGAAAGATTTCCTCTGCTATTTGGGGGGTTTAGACAGAAAGATGTCCTCTGCTATGTGGGTGGTTTAGACAGAAAGATGTCCTCTGCTATTTGGGTGGTTTAGACAGAAAGATTTCCTCTGCTATTTGGGGGGTTTAGACAGAAAGATGTCCTCTGCTATGTGGGTGGTTTAGACAGAAAGATGCCCTCTGCTATTTGGGTGGTTTAGACAGAAATATGTCCTCTGCTATTTGGGTGGTTTAGACAGAAATATGTCCTCTGCTATTTGGGTGGTTTAGACAGAAAGATTTCCTCTGCTATTTGGGGGGTTTAGACAGAAAGATGTCCTCTGCTATTTGGGTGGTTTAGACAGAAAGATGTCCTCTGCTATTTGAGTGGTTTAGACAGAAAGAAATCCACTGCTATTTGGGTGGTTTAGAAAGATTTCCTCTGCTATTTGGGGGTTTAGACAGATTGGTGGGATACTGTGGAAGACCTATATTGAGAATGAAGATTGTGTTTGTTTTAATTGACTGTGTTTTGTATCTTAATGTTTATGTCTATATTGTCTATATGTCACATCTGCTCCTGCTACACCCCCTAGTGGACATTCGGTGTCTACTTGACCTGCAGCCACTCCTCCAGTACACTCTCTCTCTCCCTCCCTTTCTGTTTGTTTGTGATTGTGTGGTTGGAGACAGGTGTGCTGGAGCCAGAGGGGATCCTCACCAGCTGCAACCCGTTCCATAATCAAGACCTCTACAAATACTCAGTCTTGCCACTTCCACTCTGCCACATCGTAATCTCTGCTCAGTCAGTTTATGATTCTAGCTATTTATGATTATTCAAGATCCTGTTACCCTGCCTGATGCTGTTTATCCTCTCACTGCAGTTTTGCCACTCTGGCTCCTGTTCCAAATCTCACCACCCTGCTACCCTGTTCTGCATTCACCACACCACCACTTCATTGGATTCCTCTCTGGACCTGTTTACCCTGTTCCAACCCAGCTCACTCCAACCTCAGCCTCCACATCTAATTTCCTACCGCTCATCCGAGCTTCTCCGGATCTGCACTCCATATCTCCCTGTGTTACAATAAATACCATGGTTCATTCATCCGTGTTTCTTGGTCTGAGTCTGATCTTGGGTTCCCCTGTGCTGCTCCGCCTAACACTATATTTATGTTTATCTATATTTGCCTGTTGTATGTGCTTGTTTTTGTATTGTGCAGTTCCCATTTGCAAAAGAGACTTTAGTCTCAATATGACTTCCCTGTTGAATTAAAGTTAAATAGAGTGTGCTCCTTACTGACCCAGGCTGATGTAGAAGGATGTCAATATAATGAAAAAAATGTATTATAAGATCCTGTCCGTGAAGGTGAAATGTCCAATATCTGTGTTGGGAATAAAGGGAGAGCATGGTACGATATGGAATTAATGCTAATTTCCTTTTTACTATATTTATATTATAGTCTCAGACAATCTAAACGTCATGTCTAACTGGGGATTGAGCTGTTTTGTGAATGCTACAGTACAAAGGGAAACATTGACATACACGTCCAAATGCAGAGCTGCAAAGACAAAGTACAACTGAAAACAAATCCGCTTCCAACTACAACTGTGCACATATGAGCCTGTGTGTTAATTTATGCAAATCAGTAGCTTTTGTGCTTTGGTTTACTAAGCTTTTCTAAATATTGCTTTTGTATTGTCATTTTATCTCTTTTATCTGAGAAGTGAAAGACAACAAGGATGGTTGGATGGGACATGTGAAAGGAGAGCAGAAGTAAATACCCCAGAGTCTCCAACACCCATACATTCAAAGAACGTTGCGAAAATCGTTGCTTTTGCAGATGCAACAACTGGTTTTGTTTGTGAAGCCTTAAGAAGCTATTGGCTATCTCAGAGAGAGATTGGTACGCTATTGGCTATCTCAGAGAGAGGTTGGTACACTATTGGCTATCTGAGTGAAACACAGAGAGCGATCGAGAGAGATATTTAAAAATACATTTATTGGCCCACTACTCAGCTATGTGCAGAATACCATAAAGATGCCAGACAACATCCAGGAGACACGTTCAACAACAACTAACACAGGACTGTAATCTACCCGTTTCCGTTCAGAAGTTGTGCTCCAAAACGCACTATTCATGACTGTTCATTTAGTTTCTGTGATTCCTACACTATATTAAGCATGTCCCGAGTGGCATAGCAGCCTAAGGCACTGCATGTCAGTGAATCCAAGCTGTATCACAACCCGCCATGATTGGGAGTCCCATAGGACGGCGCACAATTGGCCGGTGTAGGCCATCATTGTAAATAAGAATTTGTTCTTTACTGACTTGCCTTGTTAAATAAAGGTTACCTTTACCTTTAAAAAAGAATAACAAATAAAATGTACTTTGTGTGGCTTCCTAAGAATAGAGTGACAGAAGCACAGTGTGGCTGAGTTGACTCCCCGAAGAGTAAGTACAATGTTTGTCCTGATCTTCTTAGTGGATACTAAAGGCTGTAGTATGTTGAGAATGGTTGGCAGTGAGAGCCATTCAAAACTGTTGTGGGAAGGATTGCTTCCTTTTTCCTCTGCGCCTTATAACAACCTGATACACACTGATCATCTGATTGCTGTACAGGAGCGACTGCTTTCATCCGTTCTGCTGAAAAATAGATCATGTTGCATACTTGTCTGAGAGATGGTGCTGCCAGTCCCAAGGTCTCCGGGCCCTTCCCTCTGAGCACACAGAGCACAATCCACAGGAAGATGTTAGGAAGATTGTTCTGCTATTTCCAACCCTGTATTCCCCTTGTAAATCTGTTTCAGGGAGAGCTTCTCTTCACAAGACAAAAATATTTAAAGCTCACTCATCATCCCATAAATTTGGCAACTTCAGTCTTTTATTAATCATATCCACTTCACGCACATAAATGTAACGTTGGATGTTTGTGATTGACTGGGGGTAAGATCAATCCCATTTACTTTTTTCGTCTGGGTTAGCTCTAAGGGGCAAAGTATTGTACATATTTTGAACAAACCGAGATTTGGAACTTGGAACAAAATAACATGTTCTTTGGAACTGATGGTGTTCCAAAGAACACCTCCCCCATTTCCTGATACACTTTGGGGTGGCAGGTGGCCTAGTGGTTAGATCGTTGTGCCAGTAACCAAAAGGTTGCTGGATGGAATCCCCAAGCTGACAAGGTAAAATCTGTTGTTCTGCCCCTGAACAAGGCAGTTAACCCACTATTCCCCGGTAGGCCATCATTGTTAATAAGAATTTATTCTTAACTGACTTGCCTAGTTAAATAAAGGTTAAATAAATAAAAAATTAAAAACACACCTTCCCTATCTCCCAATTAACTACAGTAATCCTATTTATAAACCTCTCCTCCAACTTACAACACCAACCAGGGTTTGGAACCAGTTCAGGGAACAGAACCGAAAACTGGAAAATAACACAATTTTTCGAGGAACAGAATCAGAAACGTGAACGAAAGTGATCTATACTGTTCTGGAACAGAACCGTTATTTTTAAAGCCTGGGAACCGGTTAATTACGTTATTTTTGCTTCTCTGCATTTTTTTCAAGTCCCACAAAAAAAATGTACAAAGCGCCTACTGTATGCAAAGCCCTCTCTGTTACCGTATTCCAGTGTCTGCCAGCCAGCTGAAAATCTTTGCCAGTGTGTTTGCCTATGTAAGATACCTGCCTCTCCCCCTCCGAGGCATTGCCTACTGACATTACAAGTGTGATTCAGAAGTTAGGGAGAGAGATGTTTAATTATAAAATAATGGATTCACTTTTTCAATGCTAGTTAAGGATACTATATTTATCATGATTTATTAACTAAAAAAAGGTGTCAATATCGGGTGTATGAGAGGCGAAGTCATGTGCAGGAGAGAGGCGAAATGTAACCAAGCGCACTTTATTATAGTTCCAAAACACGAGAGCACTACATAAATCAAAATGCTTGGGGAAATGATAACCAGGTGTGTATGGAAACAAGACAAGACAAATGGATAATAGAAAAATGGAGCGGCGATGGCTAGTAAGCCGGTGACGTCGATCGCCGAACGCCGCCCGAACATGGAGAGGAGCCGACTTCGGCGGAAGTCGTGACAAAAGGTAAGCCATGTTTTTATTTTAATACTGGTGCCGCTCTGCACACACAAGCTTGTTAGCTGGTTATCTCTGGTCCATAGCCACGGAAAGTAGGGGTGGGTATAAATCTAAATAAATATCAAATGCCCATCCTTGAAAAAATAAATAAAAATAAAGACTCCACAACTCTCGGAAGTTCAAAGACATTCAAAGTTCCTTAAGAGAAGCCGCTCCTCCATAGGTATAATTCTGTGGACCTAATTTAGATAATGCATGTCATAACAAGATGCCCAGTGCTTCAAGCCTCCTCCTCCTCCTCTCTAGCTTTATCCCCACCCGCATAATTTCTGTCGCATCTCGCACCCTACACTTCTCTGTCCAATGCACATACAGTTGAAGTCGGAAGTTTACATACACTTAGGTTGGAGTCATTAAAACTCGTTTTTCAACCACTCCACAAATTTCTTGTTAACAAACTATAGTTTTGGCAAGTCGGTTAGGACATCTACATTGTGCATGACACAAGTAATTTTTCCAACAATTGTTTACAGACAGATTATTTCACTGTATCACAATTCCAGTGGGTCAGAAGTTTACGTACACTTAGTTGACTGTCCCTTTAAACAGCTTGGAAAATTCCACAAAATGATGTCATGGCTTTAGATGCTTCTGATAGGCTAATTGACATCATTTGAGTCAATTGGAGGTGTACTTGTGGATGTATTTTAAGGCCTACCTTGAAACTCAAACTTTGCTTGACATCATGGGAAAATCTAAAGAAATCAGCCAAAAAAGTTGTAGATTTCCACAAGTCTGGTTCATCCTTGGGAGCAATTTTCAAATGCCTGAAGGTACCACGTTCATCTGTACAAACAATAGTATGCAAGTATAAACACCATGGGACCCCACAGCCGTCATACCGCTCAGGAAGGAGACGCGTTCTGTCTCCTAGAGATGAACGTACTTTGCTGCAAAAAGTGCAAATCAATCCCAGAACAACAACAAAGGACCTTGTGAAGATGCTGGAGGAAACAGGTACAAAAGTATCTATAGCCACAGTAAAATGAGTCCTATATCGACATAACCTGAAAGGCCGCTCAGCAAGGAAGAAGCCACTGCTCCAAAACTGCCATAAAAAAGCCACACTATGGTTTGCATCTGCACATGGGGACAAAGATTGTACTTTTTGGAGAAATGTCCTCTGGTCTGATGAAACAAAAATAGGACTCTTTGGCCGTAATGACCATCATTATGTTTGGAGGATAAAGGGGAGGCTTGCAAGCCGAAGAACACCATCCCAACCGCGAAGCACGGGGGTGGCAGCATCATGTTGTGGGGGTGCTTTGCTGCAGGAGGGACTGGTGCACTTCACAAAATAAATGGCATCATGAGGAGGGAAAATGATGTGGATATATTGAAGCAAAATCTCAAGACATCAGTCAGGAAGTTAAAGCTTGGTCGCAAATGGATCTTCCAAATGGACAATGACCCCAAGCATATTTCCAAAGTTGTGTCAAAATGGCTTAAGGACAACAAAGTCAAGGTATTGGAGTGGCCATCACAAAGCCCTGACCTCAATCCTATAGAAAATGTGTGAGCAGAACTGAAAAAGCGTGTGCGAGCAAGGAGGCCTGCAAACCTGACTCCGTTACATCACCTCTGTCAAGAGGAATTGGCCAAACTTCAACCAACTTATTGTGGGAAGCTTGTGGAAGTCTACCCGAAACATTTGACCCAAGTTAAACAATTTAAAGGCAATGCTACCAAATACTAATTGAGTGTATGTAAACTTCTGACCCACTGGGAATGGGATGAAAGGAATAAAAGATGAAATAATTAATTCTCTCTACTATTATTCTGACATTTCACATTCTTAAAATTAAGTGGTGATCCTAACTGACCTAAGATAGGTAATTTTTACTAGGATTAAATGTCAGGAATTGTGAAAAACTGAGTTTAAATGTATTTGGCTAAGGTGCATGTAAACTTCCGACTTCAACTGTAAACAACTATAGCTTACCTGCTCCATAGCAAGCTGCTCAATCTGCACTTATTGGTGAAGTAATTGAATGTCGAGCTAAATGTAAAACAAATGTTGATTTCCAAGGTTTAAAAAGGAACAGAGAGAAACAATAAAAACTGTTACTTTTTGTGGTTTCGAACCGGTTCAGAACTTTCTTTTGCTGGTCAGAACAGTGGAACAATACCAAAAAAAGAATGGTTCTGTTCAGAACGAACCGATTGAAAATGTAGTTGGGTTCCAACCACTGACACCAACACACCTGACTGAACAGCAAACCCACTCTTGTTTTAACGGCTCTGCATTATAAATATTTGAGAAAAATGCATTGTACTGTAGTCTATCTTTTCACAACTTGAGAAGAAATCCAACCAGGAGTTCATTGTACAGAATGTTTTTTTATTTGATGTAAGTACATTTTCAAAATTCCTATTCTTGTATCTAAAGACATTTCAGGTGAAGTGGTACTGTCTTTAATTCATAACGTTATACACCTGTGGAGAAACATCAGCAGACACAATCCACACTTTTGTGCTTATCTTTTTTTGCAAGTATTTTTTGGTAATTATTTCAGTTTTCACATTTTCACAATAACAGACTAAATTATCTTCAATAATTCTTATACCAACATGCGCACAATGTTTTGGACCTTTTTGTAATCAAAACAACACAAAACAACACTCTGTTTCTATGTGCTGGTCTATCATGGCTGCTTTATTCTATTGTGGTTTTCTTTATGGATCTCAGATTCAGAAGGGCGTGTAATAAAAACAAAATTACAGGACTTGCATTCACTTAGAACAAGGGCTCTACCACTGGGTATAACTAGCTAGAAAACAAAGTCTCAGACAGATCGCTCCAACTGAAATAGAAAATTGCATACTTTAATCTCCCTCTCTCTTGTAATATATTTTTTGGACGGTAAACAGATCCATCCTCATTTGCATTAATTTCATAATTGATTCCTCAAACTGTGTAGGATAGAAGTTTTAAAAATGGCAAGGTCTGAATATTCTTTTTTTTGGGGGGGGGGGGGGGGGGGGACTGAGAAGGGTCTATTTCTGATCATTAATTAATTATCAACTATATTGACTCAACTATATCAACTATATCCTCTCTGATGATTGATCTATGATTTTATCCATGTTACCATATAGTGTGCATTAAGTGAGTATGTACACGTTTATCTTTTTCAAATACTTTCTTGCTATGTACAATATAATTCACCCAACATTGTGCAAAAAAGCTCCAGTCTACATTTGAAGGCCACCGTGTGTCTTGTCATTCCACTATGCTCTTTTTCAGAACTTGTAAACTAGAGTACTTAGTAAGACTAATCTTTTTGAACTGGGTGTTAGTTTAACCTTTATTTTACTAGGCAAGTCAGTTAAGGACAAATTCTTCTTTTCAATGAAAGCCTAGGAACAGTGGGTTAACTGCTTTGTTCAGGGGCAGAACAACAGATTTTTACCCTGTCAGCTCAGGGATTTGTTCTTGCAACCTTTCAGATACTAGTCCAATGCTCTAACCACTAGGCTACCTGCCACCCTGTAAAGTGGTAAGTAAGGTGATCGTAAACATTATACGATCAACTCAAAGGAACATGATGTTTTTAAAAACACTGAACAAAAACTGCACTCAGTTTCTCACTGTCAGTTCAGTGACTCTGGTTGTAACCAACATGTACAGTATTCAGATTGACAAACACACAAAGGAAATTATCCCAGATTTACAGATCTGCAAAATGGGCAGCATTCACTTTTGCATCGCCATCGTATAACCATCTTTGTTCAATGTTTAACATGCTGAATAATCCTCTTTATAGGCTCTGCTGTTGTGGAAGAAACACAAAACCATCTTGCAAACTCTCCTCGAACAGGGCTACTCATGTGAGCCTACCAAGTGTGTTACGCTCACTGCATCATCAGTTACAGTATATTACAATCTGGGTGGTTTGAGGCCTGAATTCTGATTGGCTGAAATTGGTATGACAAAACATTTATTTTTACTGCTCTAACTACATTGGTAACCAGTTTAAAATAGCAATAAGGCTCCTCAGGGATTTGTGATATACGGCCAAAATACAATGGCTAAGGGCTGTATCCAGGCTCTCCGCGTTGCGTCGTGCATAAGAACAGCCCTTAGCCGTGGTATATTGGTCATATACCACACCTCCTCGGGCCTTATTGCTTAATTCGACTATGCACAGGCCGGTGTGAGACACCTCCCACTATGATTCTACAGGTATAATGAAAAGAACAACATTAACTTCAGTCTACTGTATTACTCAGACTTTCATTCAGGTCTCACAGGGATGAGAATGTTACAGCTTGTTGATGGATGTCATTATTTACATAGAAAATATAGTCCATTTTTGGGTTACTTAGAATCTGATATTTACTTGTGATAGGTTCAGTAGCTATCATTTTAAACAAATGTAACTGACAACATAAAATACTTTGGAATGAATATAGTCCTTTGTAGCTCAGTTGATAAGACCTGGTGCTTCTAACACCAGAAAGTGGGTTTGATTCCCGGGACCACCCATACGTAAAATGTATGCACACATGACTGTAAGTTGCTTTGGATATAAGTGTCTGCTAAATGGCATATGTAAAATGGGAAATCTTGATAGAAAATGAATCTAAATGTGGAAAACCACAGTATTAACTTCCAATCCTCTGTTTGTATAGAGATCTAAACCATACCACTGAATTGTAGTCAAAATGCATGGATTGTTCTTGGTATTTTTTAAGAAAACAAATATGTTTTGTATAGGAAGTCAACAACTATATTTTATATTTGTGCTGAGTATTTCATTATAATGTATAATTTCCATGATAGGGATTCTGGAAAATACATACAATGGGCAGTGCAGGGGCAACTAAAAGAAATAGAGACTGTTTTAGACCTAGAAAAATAAATAAAATATTGCATCAAATAAATAAAAATTACGATTTCTGCTTTTGTCTATGAGCTATTTTGGTGTTATTTTAATCAACCCATATCTTTCATGAGATCTGAATCAATTATCACTATTGATCAGAACTGGGTTGAAATACTATTTCAAATATTTTAATTACTTTCCCATACATTTTAAGTAAGTATTCAGATATATTTTATTTGAAAAGACAAGTAGTTGACCATTTTAATGTATTTGAAAATAGTATTTGAAATAAGTATTTGAAATAGTTTTTCAAATAACCATTGAAGTACTCAAATAAAAGTACTGAAAATACTCAAATACACAGAAAAATATTTGTATTACAAGGTACTCAAATACACATGATGTATTTGAACCCAGGTCTGCTATTGATTTCTGACAGTCAGATGTATGGAGTATTATTTTCAATGCAATTGTTCTTTGAAGATTTGATTGTATCGAAGACCTACATCTTTCAGTGTTTGATGAGCAGATGTATTGAATGGGTTTCATGATATTCAAAACATCCCTGTTGTGTATCCAAATCCTTTCACGTCATAACGCTTTTAAAACAGACAAAGCCATTTAATAAGCAATAAGCTAAAACTGTGAAGTCACCATGAAAATTACAACATTCAGTAGCAACGCCTAGTGGAAATTATTGAAAGCTCAACAATTGATCATGCTGTTTAATTAAATCTAGATATTTTTCAGGCTGAAGAAACGAGAGCATCGTCACCAGTTTGACCTTTGAATCCAGCGCTAGAGTAAAAGTATATCCAAAAGAGCGGTTCGGAGGAGAGTGACAAAGTTCTCAACAGCTCACCATCATCTTGTACAGGTTGTTGCACATCATAGTTCTATTGTTCAGTTAGCGTTGAACGTTTTAGCGACTAGCTCTATAGAACTGAAGTGTACTGCAGCAGCAGTTAAGTAGACCATGCCGTCTGTATCTGTATCTCACGATAACAAAAGAAGATTTGCAAAGTTTGTCCATATTGTAACCAGTTATACTGTATGTAATATTACACAAAATAATTACATTATTATGGAAATTATTAGAAAATGTCTGTGCTTTGTCATTTTCAATTCTCTATTGCACATTATAAAAAAGAAATGCTCACATAACAAACGTGTGTTGTGACTAAATTACAACATAATATTTAGATGTGGTATACAGTGAAAACTAGAGCAGCGTGTCCTCATCAATGACCTACAAGCTTAATCAATTTCTGCAAGGATGTCCCCAACCATGTCTATTGCCCTCATCAATGTACCCCAGCACCTAATCATCAATATCTATTGACCACCATGCCAACAACTATGACAGAAACCATCCACCTGTCATGGGATGTTGAGCAATGCTATCATGTCTATTCTTCTCTGCACTCAAGTCACACATCCATTGTTAAAATATGCCAGTGTGTGTGTGTGTGTGTGTGTGTGTGTGTGTGTGTGTGTGTGTGTGTGTGTGTGTGTGTGTGTGTGTGTGTGTGTGTGTGTGCACGTGTTAACACCTACGATAACTGTTGTTAACCCCTTTGGGGAAAGCACCTTCACAGGACTACGCCTCTCTTTTCAGTCCTGTTTCTTGGTGTTTCTCTTGTATCTCATTAAAACAAACTCCTCCTTCAAGACCCCTTAAGGAACATCTTAATGTGTGTCCATTTCCATCTGAAAGCTGTTTTGATATATCTTTCGGTGTTTTTCAAATTCGCCAACTGACTATGGCTGTATCCATTTTGGGAGGTTAGCCATCAGTTTGATACTTGGGGGAGTTTAAAGAATAGTGGTGAAAAAAATCCCATACTTCCTCTGGAGTCTCCTGCGTTCCTGAAAGTGTTGAAATCGAACCAGCTATTCATCCTTCCTACTCTGGCAGCAGGTATTTTTAGAAAGAGCATTGTCGGGACAGCATGAATAATTTATCATTCTGATGCACATTTATCTTCGACCTCCGTGCCACCTGAATGCAGCTCCTGCACCAATAACATCATGGGGTCAAAACTCAGCAATGTGTGTAACACAATCTCACACACAAACCAATTGTGCTCTTTAGTGCTTTTAAAAGATTGTTGATAAAACTGTGCCATCAGATATATCCTTGGAGAGTAAGCGTTTGAGGAAGAAAGATATGTCTTTTGTCCATTGTCATTATTTCATTGAGAACAGCCATCCAGAACCTAAAGCATAAGTTATACAGTAGACGCTCCGAGGCAGTGGTGAACACGTACATACATACATACATACATACATACATACATACATACATACATACATACATACATACATACATACATACATACATACATACATACATATACAGTGCCTTCAGAAAGTACTCACGCCCCTTCACTTTTTCCAAATGTTGTTGTGTTACAGCCTGAATTTAAAATGGATTAAATGGACACAATACCCCATAATGTCAAAGTGGAATTATTATTACATATTAATTAAAAATGAAAAGCTGAAATGTCTCGAGTCAATAAGTATTCATCCCTTTGTTATGGCAAGCCTAAATAAACTCAGGAGTAAACATTTTCTTAATACATCACATAATAAGTTGTGTGGACTGTGTGCAATAATAGTGTTTAACATGATTTTTGAATGACTATCTCATTTCTGTACCCCACACACAGAATTATCTGTAAGGTCCCTTAGTAGAGCATTAAATTTCAAACACAAATTCAACCGCAAACACCAGGGAGGTTTTCCAATGCCTCGCAAAGAATGCCACCTATTGGTAAAAAAAGAGACATTGGATATCCCTTTGAGCATGGTGAAGTTATTAATTCCACTTTGGATGGTGTATCAATACACCCAGTCACTACAAAGATACAGGCGTCCTTCCTAACTCAGTTGCCAGAGAGGAAGGAAACTGCTCAGGGATTTCACCATGAGGCCAATGGTGACTTTAAAATAGTTAGACTTTAATGGCTGTGAGAACACTGAGGATGGATCAACAACATTGTAGTTACTCCACAAAAATAACTAAATGACCAATTGAAAAGAAGGAAGCTTGTACAGAATAAAAATATTCCAAAACATTCATCATGTTTGCAATAAGGCACTAAAGTAAAACTGCAAAAAATGTGACAAAAAAATAAACTTTTTGTCTTGAATACAAAGCGTTATGTTTTGGGCAAATCCAACACAACACTGAGAACAATCACTGAGAACTACTCTTAAGAGTTTTTCAGGATAAAAAAGAAACCGAATGGAGCTAAGCACAGGCAAAATCCTAGAGGAAAACCTGGTTCAGTCTGCTTCCAAAGGACACTGGGAGACAAATTCACCTTTCAGCAGGACAATAACATAAAGCACAAGGCCAAATCTACACTGGAGTTGCTTGCCAAAAAGACAGTGAATGTTCTTGAGTGGCCGAGTTACAGTTTTGACTTAAATCGGCTTTAAAATCTATGGCAAGACTTGTTTAGCAATGATCAACAACCAACTTGAAAGAACTTGAAGAATTTTAAAAAGAATAATGTGCAAATACTACACAATCCAGGTGTGCAAAGCTCTTAGAGAAAGCTCTTACCCAGAAAGACTCGCAGCTTTAATCACTGCCAAAGGTGATTCTAACATGTATTGACTCAGAGGTGTGAATACTTATTTAAATTAGATATTTCAGTATTTTATTTTCAAAACATGTTTTCACTTTTTCATTATGGGGCATTGTGAGTAGATGGGTAGGAAAATCAATTTATTCCATTTTGAATTCAAGCCGTAACATAACATTATGTGGAATAAGTCAAGGGGTAGGAATACTTTCTGAAGGTACTGTACATATATTAGAACATACATACGTGCAAACATACATACATACACACATACAATACATACATACATACAATACATACAGTTAGCTAAACAGTCATGGTTTTATGCTTGTCTTTGTCACTTCTACAGCAGCTAGCCTGGCTCCCTCTCTGTGACACCTACAGAAGCTGACCTGGCTCAGTCTCAGAGACGGTACTTTCTCAGCAGCTCCGCCTGCCACATGTACTTCCTCTCCGGGAAGCGTTCAGGGATCTTGATCTTACGAAAGTCCTGGATGCACTTCTCCAGCTCCTCCTCAATGGTCATCTTCTCCTTAGCTGGCCTCTTCTTACAGGTGCTGGTGTCTCGGGAGCTAGTGGTGAGCGTGCGGAGGAGATCACTCTTCCTGCGCTGTTCTGACTGCTGCAGCATCTGCACTGGGCCCTTCTTCAGCGGCCGGTCCAGGGTCTGGACATGGGAGTGGGACTGCCGGTTGACTGGCCCACAGATGATGGTGCCCTGGGGTGAGCTGGCCTCTGACTGGCTCTCAGAGCTGGAGGTGGAGAGCTCATTGAAGGAGGTGCCACTCTCGCCCTCTCCATCACCCTTGTGGTTCTTGCAGCAGCAGTCGCAGGGTGGGGAGGACCACCGAGAGGTGCCACCTGGAACACAGAGGGAAAAGACGGTGAGACAAGGTCTAGCAACAAAATACAACACAATAACAAGGTCAGTTTGGCGCTGGCAATATGCTGCTGTCACTGCAAACCTTTGAGCATTACATTTTATCTTAATTGAGTCACCTAAAACATGGCTTGTCCTTGGACAAAGAAATGGACTCTAAACAAATAAACACACCAAAGAAGTGAAGTAATCTTTGACACAGAGGAAGAGGAATAATAGACAAAAAAAGGTCACAGAACAATGTTCCTTCCTGAATGACATGATTGCTTTACATAAGAATCAAAGATCCAGACAATAGTTGTTGAAGTTTTAGACACAATAGGTGGGTCGGAAAGTCTATAGACTGTTTATCTTGAATCTTCTTCGGATGTGTTTGAAGCAGACAGCACACTCACCAGCCCCAGACTCAACCGTGCATTGGTAACTTCCTTTGACACTTGGCTATTGTTTGCATGCAACTTTGTGTGTGTGCTTCAATTGTTCCCCAAAAAATGTTACTCAAAGGAAGTGATGTTATGTAACAAATTGCTGGTTGTATAGTAGAGCAGTGTTCTCAGCTGTAACGTTTAGGTAGCATATAAACCAAGGCTTATTTATGTTTCATGGTTACCTCTTAAATAATTCAATAAAGAGGGAGCTATTGCCTATGAATTTATTTCCAATTTAGCAAGAAGAAGACATCGCCTCTTGAAACACACGTTTGCTTTGCACACATTTTCTTTTCATCAAGTTCAATCCAACAGTTTCATGTTATGTACAGCACAGCATTTAACATCAATAAAAAGTATGTACTGGCAAATATATCATGTGGCTTTTATTAATCTAAGCATCAACAGTGGTTTACATTTGTTTACTTACTAGCATGATGAGAATCTATTTATACATCCTACATGTATTCATTTTATACCCCAGTCTTTCCACAAGACCCGCCATGAATCATTCATAGTAGGCTATAAATCTATATAGTAATTACGGTCATATAAATATGATATTATTTGCAGTCAGATTTCAGGGAGCTCTGATGTCGTTTTCCAACACTCACTGTCATCTAAGTATAACCCGTGCATAGCTGCACACAGTCGAGTGCTACCTCTGTGGAATAGGGCATGCCATCAAATCTTGTGACAGAAATGGAGCGAAACGCCCTCAGTCACAGCCACTCCGGCAGCCACACAAAAACTCCATGGCTGCCTGCCCTAAGGGCCCTGGTCGAAAGTAGTGCACTACATAGGGAATAGGGTGGCATTTGGGATGCAGCCTGTAATTACCACTGACAGCACAACACATCTTTCCCTACTCAGTGGAGGACTGTGAATACTAGGCTGACATCTGACATGAGGGTTGGGTTCTTTCTATTGTGCTTATGTGCCGGGGAAGGCAACAGACATCTCTTGTGTTTATGTGCCAGGGAGGGAAGGCAACAGACATCTCTTATGTTTATGTGCCAGGGAGGGAAGGCAACAGACATCTCTTGTGTTTATGTGCCAGGGAGGGAAGGCAACAGACATATCTTGTGTTTATGTGCCAGGGAGGGAAGGCAACAGACATATCTTGTGTTTATGTTCCAGAGAGGGAAGAACACAGACATCTCTTGTCTTTATGTGGCAGAGAAGGAATGCAACCAACCTGGACCCAGGGGTAAACGTAAATCAAGGACACTCCAATTAGTATGACACAGTATTTTACGTTTTGTATGTTATGTATTAATTTGGGGATGTCTTATCATCAATTTCGTATGACAAACTCAGCAAAAAAATAAATGTTCCTTTTTCAGGACCCTGTCTTTCAAAGATAATGTGTAAAAATCCAAATAACTTCACAGATCTTCATTGTAAAGGGCTTAAACACTGTTTCCCATGCTTGTTCAATGAACCATAAACAATTCATGAACATGCACCTGTGGAACGGTCATTAAGGCACTAACAGCTTACAGACGGTAGGCAGTTAAGGTCATAGTTATGAAAACTTAGGACACTAAAGAGGCCTTTCTACTGACTCTGAAAACACCAAAAGAAAGGTACCCAGGGTCCCTGTTCATCTGCGTGAACGTGCCTTAGGCATGCTGCAAGGAGGCATGAGGACTGCAGATGTGGCCAAGGCAATAAATTGCAATGTCCGTACTGTGAGATGCCTAAGACAATGCTACAGGGAGACAGGACGGACAGCTGATCGTCCTCGCAGTGGCAGACCACGTGTAACAACACCTGCACAAGATCGGTACATCCGAACATCACACCTGCGGGACAGGTAATGGATGGCAACAACAACTGCTCTAGTTACACCAGGAACACACAATCCCTCCATCAGTGCTCAGACTGTCCGCAATGGGCTGAGAGAGGCTGGACTGAGGGCTTGTAGGCCTATTGTAAGGCAGGTCCTTACCAGACATCACCGGCAACAACATCGCCTATGGGCACAAACCCACCGTCGCCGGACCAGACAGTACTCGCAAAAAGTGCTCTTCACTGACAAGTTGCGGTTTTGTCTCACCAGGGGTGATGGTCGGATTTGCGTTTATTGTCAAAAGAATGAGCATTACACCGAGGCCTGTACTCTGGAGCGGGATCCATTTGGAGGTGGAGGGTCCGTCATGGTCTGGGGCGGTGTGTCACAGCATCATCGGACTGTGCTTGTTGTCATTGGAGGCAATCTCAATGCTGTGCATTACAAGGAAGACATCCTCCTCCCTCATATGGTACCCTTCCTGCAGGCTCATCCTGACATGATCCTCCAGCATGACAATGCCAACAGCCATACTGCTCGTTCTGTGCGTGATTTCCTGCAAGACAGGTATGTCAGTGTTCTGCCATGGCCAGCGAAGAGCCCGGATCTCAATCCCATTGAGCACGTCTGGGACCTGTTGGATCGGAGGGTGAGGGCTAGGGCCATTCCCCCCAGAAATGTCCGGGAACTTGCAGGTGACTTGGTGGAAGAGTGGGGTAACATCTTTTGACCCCCCCTTTGTTCAGGGACACATTATTCCATTTCTGTTAGTCACATGTCTGTAGAACTTGTTCAGTTTATGTCTCAGTTGTTGAATCTTGTAATGTTCATACAAATATTTACACATGTTAAGTTTGCTGAAAATAAACGCAGTTGACAGTGGAAGGATGTTTCTTTTTTTGCTGAGTTGATGTTACAAATTACAAAATGTTACGAATTGAAATTCATACAATATCTTACAAATTTGCAGAACGTATGATATGTTACAAATTCCAATTTGTTGTGGCTAACGTTAGCTAGGTGGCTAGTGATAACTTTAGCTAGGTGGCTAACGTTAGCTAGGCTAGGGGTTAGGGGTTTAGGTTAGGGTTAGGAGTTAGGTTTAAGGTTAGGGTTAGGGGAAGGGTTAGCTAACATGCTAAGTAGCTGCAAAGTAGCGAAGAATTAGTAAGTAGTTACAAAGTTGCTAATTAAGTCAAATGCTAAAGTTGTCTGTGATGAGATTCGAACAAGCCGAACCATCCTACTTTAGTTTTAGTCTTAAGTAACTTTCTGTCTTATGTAACTATACACAAACGTACAATCGTAACATATCATTTAGCGTCCTGGATTTACATTATTATGTCTATGAGACTTATTGTGTCCCTCAGCATGCATAGGGACTTTTGATCGATGAGCTGGGGCCTCATAATTGGTGTTGTGAAAAATGGGCCCTGACGATACAGAACAGCTAAATCTGCTGCTAGCCAATTTTCATATCCAAGTAAAATGAACAGCTACACCAAAACAATGTTGAAAAATGTTGCGTATTAGCCTTGGTCAGGGTTGGGTAGGTTACTTTCTAAGTGTAATCCGTTACAGTTACCAGTTATCTGTCCAAAATTGTAATCAGCAACGTAACTTTTGGATTACCCCAACTCAGTAACGTAATCTGATTACATTCTGTTAGTTTTAGATTACTTTCCCCTTAAGAGGCGTTAGAAGAAGACAAAAAGGTATGTTACCAATTGAAAGACATCTATTGCAGGATAAATCAATGTTAATGTTAACAAATCTGGCCATATATGGATGTTACATTTTACTTTATGGGTTGGTTTTGTAGGCTTCTTCTAACCCATCGCTTTCTACTGCATACAATAATATGATTAAATTATATCTTTACATTAAAAACCAAAGTCTATCAGAATTCCAGTCATATCAATAAATGTTATACCCCTTGATCTTCAAGAATAGGACTTGGAAATATGGAAGTATAGATTAGCCAAATTGTTTTATCTAAGTATAACCCCAAAACGAAGGACTTATTAGCCAGCCCTACTCTGTTGTTTATTATTTTGTTGTCATGGAGGACTGATTGGGCTCAATGATTCCAGCTGCAAAATAAATGCTGCTCTCATGAAATGGCATGCTTTGAGTACTACTGAAAAGTGCTATTTACATGTGAAAAATGAATGCCATATGCTACATTTGCTATAGGCCTATTGTTTACCTTTTTGTTGGTGACACTGATATCTTGACAATATGCAGCTGTTTAAAGGGCAAATCCACAGATGAAACAATATCAAAATGGTTGCCCCTCCTCTGTTTTGGTAAAAAGCTGAGGGATGGACCTGGAGAAATGTAACCACTCTCAGATTAATAGACAGAGCTATGGATGCAAGGACTAACCATCCATGATATAACAAGTATTGTTTTAACCATGTTATGAGGCTATACAGTGTTTGTTTACATTTACAATGTTTACAAACATTGGAGAAAGACAAGCTTATATTTTGTGTTCTCATGGAGTGTGACAGTTGAACCCACGAGGCATTTATAAGTTTATAAATTCAGAAATGGATGTAGCAACTACAGATTGCCCCTTTAAGTCTATCAAAAGTGTGTGAGTATGAGCGTGTGTCCATTAGGCCAATGGATTATTATTTTTGTCAACAGAATTAGACTGAGCAATAAAAGCCCCACTTTTATTCTATAGGTTGGGATCAGCACTATGCAGCTGTTGGAGAGCACATTTTTCACTGGCTGTCCACTGGTTTCACAAACAATGATTGATAGGCAGCTTAAACTTCTTGATTTCAACCATTATTGGGTTCAAATACACATTTAGATTTGTGAACAGCCATCCACAACAACCACAATCCGTAAGGCGCAAATAGCTAAATGAGAGAGCATGTGGTGGCTAATTTCTGCATTACCAAATGAGGAGAGTTACAAACTTCACACACCAGTCAGAGTTATACGTAAACTACATCTTTAATAATTAAGATGCTTTTGCAACAGCACTTGACCTTCAATGATGCGCTATCTCTAATTAACCATTGAATAAGTGATTACACAAAAGTACAAAGATCTTTTATACCCAAGATCCACCCCTCTCAACGTACATGACGAACAACAGATCTTAGGAACTGTTCACAAAGGGACCTTATACTTTAGAAAGGAGTATCCTTTAGCCAGATAACATTCACTATAAATTATCGTTCAGTTTGGTCCATAATGACGAGGTTCTAATCTCGTTCCTGGTACTTCATAGTACAAAAACACCATCTCATCCAATGGCATATAGCAATTGTCAACTCTAGATACTCCCATCTCAAGTAAACCCCCTCTTGACTCCACTACTGGTCAAGCTCACTGAGGGGAGCGAGCCTCTAGGTCATACACTATCCCAGGATAAGTGCAACATCAAAGAGGACATACAATGGTCCAGACACGGCCATACACCTTCCCCCAATGGAAAAGAAGGGAGTGACTTGCGCACAGACATTGTGGAGACAAGTAATTGGTTCCCCATTAATCACGCCATCCCTTCACATGCTTTAACAATACATTCACATATGACAAGTATCTCACATAAGCATATTATGCAAATAAAACATCTTAATTATCTATGTTACCCAACTAATTATGATTCATCCGCCACAAGCAGCAGTGTGATTCACATTAATACGCTACGTAGATATCAATAATAAGTGATATCCGTATCGCCGTAGACTACACCACTGCTGTCATCCTTACCTCCAAGCGTTTATTAAAGTTGGAAGACAGCAGTCGCACCATTGGAAGACATAGCTTGGACTGTAGCCTACAAAAACCTATTCGTGCTCTTTTCTCACGATTGATCAGATACATTTGTGTGTCATCATAGTGGTCTCTGACTTGTGGTCAGACTCACTCAGGTGGCACAAGCTTTAACATGCACCTTTTTCAATGCTGATTTTAATGTCATTGAGAAAACAGAGAAGTGTCAAAGATCTTTTTTGCAAATATCCTTTCTGATTTTAAAAGTAATCATCTAGTTTTTCAAAAGTATCTGTAATCTGATTACAATATTTCCGTTGGTAACATAACGGATTACAGTTACCATTTTTTTGTAATCCCTTACATGTAACGGATTACATGTATCCGTTACTCCCCAATCCTGGACTTGGTTGTAGTGACAGTAGATAGGGACTGTACTGCTATTATTTTCTTAGAATCTGTTAGGTGAATCCCCTGGTGTTGACAGACACCTTGTACACCTTTTACAGTATTTAAGACACATGGCATGGTCCTAAATACTCTTCTCTCACATTCATATCTGGAATTATCTCCTGTTTGTCTACGATGATTGAAATTGTTAAAATTATGATAATGTCCTTTTAGTGTAAGAGCTGTTTGAAAACATTTTTGCCTGTTTTGGTGAGATGTAATTTTGGCCTGACATCATTAGGCAGTAAATTAGTTAATAGACAAATAAGAAACAGTGTTCCAAAACTCTAACAGCTAGTTTTCAGTTTTCCCCTCCCCACTCAGACCACTCCCAGACAATTCTGGTCAAATTCTTGCTTGAGAAATTGCTCTTTGCTAAGAAGCTATTTTTGTTTCTAGTTGACCATTTTGAAAACAATCACAGTAAGATACTTAATTGTTACACAGAAATGATTTGATATTGAGATAAAATTGGCTGTATTGGACCTTTAACAATGGTTGTGAGTGACAACCTGAGATAGAAATTTTACAGACTTCCGCATGACAATGAACTCTACTTCTCTACACTAAAACGGTCAAGAGATTACATTGAAGATGTTTCCGCTCGTCACAGGAGGATAGTAGAAAACATTAGTGCCTCGGGCTCTGACAGCTCTATTCACATCATAAACCACTGGATCAGTGCAGATGAAGGGGAGGAGACAGGTTAAAAAACATTTTGTTAAGCCTTGAGACAATTGAGACATGAATTGTGTATGTGTGCCATTCAGAGCGTATGGTACTGGTACAGTATGGTACTGTAGTAGGTGCCAGGCACACCGGTTTGACAGTGTCAAGAACTGCAACGCTGCTGGGTTTTTCACGTTCAATACTTTCCTGTGTGTATCAAGAATGGTCCACCACCCAAAGAACATCCAGCCAACTTGACACAACTGTGGGAAGCATTGGAGTCAACGTGGGCCAGCATCCCTGTGGAACACTTTCTACACCTTGCAGAGTCCATGCCCTGACAAACTGAGGCTGTTCAGAGGGCAACTTAATATTAGGAAAGTGTTCCTAATGTTTTGTACACTCAATGTATAAGCTAGTCAGCAACATATACTGTAAGCCGTGGGGGATGGGAGGATGGGTTGTCACATGAGACGTGGGTCAGACTCTCTCTCTCTGTGTCAATCCATACCTCCCATGTTGTAAGCCACGCCTGTGGCTGGCATCACTCTTTCCCCTGGCACTGTCACCAGACCATCACCTGCCCAGGCAGGGGTAGAACATGCTATGTTCAGAGCCCTGCTTGGTCCAAGACTGTGGGAATAGAGCCTGTGGGGCTGTGGGAATAGAGGCTGTGGGGCTGTGTGAATGAAGGCGGTGGTGGGAGCTGGTTCATGTGATCTCCTGTGTTCTCTCTGACTAGAGCCTGTGGGAATAGAGGCTGTGGGGCTGTGGGAACAGACACTGTGGAGCTGTGGGGCTTTGGGAATAGAGGATGTGGGGCTGTGTGAATGGAGGCAGTGGTGGGAGCTGGTTCATGTGATCTCCTGTGTTCTCTCTGATTAGAGGATGTTGGGCTGGTGGAATAGAGAGTGTGGAGCTGTGGGGGTGTGGGAATAGAGGATGTGGGGCTGTGGGAATAGAGGATGAGGGGCTGAGGGGCTGTGGGAATAGAGGATGTGGGGCTGTGGGAATAGAGTCAGTGGGGCTGTGGGAATAGAGGCTGTGGTGCTGTGGGAATAGAGGCTGTGGAGCTGTGGGAATAGACACTGTGGAGCTGTGGGGCTTTGGGAATAGACACTGTGGGGCTGTGGGAATAGAGGCTGTGGGGCTGTGGGAATAGACACTGTGGAGCTGTGGGGCTTTGGGAATAGACACTGTGGGGCTGTGGGAATAGAGGCTGTGGGGCTGTGGGAATAGACACTGTGGTGGGAGCTGGTTCATGTGATCTCCTGTGTTCTCTCTGACTCTGGTACGGGAGGTCTGAGGCTGTCGTTGTCCATCCCCAGCCCACATGCTCCCTCCCTCTCTGATAGACTTCCTACGCCCTGAGCTATTGATCTCAGATCTCAGAGGGGACCTCTGCCGTCTCAGTTATCAGAGCCCACAAAGGGAGCTGCCTCCCCTCCTCAGACAGCTACCTCCCTCCTCCTCCTCCCCCTCCATCACACAGCTCTCCTCCCTGCTTGACACTAAGCGTCCCTATCAATCCGCCTGCTCCTCCAGCATGCCTTCCCGCGCTGCTCTGCTCTGCGTGCCACGCATCTTTCTCCCCTCTGTCTCTCCATCCACCCATCCATCTATCTCCCCTCTGTCTCTTCGTCCACTCATCCATCTATCTCCCCTCTGTCTCTCCATCCATCCACCCATCCATCTATCTCCCCTCTGTCTCTTCATCCACCCATCCATCTATCTCCCCTCTGTCTCTCCATCCACCCATCCATCTATCTCCCCTCTGTCTCTCCTACCACTCATCCATCTATCTCCCCTCTGTCTCTCCGTCCACCCATCCATCTATCTCCCCTCTGTCTCTCTGTCCACCTATCCATCTATCTCCCCTCTGTCCCTCCTACCACTCATCCATCTATCTCCCCTCTGTCCCTCCATCCACCCATCCATCTATCTCCCCTCTGTCTCTCCGTCCACCCATCCATCTATCTCCCCTCTGTCCCTCCTACCACTCATCCATCTATCTCCCCTCTGTCTCTCCGTCCACCCATCCATCTATCTCCCCTCTGTCTCTCCGTCCACCCATCCATCTATCTCCCCTCTGTCTCTCCGTCCACCCATCCATCTATCTCCCCTCTGTCCCTCCTACCACTCATCCATCTATCTCCCCTCTGTCTCTCCGTCCACCCATCCATCTATCTCCCCTCTGTCCCTCCTACCACTCATCCATCTATCTCCCCTCTGTCTCTCCGTCCACCCATCCATCTATCTCCCCTCTGTCTCTCCGTCCACCCATCCATCTTCAGGCCGCTCTCCAACCGTATCAGTTAATCAGCGGCTCGGTGGAGGTGTGCAGACAATTGCCCCCTGATTGATTTCTGTCATAAAGCGCCCTGATGTGCCCAGGGTATTCACGGAAGACAAATCATCTCTGTTGAACAAAAGCAAATAACCCCTCTCATTGTAATTTGTTTCAGTTTGCCACGTCGAAGCGACTGACATGCATATTTTTAATAGGCTAAGACAATGTATTCCTTGTTTGAAATAGTGGGTGAGGCTAGATTTGCAGAGTAAAGGCAGGACAGATGTAGGATCTTAATTTGAGCCAGTTTGCTACAGCAAAAAATAATCCTGCAGCAGCATGAAATGTGAATTATTATGTGGATTATAATTCATGGACACAGGGATGCTAGCCCATGTTGTCTCCAATGTATCCTACAGTTGTGTCAAGTTGGCTGAATGTTCTTTGGATGGTGGACCATTCTTGATACACACGGGAAGCTGTTGGGTGTGAAAAACCCAGCAACATTGCAGTTATTGACACACTCAAACCGGTGAGCCTGGCACCTACTACTGTAGGGCAGCCCAGCCCCAGAAGTAACTCTTATCAACTGTACGCAATAATTTCCTTTGTGTTGTCTTGGGAATTCAGCCTTCTCTGTGTTGATTTTGCCAAACCCCATTGTTACACCTCTGAGAAGCATAGGTTACATCCTGTAGGTCTGATATCTGATTGGAGGTTAACTTTACATGTACAGTAATATTATTGGTCAACAACTCAGGTTTTGAATCCAAATAACTCAGATGCTTATTAAAGGGTTTAAGATTCATTGTTCTTTCTCTTATGTGTTCCTGACCTGCTGTGGTGAGATACTCTCTTTCCTTCTCTGTCACAGTTGTCTTCGTCTTCTGACGATAATGCGAAATCGTCATCAGAAAATGTGGACCAAAACGCAGCAGGTACGTGAATGCTCATCTTGATTTTTAATTATCTTCAAAATGAACGTACAAAATAACAGAACACGAACGATCAACAAAAACAGTCTGGTAAGGCACAAGGCAAAACACAGAACAATCACCCACAAATCACACATACAAACACACCCTAATATATGGGACTCTCAATCAAAGGCAGATAGACAACACCTGCCTTCAACTGAGAGTCCCAACCCCAATCAACCAAACATAGAAACACACAACCTAGACTAACCATAGAATTAACTAAACATAAACCAAAACCCGGAATTACTAAATCAAACACCCTCTACACAAACACACCACCCCGAACCACATAAAACAAATACCCCCTGCCACGCCCTGACCAAACTACAAAACAATGAACCTTATATACTGGCCAGGACGTGACAGTACCCCCCCCCCCTTAAAGGTGCTACCCCAGAAGCACCTTAACAAAAAATAACCCCAAGCAACACCAACAAAAAGTCCCCTTTTCTAAAGGGAGGGAAGGGAGGGTGGCTGCCGTCAACGACGGCACTGTGCTACACCCCCCCTCCCCAACCCACCTATTTCTGGAGGTGGCTCTGGTTCCGGCCGTTCCAGGCTGTCGGGCCACTCTGGCATCGCCGAGGGGCAGTCGGGCCTGTCTGGCATCGCCGAGGGGCAGTCTGGGCAGTCTGGCAATTCGGGAGAGTCTGGGCAGTCTGGCAATTCGGGACAGTCTGGGCAGTCTGGCAATTCGGGACAGTCTGGGCAGTCTGGCAATTCGGGACAGTCTGGGCAGTCTGGCAATTCGGGACAGTCTGGGCAGTCTGGCAATTCGGGACAGTCTGGGCAGTCTGGCAATTCGGGACAGTCTGGGCAGTCTGGCAATTCGGGACAGTCTGGGCAGTCTGGCCACTCGGGCCACTCCGGCAGTTCAGGGCAGTCTGGCCACTCCGGCAGTTCAGGGCAGTCTGGCCACTCCGGCAGTTCAGGGCAGTCTGGCCACTCCGGCAGTTCAGGGCAGTCTGGCCACTCCGGCAGTTCAGGGCAGTCTGGCCACTCCGGCAGTTCAGGGCAGTCTG
Source organism: Salmo salar (assembly GCF_965601325.2). Classification (NCBI taxonomy): domain Eukaryota; kingdom Metazoa; phylum Chordata; class Actinopteri; order Salmoniformes; family Salmonidae; genus Salmo; species Salmo salar. The sequence continues at coordinate 82,954,194 of NC_138294.1, read as the reverse complement.
ACCACTCCGGCAGTTCAGCGCAGTCTGACCACTCCGGCAGTTCAGCGCAGTCTGACCACTCCGGCAGTTCAGCGCAGTCTGGCCACTCCGGCAGTTCAGCGCAGTCTGGCCACTCCGGCAGTTCAGCGCAGTCTGGCCACTCCGGCAGTTCAGCGCAGTCTGGCCACTCCGGCAGTTCAGCGCAGTCTGGCCACTCCGGCAGTTCAGCGCAGTCTGGCCACTCCGGCAGTTCAGCGCAGTCTGGCCACTCCGGCAGTTCAGCGCAGTCTGGCCACTCCGGCAGTTCAGCGCAGTCTGACCACTCCGGCAGTTCAGCGCAGTCTGACCTCTCTGGCGACTGTTGACTGGCGGGCAGCTCTGACGACTGTTGACTGGCGGGCAGCTCTGACGACTGTTGACTGGCGGGCAGCTCTGACGACTGTTGACTGGCGGGCAGCTCTGACGATGACTGTTGACTGGCGGGCAGCTCTGACGATGACTGTTGACTGGCGGGCAGCTCTGACGATGACTGTTGACTGGCGGGCAGCTCTGACGATGACTGTTGACTGGCGGGCAGCTCTGACGATGACTGTTGACTGGCGGGCAGCTCTGATGATGACTGTTGACTGGCGGGCAGCTCTGACGATGACTGTTGACTGGCGGGCAGCTCTGATGATGACTGTTGACTGGCGGGCAGCTCTGATGATGACTGTTGACTGGCGGGCAGCTCTGATGAAGACTGTTGACTGGCGGGCAGCTCTGATGAAGACTGTTGACTGGCGAGGCTGGGTTGACGCACTTGTAGCCTGGTGCGTGGTGCTGGTACTGGGCTTACCAGATTATGTACACGCACCTCCAGGCTAGTGCGGGGAGCGGGAACAGGACGAGTCGGACTGGGTTGACGCACTTCCGGGTCCGCACGAGAGACAGGAGCTGGAAACCCAGGGCTATGGAGGCGCACAGCCGGTCTAGATCTTACCTCCTGCACAACCCGCCTTGGCTGGATGGAACTAGTAGCCCTGTACGAGCGGGGTGCTCGTACAGGGCAGACTGGGCTGTGCAGGGGCCTGATGGTAGCCGTGCGTAGAGCGGGAGTTGGGTAGCCTGGTCCTCGGAGGCGTACCGGCAACCAGATGCGCTGCGCAGGCATCCTCCTACCAGGCTGGATGCCCGCTCTAGCACGGCACCTGCGAGGGGCTGGAATAACGCGCACCGGACTGTGCGTGCGTATGGGTGAGATAGTGCGCTCCTCAGCGAAACATAGCGCTCTCCACCCCATACGCTCCTCCATATAACCACGAGTAGCTGGCTTCCGGCTCTTCTTACGCCTAGCCAAACTACCCGTGTGCCCCCCCCCAAAATTTTCTTGGGGGTGCCTCTCGTGCTTCTCCTTCAGCACGTACTTGGCCTCGTACCACCGCCTCTCTGCCTTGGCTGCCTCAATTTCCCACTGCGGGCGTCGATAATCCCCAGCCTGATGCCAGGGTCCGGCCCCGTCCAGAACTTCCTCCCAAGTCCACTTCTCCCGCCAGTCCAACTCGAACTCCGTCTGCTCCTTCCTCTGCTGCTTGGTCCTTTGGTGGTGGGTGATTCTGTCACAGTTGTCTTCGTCTTCTGACGATAATGCGAAATCGTCATCAGAAAATGTGGACCAAAACGCAGCAGGTACGTGAATGCTCATCTTGATTTTTAATTATCTTCAAAATGAACGTACAAAATAACAGAACACAAACGATCAACAAAAACAGTCTGGTAAGGCACAAGGCAAAACACAGAACAATCACCCACAAATCACACATACAAACACACCCTAATATATGGAACTCTCAATCAAAGGCAGATAGACAACACCTGCCTTCAACTGAGAGTCCCAACCCCAATCAACCAAACATAGAAACACACAACCTAGACTAACCATAGAATTAACTAAACATAAACCAAAACCCGGAATTACTAAATCAAACACCCTCTACACAAACACACCACCCCGAACCACATAAAACAAATACCCCCTGCCACGCCCTGACCAAACTACAAAACAATTAACCTTATATACTGGCCAGGACGTGACATTCTCCACCTGATGCACTTCTGGGGCATGGCCTTTCAGGCTATGGTTTCAATTAAATTCAAAGGGCTTTATTGGCATGTTAACATTGCCAAAGCAAGTGAAATAGATAATAAATAAAAGTGAAATAAATAATAAAACATGAACACTAAACATTACACTCAGAAAAGTTCCAAAAGAATAAAGACATTTCCAATGTCATATTATGTTTATATACAGTGTTGCAACAATGTGCAAATAGTTAAAGGACAAATGGGTTTACACCTCATTTTGTGGGCAGTGTGCACATGGCCTGTCTTCTCTTGAGAGCCAGGTATGCCTATGGCGGCTTCTCTCAATAGCAAAGCTATGCTCACTGAGTCTGTACATAGTCAAAGCTTTCCTTAATTTTGGGTCAGTCACAGTGGTCAGGTATTCTGCCACTGTGTACTCTCTGTTTAGGGCCAAGTAGCATTCCAGTTTGCGCTGTTTTTGGTAAATTATTTCCAATGTGTCAAGTAATTATCTTCTTGTTTTCTTGGTTGGTCTAATTGTGTTGCTGTGCTGGGGCTCTGTGGAGTCCGTTTGTGTTCATTAACAGAGCCCGAGGACCAGTTTGCTTAGGGGACTCTTCTCTGAGTTAATCTCTCTGTAGGTGACAGCTTTGTTACGGAAGGTTAGGGAATTGCTTCCTTTTAGGTAGTTGTTGAATTTAACGGCTCTTTTCTGGATTTTGATCATTAGCAAGTATAGGCCTAATTCAATTTGGTGTTTGTCCATTTTGTGAATCCTTGGTTGGTGAGTGGACCCCAGACCTCACAGCCATAAGGTGCAATGGGTTTTATAACTGATTCAAGTATTTTTAGCCAGATGCTAATTGGTATGTTGAATTTTATGTTCCTTTTGATGGTGTAGAAGGCCCTTCTTGCCTTGTCTCTCAGATCGTTCACAGCTTTGTGGCGCTGATGTTTAGGTTGAAGTAGGTATAGTTTTTTGTGTGCTCTAGGGCAACGGTGTCTAGATGGAATTTGTATTTGTGGTCCTGGCAACTCTGACCTTTTTTGGAACACCATTATTTTTGTCTTGCTGAGATTTACTGTCAGGGCCCAGGTCTTACAGAATCTGTGCAGAAGATCTAGGTGCTGCTGTAGGCCCTCCTTGGTTGGGGACAGAAGCACCAGATCATCAACAAACAGTAGACATATGACTTCAGATTCAAGTAGGGTGAGGCCAGGCGCTGCAGACTGTTCTAGTGCCCTTGCCAATTATTTTATAGATATGTTGAAGACGGTGGGGCTCAAGCTGCATCCCCACCCCACAGCCCTGTGGTAAAAAATGTGTGTTTTCTTTTGTTCAATTTTAACTGCACACTTGTTGTTTGTGTACATGGATTTTATAATGTCATATGTTTTCCCCCCAACACCACTTTTTATCGATTTGTATAGAAGACCCTAATGCCAAATTGAGTCAGAGGATTTTTTTTTTATCCACAAAGCATGAGAAGACTTAGCCTTTGTTTTGGTTTGTTTGTTTGTTTGTCAATTAGGGTGTGCAGGGTGAATATGTGGTCTGTTGTGTGGTAATTTGGTAAAAAGCTAATTTGACATTTGCTCAGTACATTGTATTCACTGAAGAAATATATGAGTCTGCTGTTAATGATAATGCAGAGGATTTTCCCAAGGTTGCTGTTGAAGCATATCCCACAGAATTTATTGGGGTGAAATTTGTCTCCACTTTTGTGGATTGGGGTGATCAGTCCTTGGTTCCAAATATTGGGAAAGATGCCAGAGCTGAGGATGATGTTAAAGAGTTTAAGTATAGCCAATTGGAATTTGTGGTCTGTATATTTTATCATTTCATTGAGGATATCATCAACACCACAGGCCTTTTTGGGTTTGTATTTTCTCCTGTAGTTTATTTAATGTAATTGGAGAATCTAATGGGTTCTGGTAGTCTTTAATAGCTGATTCTAAGATTTGTTATTGATCATGTAAATGTTTTTGCTGTTTGTTCTTTGTTATAGAGCCAAAAAGATTGGAGAAGTAGTTTATCCATACATATCTCTCTCTCTCTCTCTCTCTCTGACCATGCTTAGAATAATGCTTTGTAATGTTTGTTAATGCTTTGTAACTCACGTTTATGCCTTGTATGTGAATCCGTTCATTTTACAAAGTCATTAAATAAACTTGCATTAATTATATTCTCCAACATTTCTTATTTGCCTATTACTGTAACTCAACTATAGTGTTCTATTACTGTAACTCAAATATAGTGTTCTATTACTGTAACTCAACTATAGTGTTCTATTACTGTAACTCAAATATAGTGTTCTATTACTGTAACTCAACTATAGTGTTCTATTACTGTAACTCAAATATAGTGTTATATTACTGTAACTCAAATATAGTGTTCTATTACTGTAACTCAACTATAGTGTTCTATTACTGTAACTCAAATATAGTGTTCTATTACTGTAACTCAACTATAGTGTTCTATTACTGTAACTCAAATATAGTGTTCATTTACTGTAACTCAATTATAGTGTTATATTACTGTCACTCAAATATAGTGTTCTATTACTGTAACTCAAATATAGTGTTATATTACTGTAAGTCAACTATAGTGTTCTATTACTGTAACTCAACTATAGTGTTATATTACTGTAACTCAACTATAGTGTTCTATTACTGTAACTCAACCATAGTCTCCTTACATATTCCTATTTATCCTATGGAGTCAGATAAAGATACTTAATGTATAGTTTTTTACAATCACTAGGACCCATTTCTCAATACTTCAAAACCCTTCACACAGTGAGCACAACAGCAGTCTATGTGGGCTAAACTGTGGATCATTTTTCATTGCTTTGGCACAAAATGCATTCAATGACTACATCTGTCAAATTTCATGAATTATTTTCTCACTCAGACACCACCAAAACTCTACGTACCTACAGGCCAATTTGCACGTTTACATTCTCTTTTAAAAATGGTTAAATTTAAGTTCAAAACCTAACATAACACAAAATTGAATAAGACAGCAATTTGCTACATTTCTACAGTAATACCGTTTTTAAATATATTCCAAATCTAAAAAAATGAAATACTATCAAAACAATTAGACCAACCACAGCTGATTCCCATTGTAGCTGAACACCTGCCCAGGTGTTAGTCTTTCAATTTCATAGTCATCTATACAAAAGGGAACATTTTAGGAATAATGCTGTACTGTAATGTAAACATGGACCCAGCCAGAGATAGAGAAGTGGTTGACAGAGGAAGAAGAGTGGCTGGGAGAGGGAGAGGGAGAGGAGTACGTATGCATGGTGGAAGAAGACTGAGAGGAAGATCAAGAGCTGTAGTCTCAGATTAGATTAGGGCTACTATAATTGATCATGTAATAAATCATGGTCTATCAATGAGAGAGGCTGGTCTGAGAGTGCAGCCAAATCTGCGACGCTCAACAGTGGCATCTATTGTGAGAAATTTCCGTCAAAACAACAGGTAAGATGTGCATTCTGCAAGGGCATCTGACTGAACTGCACATTACAGAAGTAAATTGAGCAAAGCCTCCAAACCCAATTGTGTGTAATTGTTTTAGTATTTCTGTTTAGGACCCAACTTTTACCTCCCACAGGCCGGAGAGTTAGGATTTTCACAGATCTTTGATATGGTCATCAGAAACAATGGCATACAACTCACAGAGATTTGGGATGGAGTGTTGGCAGACAACATTACATTTGGAAATATTCACAATGTAAGCATAACAACAATTTCTAGAGTCCTGAAACAACATAAAGTCAGGATGAAGCAGTTGTACACTGTCCCTTTTGAGAGGAACTTTGAACGAGTCAAGCAACTCAGGAACCAATATATCCAGGTAAGAGGACTATAAAATACACAACTGGTTTTGAACAAAACCAAACAGGGTAGAGACACGCAATGGCATTGTTTTAGGTATAATGTAAACTACCGTAATAGCCTAACTCTTATGTTGCCTTGTGGATTTATTTTAGAGAGTCATGGAGATTGAAGCCAGGCAAACACCCCACATATTCATCTTTGTGGATGAGGTTGGTTTCAACTTGACCAAAACACGGCGGCGAGGAAGGAATTTGATTGGGAAAAGAGCCACAGTGGATGTCCCGGGCCAGAGGGGTGCCAACATCACAATGTGTGCAGCAATATCCTCTGATGGATTGCTGTTACACAAACCGCTAATTGGGCCACACAACACCGAGCGTCTCATTTCATTCCTGGATGACCTCTATGGAAGGGTTGTGCCAGGTAAGGAAAGGGTTGCAGTGAGGCGAAATCGGCCAACGTTTGTAACTGTATGGGACAATGTGGCATTTCACCACTACCGTGCAGTCACAGAGCGGTGTGCAGCCCATCCCAGGATGGTGTCACTTTTCCTCCCACCTTTCTCTCCATTCCACAACCCTATAGAGGAATTATTTTCCTCATGGAGGTGGAAGGTTTATGACCACCATCCACATGATCAAATGTCCTTCCTGGACGCAATGAATGCTGGACGCCTAGACATATCTGCAGAAGATTGCCAATACAAATTCTTGTATTTTGGAATCGCTCAATGCCAAAAAATGACATAAAACATATTGAAGCATATTGCATAATGCATGATTCATTCCTGTAACATATATTGCAGCGAATTCCAAACAGTAGAGAGGTGTCATTCTTGTTTTGTAAATACATTTTACAAAAGAAAACATTGTGTAATGCTACCTGTTGTTAGTGTTTTTTAGGTCATTGTTTTATTAGTGACAAAGTGTGCTTGTTGGGTGACAACCTTTGCTAGTGTTATGGAAGTGTCATGCCCTGACCATAGAGAGGCCTTGGTTCTCTATGGTGTAGTAGGTCAGGGCGTGACTAGGGGGTGATCTAGTATATCTATTTCTATGTTGGTGCTAATGTGGTTCCCAATTAGAGGCAGCTGTTTATTGTTGCCTCTGATTGGGAACCATATTTAGGTAGCTATTTCCCCACCTGTGTTTTGTGGGATATTGATTGTTAGTGTGTTTGGGCACTATGTCCTCACGGTCTTTGTAAGTTTTGTTATTTTGTTTGTTAGTTTCACTTAAATAAATATGTGGAACTATACTCACGCTGCGCCTTGGTCCGCTCATTTCCAAGATCGTGACAGAATATCCCACCAAAAGAGGACCAAGCAGCGTATCCACGAGGTAAAGGAGTTTTGGACATGGGAAGAAGTGATGGGTGGATGCAAAACCCTTCCTTGGCGGCAGACGGTAATAATGGAGGACAGCGACAACGCCAGAGTTCGCGGCCACAGAAAGCCCAAGGACAACACCAAGATATATTTTTTTTTTTGGGGGGGGGGGGGGGGGGTACAAGGGGTGGCCGGCTGAACCGCGGGAAGAGCCAGAGCACATGGAGCAGGCAATAGAGAAGTGTTCGGTCAACCCGAGGTTAGAGCCAGAGCCCACCTGGGAGACGATGGAGCAATGCGCCGGTGCCCAGTCCAGGCACAGCGTCTAGTCCAGCTCTAGGGCAGGAGCCTTCCTCTGCGCCGGTGGCCAGTCCAGGCACGGCGTCCAGTCCCGCTCCATGGCGGGAGCCTCTCTCTGCGCCGGGTCCCAGTCCAGGCACGGCGTCCAGTCCAGCTCCATGGCCAGAGCCCTCCTTTGCACCTGTGCCCAGTCCAGGCACGGCGTCCAACCCAGCTCCATGGCCGGAGTCCTCCTTTGCACCGATGCCCAGTCCAGGCACGGCGTTCAGCCCGGCGCAATGGCCGGATCCGGGGTCTGGGCGGGGGCTACGACCTGCACCGGAGCCGCCACCGACACTAATCACCCACCCTACCCTCCCCATTTGGTTTCAGGTTTTGCGGCCGGAGTCCGCACCTTGGTTCACCCCTTCTCTCAAGACTTAAAAATCCTTCTTTAACCTGTCTCCTCCCCTTTATCTACAGTGATCGAAGTAGATATAACAAGTGATATCAATAAGGGATCATAGCTTTCACCTGGATTCACCTGGTCAGTCTATGTTATCCTCTCTGGGCTTGGCGGGACGAAAATCCCGTGGCGCGATTTTCAAATACCTTAGAAATGCTATTACTTCAATTTCTCAAACATATGACTATTTTACACCATTTTAAAGACAAGACTCTCGTTAATCTAACCACACTGTCCGATTTCAAAAAGGCTTTACAACGAAAGCAAAACATTAGATTATGTCAGCAGAGTACCCAGCCAGAAATAATCAGACACCCATTTTTCAAGCTAGCATATAATGTCACAAAAACCCAGAAGACAGCTAAATGCAGCACTAACCTTTGATGATCTTCATCAGATGACACACCTAGGACATTATGTTATACAATACACGCATGTTTTGTTCAATCAAGTTCATATTTACATCAAAAAACAGCTTTTTACATTAGCATGTGACGTTCAGAACTAGCATACCCCCCGCAAACCTCCGGTGAATTTACTAAATTACTCACGATAAACGTTCACAAAAAACATAATTATTTGAAGAATTATAGATACAGAACTCCTTTGTGCAATCGAGGTGTCCGATTTTAAAATAGCTTTTCGGTGAAAGCACATTTTGCAATATTCTGAGTACATAGCCCAGCCATCACGGCTAGCTATTTAGACACCCACCAAGTTTAGCCCTGACCAAACTCCGATTTACTATTACAAAAGTTTGATTACCTTTGATGTTCTTTGTCAGAATGCACTCCCAGGACTGCTACTTCAATAACAAATGTTGGTTTGGTCCAAAATAATCCATCGTTATATCCAAATAGCGGCGTTTTGTTCGTGCGTTCAAGACACTATCCGAAGTGTAAATAAGGGTCACGAGCATGGCGCAATTCGTGACAAAAAATGTCTAAATATTCCATTACCGTACTTCGCTGTTTAAAATCCATTTTTATGCCATTTTTCTCGTAAAAAAGCGATAATATTCTGACCGGGAATCTGCGTTTAGGTAAACAGACGAAAGAAAACAAGGCATGGGGTCGACGCAGGCACGCGCCTGAGTCTCACAGTACTGTAACCAGCCACTACCCAAACGCGATACTTTTTTTCAACCAGAGCCTGCAAAGCCACGATTCAGCTTTTTGCCGCCTTCTGAGAGCCCATGGGAGCCGTAGGAAGTGTCACGTAACAGCAGAGATCCTCTGTAATGGATAGAGATAATCAAGAAGGGCAAGAAATTGTCAGACAGGCCACTTCCTGCATGGAATCTTCTCAGGTTTTGGCCTGCCATATGAGTTCTGTTATACTCACAGACACCATTCAAACAGTTTTAGAAACTTTAGGGTGTTTTCTATCCAAAGCCAATAATTATATGCATATTCTAGTTACTGGGCAGGAGTAGTAACCAGATTAAATCGGGTAAGTTTTTTATCCAGCCGTGTCAATACTGCCCCCTAGCCCTAACAGGTTATGGAAAGAGCCAGTGTTCCTAATGTTTTGTCCACTCCGTGTAGATTAAATTATATGGAACATTTTGAATGATGCCTTTGACTGCATGGGGTCTTCAAACTGCAATCCTTTTATATCAGTCCCTCTGTCTTTTATAGCTGTTTTGTGTGTGTTTACGTGTGTGTGTGCAAGCGTGTGTGTATTTGTGTCCCTCTACTCCCTTGTGAAAATGTCTTTCATTAATTTAGCAGGGTGTTATATATCTTGGCTAAAAGTGACATTACTTGGTGACAGGTCTCAGCAAGACACTTCACATCCCATTTGTTCAGCGGTGTGTGTAGCAGTGTGTGTAGCAGTGTGTGTAGCAGCCCCATATGCAGGGCCTCTGCTGGGCCTGCTGTGCTCTCCTCTTCATTAAGCTTTTCTTTTAATTAGGGACATCTATTTCCAGGCCACTGAAAAATGGCCTTTTTAAGTTTAGCTTTCAGACTCCTAACCTCGTTTCCAGTGACCAAGTCTACATAAATGAATGGGACCAATTAGTGACAACGATTATAGTGCCGAACCACAAAGTCTTTAAACACAGAGTTGTAGGGACCACAGGTCACCCTCCTGGGAGCAGAACCTGATAGTCTGTCTGTGTTTAAACACAGAGTTGTAGGGACCACAGGTCACCCTCCTGGGAGCAGAACCTGATAGTCTGTCTGTGTTTAAACACAGAGTTGTAGGGACCACAGGTCACCCTCCTGGGAGCAGAACCTGATAGTCTGTCTGTGTTTAAACACAGAGTTGTAGGGACCACAGGTCACCCTCCTGGGAGCAGAACCTGATAGTCTGTCTGTGTTTAGCGCTCTCTTACAAAGCCTCTGACCAGGCCTCTCTCACCTTCTCCCAAATGAACTTCCATCCTTAGAGAGAGTATATCACTAACTATTTAATCAAGTACTGGCATGCTCCACTCTATAATTCATAATCAAGTATTTGGGTGCAGGGTTTAAAAGGCATGTAGACTGGAATATAAAGACACTCACTAACTGTTAACGCATACCATAATAATCTCTTTTGTATACTCCATTTTACTACATTTGACACATATTTAGCATATAAGCAGTATTTTGCCTTAGCATTGCAAAAGCAACGCAAACTCTATCTAAGAGTATGTAGAACTGAAATGTCCCACTATAAAGCTCTGCAGACATCAGACCACTTCAATATGGAAATGTGTCAGAAGAGTTCCGACTGCTCCCAACGCTGTTTCCACATCATTTCAACAAAAAAATTTCAATCAAAACTAGACATTGAACTGCCATAAGTGGTCAGTGGGCTGTCTCGTACTATGATAGACAAGGATCTTGTTCTTGTTCAGTTTTGGGTCTGAGCTAAATACAGCTCTCGTCTCGGCCACAGAGGACCGTCTGCGTTAGTCTTTAAAATTACAAAGCTGCATCGATGGCAGTGTAAAATCAAAACATTTCATATGAGAAAGACCCGGTAGGATTTCTTACTAGTCACATCTTGTTTTCACATTGTACTACAAATTGAATCAATACTACAATAACCACTACTAGTATGAATACGGACATTCCCAAACTACAGTATGCAATGGGTGTTTTGCATATCAATTACAAATCTTCCAGTTTTTTGATAGGATGTTATGTGATGACTGTTAGTCCCACAAACTGATTCTAGTGCAGCTGTAGACTGAATACTGTTACAGTGTAGGCAGACAAACACTCTCCAACACACTGGCCTCTGATTAATTATGAACTGATGATGTCTGTATAAACATCCTATCAGCGGCGGATCTAGCTTGTATGGCTCCCTCGGCGAACCCCCCACCATTCTGCACTAACTGTCATTTTTATTCAGACACTTGGAACAAAACAAATAAATAATCATAACATTTAAAACAATATAAATATACAAATATATATACAAAAAGAAGTAACAAAGACAAATGTTGATTTGGCACTCGAGCATCAATACATTACCCATCCCCCAACACTGTCAACTAAGAGTCAAGACTAAACCAATTCACCTTGGTGGTGTGCAGACTGGTTTTATATTATTCTTAACGACTTCACACAAACCAGAAAAAAATGCAACAATATGTCTGTGAAACTATATATTCACAGTGTTATGAATGAATTGTGATTTATTTGGTAGCATTTCGTAGTGTGACTGATTTACTAATTGCATTAGTACTGTACAAAGTTAGAGGTGTGCTATTTGATAGATTCCCCCGCTCCCCCTACCTGGGCTTCCAGTGGGGAGACCTGAGGTCAACCTACCCCCGCCCCCCTCCCCATCTTGGACTTCTGAGTGGGAGACCTTCCCAGGCAGTAGCCTAGCTAGCTCACAAACTAGAATCAGGGTGCCCACTCCGACAAGGTTAATTGACCCACAGTCCCACACGGTGACATAATAATATTGACATGATGTGCAAATGAGCGATAGAAAACCGATCGCACAAATGTCACCATTCCAAAAAAAATTGTGCGGGCAGCCACGTGCCGCCCCCGGCAAGACACCGCCCTGGGCGGCTGCCCATGTCGCCTATACCTAAATCTGCCACTGCATCCCATAATCTGCAAACAATATCATAACTATTATCATGCCCCAACAGAGCACTTCCGCCTCTCTCTCGCTCTTTCTGATGTTCAATTTCTCTCTCTCCCTTATCCTTCCTCCCTCCCGCATTTGTGTCCCTCGCCTGCTGTCTGCAAGAGCAGCTTACAGAGAGCAAATATATTGGTATGGCCATGCTGATTCCTTTATCTGTCTCGCTGCAGGAACAAAGTGTTGATGCTGCATTCGGGGGAGAGTGGTCTGGGCGGTAGATAAATGGAGAAACCAGAGCTCCAGGACACCAATAATGAGTAAAATTAGCACTGCATCCACTCTCCCTCAGCAAACAATTGATCGCCTAATTCATGGCCAGCTTTTCCCACACAGAAACCAACCTCTTTTGTGACTGGGGGATGTCAAAGTAAGAAAGGCTCAGGTCATTTTTAAAGGGAGAGCAGATTGATGGGTGTCAGATCAATATGCTGTATCAGACGTAAATCCCCTTATCATGTCACCGCTGGCACGGCGTCTCTGCCTGCCGCTCAGATCTATGCTCGGAGATGCTTATCTTAAAGGGCATGTGAAGGAGGGAACAGGGGAAATGTGTGTCCAGCAGCAGCATCACTCATTTCCCACCAGGGAGGGAAGGCATCTCTCTCTGGCTACTGATGGATCTGTCCCCAACACTGGCTCTGAGCTCTGAGAAGCCTACCGGAGTCTTCACGACATGGCACCTTACTCCATAAGCCAACTGTTTATTGCCATTGACGAATGGCTGTGTGTGTGTGTGTGTGTGTGTGTGTGTGTGTGTGTGTGTGTGTGTGTGTGTGTGTGTGTGTGTGTGTGTGTGTGTGTGTGTGTGTGTGTGTGTGTGTGTGTGTGTGTGTGTGTGTGTGTGTGTGTGTGTACACTGTAAACAAAATCAGGGATGACTAGCTAGGGAACAAGTAGTCTCTCTATTTCTTTACTAAGGTAGGCCTGGATTTCAACACAATGTCTTCTGACCAGGTCCCAGCTAGTTTCAAACAGCCTGATATTTGAAAGATATCAGTCGAGCATTCTGAGAGTACACAGTACAGAGCAGTAGACTACAAGTTTTGTTTGCACACTTCCTGACACTTTTAAAATGGGGCACATTTTTCTATGACTGCCTGGCTCTAAAGCTCGATCAACTTCTTTTATAGCAATGCTGTCGTTCCTTCCCAGGAATTGTTTAGAAAATACGGATTTTGCATCTGGTCATGCCAGCTCACTGAGACTAAAATGTCATATCCTGATGACATGCAGGTATGATAGCAGAAAACAACAAGCTGAGAGAGTTCCTAATGTTTTGTACAGCCAGTGTATATAAAGCCTGCCTGTGAATAAATATGATAGCCCGTCTTAATATAATACTGGTGATGATGCCAGTCTGTTCTCACCACGTGGGCCAAACGCAGGCCTTGAGATTCAAAGGCAGCTAGAGACAGTCTGGAAATCAATGGAGCCATTCCCAGGGGTCTCATTAGGGCTGGGGAAACGAAGCGGCATTGTGGATATGGGACACAAACGCTGGAGCGGGCCCCCAAATATGCCCTAACTATGCTAATTCAAGTCGCAATTAAGCCATGTGTTTTTCAGCTTATCAGCTGTGACTTAGAGACGTTTGTGCATATGCTAGCTCACCACAACTTAAGACGGAGAGAGAGAGCCTCAATGAGCTTGGCGACGTCAATGCAATTTCATACAGAGGCGGTAAGCTACAGTAGCTAATTTAATTCTCACTTTTTAGCGCAGCCCTGTGTTCTTGACGACCTTAATGGCATTAAATGTGATGTGAGCGTCAGCTCGGTTTACAGCACTGAGCCGTGTGTGTGGTGGGTCACTAGGTACAACAGATCTGGCTCATTGTGGCTTTCTGACTCGCGCCAGACTTGCTCTCAAAGAATATCATTACATAGTTACGTCAGTGTGTTTCACACATCTGCTGTTTGTCAGGGCTTTAGCAGCGGGTCCGTGGATCTGACACACTGCATTTAGCTCCATATAGCACTCTACATGAAGCCTCCTCCTACACATATTAGTCATATTAAAGCCAATAAATACTACATATAATGGAAATAACATGTTTCTCACAACATCAGGGAAGCTTATGAATCTGCCTTATGAAAGATAAATATCTTGGTAAATTACTCTTAAATGTCAACCTGCAGTTGCTACATCCATTTTAGGACTTAGAAATTATTGATGTGTAAAAAATTAAAAAATATAAAACCCATTGATTATTGAAGAATATAATTTATAAATGCATGATTAGCTTAGTTCAACTATCATACCCCATCAAAACCCAACATATAAGCTTGTTTTGCTCCAATGTTTATAAACAAAGCAAATGCAAACACTATATACCCTAAAAAACTATAATTTTGATATACACTGCTCAAAAAAATAAAGGGAACACTAAAATAACACATCCTAGATCTGAATGAATGAAATAATCTTATTAAATACTTTTTTCTTTACATAGTTGAATGTGCTGACAACAAAATCACACAAAAAAAATCTATGGAAATCCAATTTATCAACCCATGGAGGTCTGGATTTGGAGTCACACTCAAAATTCAAGTGAAAAACCATACTACAGGCTGATCCAGCTTTGATGTAATGTCCTTAAAACAAGTCAAAATGAGGCTCAGTAGCGTGTGTGGCCTCCACGTGCCTGTGTGACCTCCCTACAATGCCTGGGCATGCTCCTGATGAGGTGGCGGATGGTCTCCTGAGGGATCTCCTCCCAGACCTGGACTAAAGCATCCGCCAACTCCTGGACAGTCTGTGGTGCAACGTGGCGTTGGTGGATGGAGCGAGACATGATGTCACAGATGTGCTCAATTGGATTCAGGTCTGGGGAACGGGCGGGCCAGTCCATAGCATCAATGCCTTCCTCTTGCAGGAACTGCTGACACACTCCAGCCACATGAGGTCTAGCATTGTCTTGCATTAGGAGGAACCCAGGGCCAACCGCACCAGCATATGGTCTCACAAGGGGTCTGAGGATCTCATCTCGGTACCTAATGGCAGTCAGGCTACCTCTGGCGAGCACATGGAGGGCTGTGGGGCCCCCCAAAGAAATGCCACCCCACACCATGACTGACCCACCGCCAAACCGGTCATATTGGAGGATGTTGCAGGCAGCAGAATGTTCTCCACGGCGTCTCCAGACTCTGTCACGTCTGTCACATGTGCTCAGTGTGAACCTGCTTTCATCTGTGAAGAGCACAGGGCGCCAGTGGCGAATTTGCCAATCTTGGTGTTCTCTGGCAAATGCCAAACGTCCTGCACGGTGTTGGGCTGTAAGCACAACCCCCACCTGTGGACGTCGGGCCCTCATACCACCCTCATGGAGTCTGTTTCTGACCGTTTGAGCAGACACATGCACATTTGTGGCCTGCTGGAGGTCATTTTGCAGGGCTCTGGCAGTGCTCCTCCTGCTCCTCCTTGCACAAAGGCAGAGGTAGCGGTCCTGCTGCTGGGTTGTTGCCCTCCTACGGCCTCCTCCACATCTCCTGATGTACTGGCCTGTCTCCTGGTAGCGCCTCCATGCTCTGGACGCTACGCTGACAGACACAGCAAACCTTCTTGCCACAGCTCGCATTGATGTGCCATCCTGGATGAGCTGCACTACCTGAGCCACTTGTGTGGGTTGTAGACTCCGTCTCATGCTACCACTAGAGTGAAAGCACCGCCAGCATTCAAAAGTGACCAAAACATCAGCCAGGAAGCATAGCAACTGAGAAGTGGTCTTTGGTCACCACCTGCAGAACCACTCCTTTATTGGGGGTGTCTTGCTAATTGCCTATAATTTCCACCAGTTGTCTATTCCATTTGCACAACAGCAGGTGAAATGTATTGTCAATCAGTGTTGCTTCCTAAGTGATTTCACAGAAGTGTGATTGACTTGGAGTTACATTGTGTTGTTTAAGTGTTCCCTTTATTTTTTGGAGCAGTATATATCATGGATGATCAGTCCTTGCATCCGTAGCTCTGTCGATGAATTTTCGAGTGGTTCCATTTCTCCATGCCCATCCCTACGTTTTTTTACAGAAAGTGGTGGGGAAGACACTTAGTCATTGTTTCAACTGCTGATTGTTGCTTTAATGAAAAACACTGTAACATTGTTATGGCGTTTCTGAGGGTTCAAAGGTTGGCCACCATGACAGACACACACAAAAAACATACATCTGTAGTCATGGTTACGGCAACGCATATACCTGTCAGCCCCTCACAGCTTGAGAAGACACAGTGGAGAGTTTAATGGCTCCAGCAATGTGCTTAGATGTTGCATCTACTGTGGGAGAAAAATCCATCTCTTTGGTAATTTTCCAGTACCCATGTTGGAGAGTCTCCGGTCGCCTAGTAATCTTCCAGTGCCCATACTATTTCCTTTGGAAGTAGGAAGAAGAAGCAGTATAAGACTAAGTGCAGGAGTGGTCCAAAACAGAGTTAAACATTAGACATATGTAAACAGAATGAAGTGCAGGAGTGGTCCAAAACAGAGTTAAACATTAGACATATGTAAACAGAATGAAGTGCAGGAGTGGTCCAAAACAGAGTTAAACATTAGACATAAAGAAATAGAACTAAGTGGTGTCTATGCGAATAAGCTAAACTGAGCCAACAAAGACCAGACTGTTTGGAGCCATATAAAATCTAGTCAAGGCTACTAAAGTGAAACAGACCTGAACTGGTGTGGAACAGTGACTATGCATTTCTACCAACCAATACATGAGCCACAAACTAGGTATATGTATTGGGAAGACATGGTTGTGTTCATTAAAATCTATTTGAAATGTACTTATAATGGGAACATATATATGTAATACATGTATTATTTTTTATAGAGGACCTGTGGGTGTTCCACCAATATAATCTAACCTAAGCCAGATGTGGGTGTACAAGCCAGAATTAAGTCACAAAGATAATAGTGGTGCACGGCCAAGGGGAGTTAATCATCTACATAAGAAGGAGGGAACATGTCTGGTGGAAATGAATAAATACTGATGTTCTGAACAAGAAGGGCAGTTCTTCCATGGAATTGCTCGGCTTTGTTACTTTCTGTAATAAAGTCTATTTGAATTCACAAGCTCTGGTATCTGAGAAATATTTGATTAAATATTTTCACTACACTACCAGCCTCTTTCAGGCAGGCCTCAAAACCATAGAAACCACGAGCAGGACTGTCAATAAGCCAATTCACTGTAGCATGAAAGAAAACATGGAAATTACGAGTATGTAGCAGCTCAGATGTGCCAGGTGCAAAACAATGTGGTCATCAACCTAATTGTGTTTCGGCAGAGGCTCGTATTGAAATTGCACAGCTTGTACATATGGCAGCAAGTTCCTCTCCCTGATTTGGTGACGACATTTTTTTCAAGCTTAATAAAATCTTGAGTAACTAATTTTTGTTTGAATACCTCCATAGTGAATTTACTGGTGTATAACTAGCCATCGGGTTCGGTTTATGACTTTCCATTTGCAACAATCAGCCAGCTAAGATCAAAACCCCTCTGCTCCTATCCTAGGTGTTGAAGGCAGATGCTGCTCTGTCATAAACGCACGGTGTGACCGGCAGCCAGAGACGGATGGCTGGGAGCAGACGCCGCTTCCTTTTAGTGGTGTTTAGAAACAGCAGGTCTTTATAGGGACTGGAGTGGAGCCCTACTCTTATTCTGCCAGATGTTGCCTCTTATTCAGCATTCTGGGCCTTGGCCATCTCTCTCTCTCTCTCTCTCTCTCTCTCTCTCCTCTCTCTCTCTCTCTCTCTCTCTCTCTCTCTCTCTCTCTCTCTCTCTCTCTCTCTCTCTCTCTCTCTCTAAGGTTCCCTGTGCATCCAGTCTACCAGGAGGGGC
The DNA here is from genome assembly GCF_965601325.2 of Salmo salar. NCBI lineage: Eukaryota > Metazoa > Chordata > Actinopteri > Salmoniformes > Salmonidae > Salmo > Salmo salar. Next base: position 82,936,298 of record NC_138294.1, on the reverse strand, counting down.
AAATCTTAAGTCTTCTAATAGTCACTGCCATTACCTGAATCATAGGTGAGGGAATCAATAGAGGCAAATGTCATGCTCTCCATTCTGCCAATGGGATACAATGACATCAGTCATCCTTTTCAGGGGACCAATCAAATACAGCATTGTTTAATTTGTCTTCATTAATACATTGAATTTCTGAGACTTCGTTATGGACTTGGATATTTCCAACTCCTTCCATCATCTACCAACACAGTAATGATCAATCCAACAGCATTCAATCAATGTCGCCGCATCTTCTCAAATGATACATTTGATCTTTCATTCAATGACATATTTTACTGCAGGTTTTAATGGACTTTGATGGAAGATGTGAATGGAAGGAAAATCACGTTGAAAGAAAAGCCAGGCGGTGCCCATTTAGCAAAATGAAAAAGGCGCTGGAAATAATTTAACGACCACAGACATTCCTATTTCTATTTCGATGTGCAGTGCAGAAGCATCCTTTCCTAAATGTGAGTGGGTTCAGGAATTAATACTCTGAGTCTTTATCATTGTGGTTCACTGATGAAAGTTTGAAAAGTTCATGAAATATGGCTGACAATCCACTCTGAGAATGCCTATAATTAAATAAATCGTTTTTGATAGATGAACAATTGCATATGATCGCCATTATGAGAATGGTATTACTCAGTTGAAAGAGCAGTGGACTGTGAATGCACACCTTAGATTGTACAGTATATATTATAAACAGCCCACACATAAGGAATAGGCTGTCATTAAAACATCCCTGGCCAGAAAGTCACTATAAATCTTTTCTTAGAGTAAACAACTGTTTTGATGATGGATAGATGCCATCGGCCCAGTGCACTTTGACAAGATCATCACTCCACACCAGTGTTGTTTTGGACAACCAACTACCAAGCCAATAAAGCTTTGATGAAGATGATGGATGTGTTCTATTTCTTTACTGTAAATCTCAACGTAGATCTGTGAGGCTAAAGTTAAGTTGTGATTTAGCTGTGTGACATTTGCAACTTTTTTTCATTAAAAGCCCAAAAGTACAGGATCCACTAAATGTCAAAAATGACATGAAAATAAATTGAGGGACAAGAGGTTGCCCCATGAAATGGAAATATTGTTTTATCCCCACCTTATTTACAAACAACATATTGAGCCTGACACTATCAGGAAATGAGAGCACCACTGCTAAGCTCTTCATTACACTTGTGTCACTATACGTTGACAAACAGGCCTTATGGAGAGAAAAAATAACATATTCATGGATTGACATATTATGATTGCCTATTCACCTGTAAAGATATACAATATATATATCACATATGTAAGTCTGTGCAAACCATTTCAATAACAGCTAAATGTTGAATGAATCCAAGCACACTGATACTAACGCATTAACTTTGAAAAGTAATACAGAACTTAGTTAGATAGCAGACACCCTGCATGTATCATTTGGTGGTCTCTGTGTTCAGCTCCACTAAACTGTGCATAGTCCTAAAAATCTCTTATTCTAATCCACCAATTAATGTCTAGTCTGTGGGGTGGCCTTCAATGCCCTCAAAGGTATTCTACTGCTCCACTTTCCACCAAACTTCTCACAGCAAAATTCATTAGCATGTCAAGCACAGAGCCAATTATTTGGCATTAGAGTGTCTGGCTAAAGGGCTTACCTACAGTACATGAACTTGTCAAATCACACTTGGATCAACCCAAACTAGCGTTGCAAAGGGAGGTTATATTATTGGAAACTTTCTAAGTTTACCAGTAAACTACCAGAATTTTGGTCACTTTTATCAGATGACATCTAGTGGTCTTTTTGGATACTTCAGATTATCACATGGCCCTCTGTGTGGCCTTATCACATGCAGGAATGTAATATATATATATTTTTAAATAAAAGAAAATGAATGACAATGCTGTAAAACATTATTTTAAATATAAACCATTAAATAAGTGAATACTATTGTTGTTTAATATGAGGGTTTCAGCATGAAATATCCTTGATTTATTTTTTTAAACAAACTTTGGTTTATTTTACTATGTCAATGTCTTTGTTTTGAATGTTTTGCTGCCAAACTGGTAACAGTTGTGAAAAAGGTCAATAGTTGGAAGAGGTGCAAAGTTAAAACCTGTTTAGGATAGGGGGCTGTATTTTCACGGCCGGATGAAAAAATGTACCCGATTTAAACTGGTTACTACTCTTGCCCAGAAACGAGAATATGCATATTATTAGTTGATTTGGATAGAAAACACTCTGACGTATTTTGTTAATAAAACCAGTTGGAAATATGCTTGGGAACGTAATGAGTATGGATGTCAGTTCGGTTGTCATCTGAGACATTATGACTGATGACAGGACGACATAAACTGTATCTGAGAAAGTATACGCCCTCTAGTTATCAGAGTCACATGGAATTGTTATGCAATTGAAATGTTTGATATTGAAAATGTTTGTTAGGAGATTAAATGTAATTTTAGCTTCCGAATGAGAGATTTGGGTTTTCATAAGGAAAGAGCCCTGCTCGATCAGTGGCCCAACCCTGTGAAGAGACAGGGGTTATAAACAATGAAACACCTCCCTCCCACTCTCCACTATATAAGCCTTTGACGAAAAGATAACATGTTGTTCCAGTACGGGAGGTCTGCAGCCTCTACGTTAGAAGGACACACATGTCAAGTACAGAACTAAGCCAACCTCGGCGTGAGCTTTGGTGGCGAATGGTATGAACTTTGAGCTTATTCACTACAGAAGTGCTACTTCCTAGCCGTTGAGTTAGCAGCGGCCGCTGTAACGTGGGCTAGGAAAGGACGGACGACGGATCCAGTCTAACAGACGGACGAAGATACCACCACGTATCCAATTTACCACCAGAGACATTCTTGCGAGGACAGGAAGGTCTGTTGGCCAACCCGGCCAGCATCTACGACCAATCTACCGAAGCGCAGCTCAGAGTAAATATTTATTGCATTTTCCTTTTCCAAATGGCGGTAATTTAGAATGCATAAGATAATGTATTTACGATAGCATAGCTGCTGTTTCTGTGTTCCTAAATCTTCCCGCTCTTTCATTCAAGCCCAACCCCCTTTCCTTTGTGTAACCAGCTTTCATACAGGTTCCGTCCACCAGGACGTTTTCTGTATGACATCATTGTATTCTGTGTATTTGTAATTCTGTGTGATTAGTTAGGTATTTAGTAAATAAATAATTAGACCCAATTTTGTATTGCTGATTCAACTTGTTAGCCAGGGTTCGTGAAGATAACCAAGAATTTACAACTTTCATTATGAGACTGAAAATAAAACAAGGGTTAATATTGACTGCTATCGATGTAAAATATTGCAAAGTATTTTAAGAGTTTATTCGGAAGATAACGGCTCTATAAACGTTCTTCCGTGGTGCCCCGACTTTCTAGTTAATTACATTTACATGATTAGCTTAATCAGGTAATATTAATTACAGAGAAATCATTTTATAAGTTAGCATGTCATATCACTTAATCCGGCATAGCCAAAGACACGACACTACTATGGCCTATTTATTGCCTTACCTCCTCATGCCATTTGCACACACTGTATATAGACTTTATTTTTTCTATTATTACGCTTGTTTATTCCATGTGTAACTCTGTGTTGTTGTTTGTCTCGCACTGCTTTGCTTTTTCTTGGCCAGGTCGCAGTTGTAAATGAGTACTTGTTCTCAACTAGCTTACCTGGTTAAATTATGGTGAAATAAATAATACATTTAAAAAAAACTTTGGTAAATTACCCATAGCTTCGCAACTCTAACCCAAACACAATTATAAACTTAACACCTACAAATGATTCACTTCACGTTCTTCATGATTCTAGAATAATAACATTTTTAGTGAGAGCTGACCTGGAAGAGGTGGGGTTGTGTGTTACGGATACAGGTATCCTGAGTGTGTATCCTGTATGTGTATTTCTTTTCTCTCCTTCTCCTCCTCACAGGTGACAATCATCAGTCACCAATCAGTCCCCAAACAGAAGACACCTGCTCCTCTTCCCTCACCCAATCACAGCCCCTTTCCCTTGGTTTAAAAACCCAGTCAGTTGTTTTCTCCCCAGATCAATCTTTGTGTTCTCTCTCTCTCTCTCTCTCTCTCTCTCTCTCTCTCTCTCTCTCTCTCTCTCTCTCTCTCTCTCTCTCTCTCTCTCTCTCTCTCTCTCTCTCTCTCTCTCTCTCTCTCTCTCTCTCTCTCTCGTATTGCGACTACATGTCACTTTGTCCATCCCACCTGTGTGTTGTTTGACTGTTTGTTTGGTGTGAAAAGGGGATACCAAGACAAGTCGCCCATGGGCACACATTACCCATAGGAATACTTTGTCTAAGTACCCTAGTTAGAACTGGGCGGACCACCCACTGTATTTTTGTTTCTTTGCTTGGGTCCAGCTCAGACCCTTTTCTCACACCCCATTACCGTGTGTTTATAAATAAACCATTATAGTTTGACGGTAGATTGTAGTTGTCTGTGGTTATTTGTTCTTACTGTTACTTTTTCACTATTTTAATTTGCATGATTTATGTTACAGGTCTCATTGCCATCCCCCCTAGACTGCTGGGCCAAAGAGTATTCGTAACATAAGTGGGGGCTCATCCGGGATCTGTCATTACTGACACCCATGCCGCTCATGCAGATTGTTATAGTGGTTAGTTCAGTGTTGAGCATCATAGCATTAGTGTTTGCTATTGGTTGGCTCTTGTGTTTTGGTGTAGTAGTTTAAGATGGCTACTTTCGATGTGAAATCCTTTTTGGATAACCCTTCGTGGGAGGTGTTTGACATGTGTTGTAAAATTGATTTAATGACCTTGGCAGACCATTATTCCTTATCTATTTCGCACAGTTTAGTTAAGGTGGAGGTTAAGAAACTACTGTTACATATTTTGTTAGAAGAGCAGGTGCTTGTGTTACCGCTGCCTGAGCCTACTACCCCTGTAAGGGATATTGTGGGTCCTGTAAGCCCGTCGGTGTATGAGGGCGAGGCTAAAGCTCCAGCCACATTGCCCCGTTTTGATCCCCTCTCCCCACCCTCAACCGGTGATGCCAGGAGGGATGTCCATTCGATACATTTCCAACTGGAGGCGGAAGAGAGCCCAAATTAGGCGAGAGAATCTCCAGTTGGAGATGTGTAAAATTGAGGCAGAAAGAGAACTGCCTTAGTACCTTTGTTTAGAGAGTCAAAGGTTGACTCCTATTTTTGTGTGTTTGAGCGAATAGCCGTAGCATTGAAATGGCCTGACGAGGTGTGGTGTTTATTACTTCAGTGTAATTGACTGGTAAAGCCCAAGAGGTTTTGTCAGCGCTACCTCTGGAAGACAGTTTGAATTATGAAGTGGTCAAAGCTACTGTTCTTCGCGCCTATGAGCTTGTTCCTGAGGCATACCAACAGAGATTTAGGTCTCATAGAAAGTCTTCTAGTAAGACTTATGTGGAATTTGCTAGAGACAAGGGAAATCTGTTTGATAAATGGCATGCTGCTAGCAAGGTAACTGATTTCAACTCTCTCCGGGAGTTAACCTGTTAGGGCTAGGGGGCAGTATTGACACGGCTGGATAAAAAACGTACCCAATTTAATCTGGTTACTACTCCTGCCCAGTAAGTAGAATATGCATATAATTATTGGCTTTGGATAGAAAACACCCTAAAGTTTCTAAAACTGTTTGAATGGTGTCTGTGAGTATAACAGAACTCATATGGCAGGCCAAAACCTGAGAAGATTCCATGCAGGAAGTGGCCTGTCTGACAAGGTGTCGTTCTTCTTGCCTCTGTTTATTGAAGACTGAGGATCTCTGCTATAACGTGACACTTCTTACGGCTCCCATAGGCTCTCAGAAGGCGGCAAAAAGCTGAATCGTGGCTTTGCAGGCTCTGGCTGAAAAAAAGTAGCGCGTTTGGGTAGTGGCTGGTTACAGTACTGTGAGACTCAGGCGCGTGCCCGCGTCGACCGAATGCTTTGTTTTCTTTCCTCTGTTTACCTAAACGCAGATTCCCGGTCGGAATATTATCGCTTTTTTACGAGAAAAATGGCATAAAAATGGATTTTAAACAGCGGTTGACATGCTTCGAAGTACGGTAATGGAATATTTAGAATTTTTTTGTCACGAATTGCGCCATGCTCGTGACCCTTATTTACACTTGGGATAGTGTCTTCGAACGCACGAACAAAACGCCGCTATTTGGATATAACGATGGATTATTTTGGACCAAACCAACATTTGTTATTGAAGTAGCAGTCCTGGGAGTGCATTCTGACGAAGAACACCAAAGGTAATCAAACTTTTGTAATAGTAAATCTGAGTTTGGTCAGGGCTAAACTTGGTGGGTGTCTAAATAGCTAGCCGTGATGGCTGGGCTATCTACTGAGAATATTGCAAAATGTGCTTTCACCGAAAAGCTATTTTAAAATCGGACACCTCGATTGCACAAAGGAGTTCTGTATCTATAATTCTTAAAATAATTGTTATGTTTTTTGTGAACGTTTATCGTGAGTAATTTAGTAAATTCACCGGAGGTTTGCGGGGGGTATGCTAGTTCTGAACGTGCTAATGTAAAAAGCTGGTTTTTGATATAAATATGAACTTGATTGAACAAAACATGCATGTATTGTATAACATAATGTCCTAGGGTTGTCATCTGATGAAGATCATCAAAGGTTAGTGCTGCATTTAGCTGTCTTCTGGGTTTATGTGACATTATATGCTAGCTTGAAAAATGGGTGTCTGATTATTTCTGGCTGGGTACTCTGCTGACATAATCTAATGTTTTGCTTTCGTTGTAAAGCCTTTTTGAAATCGGACAGTGTGGTTAGATTAACGAGAGTCTTGTCTTTAAAATGCTGTAAAATAGTCATATGTTTGAGAAATTGAAGTAATAGCATTTCTAAGGTATTTGAATAACGCGCCACAGGATTCAACTGGCTGTTGAGTAGGTGGGACGAATTCGTCCCGCCTAGCCCAGAGAGGTTAATCTTGTTGGAAGAGTTTAAAAATGTCTTACCCGAACGCATTGTAGTTTACCTAAACAAACAGAAAGTATCCTCCTTGTCAGAAGCGTCTGTGTTGGCAGACGAGTTTGTGTTGACGCACAAGAGCGTGTTTTCGGCTCATACTGAGAGTAGAGCCACTGAGTTGCCTACTTTTAGTCCTAGTTGGCCAGCAGTATATCAATCAAGCCAGAAAAATGAGCGTCCCTGTTTCTATTGTCATAAAGTGGGATATATGATTAATGATTGCTTCCTGCTAAAACGCAAACAAGGGATGCCTAATCGTGCCAAGCCGCCAACAGGTGTTGGGCTAATTCATACGGTTGTGAGGTCTGAAACGAAACAGATGCCTCCGGGTAAATGTACTTTGAAAGTCTCAGTCCCCGACCGCGGTTATGAACCTTTCATTTTCGAGGGGTTTGTGTCCATAGCGAATGACGAAGCATCTCAGCGTCCAGTTAAAATCCTTAGAGATACTGGTGCGGCGCAGTCGTTTATATTGTCTAATGTGTTGCCCTTATCCGACAATACATACTGTGGTTCCAGTGTGTTAGTTCAGGGTATTGAAATGGGTTTTGTCCCAGTGCCATTGCACTTTGTGAATGTACACTCTGAATTAATCAGTGGAATATTCAGAGTGGGGGTACGTCCTATGTTGCCAGTAAAAGGTGTGACCTTTATAATGGGTAACGATATTGCCGGAGGAATGGTAGTACCCGTATTAGAAGTAATGGATAAAAGTGACCACTCTCTCTCCAATGAGCTTGCCCAGAGTTATTCACATGTGTTCCCTGCTTGTGCTGTCACTCGTGCTCAGGCAAGACAAGTTGTGTGTGTGATAGATGTGATAGATTTGTCGAACACTGTTCTGTTCAAAGAAGATGATCAAGAGGATGGGTTGTGTGTTACCTCTGAGAAGCTGATCACCTCTGACAAACAGCCCAGGGAAAAATCGAAGTATGTTGAACTTATTGCTGATGCAATACAGTTACCAGTCACTCGTGAGCAGCTTATTGCTAACCAAAAGGTTGACAACAAGCTTGCTGAATGTTTTTCTAGTGTTGTCTCAGTGGAAGAGGTAAAGAAGAAGAACGTGGCTTACTTCATTGATGGTAATCTCCTCATGCGTAAATGGACATCCCATGTTGACGCGGACGGAGATTGAAATGCTGTTTACCAAATATTGATTCCTACAGCCTTTCGACAAAATGTGTTATCCCTTGCTCATGATCACCAGTGGTCCGGTCATTTAGGAATCACAAAGACTTATGATCGGATCCTTCGACATTTCTTTTGGCCAGGTTTAAAACAAGATGTGGCTCAGTTCTGTCGGACATGTCACACATGTCAGATAACAGGAAAACCAAATCAGGTTATTCCTCCCGCTCCTCTTTGTCCTATACCTGTCATAGGTGAACCATTCGAACATGTGGTGGTTGATTGTGTTGGACCGTTACCGAAGACAAAATCGGGTAACCAGTTTCTGTTAACGATTATGTGTATGGCAGCAAGATACCCCGAAGCCATTCTTTTGAGAAGGATTACAGCTCCGGTGGTGAGTAAAGCCTCAATTAAATTCTTCACAACATTCGGGTTACCTAAGGTGGTACAAACTGATCAAGGTACAAATTTCTTGTCAAAGCTCTTCAAGCAGGTGTTAAAATCCTTGTCAATTACGCACCGTGTGGCAAGCGCATATCACCCAGAGTATCAGGGTGCGCTTGAACGTTGAACGTAAATATTGTTTGGAATCTGAGAAAGATTGGGATGAGGGAGTTCCTCTAGTTTTGTTTGCTGCTCGTGAAACTGTACAGGAGTCTCTAGGGTTCAGCCCGGCTCAACTAGTGTTTGGACACACAGTGAGAGGACCAATGAGAGTCCTTAAAGAACAGTTTTTGTCCCAAGAGTTGTGTACAGGAGATGAGAATGTGTTGGACTACGTTAGTCGCTTTCGTGAGCGCCTACACCAAGCCTGTGCTCTCGCTAAGGAAGCTCTGTCTTCCTCACAGACGAGTATGAAAAGACACTATGATAACCTCTTATGGCTAGGGGGCAGTATTTTCACGGCTGGATAAAAAACGTACCCGATTTAATCTGGTTACTAATCCTACCCTGTAAGTAGAATATGCATATACTTATTATATATGGATAGAAAACACCCTAAAGTTTCTAAAACTGTTTGAATGGTGTCTGTGAGTATAACAGAACTCAAATGGCAGGTCAAAACCTGAGAGATTCCTTTACAGGAAGTGGCCTGTCTGACCATTTCTGGAACTTCTTTGCCATCTCTATCTTTTACTAAGGATCTCTGCTCTAACGTGACACTTCCTACGTCGTCCATAGGCGCTCAGAGCCCGGGAAAAACCTGAATGTCGTCATCCCAGCCCCAGGCTGAAACACATTATCGCCTTTCTCAAGTGGCCGATCAAGGGACTGTGGGCTTAGGCGCGTGACCTGGCCGCCCCCGTCTTTGTGATTTTTTCCTCTGTTTGCCGAAAAGGAGATTCCCGGTCGGAATATTATCGCTTTTCTACGAGAAAAATGGCATAAAAATTGATTTTAAACAGCGGTTGACATGCTTCGAAGTACGGTAATGGAATATTTAGAATTTTTTTGTCACGAATTGCGCCATGTGCGCGACCCTTCTTTACCATTTCGGATAGTGTCTGGAACGCACGAACAAAACGCCGCTATTCGGATATAACGATGGATTATTTTGGACCAAACCAACATTTGTTATTGAAGTAGCAGTCCTGGGAGTGCATTCTGACGAAGACAACAAAAAGGTAATGAAACTTTTGTAATAGTAAATCGGAGTTTGATCAGGGCTAAACTTGGTCGGTGTCTAAATGGCTAGCCGTGATGGCTGGGCTATCTACTGAGAATATTGCAAAATGTGCTTTCACCGAAAAGCTATTTTAAAATCAGACATATCGAGTGCATAGAGGAGTTCTGTATCTATAATTCTTAAAATAATTGTTATGTTTTTTGTGAACATTTATCGTGAGTAATTTAGTAAATTCACCGGATGTTTGCGGGGGGTATGCTAGTTCTGAACGTCACATGCTAATGTAAAAAGCTGGTTTTTGATATAAATATGAACTTGATTGAACAAAACATGCATGCATTGTATAACATAATGTCCTAGGGTTGTCATCTGATGAAGATCATCAAAGGTTAGTGCTGCATTTAGCTGTGGTTTTGTTTTTATATGTGACATTATATGCTAGCAGTTGGTAGAGCATGGTGTTTGCAACGCCAGGGTTGTGGGTTCGATTCCCACGGGGGGCCAGCACAGAAAATAATGTATGAAATGTATGCATTCACTACTGTAAGTCGCTCTGGATAAGAGTGTCTGCTAAATGACTAAAATGTAAAATGTAAATGCTGCCCCTATCAAGCAACACCCATATCGTGTCAACGCTTCTAAGAGGAAAATAATGAGGGATGAAGTGAGATATTTGTTGGAAAATGACCTGGCTACGCCAAGTTCAAGCCCTTGGAGTTCTCCTTGCATTCTGGTTCCTAAACCTGATGGTACGTACAGGTTATGTACGGATTATCGAAAGGTAAATTCTGTCACACTGACAGATTCGTTCCCGTTACCTAGACTGGACGACTGTATCGACACTGTTGGTGCTGCTACTTATGTAACAAAGTTGGACCTCTTAAAAGGTTACTGGCAGGTTCCGTTAACCTCACGTGCTTCTGAGATTTCTGCCTTTGTGACCCCAGACAACTTCCTACAATACTCAGTCATGGCTTTTGGGATGCAGAATGCACCAGCCACTTTCCAACGACTGGTTAACGCCGTATTAGCTGGCGTTCCCAATTGTAGTGCATACCTTGACGATTTACTGATTTATTCATCTGAGTGGTCAGATCATGTTAACTCTCTAAGGGTAGTATGTGAGCGTTTGGCAGCTGCTTCTTTAACCCTGAACTTGGCAAAGTGCGAGTTTGGGAAGGCTACTGTTACCTATCTCGGCAAAGAGGTCGGCCATGGACAGGTGCGCCCTGTTGATGCCAAGGTATTGGCTATAACTGCATTCCCTGCACCTACCACCAGACGAGAGCTACGCCGCTTTTTGGGGATGGTTGGCTACTACCGTAGCTTCTGTAAAAACTTCTCTGCGGTAGTTGCTCCATTGACTGATTTGCTCAGTCCGGCAAGATCGTTTGTGTGGTCCCCGGACTGTAAGGTAGCTTTTGAAACTGCTAAAGCACTCTTATGTAATACCCCTGTACTTGCTGCTCCGGATTTTGAACAACCGTTTAAACTTGAGGTAGATGCTAGTGCCAGAGGTGCTGGTGTTGTTCTACTGCAGCAGGACAAGAGTGGAGTAGATCATCCTGTGTGTTATTTTTCAAGAAAATGTAACAAATGTCAGACCAAATATGCAACCATCGAGCAAGAAGCTCTAGCTTTGTTAGCTCTGCATTATTTTGAAGTGTATATAGGTTCTAGTGCTCTACCTGTGATAGTATATACTGACCATAACCCCTTAGTGTTTCTCCACCGTATGTACAACCAAAACCAGCCCCTTATGCATTGGGCGCTTATTTTGCAGAATTATAATTTGGAGATCCGCCACAAAAAGGGTTCTGAAAATGTGTTAGCAGATGCTTTATCTCGTGTGTAAAAATAATGATTTTTGTGTTTTTGTAAGGTTGACTTTGATTGTTGATCTTGTATAATTCATTCGTAAATACTTTGGTCGCAATCCCCCCTAGGGTTGCTATTTTAAGGGTGGGAGTGTTACGGATACAGGTATCCTGAGTGTGTATCCTGTATGTGTATTTCTTTCCTCTCCTTCTCCTCCTCACAGGTGACAATCATCAGTCACCAATCAGTCCCCAAACAGAAGACACCTGCTCCTCTTCCCTCACCCAATCACAGCCCCTTTCCCTTGGTTTAAAAACCCAGTCAGTTGTTTTCTCCCCAGATCAATCTTTGTGTTCATTCTCTCTCTCTCAAGCGCTCACTATATCTCTGTCTTTCTGTATTGATCTCTCTTTTGTATTGCGACTACATGTCACTTTGTCCATCCCACCTGTGAGTATTGTTTTGTTGTTTGTTTGTTTGTTTGTTTGGTGGGAAAAGGGGATACCAAGACAAGTCGCCCATGGGCATACATTACCCGTAAGAATACTTTGTCTAAGTACCCTAGATACAACTGGGCAGACCAACCACTGTATTTTTGGTTAGTTAGCTAGCTGTTATTGAAGTAGGCTAGACTAGTTTAGGGGTGTTTTTGGATTATTGTTTCTTTGCTTGGGTCCAGCTCAGACCCTTTTCTCACACCCCATTACCGTGTGTTTATAAATAAACCATTATAGTTTGACGGTAAATTGTAGTTGTCTGTGGTTATTTGTTCTCACTGTTACTTTTTCACTATAATTTGCATGATTTATGTTACGGGTCTCGTTGCCATGCCCCCTAGACTGCTGGGCCATAGAGTATTCGTAACATTTTGTATCAACAGGGTTTAAGTAAATCTGTGTTACTGCTTGTAGAAGGCTGGTTTTCATGTTTTTAGACTCACGACAAAAACTTTTGATATTTCATATCAGGTGAAGTAATGAGGGGAAAGCCTACAGAGTTTATGCGACCACAGGTAGTCTGAAGTGTTTTGATTGTGGGGAGATTGGACATAAGCAGCAGGCGTACACGCACAGGGAGCGGGGAACTGATAGGGCCTCTGTCACGTCTGGCTCCAGATCTGAGAGTAGCCCGATCATGATGGGTCTGATCACGATGGGTCTGATCACGACGGGTCTGATCACGACGGGTCTGATCATGACGGGTGATTCATTTCCCTTGTATGTTACCTCTGTGGGTTTTCTTGCTTTCTTTTTAAAACCTTTTTCTGGAGGCTTTAAGAGTGGGCTCTTCAAACATTAATGGGGAAGAGACAGGAATAGGAGGGCTGTAGTGTAGGAGTTTAGTAAGAGACAGGAATAGGAGGGCTGTAGTGTAGGAGTTTAGTAAGAGACAGGAATAGGAGGGCTGTAGTGTAGGAGTTTAGTAAGAGACAGGAATAGGAGGGCTGTAGTGTAGGAGTTTAGTAAGAGACAGGAATAGGAGGGCTGTAGTGTAGGAGTTTAGTAAGAGACAGGAATAGGAGGGCTGTAGTGTAGGAGTTTAGTAAGAGACAGGAATAGGAGGGCTGTAGTGTAGGAGTTTAGTAAGAGACAGGAATAGGAGGGCTGTAGTGTAGGAGTTTAGTAAGAGACAGGAATAGGAGGGCTGTAGTGTATGAGTTTAGTAAGAGACAGGAATAGGAGGGCTGTAGTGTAGGAGTTTAGTAAGAGACAGGAATAGGAGGGCTGTAGTGTAGGAGGTTAGTAAGAGACAGGAATAGGAGGGCTGTAGTGTAGGAGTTTAGTAAGAGACAGGAATAGGAGGGCTGTAGTGTAGGAGTTTAGTAAGAGACAGGAATAGGAGGGCTGTAGTGTAGGAGTTTAGTAAGAGACAGGAATAGGAGGGCTGTAGTGTAGGAGTTTAGTAAGAGACGGGAATAGGAGGGCTGTAGTGTATGAGGTTAGTAGGCGTAAACTTTTAAATGTGGTGTTCCTACAGGAGACGCACAGTGATGGTGGTAATGAGGTAGTGTGGGGCACGGAGTGGGAGGGGGAATATTTCCAGTGTAAGTGCAGGAGAAGCAGATTCTGTTCTCATCAGGCCTAGATCTTAAAGTAATATCTACCTCAGAGGTTGAGAAGTGGCAGGTGTTTTTTCTGCATTTGTTTGTTAATTTCTATACTCCCAGTAGGGGGGCTGACCGGGTGCAGCTTTTTGAAAAGCTTAGACAGGTCCTGCTGCAGTATGACAGGAATAGCTGTATTGTACTGGGTGTGGGGGGGGGGGGGGGGTACTGAAACTGTACGACAGATCACATACTAGATAGGAACTGTGAGGAAGCTCATCCACAGTCGGGGCTGGTCTTAACCAATATGTTGAAACAGCATGGACTAGTAGATATGTGGAGGGACAGAAATCAGGGAGACAGGAGCTATACATGGGTGAAGGTAGTGGAGGGGAAGATAAGTGCAGCTAGACTAGACAGGATCTAAGAGGAGCTGTAACAGGGTTCTGAGATCCTGATAAACCACTAGGAGCCATGTCAGTAAGGGGAGCTATAACAGGGTTCTGGGCTCCCGGACCTGCTCTAGTGGCTTTTCAGACCATCACATGGTAACGATTGAGTATAGCTTGTCAGGTGTACCTCGTCCAAGGTTTTACTGTCACTTTAGTGCTAAATTATTGCATGATGCCCCTTTTTCTGATTGGTTTGGTGTCTTTTGGGAGAGTTGGAAAGGGAGGAAGGTTGAGTTTGAGAACCTACGACAATGGTGGAAGGTGGGGAAAACACAAGGGTGTTTTGCCAGCAGTACTCTGCCCATGGAACAGCTAGGATAAGGTCTACTATTCAGAATTTAGAGCAGGATATTAGAGACATTGAGAATAGCCTTATTGGGCAGCAGGACTTAGGGTCAGAGAGGGAGTTGAGGGCTAAGCGGACGCAGCTGAGGTATTATTTTACAGGATCAGGTGAAGGGTACGCTCATTAGAGCACGGATGCTACCCTGACGGACATGGATGCTCCTCAAGCCGGAGAAGAAGTCGGCGCAGCAGATATTCTACTTGAGGTGACCTTCAGGGTCTCAGACGTCGGATCCAGCGGAGATGAGGAGGATGACTATGGATTTCTACGCAGACCTCTATGGTGACAGCAATACTTATCCTCAGTAATCTCAGGAGATTCTACAGGGGTTGCCTAAGCTCGGGCCTGAGCAGAATGCTGGGCTGGACGGCGATCTTTAGTTTCAGGAACTACCCGTGGCTGTGCAGCAGCTCTCCCCAGGCGGTGCGCCGGGGTCAATGGACTGACAGCTGAGTTTTATAAATGTTTCTGGGGTGTATTTTGGGTGTCCTTTGAGAACTCTGAACTACCAGTCAGCTACCAGCAGGCAGTGCTGTCACTACTACCGTAGAAGGGGGACTTAGCTCTATTGAAGAACAGGAGGCCGGTATCATGCTCTGCTTGGATTACAAAATACTGTCCAAGTGTTTGGCAAATCGGCTGAAAGGTTGTTTGGAACCAATAGTTCACAGGGACCAGGCATACTGTGTGCCTGGGTTGGACAATAATGGACAACTTGTTTATTTTGAGAGATGTGATAGACATCACTAGGATGCATGATCAGGAGATAAAGAGAGATAAACAAAAAGTTGTTGATGGAGTGTGTCATGCATCTGTTAAGGACTATGGAAGTATTTGGTCTGGGTAGCAGGTTTAGATCATGGGTCAAGTTATTGTACTGAGGAGCATCTGTTATGGTAAAAGTGGGGTGTTGGCTGAGCCAGCCAATCCCAGGTAGGAGATGGATTAGGCAGGGGTGTCCACCCTCGGGTCAGCTCTGCTGTTTAGCCATAGAACTACTGCTGTGTAGGCTGAGGGAGAGTCTGCAGGTGGGGAGACGGTTTCATTGTCAGCTTATGCTGATGATGTAACAGTGTTTGTTAGAGGGGAGGGAGATTTAGAAGAGGTTAGCAGGGCTTTAGTGTTGTTTGAGGGGGTGGCATCAGCTAAGGTGAACTGGGAGAAGAGCGAAGGTCCGATTATAGGGAGATGGGCCAGAGCAGGATGTCCTAGTCTTCCTGAGGGGCTACAGTGGGGCAGAGCAGGATCTCCTAGTCTTTCTGGGGGGTTACAGTGGGGAAGAGAAGGATATCCTAGTCTTCCTGGGGGCTACAGTGGGCCATAGCAGGAGCTCCTAGTCTTCCTGGGGGGCTACAGTGGGGCAGAGCAGGATCTCCTAGTCTTCCTGGGGGGCTACAGTGGGGAAGAGAAGGATATCCTAGTCTTCCTGGGGGCTACAGTGGGGCAGAGCAGGATCTCCTAGTCTTCATGGGGGACTACAGTGGGCCAGAGCAAGATCTCCTAGTCTTCCTGGGGGGCTACAGTGGGCCAGAGTAGGGATGAAGGTCCTAGGGGTGTTGGTGGAAGGGTCCTGGTTGCTAAGCACCTGGCTCTTCAATGCTTTGGCACAGGCTGATAGTGTTGGATCCCCCACAGTGTCTTGTCAAGCAACTTCAGAGGTTATTGGTGGATTTATTTTGGTTTGGCCAACACTGGACACGTGCAGCAGTGTTACACCTCCGTTTGCATGATGGGGGCCAAGGGCTGGTAGACAATGGATCTAGAGTTACAACTTTCCGTCTACAAGCTGCACAGAGACTTCTGTAACAGCGGGTGGTGTCTTGGAGATACACTGCTTGGGCTGTTCTGAGGAGAGCAAGGGACCTTGTTCCTGTTGGATCTGGAGCAGGTTGATATGTCAGCCATTACTCCATTGTACCGCACTGTGCTTTGGGCGTGGGGAAAGACTATCTGTTCACAGAGATGTTTCACGGCCAGGAGCAAGGATAATGGAGGAGCAACTGTTTCACAATCCACTCATCCAGACCTCTGTCAGCTTGTGGGCCAGGCTTGTGAGAGCGGGGTTTCTTAAGTTGGGTGACCTGCAAGAAGAGTCTGGGTGGAAATCTGGCAGCGACATGGTGGAGGCTTCCTCCATGAAGTCAACCAGGCTGCTGCAGTAGGTGGTGGAGGGGGTCCAAGCTGCACTACCAGACTCGTTCAGAAAGCTGCTGGGGACTAGGCAGAGACTGGACCGTCTAACTATGAATGACACTGACCTACCTCCGTTCATCATTGCTGCCGCTGCAGGGGAATACCAGGAGGGTGAGGGAATGATGTTATCGTTTAAGACTCCGGACTCCTTTTGCACAGGCAGCAAAAAAGCTCTGTATGCGGTGGATGTGAAGGTGGCTCTGAGGGCAACAGGGTGGCCGGGGTTTTGGGACCGGGCTCTTCTCTGAGAGGATGTTGGCGTTGCCTGTATAATCCTCCAATAGAGAAGCTTATTGCTGATCTACAGTGGAGGATTATTCACAGAGCTATCGCTACAAACAGATATGTGTCACACCTTGATCCATCAGTGGGGAGGAAGATACAGTGCAGCATTAGTTTTTTTCTTATTCCAGGTTGGTAGAGATGTTTTCTGCCCTTGGGGGGTGGTGCACAGGTCTAGGTTTGGGATTGACTGTGGACCTATATGTAGCAAATAGGTGTAGTGAATTACATGGGGGGCAGGCAAAGTTTCAATATGGAAGACGAGGAAACATGAGATGCTGGGGGTGGGACATAGGAACCCCAGAGCTGTGTTGCTGGGGCTGCTACGGTCTCGGCTACAAGTGGATTATGTATTTGGGGCGCTGGTGAACCGTCTGGGGGATTTTGTTGAGATGTGGGGTATCAGGGGGGTTCTATGTGTGGTGGGAGGGGGGAGACTTGGTTTTAACTTTCTAGTTTGTTAAAATGTATTAAAGTTTGTGTTTTAATGATGTAAGTATTTGGGCCAAGTGAAGGTATTTTTTAAATCAGATCTCTCTCTCTCTCTCTCTCTCTCTCAACAACAAGATCTCGCCAACGAGATCTCATGGTCTCATTTCAGTATTCAATGTTTGTCCAGGGAGGGTTAAAACAGGGAGAAAAAAATGATTAAATGTAGGCATTTATTCTGACGGGTTATGGTAAGTAATAAGGTTTGGGATAGGATTAAAACAGAAAACATTTTAAATGAGTGCCTAGCACTGAGATTGAACCCGTGATTCTCGGAACCGTAGCTCGCGGTTTAAGCACGCTCTATAGCAAGCTGCTTGCCTACTAGATGGTAATAGTTGCTCATGTTGCCCCTAGTGGACGGTATTGAAGGCATCTCCCTACTAGATGGTAATAGGTGCTCATGTTGCCCCTAGTGGACGGTATTGAAGGCATCTCCCTACTAGATGGTAATAGGTGCTCATGTTGCCCCTAGTGGATGGTATCGAAGGCATCTCCCTACTAGATGGCAATAAGTGCTCACATTGCCCCTAGTGGACAATATCGAAGGCATCTCCCTACTAGAGATGCCTTTGCATTACCATCTCCCTACTAGATGGTAATGCAGACTGGAATATGTTCCGGTCAGCCTCATAGAACAACATCAATCTATGCGCTGACTCAGTGAGTGCATTTATAAAGAAGTGCATTGGAGATGTTGTACCCAGAGGTGGGACCAAGTCATTGTTTTACAAGTCACAAGTAAGTCTCAAGTCTTAGCACTCAAGTCCCAAGTCAAGACAGGCAAGTGCGAGTCAAGTCTCAGGTCAAGACCGACAAGTATCAAGTCAAGTCTTAAGTCCTAAACTTTGAGTATCGAGTCCTAAACAAGTCATAATGTGCTCTTCACCAAATGTAATAACATTTAATATTTTTAACCTGTTAGGGCTAGGGGGCAGTATTGACACGGCTGGATAAAAAAACATACCCGATTTAATCTGGTTACCACTCCTACCCAGTAACTAGAATATGCATATACTTATTACATATGGATAGAAAACACCCTAAATTTTCTAAAACTGTTTGAATGGTGTCTTTGAGTATAACAGAACTCATTTGGCAGGCAAAACCCTGAGACATTTTCTGACAGGAAGTGGATACCTGATGTGTTGTATTACCTTTAAACCTATCCCATTGAAAAACACAGGGGCTGAGGAATATTTTGGCACTTCCTATTGCTTCCACTAGATGTCACCAGCCTTTACAAAGTGTTTTGAGTCTTCTGGAGGGAGATCTGACCGAACAAGAGCCATGGAACGATGATGGCCCATTAGACACCTGGCGCGCGAGTTCATGTTGGGTACCCTCGTTCCAATACGTTATAAAAGAGTATGCATTCGTCCACCTTGAATATTATTCATGTTCTGGTTAAAAAAGGCCCTAATGATTTATGCTATACAACGTTTGACATGTTTGAACGAACGTAAATATATTTTTTCCCCTCGTTCATGACGAGAAGTCCGGCTGGCTTAGATCATGTGCTAACAAGACGGAGATTTTTGGACATAAATGATGAGCTTTTTTGAACAAAACTACATTCGTTATGGACCTGTGATACCTGGAAGTGACATCTGATGAAGAGAATCAAAGGTAATGGATTATTTACATAGTATTTTCGATTTTAGATCTCCCCAACATGACGTCTAGTCTGTATCGCAACGCGTGTTTTTCTGGGCGCAGTGCTCAGATTATTGCAAAGTGTGATTTCCCAGTAAGGTTATTTTTAAATCTGGCAAGTTGATTGCGTTCAAGAGATGTAAATCTATAATTCTTTAAATGACAATATAATATTTTACCAATGTTTTCTAATTTTAATTATTTAATTTGTGACGCTGACTTGACTGCCGGTTATTGGAGGGAAACGATTTCCTCAACATCAATGCCATAGTAAAACGCTGTTTTTGGATATAAATATGAACTTGATAGAACTAAAAATGCATGCATTGTCTAACATAATGTCCTAGGAGTGTCATCTGATGGAGATTGTAAAAGGTTAGTGCATCATTTTAGCTGGTTTTATGGTTTTGGTGACCCTGTCTTTGAATTGACAAAACATTACACACAACTCTTGTAAATGTACTGTCCTAACATACTCTAAATTTATGCTTTCGCCGTAAAACCTTTTTGAAATCGTAAAACGTGGTTAGATTAAGGAGATGTTTATCTTTCAAAGGGTGTAAAATAGTTGTATGTTTGAAAAATTTGAATTTTGACATTTATTTGGATTCAAATTTGCCGCTCTTGAAATGCACCTGCTGTTGATGGAGTGCACCACGGGTGGCACGCTAGCGTCCCACCTAGCCCATAGAGGTTAACAAGAGTAATAGAGTAATAGTTAGTATATTACATTTACGCAAATCATGAATGCTTTCAAAAATATCTATATATTTATTACTTTCCAAATAAAAGTTATATTTCCATGGAAATACATGGGTAGCCATGAGAAACCCCCCAATAGTAATCGACTATCGAGGATCGCTATGGGGCGCAATCGGGTAATGTAGGCTTGTACACAATCTCACACACACACACACACACTCTCTCTGTGTGTGTGGTTACAGTAGGCTAACGTATGTCAATGGTTTTAGGAACAGCAGTAACATCAGGCAGGATTTAGACTACCAGCTGCCTAGCCAGTTGTCGCTCAAACTTGGGAGCAATGATCACATTCCCGCACTCACTGACTGTGTGGAGGCTCATTGATTTAACATTACGTTAGCCTACATGCAACACTAGCAAAGTTATAAATGATATAGCTGCCGGCTATGTTAGCCACGACTTACAGTTCTTTGTGCAGCTTCAAATGTCGAATAAAGGTGGAATATGTTGCACCTTCGTCTGTAATTTTCTTCCTGCATGTTTTGTAAGTTGCAATCCGTTTTTGTTGATACAGCGTCGTCTTTATATCCGAAAATAATAATTTTGGCTATCATCTTTCCAAGGGCTCCATCGGAACTCACCCGCCGATGTTCCTCTGCCACGCACAACTTTTTCTCAGCTGGCACAATTTGATTGGCTGCTGTCCGATTCAAACTGTAATCCGTTAAATGAAGAGTTGATGGGCTGCACACTTTTTTTTAATAGCATCATTTTTAATATTTGGGCTTGGGGAGGGTATCAAGTCAGGTCAAGTCAAAAGGCTCAAGTCCAAGTCATTGGTGTTAAAGTCGAGTTGCAAGTCATCATATTTGTGACTCGAGTCCAAGTTATTTGACTCGATTCCACACCTCTGGTTGTACCCACTGTGACTATTAAAACCTACCCTAACCAGAAACCGTGGATGGATGGCGGCATTCACACAAAACTGAAAGCGTGATCCACCACATTTAACCATGGAAAGAGGTCTGGGAGTATGTCTGAATATAAACAGTTTAGCTATTCCCCCTGCAAGGCAATCAAACAAGCAAAATGCCAGTACATGGACAAGGTGGAGTCGCAATTCAACGGCTCAGACACGAGACTACAATCAGACTACAAAAAGAAATCCAGCCACGTCACGGACACCGACGTCACGCTTCCAGACAACTTAACACCTTCTTTGCCTGCTTTGAGGATAATACAGTGCCACCGTCGCAGCCCGCTAAGAAGGACAGCACCCCCCCCCCCTTCTCTGTGGCTGACGTGAGTAAAACATTTCAACGTGTTAACCCTCGCAAGGCTGCTGGCCCAGACGGCTTCCCTAGCTGCGTCCTCAAAGCATGCGCAGACCAGCTGGCTGGTGTTAACTTGTTATGGATAGGGGGCAGTATTTTCACGGCCGGATAAGAAACGTACCCGATTTAATCTGGTTATTACTCCTGCCCAGAAACTAGAATATGCATATAATTAGTAGCTTTGGATAGGGAACACTCCAAAGTTTCTAAAACTGTTTGAATGGTGTCTGTGAGTATAACAGAACTCAAATGGCAGGCCAAAACCTGAGAAGATTCTGTACAGGAAGTACCCTGTCTGACCATTTCTTGGCCTTCTTTGTCATCTCTATCCAAAACAGAGGATCTCTGCTGTAACGTGACACTTTCTAAGGCTCCCATAGGCTCTCAGAAGGCGCCAGAACGTTGAATGATGACTCTGCAGTCTCTGGCTGAAAAACAGTAGCGCATTTGGATAGTGGTCGATCTGAGAAAAATGAGACGGGCGCACGCATGCACGTGAAGAGTCCATTTTACTTTTTCAGTCTTTGAACGAAAACAATGACTCCCCGTCGGAATATTATTGCTATTTTGCGAGAAAAATCACATAAATTGATTTTAAACAGCGTTTGACATGCTTCGAAGTACGGTAATGGAATATTTAGAATTTTTTTGTCACGAAACGCGCCGGCGCGTCACCCTTCGTTACCCTTCGGATAGTGTCTTGAACGCACGAACAAAATGCCGCTATTTGGATATAACTATGGATTATTTGGAACCAAACCAACATTTGTTGTTGAAGTAGAAGTCCTGGGAGTGCATTCTGACGAAGAACAGCAAAGGTAATCCAATTTTTCTTATAGTAAATCTGAGTTTGGTGAGTACCAAACTTGGTGGGTGTCAAAATAGCTAGCCTGTGGTGGCCGGGCTATCTACTCAGAATATTGCAAAATGTGCTTTCACCGAAAAGCTATTTTAAAATCGGACACCGCGATTGCACAAAGGAGTTCTGTATCTATAATTCTTAAAATAATTTATGTTTTTTTGTGAACGTTTATCGTGAGTAATTTAGTAAATTCACCGGAGGTTTGCGGTGGGTATGCTAGTTCTGAACGTCACATGCTAATGTAAAAAGCTGTTTTTTGATATAAATATGAACTTGATTGAACAAAACATGCATGTATTGTATAACATAATGTCCTAGGAGTGTCATCTGATGAAGATCATCAAAGGTTAGTGCTGCATTTAGCTGTGGTTTTGGTTTTTGTGACATTATATGCTAGCTTGCAAAATGGGTGTCTGATTATTTCTGGCTGGGTACTCTCCTGACATAATCTAATGTTTTGCTTTCGTTGTAAAGCCTTTTTGAAATCGGACAGTGTGGTTAGATAAAGGAGAGTCTTGTCTTTAAAATGGTGTAAAATAGTCATATGTTTGAAAAATAGAAGTTTTCGGATTTTCGAGGAGTTTGTATTTCGCGCCACGCCCTATCATTGGATATTGGAGCAGTGTTCCGCTAGCGGAACGTCTAGATGTAATTAACAGACATATTCAATTGCTCCCTATCCCAGGCTGTTGTCCCCACATGCTTCACGATGGCTACCATTGTTCCTGTACCCAAGAAGGCAAAGATAACTGAACTAAATGACCACTGCCCGTAGCACTCACTTCTGTCATCATGAAGTGCTTTGATAGACTAGTCAAGGATCATATCACCTCCACCTTACCGGCCACCCAAGACACACTTCAGTTTGCATACAGGTCCACAAACGACAAAATCGCCATCACACTGCCCTATCCCATCTGGACAAAAGGAATACCTATACCTAAGAATGCTGCTCATTGACTACAGCTCAGCATTCAACACCATAGTACACTCCAAGCTCATCATCAACCTGGAGGGCCTGGGTCTCAACCCCGCCCTGTGCAATTGGGTCCTGGACTTTCTGATGGGCTGCCCCCAGGTGGTGAAGGTGGGAAACAGCATCTCCACTTCGATGACCCTCAACACTGGGGCCCCACAAGGGTGCGTGTTCAGTCCCCTCCAGTACTCCCTGTTCAACCACGACTGCGTGGCCATGCACGCCTCCAACTCAATCATCAAGTTTGCAGACGACACAACAGTAGGGGGCTTGATTACCAACAACGTTGAGACAGCCTACAGGGAGGAGGTGAGGGCACTCGAAGTGTGGTGTCAGGAAACCAACCTCTCACTCAACATCAACCAAACAAAGGAGATGATTGTGGATTTCAGGAAACAGCAGAGGGTGCACCCCCCTATCCACATCGTGACAACCTCAGGAGGCTGAAGAAATTTGGCTTGTCACCCAAAACCCTGACAAACTTTTACAGATGCACAATCGATCACTAGTCACTTTATACAAAATGCACTCTAAATAATGCCACTTTAATAATGTTTGCATATCTTACATTACTCATATCACATGTATATACTGCATTTTATACCATCTATTGCACCTTCGCCATCACTCATCCATACTTGTATGTACATATTCTCATTCACCCCTTTACATTTGTGTGCATTAGGTTGTTGTTGGGGAATTGTTAGATTACTTGTTAGATATTACTGTTAGATATTATTGTTAGATATTACTGCACTGTCAGAACTAGAAGCACAAGCATTTCTCTACACTCGCATTACCATCTGCTAACCATGTGTATGTGACAAATAAAGATTTGATTTAGGTGCTCATGTTGCCCCTAGTGGACGGTATTGAAGGCCTCTCCCTACTAGATGGTAATAGGTGCTCATGTTGCCCCTAGTGGACGGTATTAAAGGCATCTCCTGGGGACCTGGACAAATGTCTAAAATTGCTGTGGATCTGGTGTGACCTGGCTTCTCTCACAAACACACACAAGAATGAGTCACACACTGTGCAGCATGCACTCATATATATATATATATATATAAATATATACAAACACACTGATTTATATCATCAGTCCCCTGGATCAAACCCCCCAGCTCAGTCTGAAGGACACATTGAAAGGCCAGTACACACATAAAGAGCAAATTAGTAAACTTTATAACAGAGGAGGCTGGTGGGAGGAGCTATAGGAGGACGGGGCTCATTGTAATGGCTCTAATGGAGTAAATAGAACGGAGTCGATCATGTGGTTTCCATGTGTTTGATACCGTTACATTTATTTCATTCCTGCCATTACAATGAGCCCATCCTCCTATAGCTCCTCCCACCAGTCTTCTCTGCTTTAGAAGTTGCCTGTCACAGTACTGTGAAATAAAATGGGAGTCATTTACCTTTCGTACCCTTTTTACACATTCACCTATTTATTTTTTTGGTAGTCAAAGACGTTTTTTTTTCTTTTCACTGCTGTTGCTGACGGTTTCGCTGCGTTGTTTTCGATATTCTGGTGACCTGATTTCGAGTGTGACCTGGTTCTGTAAATGAGAATCTTCGTCCCTAACCATAGAACATGGAATAGAAATTAGCTTGAAAATAGGAAAGTAACGCTGTTGCAGATGACAGACTCCATGCAGTCGGCTGTCTGAAGAGAGGGACGTGGGCTGTGACAAAAAAGGAAAATAGACGATCACAGGAACACTCTAAAGTCCTTTGTGTCTCTGAAGGAGAGAGGGATGAAATGGATGTGAGCACTCTTGTCTCCTGGAGGGCATGATAAAAGCACATTCCTCCCTGGCTGTTTATTTAGTTAGACTTTGGTTTGGGGTCGGATTGTGTGGGTGGCTTGGGAAGATGTTAAAATGCTTCAGTGCATTCTTTCCATTTGTCTACATTTCTCAATGTAGCTATGCTGCAGTCCCACTCCTGCCTCCATCCTCAAGAGTACCCCAGCTATGCTGCAGTCCCACTCCTGCCTCACTCCTCAAGAGTACCCCATCTATGCTGCAGTCCCACTCCTGCCTCCATCCTCAGGAGTACCCCAGCTATGCTGCAGTGCCACTCCTGCCTCCAAGGATAGGGTTAGGTTTCAAATCAGATTTTATGACTTTGTGGCTGTGCCAGTTAGTGACCATTCTGCAGAGCTGCCTCCAGAATCAGATTCATGACGAAAAAAACGCTAACTTGTGTGAGAGTCACAGGTCAGTTATCCTGTCGGTTCCTGAATTAACTTGAATTCCCTTATTAAGATGGCTTGTTAGACCAAGGTAGTTTTACAGTAGTAGTCCCCTGTTGAAAATGATAACATATTTTAGAAAATACATCTACAGTAGTAGTGTTATTATTATGATGAACTTTATGCATGTTGTACTTGACTGCCCTAACTGCAGCACTGCTAAAAGCACTGTACTATGTTTGCTCATTACATTATGTAACATTTCCTCAAAGTCCTTCCTTTCAATTGCACAATATATATTTATTTGTTTATTAGTAGGGAACTATTAATTTAAGATTAATGAATAGGAATAACATTAATGCTTCAAGTTGACTGATGTACTTGGCTTATCAAAGAAGCAATTATCCAGTTCTCTTTAATATAACAATCAGAATGATGATAACAATCTTTTCAGACAAATTGATTGTGTCTACGATCATTGTAATCAGGCTCTCATACGGCTTTCTGCTGGTGCTCTTTAAATCTGAATTTATGGCTTGGATAGTCTGTCAGATTTGACTGCCAGGCAGGTGTGGAGAGCTAAGAAGGCTGTATCTCTTTAATGTGCATTGGGTTGGCAGGATGAGAGCCTGGCTTTGACATCAAAGAAGAGATGAGCACATCCTTATCCAAGCTGTGTGCTTCAGAGGAACTTCCCAGCCGCCCATCGTGTAACTCCTTGTCTCCATCCACTGTTAACACCTTCCCATGTCAGACTGGGCCACTGACCAACATACCTCTAGACTTTAGCCTTTTTATTTTACCAAGCCCAACGTTGCAGCCACAAAAGAGAAGCGTGTCCACTGCCACAGCTCTGAAGTGAGATGTGGACTTCCTCTGTGGTTCTGTCTGTGTGAGGTGTGTTCTCATATTTATGGTGGCAGTTGCTGGAGCAGCCCCATTCAGTCACTAGAGAGGATTTCTCCATCAGTCCTCTGACCTCCTGCAGTTAATGAGGCACAGGACCCCTGTACCGCACCGCACCCTCCCTCTCTCTCTTCCCAACCACCTCCCCCTCCAGCCCCTCTACCTCACCCCATCCCAACCGCTCCTCATCCTCCTCCCTCTCCTCACGTATTCATGACTCCCTGCCGAGGACGATTACTTATTCAGAAGAAACTCTATAAATCATGTCATACAGGGTGTGACAGCTGTTGAAATATGGCCTTGCTGGAATTTTCGTTCATACTGACAATTAAGTCCAGTATTGATTTCATTTTAGCGCCTCTGACAAACCTAAATGCTGATGCGAAAGCTGCAAATCCAATATTCGAGCTAAACCTAGAACAGTTTTCTCACAAACACATTGGTATATTGACGTGTGGAAATGGCTCCATTTTTACTGCTATAAGCAGATTATTAGAGTAGATGACAGTAAAAGACAACTATAGCTATTAGAAGCTAAAACCTTGTGGCGAACTTTAACACCTGAGACATTGAGCTGAAGGTGGATAGTAGAGCATCATAGGAGATGGTTTCTGACCCCAGCATGCTCCTATCTGATGGGTGTCGCTCACACATCTGGGGAATTCTCCCTCTACATCTCTACACTAATGCTACATCTCTACACTAATGCTACATCTCCACACTAACGCTACATATCTACACTAACGCTACATCTCTACACTAATGCTATATCTCTACACTAATGCTACATCTCTACACTAATGCTACATCTCTACACTAACGCTACATATCTACACTAACGCTACATCTCTACACTAATGCTATATCTCTACACTAATGCTACATCTCTACACTAATGCTACATCTCTACACTAACGCTACATCTCTACACTAACGCTACATCTCTACACTAACGCTACATCTCTATACTAACGCTACATCTCTACACTAACGCTACATCTCTACATCTCTACACGAACGCTACATCTCTACACGAACGCTACATCTCTACACTAATGCTACATCTCTACACTAATGCTACATCTCTACACTAACGCTACAAGTCTACACTAACGCTACAACTCTACACTAACGCTACAACTCTACACTAACGCTACAACTCTACACTAACGCTACATCTCTACACTAACGCTACATCTTTACACTAAAGCTACATCTCTACACTAACGCTACATCTCTACACTTATGCTACAAGTCTACACTAACGCTACAACTCTACACTAACGCTACAACTCTACACTACGCTACAACTCTACACTAACGCTACAACTCTACACTAACGCTACATCTTTACACTAAAGCTACATCTCTACACTAACGCTACATCTCTACACTAACGCTACAACCCTACACTAACGCTACAACTCTACACTAACGCTACAACTCTACACTAACGCTACAACTCTACACTAACGCTACATCTCTACACTAACGCTACATCTCTACACTAAAGCTACATCTCTACACTAATGCTACATCTCTACACTAACGCTACAACTCTACACTAAAGCTACATCTCTACACGAACGCTACAACCCTACACTAACGCTACAACTCTACACTAACGCTACAACTCTACACTAACGCTACAACTCTACACTAACGCTACATCTCTACACTAACGCTACATCTTTACACTAAAGCTACATCTCTACACTAATGCTACATCTCTACACTAACGCTACAACTCTACACTAACGCTACAACTCTACACTAAAGCTACATCTCTACACGAACGCTACATCTCTACACGAACGCTAAATCTGTACACTAACGCTACATCTCTACACTAAATCTCTACACTAATGCTACATCTCTACATGAACGCTACATCTCTACACTAACGCTACATCTCTACATCTCTACACGAACGCTACATCTCTACATTAACGCTACATCTCTACACTAACGCTACAGCTCTACACTAACACCGGCACCGCCACCGCAGCATCAGCAGCAGGGAAATTAATAGGTAGCTGATAAATTACAGCCACACCTCGCCTGTCTGATAAATTAGAGCCACTCCTCGCCCGTCTGATAAGTTACAGCCACTCCTCGCCCGTCTGATAAGTTACAGCCACTCCTCGCCCGTCTGATAAATTAGAGCCACTCCTCGCCCGTCTGATAAATTAGAGCCACTCCTCGCCCGTCTGATAAGTTACAGCCACTCCTCGCCCGTCTGATAAATTAGAGCCACTCCTCGCCCGTCTGATAAGTTACAGCCACTCCTCGCCTGTCTGCACAGCGTGATACAGATGGAGAAACAGAAGGGAAGAGAGAGGGTCTGAGAAAAAAAATTCAAATAGAGAAATATGGAGAGAGCAGCCAATTGGTGGTGCCAAACGACGGCACGGCCATAATGTATAATTACCTCCATTACCATCATTACTCTTGTATTGAAATGTTCCCACTTTCCCTCTCCGTCTACAAATGCCCCAAAATAGCTTTGAATTTTAAATTATACATTGTGATGGAAATAGATGAACCCCCACCCTCACGCTTCTCGTCCTCTCTCACAGATTTTTTTCCAGAGCACATCCTCTCGTTAGTCGTGCCCCTCTATCTTTCTGAGCACTGAGTCAGCTGATGAGACGGGGGCCATCTTGACAGCCCCATATTAACTCCAATAAGAGTGGGCCATTCCTGTTTTTGTTTATGTTCTTTGCCTCCGCCTCCGCAATTACCGCAGAGTGCCTTTCAAAGCACTCATTAGGAATGCAAATAGCGTTTTCTTCACATTGACAGAGACGAGCCCTACAGCTAGTTGGTCATTTTTTATTCACATCGGTCTAAGAGCCCCTGATAGTGAGTACTATATACAGGACGGCCTTAACACGCCACTGTAAAATATGGCTCATTTACACATAGGATTTGCCTGAAAAGCAATGCAATGATACGATTACTGTATGTCCCAGGTTGGGAAGGAGGCAGTTGTGAATACACACAGCTGTTTCATACTGAACAAAAATATAAACGCAACATACAACGATTTTACTGAGTTACAGTTCATATGAGGAAATCAGACAATTTAAATAAAGGTCCCGATTTAAGTGACATTCAGCATAATGCCTTCAAAAGAACTACATAAATGTGTTACAAAGCATCTATAACTGTATGTCATGCTTTATAAAGTGTTTATAAATGTTACATAACTTTGTGACAAAATCACCAATATCAAATGTGACATAACCCACTTTGTCGAATATGATATAAATATGTGCTCTATAAATGGTGACATGCGGTGCTGAAGGATGACACACGCTCGAAAGCAAAGTCATGTTAGTCACATTACACCTAATCTCCTTCCCAGACACTTCTGCCCAGATGCACGAAAGGTTTGGTGGACCAACGCATCAAACCTGACCTTCATTAGTTAGTTAGGGTTAGGTTAAAAATAACATTTTAACAAGATATATTTTGGAAACGGGAGGGGTATAGCCATAATTATGACTGTGGCTGTCCTTCATAAATCAGCAGAAGATTAATAACCTATTTATTGACACTATGTCGTGTCCTGTAATACTTTGTTTGAAGTGAGACACCTTTGTACATAACACATGCATAAATGCCTTATGTCGTACGACGCTGTACTTACTTTAAAGTTAGACCCCTTTGGTCATTTATAACACATACATACACGCCTTATATCGTATGATGCTGTACTTACTATAAAGTCAGACACATCAGAAGTCTTCCCCTGATGAGGTTTAAGCATTGTTGTGAACACAGAAAATCCAATTTTGTTATTTTTCTATTAAAAAAGTGGGGGAAAAACCGAAGCCTGTAAAAACAAAACTGATCATTTTCTTTTACAGATTTTAAAACGGCCCTACAAACGTCTTTAGAGTGTGTCATCCTGCAGCACAGCATTTTGGGAAAGTTGAGGTCAGGTCCAATATGCACCCAAAAAGGAAAGAGATTGGGCCATCCGAGAAATGTTTTATAGTAATATAATATATACAATTTAACAGACACTTCTATCCAAAGTGACTTATAGTCATGTCTGCATACATTTTTACATATGGGTGGTCCCGGGAATTGAATCCATTATCCTGGCGTTGCAAGATGCATGACAAGGTTATAAATGCTTTGTGAAGCCTCAATTTAGTATGATTTACAAAGCCTTTATTATGCGGTGCATATGCCACCCTTTATAAAGCACAGGTTAATGTCATATTTGACCTAGTGAGTTATGTCACATTTAACATTGGCAGTTATGTCACACAGTTATGCCACATTTATGAACCCTTTATAGAACATGACATACGGTTATAGATGATTTGTGACACATTGATGTCGTGTTTATGAAGGCTTTATGAAGGCTATATGAAGCCCTTATAAACTACACGTAACTTAAAGTGTGACCAAAATAAATAAATTAGGCCCTAATCTATGGATTCACATGACTGGGAATACAGATATTTTTTTACATTTTAGGCATTTTAGCAGATGCTCTTATCCAGAGCGATTTACAGTACTGAATGCATACATTTCATACATTTTTTCCCCCCGTACTGGTCCCCCGTGGGAATCGAACCCACAACCCTGGCATTGCAAACACCATGCTCTACCAACTGAGCTACACGGGACAGATATGCATCTGTAAATCATAGATACCTTAAAAAATAAAGGGCTTCACAATGGTCCTCAGGATCTCGTAACGGTATTTTTGTGCGTTCAAATTGCCAATCAATAAAATGCAATTGTGTTCGTTGTTCGTAGCTTATGCCTGCCCATACCATAACCCCAACCGCCACCATGGGGCACAACGTTCATAACGTTGACATCAGAAATCCGCTCGCCGACACAACGTCATACACATAGTCTGCGATTTTAAGGCCGGTTGGATGTACTGCCAAATTCTCTAAAACGACGTTGGAGGTGGCTTTGGTAGAGAAATGAAACTTAAATTCTCTGGCAACAGCTCTGGTGGACATTCCTGTAGCAAACGTGCCAATTGCACACTCCCTCAAAACTTGAGACATCTGTGACATTGTGTTGTGTGACAAAATTGCACATTTTAGAGTGGCCACACCTGTCAGGTGGATGGATTATCTTGGCAAAGGAGTGTCATAACTCAGGCCTCCTGAGTGGCGCAGTGGCCTAAGGCATTGTGTCAAGTGGCCTAGGGCATTGTGTCAAGAAGCAGTGCGGCTTGGTTGGGTTGTGTTTTGGAGGATGCACGGCTCTCGACCTTCGCCTCTCCCGTTGCAGCGATGAGACAAGACTGTAACTACCAATTGGATACCACGAAATTGGGTAAAAAAAGGACTGATGATCTGAAGGATCAGGTTACAGTGGGTTTGCTCTACAGCGTGCGCTCTCTCGTAGAGGAGGAGAGCGGGAAGTCGGCTGTTTTATGGCGGTCATAAACTACGCTGCCTCTATACTATGTAGTGTTCGAGCTTGGAATGTAAACTGTGGAACACAGAGACCCTTGGACATCAAAAGTTGGAATAATTAAACAATATTTATATTTTTGAGAATGTGGGAGTGGTCCGTGGACACTTAAAAGGACAGTCATGACGAGTGTGTTTCATTTGGTGATCTCAAGAAGGACAGGAAAGTGTGTCTCTGGTTATGGCGTTTACATCTAAATATTGTGAAACGTATGTGATTAAACATGAAAATATTTTTGAAAAAATGTCATGCGGTGTTAACCTTCTAAATGAGAAAATATGGGTTTTCATATAAAGTTAACTAAATCAGTGGCCACGCCCACGTGAGTATAGGCAATACGTCGGCGTCATGGACCTCCCTTTTCTCAGAAGTGTATAAAACCCACTCCTGACAAAATTGACATTAGACTAGAAAACATGCAGCTGACGCTACATGTTAAGAACTACAACTCTATAGGCCATCAGACTAGAAAACATTCAGTTGACGCTACATGTGAAATGGTTAAGAACTACAACTCTATAGGCCATGGAGACCATACAGCATGTAGTGTTGGCTACACGGCTGGAAATGGTTAAACTCTGAGACTATGGATCACTACAGAATAAGAGCAAATCCTAGACATAGAATTATTAGTCTGCAGCTGGAAATTACGTAAGTCTAGTACGGGAATACCGACAACCGCGGAAGCATCTATTCTATGCAACAACCATCTGTACACCTGACGTATCCATTACAACAGACACTTTCCAAAGCCTCTGAGAAAGCTACAACCACGAAAGACATTGTGACTTCCAGGGAGCTCTCTGATGATCTGACTTTCCAGCAGACGGACCGGCGATTCCAACAGAGAAGACAACAACGACATACAGGCGTAAATATATACATTGCAATTATTTTCGAATGAGTGGCTGTTCATGTGCAAAGGATTAGTATTTCAATGAATATATTTATCAACTGTGTGTAGTAAATCCATTTTGTCTTTCCTGCTCTTTCTGTCCCCACCCCTTTCCATTGTCTACCAAGCCGTCATACAGGTTTAGCCCACTAGGGACTCATCAATGCATTGTGTTAGTAACCAATAACTACGTTGTTTGTTTATGTAATTCTGTGATTTGATTAGTTAGTTAGTAAATAAATAATTAAGCCAATTTGTATATGCTTATTCATTATGGAGGCTAGGGTTCATGCTGATATCCAAGGGTTGGCGACGTTCAGTAATGAGAACTGATGAGGTAATAATAATACATTAATACAAGACTGTACTCGACAAGATATGAAAATATCTGAAGAGTTATATTTGGGAATTGAAACTCTATAAACAACATATTCCTGTGGTGCCCCGACTTCCTAGGTAATTAAAGTTACATGATTAGTTTAATCGTGTAATTAAATTACACATAGAGAATTGATTTGATAAGATACAGTCTTCACATTTAATGACAGTCCAGACACGACAAAGAAATGCTCACTAACAGGGATATAAACAAATTTATACAGACATTTTTAGAGAAATAAGCTTTTTTGTGCGTCTAGAAAATTTCTGGGATCTTTTATTTCAGCTCATGAAAAATGGGACCAACAGTTTACATGTTGCGTTTATATCTTTGTTCAGTGTAGTATGATCTCATGGAGAAATGGACACACTAACATTGTTTATTTACCTTTCAATTCCTTGGAGCCATGAGTGTGTAATAAAAAAACAACATCAATCATGCAATTACGTTCCTCACAGAGGTAATGGTTGTTAATCACCAGGGTCACAGTTCATGTTCATGTTTTACTGGACATAGAGCTCATCCATTTCATGTGTCCAAATCAAGTGTCTGAAATTCAAATGACCAGACAAAAATAACACAAATACTGTATTAATACAGTACATTATTTACTGGTTGAATGCAAAGCTATATCATACTCCTATTTGCATTCCTACAGACTCCATCCTTCTTTAGTTGCAATAGGTCATTAAAAAGTACTGAAAAAAATAGAGACATACAGTAGCTAAAACGGCAGCTTGAGGGCATACATTTTATGTTAATAAAACAAAATACATTTTCCAAATGATGATTGTGTTGTTTATTAACTAGAGTAATTTGACTGTCAATTGTTTCATCCTCCCATAACTGTATTGCCATTTTAAGAATGTGTGGACTTAAAGCTGTTAAGTATTATCCGATAAAACTGATGAACACACACCAAACCATTTTAGTTGCAAAAAGCTTATGGAAAGTTAGAGCCATTCATCAGTGACTAGTACGGACTGCGATCAATGTGCTCGACATTTAGGAAATGTAATGAACAATCCCTCTCCGCACGGCAATGCTAAAATTGCTTTGTGTGAAATGTCTACCGCCGGTAATGGTGATATTTTCCGAGGAGAGGGAGAGAGAGAGAGAGAGAGAGCACTCGGGATGAAGTTATCGACTGGCTCTAAGACTGAGTAAACCTGACACGGTAATCTCTTCCCCCAGAGCCATCCTCTTGCTTACCTCTCAACAGCCCTGCTAAGAGGAGAGTTCCTACTACAGCCATGGAATCCCATGGCCTAGGACTGAGGGCGGGCAGGCAGGCTGCAGACACAGCCTCCTGAATGGGTGATGATGCTGCCAGGTCCTGGTGGACAGCCCTGGGGGAGGTGGATATCATACCTGTAAATGATGTAGTCCCCCTGCTCTGTTGAATTAGAACATTAGTCAGTTGGGTTCCTTGTCATGGAGATTCCGAAGAGTTAATTGGGAAAGGGTTATTTTCAGAAGCACTTGACCTGCTTAATTTCCTCCTGTCTGTTGGTGCAATTACATCCAAAACCAGACACAACAGCAGTAATGCTCAGCCCAATTCAAACGGCTGCTGGACTAGAGAAAACACAGGCCTACAAATTAGCATCTATTTAATTACAACTGGTGTTTCCTTATAGTCAAATTGCTTTTCAGCAACTAACAGAAAATGGCCTGAACTATCTGAAGGCTCAATGTATAATACCCACCAAAGAACCACGTAAAACTGCCTAAAAAACATTGGCAACAGTGAAAAGAGGGAAAAAGATATTGGGACAGAATACATAACAAAGACAATACCTTAAGATCTAACTAACATCACGTCATGCATCTTGCTCCTCCACCTGTGCCCCCTGCTGATTCTCCCCCTGAACACAGAGATGCTGACTCCTTTAAGATGCATTTGCATGTAAACCATTCCTCCTCTACCTGCTGTCAAAATGGGCACATCACGTTCCCAGGAGAAATACCAGGAGACAGCATCAATGCCAAGTCGTCCCTCGTAATAAACAGCATGAAAAAAGTTCCAATGACCAAGTCAGAAGCACGGGGACCCATTGAAACAGCGGAACATGCATGAGTAAGTGTTTGACATTTTGACGAGAGCATTTTGTATGCGGAAGGACCGGAGGGACGTAGGGAGAGAGACACAGAGACGGCCCGCAGTTATTTTTTTCTTCTGTTTTGTTGGGCTATTCAGAGTGACTCTTCAGATAGAACTAGGAGGAGGCTGGGGCTGATGCTGATGCTGGGGCTTGTCATGCAGAGGCACGCAGCCTTGGAGCCCATGGGTGAGACTCAACCTTAACATGCCAACCAGCCATTGCATGGTGTGCCAGTTAGTCAGTCCTGTGGACCAAGCTGTCCAGGTTTAGCATTTCCAGCAGCATATCCTATCCTACTGTAATAGCTTCATGCAGCTCCTCTTGCTTCTTCCTCTGTCCCCATACAACCTCAGAGGTCCCACGAGTCTATCAAGTGACCTGTCCTTTTACAGCTGCCAGAGATGATAAGCAACCTATGAAAAACCTGCTTATTATTACTACCAGAAGCGGAACACTCCATATTGTTCACTTTGTTTGTATCAGCATAGTATCTGACCTGAAGTGTAGGAGGGCATTCAAGCCTGGCTGAGTGCTGGCTCAGAGCTGGCCGAGTGGGGTCAAGGGTCAGAGGAAAACATATCCATCAATTTGCTAAGCTGCAGGCTAGGGCTGGGCTTCTGGACATTAGAGCACACTGGCTATGACTTATTATGACTATACATTACGGGTATGTCTCTCTCTGTGAGGTTTATAGCACTACATTAAAAACCAAGGCTTCTTGATGAGAATTAGCATAGGGATCTAGCCAAGTAGTGATTTAATGAAATAATCCATGCAATTAACAAGATATTGAGCATATTTCAATGCTAAGCAGCCTGCAGAATTTGATCTTGAGTGTGTCCTTCCTCACAATACAATACTTTCCAAATGCCAGTCATCCAATATTACAAACAGCTTGCTGTATAATTCAATGCAACAGAATGCTGACTCAGTTAAGCGTTAGAACTTTTAGAAAGAGCTAATCGTTCTTGTTTGAGACACCACTAACCAGGCATAGAGGCCTGCTTCGAGTATATGCCTGCCCTATATGGATCTCTGATCACGATGCAATAGATAGCCTGTCACCAGTGACTGGCCTAATGTAGGTCCGACAGCTTTTAGCTACTGTAATGGCTAAGTGCTAGACTCAGACGGCTACTGCTCTCTCTTACTGTATTTCATAGGTTTTGGCTCTCTCTTCCTGTATTTTAGGTTTTGGCTCTCTCTTACTATATTTCAGAGGTTGTGGATTTCTCGTCCCTGCTATATACAGTACCAGTCATAAGTTTGGACACAACTACTCATTCCAGGGATTTCTTTATTTTTAGGTTACAGCCTTATTCTAAAATTGATTTTTTTTAAAAGATTTCCTCATCAATCTACACACAATACTCTATAATGACAAGCAAAAACAGGTCTTTAGAAATGTTTGCAAATGTATAAAAAACAAAACTGAGATATCACTTTACATAATTATTCAGACTCTTTACTCATTATTTTGTTGAAGCACCTTTGGCAGCGATTACAACCTCTAATCTTCTTGGGTATGATGCTACAAGCTTGGCACATCTGTATTTGGGGAGTTTCTCCCATTCTTCTCTGCAGATCATCTCAAGCTCTCTCAGGTTGGATGGGGAGCGCCGCTGCACAGCTATTTTCAGGTCTCCCAGAGATGTTCTATCGGGTTCAAGTCCGGGATCTGGCTGGCCGACTCAAGGACATCCAGAGACTTGTCCTGAAGCCACTCCTGCATTTTCTTGGCTGTGCGCTTAGGGTCATTGTCCTGTTGGAAGGTGAACCTTCACCCCAGGCTGAGGTCCTGAGCGCTCTGGAGCAGGTTTTCATCAAGAATCTCTCTGTACTTTGCTCTGTTCATCTTTGCCTCGATCCTGACTGGTCTCCCAGTCCCTGCCACTGAAAAACATCCCCACAGCAAGATGCTGCCACCACCATGTTTCAACATAGGGATGGTGCCAGGTTTACTCCAGACTTCAAGCTTGGCTTTCAGGCCAAAGAGTTCAAACTTGGATTCATCGAGGCAGAGAATCTTGTTTCTCATGGTCTGAGTCCTTCAGGTGCCTTTTAGCAACTCCAAGCAGGCTGTCATGTGCTTTTTACTGAGGAGTGGCTTCAGTCTGGCCACTCTAAAACAAAGGTCTGATTGGTGGAGTGCTGCAGAGATGGTTGTCCTTCTGGAAGGTTCTCCCATCTCCCCAGAGGAACTCTGGAGCTCTGTCATAGGGACCATCAGGTTCTTGGTCACCTCCCTGACAAAGTCCCTTCTCCCCGCAGTTTGGCTGGACGGCCAGCTCTAGGAAGAGTCCTGGTGGTTCCAAACTTCTTCCATTTAAGATTGATGGAAGTCACTGTGTTCTTGGGGACCTTCAATGCTGCAGAAATGTTTTGCTAACCTTCCCCAGATCTGTGCCTTGACATAATCACGTCTCAGAGCTCTACAGACAATTCCTTTGACCTCATGGCTTGGTTTTTGCTCTGACATTCACTGTGAACTGTGGGACCTTATATAGACAGGTGTGCGCATTTCCAAATCATGTCCAATCAATTTAATTTACCACAGATGGACTCCAATCAAGTTGTGGAAACATCTCAAGGATGATCAATGGAAACAGGATGCACCTGAGCTCAATTTTGAGTCTCATAGCAAAGGGTCTGAATATTTATGTAAAAACAAAGGTTTCTCCACTTCTAAAAACCTGTTTTCACTTTGTCATTATGGGGTGTTGTGAGGATTTGTTTTATTTAATCGATTTAATGATAAGGCTGTAACATAACAAAATGTGGAAAAAGTCAATGGGTCTGAATACATTCCGAAGGCACTGTATATATACATATATATATATATATACACTGAACAAAATATAAATGCAGCATGTAAAGTGTTGGTCCAATGATTCATGAGCTGAAATAAATGATCCCAGAAATGTTCCATATGCACAAAAAGCTTATTTCTCTCAAATTTTGTGCACAAATTTAATTACATCCCTGTTAGTGAGCTCCTTTGCCAAAATAATACATCCACCTGACAGGCGTGGCAAATCAAGAAGCTGATTAAACAGCATGATCATTACACAGGTGCACCTTGTGGTGGAGTGTAACGGCTGTCAAATGGAGTAGACCAAGGCGCAGCGTGTTTAGTGCTCATCTTGAAGTTTAATGAAGAAATAGAACACTTTACAAAAGAAACAAAATGACAGCCAACAGTTCCGTCAGGATTCCAAACTACTACAAGGAAAACAACCACCCACAAAACCCAAAGGAAAAAAAGCTGCCTAAGTATGGCTCCCAATCAGAGACAACGATATACAGATGTCCCTGATTGAGAACCATACCCGGTCAAAACAAAGAAATACAAAACATAGAAAAAGAACATAGAATGCCCACCCTAGTCACACCCTGGCCTAACCAAAATAAATAATAAAAACCTCTCTATGGCCAGGGCGTGACATGGAGACGATGAAAAGCCACTCTAAAATGTGCAGTTTTGTCACACAACACAATGCCACAGATGTCTCAAGTTTTGATGGAGCGTACAATTGGCATGCTGACTGCAGGAATGTCCAGCAGACATTTTCTCTACCATAAGCCGCCTCCAATGTCATTTTATGGAATTTGGAAGTACGTCCAACCAGCCTAACAACTGAAGACCACGTGTAACCATGCCAGCCTAGAACCTCCACGTCCGGCTTCTTCACCTGCGGGATCATCTGAGACCAGCCACCCGGACAGCTGATGAAACTGAGGAGTATTTATGTCTGTAATAAAGGTGAACAACCCATGGCTGCGTCCCTGCCCAGTCATGTGAAATCCATAGATTAGGGCCTAGTTTATTTATTTCAATTGGCTGATTTCCTTATATGAACTGTTAATTGTTGCATGTTGTGTTTATATTTTTTCTTCAGTGTATATACACTACCGTTCAAAAGTTTGGGGTCATTTAGAAATGTCCTTGTTTTTGAAAGAAAAGCAAATTTTCAATCCATTAAAATAACATCAAATTGATCAAAAATACAGTGTAGACATTGTTAATGTTGTAAATGACCATTGTAGCTGTAAATGGCAGATTCTTTATGGAATATCTACATAGGTATGCAGAGGCCCATTATCAGCAACCATCGCTCCTGTGTTCCAATGCCATGTTGTGTTAGCTAATCCAAGTTTATCAGTTTAAAAGGCTAGAGGAACTGGATAGAGGAACTTGAACGCCAGCATCCCGGAGTCGCCTCTTCACTGTTGATGTTGAGACGTGTGTTTTGCGGGTACTATTTAATGAAGCTGCCAGTTGAGGACTTGTGAGGTGTCTGTTTCTCAAACTAGACACTAATGTATTTGTGCTCTTGCTCAGTTGTGCACTGGGGCCTCCCACTCCTCTTTCTATTCTGGTTAGAGCCAGTTTGCGCTGTTCTGGGAAAGGAGTAGTACACAGCGTTGTACGAGATCTTCAGTTTCTTGGCAATTTCTCATATGGAATAGCCTTCACATCTCAGAACAAGAATAGACTGAGGAGTTTCAGAAGTCTTTCTTTCTTGCCATTTTGAGCCTGTAATCAAACCCACAAATGCTGATGCTCCAGATACTCAACTAGTCTAAAGAAGGCCAGTTTTATCGCTTCTTTAAGCAGAACAACAGTTTTCAGCTGTGCTAACATAATTGCAAAATGGTTTTCTAATGATCAATTAGCCTTTTAAAATGATAAACTTGGATTAGCTAACACAATGTGCCATTGGTTGCTGATAATGGGCCTCTGTACGCCGATGTAGATATTCCATAAAAAAAATCTGCTGTTTCCAGCGACAATAGTCATTTACAACATTAACAATGTCTACACTGTATTTCTGATCAATTTGATGTTATTTTAATGGACAAAACAATTTGCTTTTCTTTCAAAAACAAGGACATTTCTAAGTGACCCCAAACTTTTGAACGGTAGTGTATATATACACAAAAGTATGTGGACACACCTTCAGATTAGTAGATTCGGCTATTTCAACCACACCCATTACTGCCAGGTGTATAAAATCGAGCACACAGCCATGCAATCTCCATAAACACACATTTGTAGTAGAATAGCCTTACTGAATAGCTCAGTGACTTCACATTTCGTCACATTTCTGCCATGCTAGAGCTGCCACGGTCAACTGTAATTGCTGTTATTGTGAAGTGGAAACATTTAGGAGCAACAACTGCCCAGCCACAAAGTGGTAGGCCACACAAGCTCACAGAACGAGACCACCGAGTGCTGAAGCGCGTAGCGTGTAAAAATTGTCTGTACTCGGTTGCAACACTCACTATCGAGTTCCAAACTGCGTCTGGAAGCAGCGTCAGTACAACAACTGTTTGGCGGAAGCATCATGAAATGGGTTTCCATGGCCGAGCAGCCAAACACAAGCCTAAGATCACCATGTGCAATGCCAAGCGTCAGCTGGAGTGGTGTAAAGCTTGCCGCCATTGGACTCTGGAGCAGTGGAAACACGTTCTCTGGAGTGATGATTCACGTTTCACCATCTGGCAGTACGACGGACAAATATGGGTTTGGCGGATGCCAGGAGAACACTACCTGCCCCAATGCATAGTGCCAACTGTACCGTTTGGTGGAGGATGAAT
The DNA here is from genome assembly GCF_965601325.2 of Salmo salar. Classification (NCBI taxonomy): domain Eukaryota; kingdom Metazoa; phylum Chordata; class Actinopteri; order Salmoniformes; family Salmonidae; genus Salmo; species Salmo salar. Next base: position 82,895,811 of record NC_138294.1, on the reverse strand, counting down.
AATGATCTGGGCTAGGCCCCTTGTTCTAGTGAAGGGACGCTACAGCATACAATGACATTCTAGACGATTCTGTGCTTCCAACTTTGTGGCAACAATTTGGGGAAGGCCCTTTTCTGTTTCAGCATGACAATGTCCCCATTCACAAAGCAAGGTCCATACAGAAATGGTTTGTCGAGATCAGTGTGAAAGAACTTCACTGGCCTGCACAGATGCCTGACCTCAACCCCACTGAATACCTTTAGGATGAATTGGAACGCCGACTGCGAGTCAGGCCTAATCGCCCAACATCAGTGCCCGACCTCACTAATGCTCTTGTGGCTGAATGGAAGAAAGTCCCCACAGCAATGTTCCAACATCTAGTGGGAAGCTTTCCCAGAAGAGTGGAGGCTGTTATAGTCACAAAGGGAGGACCAACTCCATATTTATACCCATTATTTTGGAATGAGATGTTGGACGAGCAGTTGTCCACATACTTTTGGTCATTTAGTGTATACACAGAGAGAGAGAGAGAGAGAGAGAGAGAGAGAGAGAGAGAGAGAGAGAGAGAGAGAGAGAGAGAGAGAGAGAGTACTGGGAGGGCTCTGTTGGGGCATGATAATGGTCATGCTATTGTTTGCAGATTATGGGATGTTTATATAGACATCATCTGTTCATAATTAATCAGGCCAGTGTGTTGGGCAGTGTTTGTCTGCCTACACTGTAACAGTATTCAGTCTATAGAGAGACTGCAGAGAAGGAATTTAGAAAGATCTAATCACATTCATATTGAATGTGCAGGAATTAGACGCTAAAAGGCCCCAAACACAACACAAAGCAGACTGCCACTGACATTTCCACTCCCAATTAACTATTCGGAGCTACACTGAGCAAAAATATAAACATGTAAAGTGTTGGTCCCATGTTTCATGAGCTGAAATTAAAGAAATGTTCCACACTGTACGCACAAAAAGTTTATTTCTCTCAAATTTTGTCCATAAATTTGTTAACATCCCTGTTAGTGGGCATTTCTCCTTTGCCCAAATAATCCATCCACCTTACAGGTGTGGCATATCAAGAAGATGATTAAATAGCGTGATTATTACACAGGTGCATGTTGCATTTATAATTCTGTTCAGTGTAATTTAAGATCCTGACACTGTCGGCTATGAAATATAGCAACCAGTGCATTAAATGCTGATGAGATTATTCCATTATTCATCATAATGTTCGGAGATTAACATATTTTTCCAAATGAGTTTACTGTATTGTAATGGTTGTATTAAAAAGATTTTGACTGATTGAAGAATTAGGCAGTGGCATGGGAATAGCCAGTAGGAATGGTTCATGAAGATAACGATAAACAGAGCATAGCCCACAGTTCCATTGTCATAGTCAGCTACACACTGTCAGTAAACAAAACATTTTGGTACACGGCTAAGGATAAACATTGGTTTTATATGTGCATAATAACTTATTACACTATAAGGCCACAAATCTCTGAAACTGTGCTGCTGGCTGATACAGTGGATTTAACTACTGCACACCATCTCGGCTTATTTCCATGCAATCATGTCCTATCTGTCTAAATTCCAGGATTATACTGGCTGTGGTGCAATCTGAGTTATTTTCAACATGATTTGCTGTCAGTGCAATTGGTGCAATGAGGCAAACTTGGACATCATGAGGGACTGCAAGAGAAAGCGAGAGTGAGAGAGTCTGACAGAGACAAATAAAGCAAAACAATGGCACATCAGACTAGAAATGTTATTTTTCTCAGAGAGGATTAACTTGTGTTTGTCTTAAGGGACGGCTGGGGACGTTTTCCTCTCAGAGACATCGTTCCTCAGAGCGCAGACACATTGTCTTTCTCCCTCCATTGGTGCTGCTGATGTTGGAGCTTTGCTGCAGAGCTAATTCAGTTACCGTGTGCGAGTGCTGCATTATGAAGTGTGCAGTGCATTTCCTCCCTCTATGCCTGAGTGAATGTGAAAACAGAATAACGTCCTGCTGACGTGTTTTCGGTTCTCTCTCTCTCTCTCTCTCTCTCTCTCTCTCTCTCTCTCTCTCTCTCTCTCTCTCGAAACCTGACTAGGCTTTGATGTCTGGAAGACTCGCTGGAAAACTTCAGCCGTCTCTAGGAAGGCACGGAAACCGTTTGAAGAGCGAATGCAAACTTCCCTAATGGTGTGTGGGTGGAGGAAAGGAAGCAATGTTGAAATGATCTCACGATTTGCCAATAAAAACATTCAGATCTCGATGTTCGCTAGGTTGTTTAATATCAATGGTTGTTAACCCTAAAACTGTGATTCGAAATGTACCCAGTCGGCTTCTTATGGCATGACCCTGGTCTTCACACAGCTTGTACAGAGAATCAATGAAGCTACTGCATCTTCCCCTCAAAGGAGTTCTCCTGCCCCCTCCCTCCTTAGCTACAGCTCCTTGGTTAAGGAAGGCATAGTTCAAATAACACAGATGTCCTAGAGGAATACTCTACAATTAACATCCCCTGCCACCCAAACCTAGTCCTCTGGGCCAACCAGGTTTCCTAGAACTGTTTACACTAGAAGCATTGGAGAGGACATCTTCATTCAATTGAAATTGACCTTCAATCCCACCAACGCTTATAACGGCCATAGGCCACATTCCCGGATCAGCCTTCCTCACATGTCCACTTATACACATTCTCATCACAGCACAGCAAAGCTAAGAGCCTCCAGAGAGTATAATTGTCCTTAGCTAGCACTGTTCCACTGCTTATTGGTAGGAAAGGGTTGTTGAGACGGGGCGATTGTTGACTCAGGCATTCTCATGCAGTAGAGGGAATTGTGTGCTCATTAGCCAAGACTATGATCTTCCAAGCATTTGTCTTCAAATGTACACTTGCAAAATAAGCGAACAGTAAGCAGATATGTTTGTGAACAGAAGGCTAATACAAATCTTCATTGCACTAATGCCAGATATATCCACACGTCTAGAGCTTACTGCATTCTAACACATTAGTAGTATGGAGGTATTATGCTAGGTCAGGACTGGGAAGTGGCCATAAAAGGCCACAGCATATAACCACAGCATATGGCCACAGCATATAACCATTTTGAAGGGAATAATCACACATGATGATATTCACCCAACGTTGATCATAACTGTTGCTGGACCTCCCACGGATGACATTTGGAGAGTTATGTTAATGGGAGCTTTGGAGAAAAAGCGGAGACCCATAGTCTGTGTAGCATAATGAACTCAGCAAAGCTCTAGGGTTCTCAGTGACATTTTGCTTAGAATAAATATATAAATGTTTCTTTATTCTTTTTGATGTTGAAAACAGTTTCTAATTAATTTCTACTGTTTGAGTGGAAGATTGCTTCCACCAGGATTACAGTTTTTTTAAGCAATTATATTTTCAGTTGTTTTGTCTCTGATGTGATTGAGCATCAGTCACATAGTCATCACACTAAATATTTTCAGTGTTTAACCATAATAATTTTTTTTCTGTCTATTGAGAAATGTGCTGTTCTGTTTTCATTTTGCCTAAACCAAATTCACTCACTTGTTTAATGAAACACTGTATATTGTATGTGTATAAACATGCATGGAGAACATTTCTCAGGCCTACTAACTATGTCTATAAGACTGTATCAGACAAGGAGTTCATTATCTTTGTTAAGTGTATCTATGCCACAGCCATTCTATATACAGTAAGATCTGTGAGAAGATGTGCTTGGATGGTGACAGCAGGACAGTGAGATATCTTCTGTTTCATCATCTAGGGATGATTTAACACTTCCTATGTATCATTCCATTACCTCAAAGAGTTGTATAGGTAAGCATGCTAGTCCTTGCTGCATGTCTTCATATAATGGGCTCTTTTTCTTTTCTGGTGCGTGGAAAACGCCTTACTCCAAATCTACACGGCAGTTATGGTTTTGTCACAGTGAGGTATATAAGCCTGAGTGACAGGCCCCTACAAAATAAGAACATTAAATGTCCTGTGTGGCTCAGTTGGTAGAGCATGGCACTTGCAATGCCAGGGTTGTGGGTTCAGTTCCCATGGGGGACCAGTATGAACAAATATGAAGATGTATGCACTCACTACTGTAAGTCATTCTGGATAAGAGTGTCTGCTAAATGACTAAGATGTCTGAATCACCATTTGATGGGTGAGTAGGAGCAGTCCAAGGGGGAACATGCTCTACCAAAACATACCAGTGCAAAACTACCAGAACCTCTCTCTCAGGGGTCAGTATCTGTCAAAAAGTTTCAAATGAGTGGTGTGTGTGGTTTCCTGAAATTAATTAAATTGCCAGACTGAATTAAAAGCCCTGGACATATTTAATGCAAGAACTCTTAATTGCAGTTTGTTAAATTACTGCTGCCTAGTCACAATTTCCTTTCATGTTCTGAGCCAGGGTGTTTGTCATGCCTTGTCCCTGAGAGAAGAGAATGATTCCTTAAGATAGCTCCTTGACAGTGATGTGTCCCAAATGGCAACCTATTCCCTACATAGTCTACTACGATTAGTAGGCCCCTGATCTGGGCCCTGTTCAGAAGTAGTGCACTATATAGAATAGGATGACATTTGGGACAGAACAGGGGCAGCACAGCCAGTTTCACACTGTTGTAGACTTCAAGGGTGGGTCATAATAGCAAGCTGAGCACGGCACAATTATAATCAAACTCGCATCTCCTCTATATGCTGCCCACAAAGCTGTCCCGGGTGCGTACCAAGAAAATGTCATTTTGCCTCCACCGTAATCTTTCTACAAAAGATCAGACAATTCGTGCAGCCATCAGCAGAGATATTACAATTTACAATATTTCAAGCCAAACCTATCTGTCCTTTAAAGGCATGCTGGCGGAGACTTGATGTCATTCTCCATCTCAAGGTTATATTTCTGAAGGGTTCCTGGATAGAGAGTTTCCTTCAGACCCTTTCAGGCAATTTTTATTACTGCATCGTTGAAGTGAAAACACAGCTCAGGTATTATCTATCTCCCCACGTTCTACTGTATGTTAGATGTGGCTACATTCCAGACAGCCATCAGAGCCCAGCCGACTGTGCCTTTTTGAAAAGAGCATTTCCCTGGCAGGCTGGCACCGATCCTGCCAGTCAGTCCATTATGGCTGGAAGGTTTCACATGACTTTTTCCACACAAAAGGGCTTTATTAAAGATATAAATATAAAAAAATGCCACATAAACTGAAATTAGGCGAACTATTAGAATTTTAGCAACCAGGAAACGGTGGATCGATTTCTGCATATTGCACATTTAAGTGAGAGAATGTATCTGCACCCTGTGTTATTCACTGTTTACTGAATTTCTCTGAAATTGGTTTTCTTCTATAAGGTCTCCCAGAGGGGTGGGAGGCTCAGGCAATTTGCCAAGCAGTTTCCCAACCTGTCAGAGGGCACACATCGGGTGATCAATTGTACTCTAAATACCACAAAAGCTGCTGAACTGAAAGGAAATATGAGTTGATAACGTAGATGTGATTTCTTACTTTTTCCAAACCTTGTGACCTTGTAATTTATGATCCACATAATGCTCGTGTATGAGGGAAGATTCATAGGGAACAACTTCAAAAATAAAGTAATGATCAGTAAAACTTCAGTAAGATGTTATATGCCACTTATATACTGCACTGAACTACACACCAGCTGTGTAACATAATTCAATTGTGATTGTGCATTCAATTCAAATTTACATTTAAATATACATAAAATCTCTGAATATCCACAGTAGACTATCTTTTATATGTGTATCTATAGCTACAAAGCTATAAAGTTTACTATTTCTAAATGTCTACTATTGGGTGTGAATTCAAAAAGGCATAAATTCAGTTTTGATGTACTTCATTAGCTTCAAATCAGAATTATCTGCACGTAAGCATTTCATTGGACGGCGTATATCATGTGTATCCTGTAGATATGACTAATAAATAAAACTTGAACTTGAAAAATCTGAATTACATACAGTATAGAACAGGGGTACTCAAGTACTATTTGAGAAGGTCCAGTCACACAAATTTCCTTGGTGGCAATTTATGGATAATGGATAATGCAATTTATCGGCATAGTAACAAACCCCCAACTCGCAACCCATGTGACTGTTCACACCCCTCTTGTTGACGGAGAGAAAATGCTGTAGTTTTAAAGCTAATTTCCCGCAATTCTACACATTTTGCATGGGGCAGAGATTTTTTTGCTGTTTTAAAGCTAATTTCCACAAATTCTATGCATTATTCCATGTCTTATGTGTGTGATACCAGGTACCATGATACCAGGGGTCAGAGCCCGACGAAAAAGTTGAGTATGAAGGGTAGAGAAGATGCACCAATTCACGTCATAAAACCCACCCATTTTTGAACCTCATCCTTCATGAGCTCATGGGAATAAGTCAATAGCCGTATTCCTGCAATATAGCTCAAGGGATCCTCCAGTGAGCGGGTGACCCAGGAACTCCCAGCTGGCTGGGGTCTAATGGGAACTTATTGTGCGAAGGCGATGACAAGCTGAGCCATTCTTCTGCAGTCATTTACTGTCTGCCAAATACAGACAGACAGGGTGACAATTTAATCTCATGATTGACGGTGACAATCTGGGCCATTTTTCTGTGTCACAGAGGGGTCGAGAGGAAATCAGTTCTGCACTCAGGAGAGTTTCTCAGGAGCTGCAGAGAGGAACAAACAGCATCTCCTCATCAACCCCCTCATCAACTGTAAAAATATGTATAAAGTGAGATGAGGCAGGAGACAGACAGAGAGCACCTCCACTGAGTTTCCTCCTTTTCCAGGTCCCTCTATAAATCAGCCACTGGCAGAGGGACACAGCATAAGCTGTAGTCCAGCCATGTCAATTACCTCCATCAGCCTAGTATGTGAAATGCAGTATGGTTTACCTTACAGTCTACAACCAGGTACTTCAGCCGTGTATGTGAAATGCAATATGGTTTACCTTACAGTCTACAACCAGGTACTTCAGCCGTGTATGTGAAATGCAATATGGTTTACCTTACAGTCTACAACCAGGTACTTCAGCCGTGTATGTGAAATGCAATATGGTTTACCTTACAGTCTACAACCAGGTACTTCAGCCGTGTATGTGAAATGCAATATGGTTTACCTTACAGTCTACAACCAGGTACTTCAGCCGTGTATGTGAAATGCAGTATGGTTTACCTTACAATCTACAGCCAGGTACTTCAGCCGTGTATATGAAATGCAGTATGGTTTACCTTACAGTCTACAACCAGGTACTTCAGCTGTGTATGTGAAATGCAATATGGTTTACCTTACAGTCTACAACCAGGTACTTCAGCTGTGTATGTGAAATGCAATATGGTTTACCTTACAGTCTACAACCAGGTACTTCAGCTGTGTATGTGAAATGCAATATGGTTTACCTTACAATCTACAGCCAGGTACTTCAGCTGTGTATGTGAAATGCAGTATGGTTTACCTTACAATCTACAGCCAGGTACTTCAGCTGTGTATGTGAAATGCAGTATGGTTTACAACCAGGTACTTCAGCTGTGTATGTGAAATGCAATATGGTTTACCTTACAATCTACAGCCAGGTACTTCAGCCGTGTATATGAAATGCAGTATGGTTTACCTTACAGTCTACAACCAGGTACTTCAGCTGTGTATGTGAAATGCAATATGGTTTACCTTACAATCTACAGCCAGGTACTTCAGCTGTGTATGTGAAATGCAGTATGGTTTACCTTACAATCTACAGCCAGGTACTTCAGCTGTGTATGTGAAATGCAGTATGGTTTACAACCAGGTACTTCAGCTGTGTATGTGAAATGCAATATGGTTTACCTTACAATCTACAGCCAGGTACTTCAGCCGTGTATATGAAATTCAGTATGGTTTACCTTACAGTCTACAACCAGGTACTTCAGCTGTGTATGTGAAATGCAATATGGTTTACCTTACAATCTACAGCCAGGTACTTCAGCTGTGTATGTGAAATGCAGTATGGTTTACAACCAGGTACTTCAGCTGTGTATGTGAAATGCATGGTTTACCTTAAGATCTAGAATCTTCCAATTGTATCAAACTGCCAAATTGAAGGTTCTCAATAGGAAGCGTTTATTTAGTTGTAAATCATCTAGGACTGATTTTACCTCACCATTGCAACTGGTGACAGTAGAATTCAAAACTCGAAACAGTGTATACTACACTTAATGCCATATCTATGAGCAAGTAATGTGAACCTTACGGAAAGCCACTACATTCACACAGAAAGCCAAGGCAATATTGTATCTCACTCCTTTCTACATAAATAGACTTGGTAACCTTGCATTGTATGGCAGCAGTGGCACAATGACACAGTCATAAAAATTTGATTTTAGATTTAGAAAAACTTTATTGTCCACACAATGTGGACATTTGTCTTTGGGTTTTTTTGTGAAGTAGAACAGCACCAGTAACTGCTAAGGTGGAAATAATGAGGTAATGAAGCGCTGCAATAAGAGATGAGACTAAAACAAAAGCACCCACCCATCAGCCCCCGGCTCTGCATGCTTCAGGTGAAGTCAAAAAATCATTGGAAATGCAGCATACTCCAATACTGGAGAGAACAGTCGGCCCAGCTATCTACAGTTCAAGTCAGAAGTTTACATACACCTTAGCCAAATACATTTAAACTCAGTTTTTGACAATTCCTGACATTTAATCCGAATAAAAATTCCCTGTCTTAGGCCAGTTAGGATCACCACTTTATTTTAAGAATGTGAAATGTCAGAATAATAGTAGAGAGAAAGATTTATTTCAGCTTTTATTTATTTCATCACATTCCCAGTGGGTCAGAAGTTTACATACACTCAATTAGTATATGGTAGCATGGCCTATATATTGTTTAACTTGGGTCAAACGTTTTGGGTAGCCTTCCACAAGCTTCCCACAATAAATTGGGTGAATTTTGACCCATTCCTCCTGACAGAGCTGGTGTAACTGAATTAGTTTTGTAGGCCTCCTTGCTCGCACACACTTTCTCAATTCTGCCCACACATTTTCTATAGGATTGAGGTCAGGGCTTTGTGATGGCCACTCCAATACCTTGACTTTGTTGTCCTTAAGCCATTTTGCCACAACTTTGGAAGTATGCTTGGGGTCATTGTCCATTTGGAAGACCCACTTGCGACCAAGCTTTAACTTCCTGACTGATGTCTTGAGATGTTGCTTTAATATATCCACCAAATTTTCCGTTCTCATGAAGCCATTTGTTTTGTGAAGTGCACCAGTCCCTCCTGCAGCAAAGCACCCCCACAACATGATGCTGCCACCCCCGTGCTTCACGGTTGGGATGGTGTTCTTCGGCTTGCAAGCCTCCCCCTTTTTCCTCCAAATATAACAATGGTCATTATGGCCAAACAGTTCTATTTTTGTTTCATCAGACTAGAGGACATTTCTCCAAAAAGTACAATCTTTGTCCCCACGTGCAGCTGCAAACCATAGTCTGGCTTTTTTGTGGCGGTTTTGGAGCAGTGGCTTCTTCCTTGCGGAGCGGCCTTTCAGGTTATGTCGATATAGGACTCATTTTACTGTGGCTATAGATACTTTTGTACCGGTTTCCTCCAGCATCTTCACAAGGTCCTTTGCTGTTGTTCTGGGATTGATTTGCACTTTTCGCACCAAAGTGCGTTAATCTCTAGGAGACAGAACGCGTCTCCTTCCTGAGCGGTATGACGGCTGCGTGGTCGCATTGTGTTTATACTTGCGTACTATTGTTTGTATAGATGAACGTGGTACCTTCAGGCATTTGGAAATTGCTCCCAAGGATGAACCAGACTTGTGGAAATCTACAACTTTTTTCTGAGGTCTTGGTTGATTTCTTTTGATTTTCCCATGATGTCAAGCAAAGAGGCACTGAGTTTGAAGGTAGGCCTTGAAATACATCCACAGGTACACCTCCAATTGTCTCAAATGATGTCAATTAGCCTATCAGAAGCTTCTAAACCCATGACATCATTTTCGGGAATTTTCCAATCTGTTTAAAGGCACAGTCAACTTAGTGTATGTAAACTTCTGACCCACTGGAATTGTCATACAGTGAATTAATTATACGTGAAATAATCTGTCTGTAAACAATTGTTGGAAAAATTAATTGTGTCATGCACAAAGTAGATGTTCTAACCGACTTGCCAAAACTATAGTTAGTTAACAAGAAATTTGTGGAGTGGTTGAAAAATGAGTTTTAATGACTCCAACCTAAGTGTATGTAAACTTCCGACTTCAACTGTACCTGCACAGTCGGCCCAGCTATCTACCTGCACAGTCGGCCCAGCTATCCACCTGCACAGTCGGCCCAGGTATCTATCTGCACAGTCGGCCCAGCTATCTATCTACACAGTCGGCCCAGCTATCTACCTGCACAGTCGGCCCAGCTATCCACCTGCACAGTCGGCCCAGCTATCTATCTGCACAGTCGGCCCAGCTATCTATCTACACAGTCGGCCCAGCTATCTACCTGCACAGTCGGCCCAGCTATCCACCTGCACAGTCGGCCCAGGTATCTATCTGCACAGTCGGCCCAGCTATCTATCTACACAGTCGGCCCAGCTATCTACCTGCACAGTCGGCCCAGCTATCCACCTGCACAGTCGGCCCAGCTATCCATCTGCACAGTCGGCCCAGCTATCTATCTGCACAGTATCTGCATAGTTCACCCTCTGTAAGAGTTGAAGGGAAACCAGACATGAGAGTAGGATTGTGGGGAGAAGCTGAGCCACTCAATAGTGGGATTTGAAGACAAGGGAGAGCTGGAAAAAACTCTCTGAAGCCAATGAATCAAAACAATAATGTCGTTCTTCAGTTGGCCTTGGTGCAATATAATCAGGAGGAAGGATCTGGGCCCCTCGCTGGTACAGATCAGGACAGATCATTACAACATATACGTTTCCACGTTTATATGTATCTGCGCTTATCTCCCTGCTTCACAGTTTTAAGAGCTTAACCAGTGTTGACTATTTTTGTGTTGCAGGCTAATTGCTGTGGGTCCAGCTACAATGTCGCTGGTAGGCGCTCTGCTGGACAGGATGTGTGCTGATTGCAGACATCCTGGCAGCACCGTGGAGGAAGGCGTAGTGATTAAAAGGTAGCTCTGCACAGAAATGTCAGCCTGTAACATCTCTAATGGGCGAACATTTGATTCAGGGGTGATGGATTTTGATAATTGTCTGCTCTGTCTGCCTCTTCCACACACACACACACACACACACACACACACACACACACACACACACACACACACATTCCCCTCCACAAGCACGCACACCCTCCTGAATACATTACCAACACCTTGGGCCTCCATCAACAGACCTGAACATACTGATCTCACAATTAGAGGTATACCTCCGAGGCATGTTTGGTATCTTACCATGGCCCCCGCTGACTTCTCACAGTATTCAAAAAGCTGGGTCTAAAGCCAGTTGCCTCCTGAGTCCTGATGCAAACAAATTAAATATTCTGTACGTTTGCTCAAGTGCAACACAAGGGATGAAAAATTCAAAGTACATAGGAGATTTCCCTGAGGCTCAGTATGTAACTCTTTGAAACATGTAAGGGGACTTTCAAAGCTGGAACATCTACAGTAGTTTACAAATGTACGATCTTAATTTGACCTATACTGTCACAGCAACATAATCCTGCAGTAACAGGATTTGAACATTTAGTCCATAACAATATGGTGGATGCTTATATATGTCCTAATTCACACATGATTTTTGCATATCCCACTCTTCCCGCGACCCCCAGAGAGCAGGGTCACAGCCGGGGTTTGACATTCAACAGCAACCCTGGAGGTATTAGGGTTAAGTGCCTTGCTCAAGGGGACCTCAACAGATTTTTCACCTTGTCTGCTCTGGGATTCAACCTAGAAATCTTTCGGTTACTGGCCCAATGCTCTAACCACTAGGCTACCTGCCGTCTTGTTGCTTGATCAATGGTTAGGCTATTAGCTGGCCAAAAGTAGGCTACATGAAAAGTGCAATACTGTTAATATAACTGTGTGTTAGTGTGGGTTTTCAGTAAATGTAGGTAAATCTCAAAGCTCATCTGCATTTCCTGCAGTACAGTAAAATTCTCATCAACAAAAGAGTGACAAAATTAACATTTGTACTATCACAAACACACACAGTGAGACTACAAAACAAACTCTGTCATCCATGAAGATTGGAAAATCATATATTCCAGGACCACATATGCACAGATGCATATGAAGCTCAGGTTTCAGGATTAGGGAGTGTATTCTTACTAGAATCTTGATCCATTGCGATACCACTTCTCAAATCCATATCAACAATGCCACAGGTCTTCGTGCTATAGATCAGGGATGGGAAACTCCAGTCCTCGGGGGCCGGAGTGATGTCACACTTTCCCCCCAACCCTAACAAACACAGATGATTAAACTAATTGGATTCTAAACTGAAGATCAGGATTAGTTGATTATTGTAGTCAGGCGTGTTAGCTGGGGCTGGGGCAAAAGTGTGACACCAATTTGGCCCTTGAGGACTGGAGTTGCCCACCCTTGCTATCGAGTGAAATATTTGCATTTGTTATGTAATACATGAATGTGAAGCTATGCCATCAAGGAAGAACTACTGGTCAGATCTTGGTGGTATCTTCACTGGGATTCTGTTGAAATAATACAAATTGAAACAATATTATCCTGCCCCAAGCCTAAGACGCTGGATAGCTTTTCATAAAATTGATATTGGCTACACAAGTATTACAATCTCAAGAACATCTCCACAGTTCCATTATAGGTTGAAATGATTCAGCACACCAGAGCAACGGAAACGTGTTCAAGTAAGCGGAGAGCATAATCTTTCTAAAGGCTCGTTTTAACATTGGTGGGCCCATTGCACTATTTTCCTCTAGAATTACAACAAGAATAACTCTACTCTCCAAATGGGAGACGTCATGGCCACTTTCTGGCGAAATGGGTACCAAAACTGTGCAGTATCAAGCAGTTGAGATGGGTACTTAAAGTTAGATGGGTATGAAGGGTCAGTATCATCACCATGCGGATATCCACATTCAAAAGTGCAGATTGGTCATTTAAGTTGAATGGGTATAAAGGGTCAGTATTATAAGGAATAGTCTCATCACCATGGATATCCACATTCAAAAGTTACCTTTGTTATTCTTATAGTTGGTGACATGTACTTCCTTGGATAAAGATTACACTTCTGGACACAAATGATTTCTGTCTACAGACAGACTTGGATATGCTGTGTATATAAATCAGAGGTCTCCTTTCTCTAAGTTACATTTAGATGCTGATTACCATTTGATTGTTTAAGTGCATCAATTGCAAGAGAGGATTTATCGAGCACCTACTCTAACCTCAACAGATATCCAATAATGCAATGATATGCACGTATTTATTAGAAATTGTCATTGAGATTTAGGCTTTTTTTTAAACAAATGCTTATGTTATTTTTAATACTCTGCCAAAGCCAAGTGCCCAGTGTTACGCTATGCATGGCAGCATCAATGTATTTGTGAAGTCCCTCCAGCAACTCTTTGTCCCATTATCTGCTGCACCAGAGAGCACTTACTCCATCACAACAGCAGAAGCATCCGCCTTTTCAATCCACTGTGCATACAACCATGCATAGAAAACGTCAGAAAATAAAATGGATGGATAGAGATGTGGGAGCAGGTTGTTTGCGATGTGCACTCTCCCTCAACAGGTCTTTCTTAGTCAAATGCACAGCATCTCCAGAGTTCCCAGGATTGCCTTGGGGCCTGTGATTGCAGTCATTACACAGTTTGGAGAGCAGGTCATGGGCCAGCCAGACAATCCATTCCATCCTATGCAGATATCCTTCCTCTCTCCTCTCTTCCCCTGCCTCCCTGGTTCTGTCTGAATAATGCAGACTTTGGGCTTGGTGACTGCTCCCCTGACAGACTGGACTGTGGAGCAGCTGCACCTATCAAGAGCAGCCTTTGTGCTGTCATGCCTTTTCTCCAGCTAAGCAAATCGGTTGAAGCAGGCGTAGGGCTCCATCCCAAAATGGCACACCAACATTTTACTGCAAAATGCTCATTCTTTTTAGCACCTTGATCCAGCTGAAACCGGTGCATGTGTGTTTTTATGATTCCACTCTGATGAGGTGTTAAGGTCTTGAAAGTGTCGGGTCACAAATGGTGCCATGCACCCTGCCACCTACCTGCCACCTACCTGCCACCTACCTGCCAACTACCTGCCACCCACCTGCCACGCACCTGCCATGCACCCTGCCACCTACCTGCCACCCACCTGCCACCCACCTGCCATGCACCCTGCCACCCACCTGCCACCTACCTGCCACCCACCTGCCACCCACCTGCCATGCACCCTGCCACCCACCTGCCACCCACCTGCCACCCACCTGCCATGCGCCCTGCCACCCACCTGCCATGCACCTGCCATGCACCCTGCCACCCACCTGCCACCTACCTGCCACCCACCTGCCACCCACCTGCCACCCACCTGCCACCCAGCTGCCATGCACCCTGCCACCCACCTGCCACCCACCTGCCATGCACCTGCCATGCACCCTGCCACCCACCTACCACCTACCTGCCACCCACCTGCCACCCACCTGCCATGCACCCTGCCACCCACCTGCCACCCACCTGCCACGCACCTGCCATGCACCCTGCCACCCACCTACCACCTACCTGCCACCCACCTGCCACGCACCTGCCATGCACCCTGCCACACACCTGCCACCCACCTGCCACCCACCTGCCATGCACCCTGCCACCCATCTGCCACCCACCTGCCACCCAGCTGCCATGCACCCTGCCACCCACCTGCCACCCACCTGCCACCTACCTGCCACCCACCTGCCACGTACCTGCCATGCACCCTGCCACCCACCTGCCACCCACCTGCCACCCACCTGCCATGCACCCTGCCACCCACCTGCTACCCACCTGCCACCCAGCTGCCATGCACCCTGCCACCCACCTGCCATGCACCCTGCCACCCATCTGCCACCCACCTGCCACCCAGCTGCCATGCACCCTGCCACCCACCTGCCACCCACCTGCCATGCACCCTGCCACCCACCTGCCACCCACCTGCCATGCACCCTGCCACCCACCTGCAACCCACCTGCCACCCACCTGCCATGCACCCTGCCACCCACCTGCCACCCACCTGCCACGCACCTGCCATGCACCCTGCCACCCACCTGCCATGCACCCTGCCACCCAGCTGCCATGCACCCTGCCACCCACCTGCCACCCACCTGCCATGCACCCTGCCACCCACCTGCCATGCACCCTGCCACCCACCTGCCACACACCTGCCATGCACCCTGCCACCCACCTGCCATGCACCCTGCCACCCACCTGCCACCCACCTGCCATGCACCTGCCACCCACCTGCCACCCGCCTGCCATGCACCCTTCCACCCACCTGCCACCCACCTGCCATGCACCCTGCCACCCACCTGCCATGTACCCTGCCACCCACCTGCCACCCACCAGCCATGCACCCTGTCACCCACCTGCCATGTACCCTGCCACCCACCTGCCACCCACCTGCCATGTACCCTGCCACAACACATTACAGCAGAATTATTCATTTGTGTGTTCTAAGCTAATAGAGTTCCCTGTCACACGACTAACCATCAACATATGAAAGGCTGTTCGCAATGACAGAATCTTCTCTAACGTAATCATTTAATGTACACATTCACACCAAAAGGAGGGGCCCAGGCGAAATTAATCATTTTGCAAACAGTTTAGAAATGATTATTTTGCCCCCAAAAATGATAGCATGATTTATTATGTCTTCGACATGCAGGCCCTAGCAGTGAGTCCTCATAATGTCATTGCAAATGATTGATTATCAATCACTCTAACCATGCGACAAATTGGTAAATAAATTAGCTTGCAAGGGATAGCAGGCGACGCAGCCGCCGAGACGGAGCAGTGAGGCCCATGAAAGGCAACTGGTGCACTCTGCCAGGGGGGAGCAGGAGCGTGCCAGGGAGCCAGAGAGGGAGAGAAGACTAACAAGAGGCTGTCACTGACTTCATTGATTCCACTGGGTGCCTTCAACCTTTACAAACTTCCTGTGTGCACTCACCAGCTAAATATTGGTTGACCGGATCCAGAAAGCAATGTTATTTCACTGTAAACAAGGAGAGGTCTTCGGAGAATACTCTCATTGACAAATAGACAGGGTGTCACTAGAACGTGAGTTTGTGTAGACCAGACAGTGACAATTGCATGCTACTCATCAGAACTGTGTGACTCATGACACAGATTTACCTGCTGTGGAATAGTATCTGCTGATTTTCTGAAGGAATAACTTGGAGAATCTCGAGATTGTTGCACCTGTTAATCAGGAAACTTAGAATGCTCCCAACATTGGAAGTCTAATAATATCTCCCTTCAACTTAATGACACAGCAGCATCTACAGTATATGCTAAATAAAATGGTCTCAATATGTTTTATGAGCTCAGAGTGGAATGCAGTCACAGTATAAGCTTGCTTGCGTTCTACCTTTTGGAAGAGCCTTTGCAGCAAAGGAACACATTATGTACTTTCATCTCTGAGTATATGTGGTATTTTGTTGCACCATAAAATATTATGAGAGCCATTATAAAACCCATCATCCTACCCTGCCTCCAAATGATGGCTTGGAGAGAAATGAAGAGAGGCTGCAGCACACTCAGTATGGAAGATGAATAGCACTTCCCAGGTAGGAATTTCTGGGAATAAATGGGTTTAGGCCCATGGGGGAATTCAACAGAGCACTAAGAGGGAACTCATATAACCCAATTAAAAGGAGTGAAATCGATTTAGAATAGTTCCAGAGTGGGCAGACAGACGGTCCTCAACACATACTAGCAATCACAATACACATGATGTTGCTCAACTTGTAGAAGGCTGTTTTCAGTTGTCTTTTTACAGGGTGGATTGGAACATACCATTTCCACATAAGATACACAGTTTGGCAAGCATTGATCACTGGCACTCACAGCCGGGGACTGAGTGACTATCTCTGTGCATCATGTTCTTGTGCGTGTGTGGACCACTCTCAGAGCTACTTCAAATGCAGAATGCCTGCGGAAAACGTGTGAAACAAGTGTGCCTTCTAGTGGTGACTTGGAGGACTATTTGACATGGGATGTGTAGTTAAACTGATACCTGGTAAAAACGAAAGCCACTTACGATAGAAGATGTATTCAGTGTAACTTGACCAGATCTTGTCTTCTGTGTGTTGATTCACGGATGACGCTGTGACTGAAGAGTTACAGGCAACCATCTGGAAACCACACTCGGACAGCATGTCAAAGGATCTCTCAAGGTGTTTGAACTTCAGGTAAAACCTGGAAGTATATCGATCCGGTGTCCTGTCCGGATCTCGACTCTCGTTCAAGGTCTCCCCAAAAACTTCCTTGGCTAACGCAACCCTCCCACAAATCAAAATCCTCGGGACCCTTCTGAATTTGGAGTCGGTTTGACTCTCTCTGCCTATTGTACAAGAGCCCCTGTACCCAACCGTAATGAATCCACTTTTTCTGTCTGCCGGAACCAGTGACGAAGGCGGACACATCTTGTGGTCGCTGCCTTGAGAACCATCTTCAAAATCACTGTGGAAGTATTCGTCTGGACTGTGTTTTAAATCTTCGGGCGTCAATAGTTTGACAAAGTCTGGCAACTGGAAGTACTCCGCCTCTTTCCTAAGCCTCCCCTTCTCTGGAAAATGGTCGGGCAGTACAACTTGTTTGTCTCTGAGGTAGTCCAACACATATCGAAATAAAAATCCATCTCTGTCGATAAAATAGCGTCCCTTAGGGTCCCGCGCCAAATCATTTGTGGCATCCTTCTTAGGTGAGAATATTTTGCCCAGCAAGGAATTCGGGGTGCTTACTAACGTTGCATGACGCGTGTAATACACCTGTCCCCCGACATTTAATTCTACAACATCTGGGAAACTATTCTGAACAGATCCTTGTTCTTTGGACATAGGGTTAGTCCTACAGTTTCCACTCAATGCCATTGTTTCCGTCATGAATGACTAAAATCTCCACCGAATTTTAGATGGTGGATTGAAGTCCAAAAGTTGCTCTAAATGTTTACTTGAAATAAAACAAGGTATCTTGGTGTTTAATAAAATGTTTAAAAAAGCTACAATTAACAATTCAACACACTGAACGTGGATTTGGATAAAGAAGCCTTATAAAGCCAGTCATTCACCTACCAGTCCTAGCGGTCGTCGAATAATAGCCTAGTGGAGGATGTCCAAGAGACCCCCGTCAAAATGTTCAATTGACAGAGCTGTGCAGTTGAAAAATCTGTGTTCTGAGAGTACAAAAAAATATACGGACGCATCAAAGGTTTGCACCTTACCAGCGTGCATCAGTTGCTCTGCATCCATTGGCCCTGGTAGAAGAACATTACCGAGGGAAATGGCTGAGGTTCATGAGAATCACCGCGGCCAGATAACATAGAAACGCTGACAAACGGAACATCAGCTGTCTTGCTGCTGTTCGCCAGAGCAAAATGAATATAGATAATGCTCTACATCAATTTCAAAATATATCTACAATATATGAAAAGGAAAAACTCCCCCCAACAACTTCTAAAGTCCAAAGGGAAATGTATCTTTATCACCGGCGTTTTATCTCTAACTTCCTTTGAACACGAGGAATTGGTATTGCTGATGAAAAAGACTGTCTGAAAAATAGTAACTTCACATGGGTTGAATCCACTCCGCCCTAAGGAGCCATGTAGTGTAGTAGCCTATTACTGAGAACACCTGGTCCAGATTGAAATCTATCCAATTGCAGAGACAAACCCAGCGCTGAGGTTGTGCTGTTAGCGGTCCGAGGCACTCATTTTATCATGGGCGTGCGCGCGCTGAAGGCTGGATAGCTGGAGCTGTCGGAGGAGATGAAACGATTCTCCCGGTCCCCTCCAAGCAGGGTGGTGCCCGTAAAAAAACCCGTCTCAGCTGATGTTGCCTCAGCAGTGCAGGGATAAACCATAATGGGTAATAAATAATTACATAATCTTAAAGGAATATACTGAAATATATATTGAATATATTGAAATCCACCTTTCACATTTGTTATTTCGACCTCTGTAAAATTACAGTATAGGTTAGTCGTGTGCCAACTGAAAATGAGCCTAACAAGACTACGTTTCAAAAGCCAACACCCAATCCGAGTGCGATCATTTCTCCATTAGCTCAGTCCATGAGAGGTTTTCGTGAGTGTTTAAAACGTAAACAATTTCAGGCTCGGATAGAGTGGGCCGTAGGGTTGTCAACCAGAGTAAGCTATGATAATCAAAAATAAATAGGCCTACTAAACAGTATCAATTTGCACTGCAATTGAAAGGTCTGATGTTGCTTACAGCTACTGCCTGAACAGTTAACTTCAACTTTATGATAAATATGCAACAGCGCCACTCACTGTATGTTCGACGCTCCGAAATAAAACGCTCCTCGTTTCAGGACCACGGACAGCTCCACCGGTTCACTGACACCTTGCACGGCGACGCGTCACTATAGCTTGCGGCACGTGCACGTTTTGGCATTCTGTTTGTTGAAACTCAACGTACTAAATAATCAAAAAATGTGGGGTTCAACAAGGGTTCTTCGAAGAACCTTAGGGTTCTTGGCACTGAAAATTGCCCCCAATAGGTTATTCCAAGAACCAAATAGGAGGTGGGGTTCATCGAGGAACCTCCTTAGTTGGTGGGGGTCCTTGCAGGAACCTCCTTAGTTGGTGGGGGTCCTTGCAGGAACCTAACTGCCCAACTGAAACATACTGATTTTAATTTGAAAGGACAGCAGGTGCAGGCACTTAACTGGAAAATGTAAAGATCTCAGAAATTCAAGGTAAGGTTTGTCCCTTGTATGATCTAAATGTATCTTGTTTTGGATATCAATCAACAAAGAAGTAAGAATATGCAGGCTATAAGAGTATGTTGAAGTCTAGCTGTATTGGATGCAGATGACTGAACTGCTCACTTTTGTGTCTGTGTCTGCAGGTATACAGACGAAGAGGCATACAAAGGTATGTCAATTGGTATTGGTATGTTATGCTGATCACATTTACCATCCTCCTCCCTTACCTCCTCAATGAATATCCCATAGGCCTCTACATTATGGACAAGGTGTGTGTATGAAAACCATTATCAAAACAGGTTTTTTCATTCACATTTACAACAAAAACCAACATATCAATTCTGTCATGTGCATGTTTTGTATAATGTGCATCTATTTAATTACTATTTTTTGGGTTCACAGACTCTGATGAATATAACAGGAAACCTGTTTTATCACCATGCACTATAAAATCATTCTGGCTATGGATACGGAGAACATCAACACATTAACATCAACATGTCAGAGGATATACTGCTGGGAGTTTACCTCATATTTCGATTTTTTATTCTGCTTTTCCACGAAAAATCAAGTCAGTTAAGAACAAATTCTTATTTACAATAACAGCCTACCAGGGTACAGTGGGTTAACTGTCTTGTTCAGAACAACAGATTTTTACCTTGTCAGCTCAGGGATTCGATGCAGCAACCTTTCAGTTACTGGCCCAACGCTCTAATCACTAGGCTACATGCCGCCCCGAAACAAACACTGACAACTAAAATATTGTGTTATTGTTGTTATTGTTATGGGTATTATTATTAATAATAATAATAATGGGAGGGGGAGTAGTTCAAAAATGAACCCCAAACGGTTATTCAAAAGGTTCTTCGAGGATCCATTAAATGGGGTTCTTAAAAGGGGTCTTTGAAAGAACGTATAGGGGTTCCCCACAGTTTCAATTTGAAGAACCCTTAAATGATACTCCAGGAACCTTTTCTTTTTAGAATGTAGTCTGTGTTAATGTCTGCTAAGTGTTATTCTAAATCCGCTGATACAAGAGTAGAAATAGTTATCTTGGATAGAAGTGTTTGGGGGGGAACAAGGCAATTATTGAGCCCCTGATACACAAATAATTCGCCCTAGTGATACTTTTTCACAGATAGGGCTGAAAAAGCCTATTGATTTTAGAAGCCAAGATTGCACACAGTACACAAATAGACCATGTTTGGAATAACTCCACAATATGTTCAAGATAACTACTAAGCCTACATTTCAAAACAAAAGGTAGTACCGCTACTACTTTGTTAGATACAAGTTCACTCTGGATTCGGACGTGACTGGAAGTCCCAGCAGTCATTGTAAATGGGTGTTCTGTCCACTATGCCACATTACATCTGAGAGGAGTGGTACCTTCATATTTAAAAGAACTTACCATCAATTTGAATATTAGATGGATTCCTCTCTCTGCAACTTTCATCAAGTGATTAAAAACCGCTCTAGCGGTTTGACCCTGGATGATACTCAGTTACTTCAACAGGCCTATACAATAATTAGAAGGGAAGATGCAATTGCCCTCTTTTAAAAAAGACTGTAAAACTGTAAATGTTTGTTTTCTACTCAATGTCTTCCTGTGGTATTTCTGCAGACCTGCTGCTCCTCAGAGAGAGGGCCTTGCTGAGACCTCTGTGCACTCAGTTGGAAGTAGGCCATGGCTGTAATCATGAATACATGCATGCAGCCTTCACCAACGCCATGTGCTGCTATTTAAAAAGCCTATGATGACCAGCTGTAAGTTGTTATACTGTTGGTGTAGTAGGGGTATGGCAGTTTCAAATGAGTTACATTACAAATCAACATCATGCTCTTGCATTTCCATCTGTTGTCTCTCTTTCATTTCTTGTCTCATTGCAAAACTTAGGGGCTGTGTTCAGTGAGAGGGAGATGAAAACCTAGTTAATTGTAACAATCTATCATCATTAGACACCTGCACCTGACCGGAGGAGCGGGTCTAGATCTACTAGATCTACTTTACCATTGGCTTCCTCTCAGACTACAGCCCCTCTATGGATGGGGCTTAATGGAAGCACCTCAGAGACAGAGAACCCCCTACTCACTCACATCTCTCTAGACACAGAACCCCCTACTCACTCACATCTCTCTAGACACAGAACCCCCTACTCACTCACATCTCTCTAGACAGAGAGCCCCCTACTCACTCACATCTCTCTAGACACAGAACCACCTACTCACTCACATCTCTCTAGACACAGAACCCCCTACTCACTCACATCTCTCTAGACACAGAACCCCCTACTCACTCACATCTCTCTAGACACAGAGCCCCCTACTCACTCACATCTCTCTAGACACAGAACCCCCTACTCACTCACATCTCTCTAGACAGAGAGCCCCCTACTCACTCACATCTCTCTAGACACAGAACCACCTACTCACTCACATCTCTCTAGACACAGAACCCCTTATTCACTCACATCTCTCTAGACACAGAAACCCCTACTCACTCACATCTCTCTAGACACAGAACCCCCAACTCACTCACATCTCTCTAGACACAGAACCCCCTACTCACTCACATCTCTCTAGACACAGAACCCCCTACTCACTCACATCTCTCTAGACAGAGAGCCCCCTACTCACTCACATCTCTCTAGACACAGAACCCCCTACTCACTCACATCTCTCTAGACAGAGAGCCCCCTACTCACTCACATCTCTCTAGACAGAGAGCCCCCTACTCACTCACATCTCTCTAGACACAGAACCCCCTACTCACTCACATCTCTCTAGACACAGAACCCCCTACTCACTCACATCTCTCTAGACACAGAACCCCCTACTCACTCACATCTCTCTAGACAGAGAGCCCCCTACTCACTCACATCTCTCTAGACAGAGAGCCCCCTACTCACTCACATCTCTCTAGACACAGAACCCCCTACTCACTCACATCTCTCTAGACACAGAACCCCCTACTCACTCACATCTCTCTAGACACAGAACCCCCTACTCACTCACATCTCTCTAGACAGAGAGCCCCCTACTCACTCACATCTCTCTAGACACAGAACCCCCTACTCACTCACATCTCTCTAGACACAGAACCCCCTACTCACTCACATCTCTCTAGACAGAGAGCCCCCTACTCACTCACATCTCTCTAGACACAGAACCCCCTACTCACTCACATCTCTCTAGACACAGAACCCCCTACTCACTCACATCTCTCTAGACAGAGAGCCCCCTACTCACTCACATCTCTCTAGACAGAGAGCCCCCTACTCACTCACATCTCTCTAGACACAGAACCCCCTACTCACTCACATCTCTCTAGACAGAGAGCCCCCTACTCACTCACATCTCTCTAGACACAGAACCCCCTACTCACTCACATCGCTCTAGACAGATCCTATGATGTATGATAACTTAATAATTCAAATCAGGATTATTTGGTGTGTGTGTGTATGCATGCATGCTTGCTTGTGCTTCCTGCCCAGATGAATCCCTTTGCATTTCATTGCACTGCTTTCAGCCACTTGCAGCAGGGGATTGGGGCCCCTCCAGAACCATGTGGATGAGATTCAGGGGGAACTGGCGCCTCGGAGGAAAAACTGATTATAGATCTGAGAAGCAGATAGATGGCAGCATGTCCCTTTATTTAGCACTTATCACTAAACCTGATAAGAGTTATTGGGGGGATTGTGTCTGTGCGATAAGCCAGGCGGTTGACAACTTGTTATTAGAGCTGTTGAGCGGGCCTTGGCCAACTGTGTTGCTGCTCTGGGGAGACAATTATATTGGAAGACTTCTGCAGTTTTACATACAAACTCACAATATCAATGCCAAGTCCAGCCTTAAGGCCAAAGTAGGTTCCGGAGGACAGACAGAGTGTTGTTTAAAAGTGATTATTTGTGTATTTCTTCTAAATCCGGCCTAGTCCAGATTCAATGGAGGACACTACAGCATGTGTTCTAAGTATATAGCATGTGTTCTTAGACCATAATGATGAAACATGCAGTGGCAAGAAAAAGCATGTGAACCCTTGGGAAATACCTGGATTTCTGCATAAATTGGTCATAAGATTTGATCTGATCTTCATCTAGGTCACAACAATACACAAAAATAGTCTGCTTAAACTAATAACACACAAACAATTATATGTTTTCATGTCTTTATTGAACACACCATGTAAACATTCACAGTGCAGGGTGGAAGAAGTATGTGAACCCTTGGATTTAATAACTGTTTGACCCTCCTTTGGCAGAAATAACCTCAACCAAACGTTTTCTGTAGTTGCGGATCAAACCTGCACAACGGTCAGGAGGAATTTTGGACCATTCCTATTTATAAAACTGTTTCAGTTCAGCAATATTCTTGGGATGTCTGGTATGAACTGCTCTCTTGAGGTCATGCCACAGCATCTCAATCGGGTTGAGGTCAGGGCTCTGACTGGGCCACTCCAGAAGGCGTATTTTCTTCTGTTGAAGGCATTCTGTTGTTCATTTACTTCTGTGTTTTGGGTTGTTGTCTTGTTGCATCACCCAACTTCTGTTGAGCTTCAATTGGCGGACAGATAGACTAACATTTTCCTGCAAAATGTCTTGATAAAGTTGGGAATTCATTTTTCCATCGATGATAGCAAGCTGTCCAGGCCCTGAGGCAACCAAGCAGCCTCAAACCACGATGCTCCCTCCACCATACTTTACAGTTGGGATGAGGTTTTGATGTTGGTGTGCTGTGCATTTTTTTCTCCACACATAGTGTTGTGTGTTCCTTCAAAACAACTCAACTGTAGTTTCATCTGTCCACAGAATACTTTTCCAGTAGCGCTGTGGAACATCCAGGTGCACTTTTGCAAACTTCAGACATACAGCAATGTTTTCTTTGGACAGCAGTGTATTCTTCCATGGTGTCCTCCCATGAACACCGTTCTTGTTTGGTGTTTTACGTATCGTAGACCCGTCAACAGAGATGTTAGCATGTTCCAGAGGTTTCTGTAAGTCTTTAGCTGACACTCTAGGATTCTTCTTAACCTCATTGAGCATTCTGCGCTGTGCTCTTGCAGTCATCTTTGCAGAACGGCCACTCCTAGGGAGAGTAGCAACAGTGCTGAACTTTCTCCATTTATAGACAATTTGTCTTACCGTGGACTGATGAACATCAAGGCTTTTAGAGATACTTTTGTAACCCTTTCCGGCTTTATTCAAGTCAACAATTCTTAATCTTAGGTTTTCTGAGATCTCTTTTGTTCGAGGCATGGTTCACATCAGGCAATGCTTCTTGTGAATAGCAAACTCAAATTTTGTGAGTGTTTTTTATAGGGCAGGGCAGCTCTAACCAACATCTTCAATCTCGTCCCATTGATTGGACTCCAGGTTAGCTGACTCCTGACTCCGACTAGCTTTTGGAGAAGTCATTAGCCTAGGGGTTCACATACTTTTTCCAACCTACACTGTGAATATTTAAAGGATGTATTCAATATAGACAAGAAAACAACAATAATTTGTGTGTTATTAGTTTAAGCACACTATGTTTGTCTATTGTTGTGACTTAGATGAATTACAGATCAAATTTGATGATCAATTTATTCAGAAATCCAGGTACTTCCAAAGGGCTCACATACTTTTTCTTGCCACTGTATATCCTCTGATGTACTGGGTGCATCATACTGTTTCTAGTCCTCGTATATACACTCCAAAAAGAAAAGGCTTATTGAGTATCTTTCAGGGTTTCTTCAAATTGAAACTGTGGGGGAACCCCTATAAGTTCTCTGAAGAACCCTTTTAAAGGGTTGTTCAAAGATCCCCTTTTAATGGATCCTTGAATAACCTTTTGAAAAACCTTTTGGGGTTGAAGTACCCCCCCCCATTATTATTATTATTAATAATAATAATAATAATAATAATAATAATACGCATAACAATAACACAATATTTTAGTTGTCAGTGTTTATTATGATTTTGGTGGCAAAGCAGAAATAAAACATCTAAATGAGGTAAACTCTCAGCAGAGCCCCAAGTCCGATGGGTATATCCTCTGGCCTGTTGATGTTAATGTGTTGATGTTCTCCGTATCTATAGCCAGAATGATTTTGCTGTGCATGGTGATGTAACAGATTTCCTGTTATATTCATCAGAGGTGTAGGGAGGATGAAGTCTGTGAATCCCCAACATTTTAATTATACAGATGATTAACAAAACACGCTCATGACAGAATTGATATGTTGGTTTTTGTGGTAAATGTGAATAAAAAAACCTGCTTTGATAATGGTTTTCATACACACACCTTGTCCATAATGTAGAGGCCTGTGGGATATTCATTGAGGAGGATGGTTAATGTTATCAGCATAACATCCAGGCTGTATCACAACTGGCCGTGATTGGTAGTCCCATTGGGCTGCGCACAATTGGCCCAGAGTCGTCTAGGTTTGGCTGGTGTAGGCCGTCATTGTAAATAAGAATTTGTTCTTAACTGACTTGCCTAGATAAATAAAGGTTAAAGGTTTTTTTGTACAACAAAAAATGTAAACATACCAATACAAATTGACATACCTTTGTATGCCTCCTCGTCTGTATACCTGCAGACACAGACACAAAAGTGAGCAGTTCAGTCATCTGCACACAGTACAGCTAGACTTCAACATATTCTTATAGCCTACATATTCTTGTTGTTGATTGATTTCCATTTTCTGTTTTAGAAAGATTTGCACAAATATGAAAAAATAGATGGTATCATCATTAAACAAGATCAATTTAGATCATACAAGGGACAAACCTTCCCTTAAATTGAGGAGATCTTAACATATTTCAGTTAATAAGTGCCTGCACCTGCTGTCCTTTCAAATCCAAATGTTTCAGTTGGGAAGTTAGGTTCCTGCAAGGACCCCCACCAACTAAGGAGGTTCCTTGATGAGCCCCACCTCCTATGAGGTTCTTGGAATAACCTTTTGGGGGACATTTTCAGTGCCTAGAACCTTAGAAGAAGTGTAGTTGAACCCATCATTTTTAGAGTCTTGATGCAGTACATTGCAGGTGACTGATCATACTTTGATCACCCAGTTGCAGGAGAAGTTTCCAGCAATGCAGGAAATGTCAAACTTGCAGTGTATTGGAGGTTTATCAGACTTGATTTTGCCTTATGAAAACATCCATAAATTATAATCCTCATAATAATTCACATTTCCTGTTGCTGCAGGATTATTTTCCTGCTGTAGCAAAACTGGCTCAAATTAAGATCCTACATCTGTACATTACCTCTGGCTACTGGATGAGTCATTAATACATTATTTGATTTATTCAGTAGCCTCTCTGATTTGTTGGGGCACAGTCAGAGGGTCCATGGTGACTTTGAAACATACCCTCCCTGAAGCATTTTCTAATTTGCAGCCGCTCTTGTTGCCCTAATTTTCATTTTCAAGTTTAAGCTAATTATTTGAAAATGGCAATTCCAAAATCATCACATTTGGTTGTATGTTATAGAATGTGCATAGGGACTTATAAAACAATTATAGGAATGTCTTCTGAAATGATT
Organism: Salmo salar; assembly: GCF_965601325.2. Lineage (NCBI taxonomy): Eukaryota > Metazoa > Chordata > Actinopteri > Salmoniformes > Salmonidae > Salmo > Salmo salar. The sequence continues at coordinate 82,868,428 of NC_138294.1, read as the reverse complement.
TCCCCTCTCCAATTCTCCTATTCACTTTCCCCTCAAACTAGCAGTTGTAGTGTAGTGTTCCTTTGTATAATCAATCAGTTGTAGTCTAGTGTTCCATTGTTTAATCAATCAGTTGTAGTGTAGTGTTCCATTGTTTAATCAATCAGTTGTAGTGTAGTGTTCCATTGTTTAATCAATCAGTTGTAGTGTAGTGTTCCATTGTTTAATCAATCAGTTGTAGTGTAGTGTTCCATTGTTTAATCAATCAGTTGTAGTGTAGTGTTCCATTGTTTAATCAATCAGTTGTAGTGTAGTGTTCCCTTGTTTAATCAATCAGTTGTAGTGTAGTGTTCCCTTGTTTAATCAATCATAAAACATTTTTAATTAACTTCAGTACACAACGGACTGTGTATTTAGTGTACCTTGGACCATCATAGCAGGGATTTGCTAGTGAGGGTGCTGCCACAGGAATCTGGCTGATACCAAACTCAAAATCCTCCTGGCTTCAGAGTCTGGAAAGGCTGTTTTGATGTTGTCAGCACCATGCGTTTATAATGAAGGGGCTGTGCTTTTCCTGGTTGGTTCTCCTCTTCGTCTTTCTCACTCAAACACCCACAGGCACAGCCACACACTGCCTCCGAGGCCACCCCCTTCCATTACAATACTGAGCGGTCAACCAAAAAGCATTGGAGAGAATCAATCAATTCGTCCGCTCAATTTCTGAGCAAATATTGCATTAACAAACAGCCTCCTTTCCAAACCAGTGAGTCACAGCTCATCCTCGCTGTGTGGTCACGTGGGTCATGTCAGCCAGGTTAGTGCCACACCGGGTTAAGATTTTTCCTGAGCCTTTCTCTGTGGCTGCTCCATGTACTTTGGGCTCAGGCCGGCAGTTTTCTCTGCTAAACTAGGTCCAGGGCTGGCCCCAGAGAGAAGCAGCTTTAACATGGAGCCTAGTGCACATTAAGGGCTTTGGCAGGCGCTCCAGGAGCTGAAATAAGTGGGGCCACCAGACAAGGAAAGAAATTGGAGTGCTTGTCCCTGCGCCAGCAGCTCTCTCAAATCAAGTGCAGGGCCATCATCCTGTTGTCTAATGAAGGAGCCTGCTGCAGGTGCAGGGAAGGATCTCTGGCTGCGGGCTAAGCCAGATTGGGGTAAACAGAAAAGCAATAGGAAACAAAAGTGATTATACGCCCACCGTTGTTGTATACAATGCCCATCTGATGCCGCTGGCCACCGGGTCTCAGCCCCCGGATTTTGGAATCCTGGTTGGTTGCCAAGTTGCCATAGTTGAGCAGGATGACATGATTCATTAATCAGTGTTCAAGTTCTGCACGTTATCTGTCCAGAGCATATTCTCTGAGCTGAAGACATGCGGACGGGTTTAGAGATACTTGGAGCTTGATTACAGTCTATTAGGATGGGAGGTGGGAGATGAATGGTGGACAGTTCATTTTACCGAATACAAAGTGACAAGACGGGTATCGTATAGGCCTAAGCGAATTACATTTGCATGTAATATTTTACATAATGCACATATGTTGAATACATACTCACTTGCCTATTGTGTATTCACTAGCTTGATTATGTATTCGCTCAGTAGTCTTTAGTTTTGTACGTCAGCTGTACATTGTTGAGGTTACATAACATAACTCTCCACACTCAGCCTTGTGGTGTCTGTGGTTGCTTGAACTATAGGATAAGTTCTGCACTATAGAGCTTTGAGATAACTCTGTAATGAAAAGCGCTTTACACATCAAATGTATTATTATTATTGCTTTCCTCTCAAACTGGCTGGTATAAGAGCAGAGTACAAGAGAGGGAGCAAGTAAGGGGATTTACATCACTGTAACCCCAGTGACATTGCATTCCCTTGAGTTGTTTTTGCTGTAGTTTTACAACACATTTACCAGCATGTATAACTCTGTGGTATCTCCCACGGGGGGCTTTTGATATGTGGCCACTCTTTGGAAGAGTGGTATCCTCCCAGCTTCTAGGACATTAACCCTGTTGATTTGGTAAATCATGCAGAGGAGATGTTGCTAAGCACCCGCTCTGCTCCTGTCAGGGGAGCTGCCACTTTGGCTTTATACACTAGGGGATATATGGGGCTGCTCTCAGTAATAGTAAGGCTGTTTGCTCTTTGTATGCTTTCTCATTGTCTTGTCTTATGTTTGTATGGTCCATGGGGCCTGTCAGGGGCATGTCAGGGGCATGTCAAGGGCCTGTCAGGGGCCTGTCAGGGGCCTGTCAGGGGCCTGTCAAGGGCATGTCAGGGGCCTGTCAGGGGCCTGTCAGGGGCCTGTCAAGGGCATGTCAAGGGCATGTCAGGAGCATGTCAGGGCTGTTGGCTGTTTTCCTTCCCTTCTCCTGGGCAAGTTTTTAGGGAGGTCATCAAGGCCTCTAATCTCTCGGTAGTGGACACCATGAACTGGCATCCGATCAATCAAGGTCTAGTTGTCCTTTTCTCAAATGTCAATGGGGCATCATAAACTAATGATGTGGTTAGACCATATTGATCAAGTTTTTATCAATAGAATGTGTTATTTTGTTTCATAACAGTAAGTGCATAGAAAAATGCCCCTTCTAGTAAAGATACCAGTGGTAAATTAATGCAATTCTTATCAAGGATAAAGAATAGTCTCTGCTCTCATCTAATGTCAACAACCACCGTAATAATAACCTTACATCCACATTAAACAGAATAACGTGGCTGCCTAGAACATGGACTCCTCTGAAACTTATTTTGGGCTTTATGTTACACACAGGAATTCTGGGAGATAGTTAACAATTAATTATTTGTGTGTGAGTCAAAGGGAAAGTGAAACACCAGATCTGGAGAATGTAGAATTCCGTTGTAATCTATGTCTTCCACTGAGTTTTGTTTCTGCCAGCTGTGACTCTATCAGAATTGGGAGCACACCTGGGGGCGCGGTCCTCTCTGACCTTTATTTTCTCTTCACAACATTTTGCCTCTCACAGACATGTGGAGAAGTGCTATGACATAACAGCAGGGACCAGTGAGTTGACTCTCGCACCGGTTCCGGGATTGTAGAATGGGACACAGGAAGTTAAGATTAGAATAGTAATCCCTCTCAGGCAGCAGAGGGTTCATGGAAAGGTGGCCTCACTTCCATCACTGATAACTAATTAATCGGCCATGCAGTTACACCATAATGGGCTGAGAAATGGATGAAAGAATAAAAAATGTTGACATGTGAATTATGCATTTTGAGTTATAGCATGAGTAAAATATTTAGAATTCAGACTTGGAATTGCAGAGTATGTAATTTAGTCTGTCACCTGCTTCCACTGAGAAACATGTTATTATGAAAATGTACACCTATTTCACTTTGTAAGAGTTCCATGCTGAGAAGAGCAGAGAGGGACGGGGGTGGAGATGATGGTGGTAAAAAGACTGTTGTAAACCACTCAGATACTCAGGCAATTATACAGCATTAAAGCAAACTGTTTAGCAGTAGGTTATTATTCCTGCATAGCAATGCTCTGACCTAGATTCTCCACATTCTCTGTCAGTTTAACATGTTCTCTAATTAAGTGGAGAAAGGAGAGACATGTTTTGAAATGATTAGAGGGGAAAGCATTTTTAGGGCCATGATTAGTCAAGGTTTTTTTCCCTGAATGAATTTGAGTTGGTGTATCAAATTGATTTCTCTCGTACCAGGAAAAAATACGGATTCATGTCTGCATCCATACGTGGTTTAATAAGAAGTGCTTTATTGTATTTTCTCCTCTCCCCCAGTGTTTGGAAGTCGGTATTGTCAGATCTGAGTGTGTCAAGCTTTGATTCCATGTGTACATATGAATGTGAATATAATTGATGTAAGTGCACATCAAAAGAACAGACTCTACAGTGCGAAGTGACTATCCCACTCATATTAACGTCACAGAAATGATATGGTAATAGGTAATAGCTACAGAGGAGAGTCAGAGGACAGAATATTTCTGTCATTCTGTGCACTTTTAGCTCTTTGTACTCCCTCGTTCATTTTGTACAGGTGAAATCTACATCAGTGTTCATAGTGAACCTTACATCACGGTCACTGACTTTCAGTCTCTTCCTGCACATTGTCCCATTAGAAGCCATATCCTCCTATTATTTCACAGTGTCTCTCACCATCAAAGGTGAATCCTCCCACAGCATGTGTCAGTCCCCAGTCCTCCTAATCACACACCTTCCTCTGAGTTTCTCCCTCACAGAGCCATTGATCTCTTCCTCCTGATGAAAGAGGCTGGCATTGTTCATGCAGGGCATCTCATAGACTTGTCTTTGAAAGATTTCTGCCCTCAGATTCTGTTACTAATAGCCTTTACAACCCCAGCCTCCTATACCTACACTAACCCATTCATCTTATCAGAGCCATTCCCACATCAAGTGTACTTTACCATCAAATGCTAACTTATTAGCCTTTTCCCAACAATGCAAGTTAAAAAGTAAGAAAAATTGGCAAAAGAAAAAAGAAAATATTAACAATAAAATAACAATAACGAGGCTATATACACTGAACAAAAATATAAACACAACATGTAAAGTGTTGGTTCCATGTTTCATGAGCTGAAATAAAAGACCCCAGAAATTTTCCATATGCTAAAAAAATGATTATTTCTCTCAGATTTTGTGCACACATTTGTTTACATCCCTGTTAGTGAGCATTTCTCCTTTGCCAAGATAATCCATCCACCTGACAGGTGTGGCATATCAAGAAGCTGATTAAACTGCATGATCATTACACAGGTGCACCTTGTGCTGGAGACAATAACAGGCCACTCTAAAATGTGCAGTTTTGTCACACAATACAATGCTACAGATGTCTCAAGTTTTGAGGGTGTGTGCAATTGGCATGCTGACTGCATGTATGACCACAAGAACTGTTGCCAGAGAATTGAATGTTCATTTCTCTACCATAAGCCGCCTCCAATGTTGTTTAAGAGAATTTGGCAGTACGTCCAACCAGCCTCACAACTGCAGACCGCGTATATGGCATTGTATGGGTGAGTGGTTTGCTGATGTCAATGTTATGAACAGACTGCCCCATGGTGGCGGTGGTATGGTATGGGCAGGCATAAGCTACGGACAGTGAACACAATTGCATTTTATCGATGGCAATTTTAATGCACAGAGATACCGTGACGAGATCCTGAGGATCACTGTCATGTCATTCATCTGCCACCATCACCTTAAGTTTCAGCATGATAATGGACGGCACAATGTGGAGATCATCACTGACTGTCACCAGCAGAGCACCCCCACACCATCTCCTCCATGCTTCACGGTGGGAACCACACATACGTCGATCATCTGTTCACCTACTCTGCATCTCACAAAGACACGCCGGTTGGAACCAAAAATCTCAAATTTGGACTCATCTGACCAAAGGACAGATTTCCACCGGTCTAATGTCCATTGCTCGTGTGTCCATTACTTGAACTCTGTGAGGCATTTATTTGGGCTGCAATTTTAGAGGCTGGTAACTCTAATGAACTTATCCTCTGCAGCAGAGGTAACTCTGGGTCTTCCTTTCCTGTGGCGGTCCTCATGAGAGACAGTTTCATCATAGCACTTAACCTGTTGGGGGTAGGGGGCAGTATTTACACGGCCGGATAAAAAACGTACCCGATTTAATCTGGTTATTACTACTGCCCAGAAACTAGAATATGCATATAATTATTGGCTTTGGATAGAAAACACTCTAAAGTTTCTAAAACTGTTTGAATGGTGTCTGTGAGTATAACAGAACTCATATGGCAGGCAAAAACCTGAGAAGATTCCTTACAGGAAGTGGCCTGTCTGACCATTCCTTGAGCTTCTTGCCTCTGTTTATTGAAGACTGAGGATCTTTGCTGTAACGTGACACTTCCTACGGCTCCCATAGGCTCTCAGAAGGCGGGAAAAAGCCGAATGATGTAATTCCAGCCCCAGGCTGAAACACATTTGCGCTTTTGGCAAGTGGCCGATCAGAGGACAATGGGCTTAGGCGCGTGCACGAGTCGACCCCATGCTTTATTTTCTTTCGTCTTTTTACCTAAACGCAGATTCCCGGTCGGAATATTATTGCTTTTTTACGAGAAAAATTGCATAAAAATAGATTTTAAACAGCGGTTGACATGCTTCGAAGTACGGTAATGGAATATTTAGAATTTTTTTGTCGCGAAATGCGTCGTGCTCGTCACCCTTCTTTACCCTTTCGGATAGTGTCTTGAACGCACGAACAAAACGCCGCTGTTTGGATATAACTATGGATTATTTGGGACCAAACCAACATTTGTTATTGAAGTAGAAGTCCTGGGAGTGCATTCTGACGAAGAACACCAAAGGTAATAACATTTTTCTTATAGTAAATCTGACTTTGGTGAGTGCTAAACTTGCTGGGTGTCTAAATAGCTAGCCCTGTGATGCCGGGCTATCTACTTAGAATATTGCAAAATGTGCTTTCACCAAAAAGCTATTTTAAAATCGAACATATCGAGTGCATAGAGGAGTTCTGTATCTATAATTCTTAAAATAATTGTTATGCTTTTGTGAACGTTTATCGTGAGTAATTTAGTGAATTTTTAGTAAATTCACCGGAAGTTTGCGGGGGGTATGCTAGTTCTGAACGTCACATGCTAATGTAAAAAGCTGGTTTTTGATATAAATATGAACTTGATTGAACAAAGCATGCATGTATTGTATAACATAATGTCCTAGGTGTGTCATCTGATGAAGATCATCAAAGGTTAGTGCTGCATTTAGCTGTGGTTTGGATTTATGTGACATTATATGCTAGCTTGAAAAATGGGTGTCTGATTATTTCTGGCTGGGTACTCTGCTGACATAATCTAATGTTTTGCTTTCGTTGTAAAGCCTTTTTGAAATCGGACAGTGTGGTTAGATTAACGAGAGTCTTGTCTTTAAAATGGTGTAAAATAGTCATATGTTTGAGAAATTGAAGTAATAGCATTTCTAAGGTATTTGAATAACGCGCCACAGGATTCCACTGGCTGTTACGAAGGTAGGAAGCCCTAGAGAAGTTAATGGTTTTTGCAACTGCACTTGAAGAAACTTTCAAAGTTCTTCACATTTTCCGCATTGACTGACCATGTCTTAATGTAATGATGGACTATTGTTTCTCTTTGCTTATTTGAGCTGTTCTTGCCATAATATGGGCTTGGTCTTTTACCAAATAGGGCTATTTTCTGTATACCACCCCTACCTTGTCACAACACAACTGATTGGCTCAAACGCATTAAGAAGGAAAAAAATTCCACAAATGAACTTTTAACAAGGCACACCTGTTAAAACCTCTTACATCTAGACGTTCCGCTAGCGGAACACCTGCTCCAATATCCAATGATAGGCGTGGCGCGAATTACAAATTCCTCAAAAATACAAAAACTTCAATTTTTCAAACATATGACTATTTTACAGCAAAAATACTGCCCCCTAGCCATAACAGGTTAATAATTTAAATGCATTCCAGCTGACAATCTCATTAAGCTGGTTGAGGGAATGCCAAGAGTGTGCAAGGCTGTCATCAAGGCAAAGGGTGGCTACTTTGAAGAATCTCACATATAAAATATATTTTATTTTGTTTAACACTTTTTTGGTTACTACATGATTCCATATCTGTTAGTTCATAGTTTTGATGTCTTCGTTATTAATCTACAATGTAGAAAATAGTAAAAATACATAAAAAACATGGAATGAGTAGGTGTGTCCAAACTTTTGACTGGTACTGTACGTAGGGGTAAAAGTGACTAAGCAGTCAGGATAGATAATAAATAGAGCAGGAGCAGTTTGTGAAGAGTGTGTGTGTGTGTGTGTGTGTGTGTGTGTGTGTGTGTGTGTGTGTGTGTGTGTGTGTGTGTGTGTGTGTGTGTGTCTGTGTGTGTGTGTCTGTGTGTGTGTGTGTGTGTGTGTGTGTGTGTGTGTGTGTGTGTGTGTGTGTGTGTGTGGCGTCAATATTCCTCTGTGTGTGTGTCTTGTGTGTGTGAGCATATGTAGTGTGTATGTGTATGTGTGTGTTGGACTGTCAGTGTAGTACGTGTGAGTGTGTGGGTAGAGTCCAGTGAGTGTTCATGTGTCCCAACCACACCCCAAACATTTATCATGGCACCATGGTTCTCAAAACAGACACAGATTGGCAATGACGCCACGGTCTCTACACACGTTAATGAACATAGCTCTCATCTGAACAGTTGTTAAAGGGGTGATTTTATACAATGTATATGTTCCCCACAAATAAGGGCCACAAGGGAAATACTGTGGTTCCTACCATGTCACAGACATTTCTACCTGTATATTTCCATAATTGGATAACTTCCTGAGTTTTTTAAATATTTTGGTGTGTGATATTATTTCGCTCTCTCCATGCAGTACTTTTGCTTGCCAGAGGGTGGCGCCAAAATGTATTTCCAAACAAGAATTTGGACCCTTTGGTGCACCCATCTGCAACCTAGCACGACCGGGGAAGACAATAAATACATTATCTTATTTTTCTCATTAGCGTCATGGCAGCAACACCAGCTGGATCAAAGACAGAAGAGTATGAAGATAGGCTAAAACTGCTTCTCCAATAGAAATCCCCGATCACACTTGTGGGCGATGTCATTGCGACGTTGGCTAGCTACGCGCATGCGGAGAAATACGCCATCGGGTCAAACCGTTGTCTCGCGCCGAACTGCGCATTTTCACACCGTCAACTCAAAGGCACTCCTTGAATATATAGTGTTTTTTGACGAAAATGAAATCGTGTCAGTTTGCCTCTTTCATGAGGTTGGAGTAATAACATGTTCAACTACTTAAAACATTGGCTCTAATCTAGGTTGTGCCTTTAGATTTCGAGAAAATTAAGGAAGAATTTTTCACTTCTCTCATTGACTTCTCAACACCCCCCCCCCCCCCCCCCCTTGTCCCCCCTTCACCCCCAACCCCGGCAAGCGTTCCCGGAAGTCTCGCGATGTTGAGTCTCTGGGTTCAGAAGCTCTGTGGCTGGATCCTATCCACATTAAGACTTCCGGTTATTGGATTTTTCCTTCAAAATAAAAGTCGCGGTAAAACGCCATGCGGTTGATACGGAATCAATATTTTTTGCCGCTTTGCGTTGTACATTTCTTAAACATTGAAATGTAATGTTTCATAAAAGTTTTATTGTACTTTTGTTGTATTGCACAAACAAACTGCACTGTACAGGAACAATTATTGACTATGTGTCCATAAAACCAGGGCCCAGTCACTACAAATCAAATGAGTTTGAACAAAAAGGTAGTTCATAAGAAGTGTTGCTGAACTTTTACTGTGGTCAAACAGCTTAAAATAGGGTGCATGGACACTATATGGTACAAATATAGCACTGTACAGGAAAAACGATTACTTGTGCCGATGTAAAAGTGTGGTGGGTAGTACTCAGTAGGGTCTGTAGAATCTATATATGTTGTCATCTCATGGGGCTCTGAATAATATGGAGTGTTGCTGGACTTTTCTGTGGTCAAACAGCTTAAAGTGGGTTGCCTGGACACTATGAGGTACAAACATAGCACTGTACAGGAAAAAAAACGATAGTGTGTCCATAAAACCAGGGTCCAGTCTACTCACTAGAATACAAAACAGGTGAGTTTGAACAAATGGCTGGGTAGGTCATAGGAAGCTTTATGTTGACATTTGAACAGTGAGACACATATCAGCACCACGAACAGCAACCCTTTTAAGCCTATCTCCAAACACTGTATGTGGCAAACATGTGGCCCATAAGCATATTCATGTGATTGCATATTTTAGTCATTGCCAGATGACGCACTGCTAAAGAGAAAACGTCATTACCTGTCTCAAATAAACTGGAGTGGATAATACTCAGTCGGGCTTCTACCAACCAAATGTGTTCAGTTTTTCAGGGGGTCTGTGTCGAGCAGCCTGCTGGTTATTATTCCGTTGTTCTTGTAGCGCTTACATTTAATCCTGCATGTTATATTAATTCCAAAACAATAAATTAATTGACTGTTTTGTGTTTAATATCAGTTGGACAAATAAAACACCGTAACTTTTTGTTGTTGTTGCTTACCCTAGTGTGAAATAAATCGCCATACCATACACGACTTTCAAGCACTATTGCCTTGCACTAATGGCACTAATGGATGTGCCAAATACAGATTATTAGCAGGTGATTAGTTAAGAATCCAACTGCTTCAAAGACTGCAACAATCATGGACTGTCATACCTGTATGACTGAGGCACATTTATACATTCTATTGCTAGAGACAAGGTGAAACAAAACAAAATGGTACAAACAGAGAATGTAAATGAGGCTCATGTTCAAAACTTATTGCCTGAGAGCTCAAATGAGGGCTTGTCAACTGCTCAGAGAAGACCCTCAGACTGCAAAATGTACACACTTGTGATGATAAAGAACATGCTTCTGATTTTCATCCTGATGTAGCCAAGATGTCATATGATGGAGTGTCTGTGGTGCAGCTCAATCAAATCTCACAAACCCAAGATACAGAAAGTTATGGTAGTGTCACGATCCCACCGACGGTGGCGCCCCCTCCTGCTCGGGTGGCGCTCGGCGGTCGTCGTCACCGGCCTATTAGCTGCCACCGATTCCCTTTTGCTTTTCCCTTTTTTTATTTTGTGACACCTGTGGTCAATTAGCCATTAGAGGGGCTATTTAGTTTAGCTGGCCCGCTCCTGTTCGTGCGGGATTAATGATTGTTTCTTGTGTGACGGCTTGTGTTCATGTCGACGTTGTTGTACGCCGCATGTATTTTCTCCCCTGTGTGTGGGAACATTAGTTTTTTTTTGGTGAGTGTATATTAAAAACACCACTACCCTGTGTTCGCTGGTTCCTGCGCCTCATTCCTCCTCCACAATTACCAAGCCTTAACAGAATCCCGCACCACGATAGAAGGCATGGAATCAGCGGGAGCAGCGGCCACTCCTCTGCCCTCGATGGAGGAACGCGTACTCCACCACACGACAGTCCTCCATTGCATCGGATCGGCAATGGACCAGATGATGGAGAGGATGGACAGATGGGAGAGAAGTGGTATCCTCTCTCCACCTCCACCTGCCCCATACAGCCATCTTCGCCTCCCATGACGTCTGGCTCTGGCGCGCTTCGTCTGGCGCTCCCGAGGGAGTACGATGGGGCGGCGGCTGGGTGCCAGGGGTTTTTGCTCCAGCTTGAGCTGTACCTGGCCACCGTTAGACCTGCTCCCACGGGGGAGGAGAGCGTGAGTGCCCTCGTTTCCTGCCTGACGGGCAGAGCTCTGGAGTGGGCTAATGCGGTCTGGAACGGTCCAGACTCGGCGAGGGACCACTACCCGGAGTTCACCCGCCGCTTTCGGGCCGTGTTCGACCACCCTCCGGAAGGAAGAGCGGCGGGTGAACGGCTGTTCCACCTCAGGCAGGAGACGAGGAGTGCCCAGGACTTCGCGCTGGACTTCAGGACCTTGGCTGCTGGGGCGGGGTGGAACGACAGGGCCCTCATAGACCACTACCGCTGCAGTCTCCGGGCGGACGTCCGCAGGGAGCTGGCCTGTCGGGACACAGCTCTGTCCCTGGACGAACTGATAGATATGTCCATACGACTGGACAACTTGCTGGCTGCCCGCAGGCGTTCGGAGAGGGTCCTGCCCGTTCCACCCCCGTGCACCCCCGCCCCTACCCCTATGGAGGTAGGGGGGGCCGTGCCAAGGGGCACCGGAGGAGGTGGCTCCTCCTGCACCAGCTGTGGTCGGAGAGGACACACGGCCGACCGGTGCCGGAGGAGCCAGTCTGGGAGTCGAGATGGTAGGCAGAACACTTCTCGGTTACCTCAGGTGAGTCAGCACCAGATTCACCCAGAACCCCCTGTTGGTCATGTGTTTTTACCTGTTTTGTTTACTAAATTTTTTCCCTCTTCCCAGCATAGGGCGCTAGTCGATTCAGGCGCAGCTGGGAATTTTATGGACCGTGGACTTGCCATTAAGCTGGGCATTCCGCGGGTGCCGATAGATTCTCCTTTCCCCGTGCACTCCCTAGATAGCCGACCATTAGGGTCAGGGCTAGTCAGGGAGTCTACGGTGCCACTGGACATGGTAACGCTGGGGAATCATAAGGAACGCATTCGTTTTTTCCTTATTGACTCGCCTGCGTTTCCGGTGGTGCTGGGGGTCCCCTGGCTGGCTGGTCACAATCCCCGTATTTCGTGGAAACAGGGGGTTCTCCAGGGGTGGTCAGAGGAGTGTTCAGGTAGTTGCCTAGGAGTTTCCATAGGTGCCACGTCGGTGGAGAGTCCAGACCAGGTGTCCACCGTGCGCATTCCCCCCGAATACGCCGATTTGGCGATCGCTTTTTGTAAAAAGAGGGCGACTAAATTACCACCTCATCGACAGGGGGATTGTGCGATAGATCTCCAGGTTAACGCTGCGCTTCCCAGGAGTCACGTGTACCCCTTGTCACAGGAGGAGACGGCGGCTATGGAGACATATGTCACGGAATCCCTGGGACAGGGGTACATTCGGCCCTCCATCTCACCCGCTTCCTCGAGTTTCTTTTTTGTGAAGAAAAAGGAGGGAGGTCTGCGTCCGTGCATTGATTACCGAGGTCTAAACGCTATTACGGTGGGGTTTAGTTACCCACTACCTCTCATCGCTACGGCGGTGGAATCATTTCACGGAGCGCAGTTCTTCACAAAACTGGATCTCAGGAGCGCGTATAACCTGGTGCGTATCAAGAAGGGAGACGAGTGGAAAACCGCCTTTAGTACCACATCGGGCCATTATGAGTACCTCGTCATGCCGTATGGGTTGAAAAATGCTCCAGCCGTCTTTCAATCCTTTGTTGACGAGATTCTCAGGGACCTGCACGGGCAGGGCGTGATTGTATATATCGATGACATTCTGATATATTCCGCCACCCGCTCCGCGCATGTGTCCCTGGTGCGCAAGGTGCTTGGTAGACTGCTGAAGCATGACCTATACGTTAAGGCTGAGAAGTGTGAGTTTTCCAAACGAGCCGTCTCCTTTCTGGGTTATCGCATTTCCACCACGGGGGTGGTGATGGAGTGTGACCGCGTTAAGGCCGTGCGTAATTGGCCGACTCCAACCACGGTGAAGGAGGTGCAGCGGTTTTTAGGCTTTGCCAATTACTACCGGAGGTTTATCCGGGGTTTTGGCCAGGTAGCGGCTCCCATTACCTCACTGCTGAAGGGGGGGCCGGTGCGTTTGCGATGGTCGACGGAGGCGGACGGAGCCTTCAAGAAATTGAAGACGCTGTTCACCGACGCACCCGTGTTGGCGCACCCGGACCCGTCTTTAGCGTTCGTAGTGGAGGTGGACGCATCCGAGGCTGGGGTGGGTGCCGTGCTATCACAGCGCTCGGGTGCGCCATTGAAACTCCGCCCCTGCGCTTTCTTTTCGAAGAAGCTCAGTTCGGCGGAGCGTAACTACGATGTGGGGGACAGGGAGTTGCTAGCAGTGGTTAAAGCTTTGAGGGTGTGGCGGCACTGGCTTGAGGGGGCTAAACACCCCTTTCTCATCTGGACCGACCACCGAAACCTGGAGTACATCCGGGCAGCGAGGAGACTGAATCCACGTCAGGCGAGGTGGGCCATGTTCTTCGCCCGGTTTAGGTTTACCATCTCCTATAGACCGGGTTCCCTAAATACTAAGGCCGACGCGCTGTCCCGTCTCTATGACACGGAGGACCGGCCCATCGATCCAACTCCCATCATTCCAGCGTCTAGGCTGGTGGCACCTGTGGTATGGGAGGTGGACGCGGACATCGAGCGGGCATTGGTGTTGGAACCTGCGCCTGCGCAGGTGCCCGTGGGGCGCATGTATGTGCCGCTCGGTGTTCGTGATCGTTTGATTCGGTGGGCGCACACGCTACCTACTGCGGGTCATCCTGGTGAGGCGAGGACAGTGGGGAGTCTAAGGGGGAAGTACTGGTGGCCCACCTTAGCTAAGGACGTGAGGGCCTATGTCTCTTCCTGTTCGGTGTGTGCCCAGAGTAAGGCTCCTAGGCATCTACCAAGAGGGAAGTTACAGCCCCTCCCCGTTCCACAACGACCATGGTCGCACCTGTCCATTGACTTCCTGACAGATCTTCCCCCCTCTCAGGGGAACACGGCGATTCTGGTGGTTGTGGATCGGTTCTCTAAGTCCTGCCGTCTCCTCCCATTGCCCGGTCTCCCTACGGCCCTGCAGACTGCGGAGGCCCTATTTACCCACGTCTTCCGGCACTACGGGGTGCCGGAGGACATTGTCTCTGATCGAGGTTCCCAGTTCACATCCAGGGTCTGGAGAGCGTTTATGGAGCGGCTGGGGGTCTCGGTCAGTTTGACCTCCGGTTATCACCCCGAGAGCAATGGGCAGGCGGAGAGGGTGAACCAGGAGGTGGGCAGGTTCCTGAGGTCGTATTGCCAGGACCGGCCAGGGGAGTGGGCGAGGTATATTCCCTGGGCTGAGTTAGCCCAGAACTCACTTCGCCACTCCTCTACTAACATATCACCCTTTCAGTGTGTGTTAGGTTACCAGCCGGTCCTGGCACCATGGCACCGGAGTCAGACCGAGGCTCCTGCGGTGGAGGACTGGGTCCAGCACTCCAAGGAGACCTGGAGAGCCGTCCAGGACTCACTAAAGGAGGCCAGTGCGCGGCAGAAGAGGAGTGCTGACCGCCACCGCAGTGAGGCGCCCGTGTTCGCACCGGGAGACAGGGTCTGGCTCTCGACCCGGAACCTGCCCCTCCGCGTGCCCTGCCGGAAGCTGGGGCCGCAGTGTGTGGGGCCCTTCAAAGTCCTGAGGAGGATAAACGAGGTGTGTTATCGGTTGCAACTCCCTTCCTATTACCGTATTAACCCCTCGTTTCATGTGTCTCTCCTCAGGCCGGTGGTAGCTGGTCCCCTTCACGAAGATGAGGTGCCGGAGGTCCCTCCGCCCCCTCTGGACATCGGGGGGTCCCCGGCGTACAGCGTAAGGGCCATTCTGGACTCGCGACGCCGGGCGAGGGGCCTACAGTACCTCGTGGACTGGGAGGGGTACGGCCCGGAGGAGAGGTGCTGGGTGCCGGCGGCGGACGTCCTGGACCCATCTATGTTGAGGGAGTTCCACCACCTCTGTCCGGATCGCCCTGCCCCTCGCCCTCCGGGTCGACCTCGAGGCCGGTGTCGGCGCGCTGCGGGAGCCGCGCGTCAGGAGGGGGGTACTGTCACGATTCCCACCGACGGTGGCGCCCCCTCCTGCTCGGGTGGCGCTCGGCGGTCGTCGTCACCGGCCTATTAGCTGCCACCGATTCCCTTTTGCTTTTCCATTTTTTTATTTTGTGACACCTGTGGTCAATTAGCCATTAGAGGGGCTATTTAGTTTAGCTGGCCCGCTCCTGTTCGTGCGGGATTAATGATTGTTTCTTGTGTGACGGCTTGTGTTCATGTCGACGTTGTTGTACGCCGCATGTATTTTCTCCCCTGTGTGTGGGAACATTTTTTTTTTTTTGGTGAGTGTATATTAAAAACACCACTACCCTGTGTTCGCTGGTTCCTGCGCCTCATTCCTCCTCCACAATTACCAAGCCTTAACAGGTAGAGGTTTATCAGATGAGGAAATCGCAAACTCTATAAAAACTGAATCAGATGAGCAGCATTTAACTGGAGAGGTTGAAGTTGAAATAAGCGAGGATACACTGAAATGTGTTTTGTCAGATGAGGCAAATTTTGGAGGGTTCAGGCGTCCAAATCATAATAATTGAGTGTTTACATTGACTCGTGATGAAGGGGAGAGAGTCCATTCAGAGAGATGAGGTAGGTACTGTACTTCAAAACATTCTCATGGGTAGGCCTATTTGCATGAAAGATTTAAGAGTCCAATTCTTACTGTGTAGTACATTTTCGATATCATAACATTTCAGTCACTCAGAAAAGGATATACAACGAATGAAGCTCCAGAGAGGGAGCAACTTGCATTGTCATTACGTAATCCTGCCGTATGTAAGGTGCTCAGGGAATGAATAGCCAATTGCGACCTCTGATGCTTGGCTGCTCAGAACAGAAGTGTGTGATTGGACGAGATACATAAAGTCTGAACAACACAAATAACTTTTTGGAAATCAAGTCACTGCAATTACTGAAAGAAAAACTTAAACATTGGCACAAATAATCTTTTTTCCTGTACAGTGCTATATTTTTACTCTCTAGTGTCCAGCGGAGTATGTGAGCGGAGCCGGTGCGTAAGGAGAGAGGAGCAGAACGCGCCCAGTTTGACTGGAGTGAAGAGCGTCAGCTTCAGCCTTCTCGCCCCGCTCCAATTTCGTTCCAGTAGCGCTCCAAGTAGCGCTCACTTCACAATCTCAGCCTGGCCCAGCATGCATTTGTAGTCTACATGTCTGCTGCTATAGCCCCTTGCTTTAGCTACAGTTATGGAGTTCGCAAAATACTTTCATAAAGAAACTGATAAAAGACAAAGGTGCAAAATCAAGGTGACTTACAAAGATGAGGACCAAGAGCAAGAGAGAGAGTGTGGTGATGTAGTGTCCACAACTAAAGAATCATTGTGGAATCTGAAAAGACACATATCCCGAAAGAATGATGGTGTACTTGTTACGTACACATGCTAAAATAAAGGAACGAGTTGGGTAGCTAATTAAGTGTGTCATTGTAGCAAAGTATTTATAAACAAAAAATCAGATCTCTTAAAAGTTTCGTTCATTTTTGTTATATTATCTATACAATAGGCCTGGTATATTCTCACTTTCAAGGAGCTTTCCGTTTTGATTGGGTTATGTTTCCTTAAAACCTTTAGGCCTACTTATAGAAGAAGACAAAAAAACTGCATCTCTGCCCACCCTTGCAAGAGTGGCCCGAAGGGTGTTTAGCATCCCCAAGGGCTCTGCAAGCAGAGAAGATATGCTCTGCTGCTGGCCTGCTCTCCAGGCACCATCGCATGAGACTGAAACTCGTGTTTCTTAAAAATAAATTCAAGGGCACTGAGCCTGATAAGGCATTTGTTGTTAAATTTGTATTTAATTCTAAGTCACAGCCTATATGGGCAATTTATAGTCTATAATGTTTTAATACAAATAAATGTTTAAATGATCAGCGCTTTATGTCCCTAACCAGCCTGTTGTCACACTCACAAATGATTCACAATGCATTTCTTTGTAGGCTATAGCCTTGAAAATAATTTATATACAGCCTAAATAATTCATTTTGGTTCCTTCTTAGGCTCCCTGTCTGACTCCTGACCTATTTAGTGTTTATATGTTGTTTAATATGACATTTAGCCTATTCAGAGTGTTTATATGCTGTTTAATATGACATGTAGCCTATTCAGAGTGTTTATATGTTGTTTAATATGACATGTAGTCTATTCAGAGTGTTTATATGCTGTTTAATATGACATGTAGTCTATTCAGAATGTTTATATGCTGTTTAATATGACATGTAGCCTATTCAGAGTGTTTATATGTTGTTTAATATGACATGTAGTCTATTCAGAGTGTTTATATGCTGTTTAATATGACATGTAGTCTATTCAGAGTGTTTATATGCTGTTTAATATGACATGTAGCCTATTCAGAGTGTTTATATGTTGTTTAATATGTCATGCAGCCTATTCAGAGTGTTTATATGCTGTTTAATATGACATGTAGCCTATTCAGAGTGTTTATATGCTGTTTAATATGACATGTAGCCTATTCAGAGTGTTTATATGCTGTTTAATATGACATGTAGTCTATTCAGAGTGTTTATATGTTGTTTAATATGACATGTAGCCTATTCAGAGTGTTTATATGCTGTTTAATATGACATGTAGCCTATTCAGAGTGTTTATATGTTGTTTAATATGACATGTAGCCTATTCAGAGTGTTTATATGCTGTTTAATATGACATGTAGCCTATTCAGAGTGTTTATATGTTGTTTAATATGACATGTAGCCTATTCAGAGTGTTTATATGCTGTTTAATATGACATGTAGTCTATTCAGAGTGTTTATATGTTGTTTAATATGACATGTAGCCTATTCAGAGTGTTTATATGCTGTTTAATATGACATGTAGTCTATTCAGAGTGTTTATATGCTGTTTAATATGACATGTAGCCTATTCAGAGTGTTTATGTGCTGTTTAATATGACATGTAGTCTATTCAGAGTGTTTATATGTTGTTTAATATGACATGTAGCCTATTCAGAGTGTTTATATGCTGTTTAATATGACATGTAGCCTATTCAGAGTGTTTATATGCTGTTTAATATGACATGTAGCCTATTCAGAGTGTTTATATGCTGTTTAATATGACATTTAGCCTATTCAGAGTTTTTATATGCTGTTTAATATGACATGTAGTCTATTCAGAGTGTTTATATGCTGTTTAATATGACACGTAGCCTATTCAGAGTGTTTATATGCTGTTTAATATGACATGTAGTCTATTCAGAGTGTTTATATGTTGTTTAATATGACATGTAGCCTATTCAGAGTGTTTATATGCTGTTTAATATGACATGTAGCCTATTCAGAGTGTTTATATGCTGTTTAATATGACATGTAGCCTATTCAGAGTGTTTATATGCTGTTTAATATGACATGTAGCCTATTCAGAGTGTTTATATGCTTTTTAATATGACATGTAGTCTATTCAGAGTGTGTATATGTTGTTTAATATGACATGTAGCCTATTCGGAGTGTTTATATGCTGTTTAATATGACATGTAGCCTATTCAGAGTGTTTATATGTTGTTTAATATGACATGTAGCCTATTCGGAGTGTTTATATGCTGTTTAATATGACATGTAGTCTATTCAGAGTGTTTATATGCTGTTTAATATGACATGTAGCCTATTCAGAGTCTTTATATGTTGTTTAATATGACATGTAGCCTATTCAGAGTGTTTATATGTTGTTTAATATGACATGTAGCCTATTCAGAGTGTTTATATGCTGTTTAATATGACATGTAGCCTATTCAGAGTGTTTATATGTTGTTTAATATGACATGTAGCCTATTCAGAGTGTTTATATGCTGTTTAATATGACATGTAGCCTATTCAGAGTGTTTATATGTTGTTTAATATGACATGTAGCCTATTCAGAGTGTTTATATGCTGTTTAATATGACATGTAGTCTATTCAGAGTGTTTATATGTTGTTTAATATGACATGTAGCCTATTCAGAGTGTTTATATGCTGTTTAATATGACATGTAGTCTATTCAGAGTGTTTATATGCTGTTTAATATGACATGTAGCCTATTCAGAGTGTTTATGTGCTGTTTAATATGACATGTAGTCTATTCAGAGTGTTTATATGTTGTTTAATATGACATGTAGCCTATTCAGAGTGTTTATATGCTGTTTAATATGACATGTAGCCTATTCAGAGTGTTTATATGCTGTTTAATATGACATTTAGCCTATTCAGAGTTTTTATATGCTGTTTAATATGACATGTAGTCTATTCAGAGTGTTTATATGCTGTTTAATATGACACGTAGCCTATTCAGAGTGTTTATATGCTGTTTAATATGACATGTAGTCTATTCAGAGTGTTTATATGCTGTTTAATATGACATGTAGCCTATTCAGAGTGTTTATATGCTGTTTAATATGACATGTAGCCTATTCAGAGTGTTTATATGCTGTTTAATATGACATGTAGCCTATTCAGAGTGTTTATATGCTGTTTAATATGACATGTAGTCTATTCAGAGTGTTTATATGCTGTTTAATATGACATGTAGCCTATTCAGAGTGTTTATATGCTGTTTAATATGACATGTAGCCTATTCAGAGTGTTTATATGCTGTTTAATATGACATGTAGTCTATTCAGAGTGTTTATATGTTGTTTAATATGACATGTAGCCTATTCAGAGTGTTTATATGCTGTTTAATATGACATGTAGCCTATTCAGAGTGTTTATATGCTGTTTAATATGACATGTAGCCTATTCAGAGTGTTTATATGTTGTTTAATATGACATGTAGCCTATTCGGAGTGTTTATATGCTGTTTAATATGACATGTAGTCTATTCAGAGTGTTTATATGCTGTTTAATATGACATGTAGCCTATTCAGAGTCTTTATATGTTGTTTAATATGACATGTAGCCTATTCAGAGTGTTTATATGCTGTTTAATGTGACATGTAGTCTATTCAGAGTGTTTATATGCTGTTTAATATGACATGTAGTCTATTCAGAGTGTTTATATGCTGTTTAATATGACACGTAGCCTATTCAGAGTGTTTATATGCTGTTTAATATGACATGTAGTCTATTCAGAGTGTTTATATGTTGTTTAATATGACATGTAGCCTATTCAGAGTGTTTATATGCTGTTTAATATGACATGTAGCCTATTCAGAGTGTTTATATGCTGTTTAATATGACATTTAGCCTATTCAGAGTGTTTATATGCTGTTTAATATGACATGTAGTCTATTCAGAGTGTTTATATGCTGTTTAATATGACACGTAGCCTATTCAGAGTGTTTATATGCTGTTTAATATGACATGTAGTCTATTCAGAGTGTTTATATGTTGTTTAATATGACATGTAGCCTATTCAGAGTGTTTATATGCTGTTTAATATGACATGTAGCCTATTCAGAGTGTTTATATGCTGTTTAATATGACATTTAGCCTATTCAGAGTGTTTATATGCTGTTTAATATGACATGTAGTCTATTCAGAGTGTTTATATGTTGTTTAATATGACATGTAGCCTATTCAGAGTGTTTATATGCTGTTTAATATGACATGTAGCCTATTCAGAGTGTTTATATGCTGTTTAATATGACATGTAGCCTATTCAGAGTGTTTATATGTTGTTTAATATGACATGTAGCCTATTCGGAGTGTTTATATGCTGTTTAATATGACATGTAGTCTATTCAGAGTGTTTATATGCTGTTTAATATGACATGTAGCCTATTCAGAGTCTTTATATGTTGTTTAATATGACATGTAGCCTATTCAGAGTGTTTATATGCTGTTTAATGTGACATGTAGTCTATTCAGAGTGTTTATATGCTGTTTAATATGACATGTAGTCTATTCAGAGTGTTTATATGCTGTTTAATATGACACGTAGCCTATTCAGAGTGTTTATATGCTGTTTAATATGACATGTAGTCTATTCAGAGTGTTTATATGTTGTTTAATATGACATGTAGCCTATTCAGAGTGTTTATATGCTGTTTAATATGACATGTAGCCTATTCAGAGTGTTTATATGCTGTTTAATATGACATTTAGCCTATTCAGAGTGTTTATATGCTGTTTAATATGACATGTAGTCTATTCAGAGTGTTTATATGCTGTTTAATATGACACGTAGCCTATTCAGAGTGTTTATATGCTGTTTAATATGACACGTAGTCTATTCAGAGTGTTTATATGTTGTTTAATATGACATGTAGCCTATTCAGAGTGTTTATATGCTGTTTAATATGACATGTAGCCTATTCAGAGTGTTTATATGCTGTTTAATATGACATGTAGCCTATTCAGAGTGTTTATATGCTGTTTAATATGACATGTAGCCTATTCAGAGTGTTTATATGCTTTTTAATATGACATGTAGTCTATTCAGAGTGTGTATATGTTGTTTAATATGACATGTAGCCTATTCGGAGTGTTTATATGCTGTTTAATATGACATGTAGCCTATTCAGAGTGTTTATATGTTGTTTAATATGACATGTAGCCTATTCGGAGTGTTTATATGTTGTTTAATATGACATGTAGCCTATTCAGAGTGTTTATATGCTGTTTAATATGACATGTAGCCTATTCGGAGTGTTTATATGCTGTTTAATATGACATGTAGCCTATTCAGAGTGTTTATATGTTTAATATGACATGTAGTCTATTCAGAGTGTTTATATGCTGTTTAATATGACATGTAGCCTATTCAGAGTGTTTACATGCAGTTTAATATGACATGTAGCCTATTCAGAGTGTTTATATGTTGTTTAATATGACATGTAGGCTATTCAGAGTGTTTATATGCTGTTTAATATGACATGTAGTCTATTCAGAGTGTTTATATGTTGTTTAATATGACATGTAGCCTATTCAGAGTGTTTATATGCTGTTTAATATGACATGTAGCCTATTCAGAGTGTTTATATGTTGTTTAATATGACATGTAGCCTATTCAGAGTGTTTATATGCTGTTTAATATGACATGTAGCCTATTCAGAGTGTTTATATGTTGTTTAATATGACATGTAGCCTATTCAGAGTGTTTATATGCTGTTTAATATGACATGTAGTCTATTCAGAGTGTTTATATGTTGTTTAATATGACATGTAGCCTATTCAGAGTGTTTATATGCTGTTTAATATGACATGTAGTCTATTCAGAGTGTTTATATGCTGTTTAATATGACATGTAGCCTATTCAGAGTGTTTATGTGCTGTTTAATATGACATGTAGCCTATTCAGTGTTTATATGCTGTTTAATATGACATGTAGTCTATTCAGAGTGTTTATATGTTGTTTAATATGACATGTTGCCTATTCAGAGTGTTTATATGCTGTTTAATATGACATGTAGCCTATTCAGAGTGTTTATATGCTGTTTAATATGACATGTAGCCTATTCAGAGTGTTTATATGCTGTTTAATATGACATGTAGCCTATTCAGAGTGTTTATATGTTGTTTAATATGACATGTAGTCTATTCAGAGTGTTTATATGCTGTTTAATATGACATGTAGTCTATTCAGAGTGTTTATATGCTGTTTAATATGACATGTAGGCTATTCAGAGTGTTTATATGCTGTTTAATATGACATGTAGTCTATTCAGAGTGTTTATATGTTGTTTAATATGACATGTAGCCTATTCAGAGTGTTTATATGCTGTTTAATATGACATGTAGCCTATTCAGAGTGTTTATATGTTGTTTAATATGACATGTAGCCTATTCAGAGTGTTTATATGTTGTTTAATATGACATGTAGCCTATTCAGAGTGTTTATATGCTGTTTAATATGACATGTAGTCTATTCAGAGTGTTTATATGTTGTTTAATATGACATGTAGCCTATTCAGAGTGTTTATAAGCTGTTTAATATGACATGTAGCCTATTCCGAGTGTTTATATGCTGTTTAATATGACATGTAGCCTATTCAGAGTGTTTATATGCTGTTTAATATGACATGTAGCCTATTCAGAGTGTTTATGTGCTGTTTAATATGACATGTAGCCTATTCAGTGTTTATATGCTGTTTAATATGACATGTAGTCTATTCAGAGTGTTTACATGCAGTTTAATATGACATGTAGTCTATTCAGAGTGTTTATATGTTGTTTAATATGACATGTTGCCTATTCAGAGTGTTTATATGCTGTTTAATATGACATGTAGCCTATTCAGAGTGTTTATATGCTGTTTAATATGACATGTAGCCTATTCAGAGTGTTTATATGTTGTTTAATATGACATGTAGCCTATTCAGAGTGTTTATATGCTGTTTAATATGACATGTAGCCTATTCAGAGTGTTTATATGTTGTTTAATATGACATGTAGCCTATTCAGAGTGTTTATATGCTGTTTAATATGACATGTAGTCTATTCAGAGTGTTTATATGTTGTTTAATATGACATGTAGCCTATTCAGAGTGTTTATATGCTGTTTAATATGACATGTAGCCTATTCCGAGTGTTTATATGCTGTTTAATATGACATGTAGCCTATTCAGAGTGTTTATATGCTGTTTAATATGACATGTAGCCTATTCAGAGTGTTTATGTGCTGTTTAATATGACATGTAGCCTATTCAGTGTTTATATGCTGTTTAATATGACATGTAGTCTATTCAGAGTGTTTACATGCAGTTTAATATGACATGTAGTCTATTCAGAGTGTTTATATGTTGTTTAATATGACATGTTGCCTATTCAGAGTGTTTATATGCTGTTTAATATGACATGTAGCCTATTCAGAGTGTTTATATTCTGTTTAATATGACATTTAGCCTATTCAGAGTGTTTATATGCTGTTTAATATGACATGTAGTCTATTCAGAGTGTTTATATGCTGTTTAATATGACACGTAGCCTATTCAGAGTGTTTATATGCTGTTTAATATGACATGTAGTCTATTCAGAGTGTTTATATGTTGTTTAATATGACATGTAGCCTATTCCGAGTGTTTATATGCTGTTTAATATGACATGTAGCCTATTCAGAGTGTTTATATGCTGTTTAATATGACATGTAGCCTATTCAGAGTGTTTATATGCTGTTTAATATGACATGTAGCCTATTCAGAGTGTTTATATGCTTTTTAATATGACATGTAGTCTATTCAGAGTGTGTATATGTTGTTTAATATGACATGTAGCCTATTCAGTGTTTATATGCTGTTTAATATGACATGTAGCCTATTCAGAGTGTTTATATGTTGTTTAATATGACATGTAGCCTATTCGGAGTGTTTATATGCTGTTTAATATGACATGTAGTCTATTCAGAGTGTTTATATGCTGTTTAATATGACATGTAGCCTATTCAGAGTCTTTATATGTTGTTTAATATGACATGTAGCCTATTCAGAGTGTTTATATGCTGTTTAATGTGACATGTAGTCTATTCAGAGTGTTTATATGCTGTTTAATATGACATGTAGCCTATTCAGAGTGTTTATATGCTGTTTAATATGACATGTAGTCTATTCAGAGTGTTTATATGTTGTTTAATATGACATGTAGCCTATTCAGAGTGTTTATATGCTGTTTAATATGACATGTAGTCTATTCAGAGTGTTTATATGCTGTTTAATATGACATGTAGCCTATTCAGAGTGTTTATGTGCTGTTTAATATGACATGTAGCCTATTCAGTGTTTATATGCTGTTTAATATGACATGTAGTCTATTCAGAGTGTTTACATGCTGTTTAATATGACATGTAGCCTATTCAGAGTGTTTATATGTTGTTTAATATGACATGTAGCCTATTCAGAGTGTTTATATGCTGTTTAATATGACATGTAGTCTATTCAGAGTGTTTATATGTTGTTTAATATGACATGTAGCCTATTCAGAGTGTTTATATGCTGTTTAATATGACATGTAGTCTATTCAGAGTGTTTATATGCTGTTTAATATGACATGTAGCCTATTCAGAGTGTTTATGTGCTGTTTAATATGACATGTAGCCTATTCAGTGTTTATATGCTGTTTAATATGACATGTAGTCTATTCAGAGTGTTTACATGCAGTTTAATATGACATGTAGTCTATTCAGAGTGTTTATATGTTGTTTAATATGACATGTTGCCTATTCAGAGTGTTTATATGCTGTTTAATATGACATGTAGCCTATTCAGAGTGTTTATATGCTGTTTAATATGACATGTAGCCTATTCAGAGTGTTTATATGCTGTTTAATATGACATGTAGCCTATTCAGAGTGTTTATATGTTGTTTAATATGACATGTAGTCTATTCAGAGTGTTTATATGCTGTTTAATATGACATGTAGTCTATTCAGAGTGTTTATATGCTGTTTAATATGACATGTAGGCTATTCAGAGTGTTTATATGCTGTTTAATATGACATGTAGTCTATTCAGAGTGTTTATATGTTGTTTAATATGACATGTAGCCTATTCAGAGTGTTTATATGCTGTTTAATATGACATGTAGCCTATTCAGAGTGTTTATATGTTGTTTAATATGACATGTAGCCTATTCAGAGTGTTTATATGCTGTTTAATATGACATGTAGTCTATTCAGAGTGTTTATATGCTGTTTAATATGACATGTAGCCTATTCAGAGTGTTTATGTGCTGTTTAATATGACATGTAGCCTATTCAGTGTTTATATGCTGTTTAATATGACATGTAGTCTATTCAGAGTGTTTACATGCTGTTTAATATGACATGTAGCCTATTCAGAGTGTTTATATGTTGTTTAATATGACATGTAGCCTATTCAGAGTGTTTATATGCTGTTTAATATGACATGTAGTCTATTCAGAGTGTTTATATGTTGTTTAATATGACATGTAGCCTATTCAGAGTGTTTATATGCTGTTTAATATGACATGTAGTCTATTCAGAGTGTTTATATGCTGTTTAATATGACATGTAGCCTATTCAGAGTGTTTATGTGCTGTTTAATATGACATGTAGCCTATTCAGTGTTTATATGCTGTTTAATATGACATGTAGTCTATTCAGAGTGTTTACATGCAGTTTAATATGACATGTAGTCTATTCAGAGTGTTTATATGTTGTTTAATATGACATGTTGCCTATTCAGAGTGTTTATATGCTGTTTAATATGACATGTAGCCTATTCAGAGTGTTTATATGCTGTTTAATATGACATGTAGCCTATTCAGAGTGTTTATATGCTGTTTAATATGACATGTAGCCTATTCAGAGTGTTTATATGTTGTTTAATATGACATGTAGTCTATTCAGAGTGTTTATATGCTGTTTAATATGACATGTAGTCTATTCAGAGTGTTTATATGCTGTTTAATATGACATGTAGGCTATTCAGAGTGTTTATATGCTGTTTAATATGACATGTAGTCTATTCAGAGTGTTTATATGTTGTTTAATATGACATGTAGCCTATTCAGAGTGTTTATATGCTGTTTAATATGACATGTAGCCTATTCAGAGTGTTTATATGTTGTTTAATATGACATGTAGCCTATTCAGAGTGTTTATATGCTGTTTAATATGACATGTAGCCTATTCAGAGTGTTTATATGTTGTTTAATATGACATGTAGCCTATTCAGAGTGTTTATATGCTGTTTAATATGACATGTAGTCTATTCAGAGTGTTTATATGTTGTTTAATATGACATGTAGCCTATTCAGAGTGTTTATATGCTGTTTAATATGACATGTAGCCTATTCCGAGTGTTTATATGCTGTTTAATATGACATGTAGCCTATTCAGAGTGTTTATATGCTGTTTAATATGACATGTAGCCTATTCAGAGTGTTTATGTGCTGTTTAATATGACATGTAGCCTATTCAGTGTTTATATGCTGTTTAATATGACATGTAGTCTATTCAGAGTGTTTACATGCAGTTTAATATGACATGTAGTCTATTCAGAGTGTTTATATGTTGTTTAATATGACATGTTGCCTATTCAGAGTGTTTATATGCTGTTTAATATGACATGTAGCCTATTCAGAGTGTTTATATGCTGTTTAATATGACATGTAGCCTATTCAGAGTGTTTATATGTTGTTTAATATGACATGTAGCCTATTCAGAGTGTTTATATGCTGTTTAATATGACATGTAGCCTATTCAGAGTGTTTATATGTTGTTTAATATGACATGTAGCCTATTCAGAGTGTTTATATGCTGTTTAATATGACATGTAGTCTATTCAGAGTGTTTATATGTTGTTTAATATGACATGTAGCCTATTCAGAGTGTTTATATGCTGTTTAATATGACATGTAGCCTATTCCGAGTGTTTATATGCTGTTTAATATGACATGTAGCCTATTCAGAGTGTTTATATGCTGTTTAATATGACATGTAGCCTATTCAGAGTGTTTATGTGCTGTTTAATATGACATGTAGCCTATTCAGTGTTTATATGCTGTTTAATATGACATGTAGTCTATTCAGAGTGTTTACATGCAGTTTAATATGACATGTAGTCTATTCAGAGTGTTTATATGTTGTTTAATATGACATGTTGCCTATTCAGAGTGTTTATATGCTGTTTAATATGACATGTAGCCTATTCAGAGTGTTTATATTCTGTTTAATATGACATTTAGCCTATTCAGAGTGTTTATATGCTGTTTAATATGACATGTAGTCTATTCAGAGTGTTTATATGCTGTTTAATATGACACGTAGCCTATTCAGAGTGTTTATATGCTGTTTAATATGACATGTAGCCTATTCAGAGTGTTTATATGCTGTTTAATATGACATGTAGCCTATTCAGAGTGTTTATATGTTGTTTAATATGACATGTAGCCTATTCAGAGTGTTTATATGCTGTTTAATATGACATGTAGCCTATTCAGAGTGTTTATATGTTGTTTAATATGACATGTAGCCTATTCAGAGTGTTTATATGCTGTTTAATATGACATGTAGTCTATTCAGAGTGTTTATATGTTGTTTAATATGACATGTAGCCTATTCAGAGTGTTTATATGCTGTTTAATATGACATGTAGCCTATTCCGAGTGTTTATATGCTGTTTAATATGACATGTAGCCTATTCAGAGTGTTTATATGCTGTTTAATATGACATGTAGCCTATTCAGAGTGTTTATGTGCTGTTTAATATGACATGTAGCCTATTCAGTGTTTATATGCTGTTTAATATGACATGTAGTCTATTCAGAGTGTTTACATGCAGTTTAATATGACATGTAGTCTATTCAGAGTGTTTATATGTTGTTTAATATGACATGTTGCCTATTCAGAGTGTTTATATGCTGTTTAATATGACATGTAGCCTATTCAGAGTGTTTATATGCTGTTTAATATGACATGTAGCCTATTCAGAGTGTTTATATGTTGTTTAATATGACATGTAGCCTATTCAGAGTGTTTATATGCTGTTTAATATGACATGTAGCCTATTCAGAGTGTTTATATGTTGTTTAATATGACATGTAGCCTATTCAGAGTGTTTATATGCTGTTTAATATGACATGTAGTCTATTCAGAGTGTTTATATGTTGTTTAATATGACATGTAGCCTATTCAGAGTGTTTATATGCTGTTTAATATGACATGTAGCCTATTCCGAGTGTTTATATGCTGTTTAATATGACATGTAGCCTATTCAGAGTGTTTATATGCTGTTTAATATGACATGTAGCCTATTCAGAGTGTTTATGTGCTGTTTAATATGACATGTAGCCTATTCAGTGTTTATATGCTGTTTAATATGACATGTAGTCTATTCAGAGTGTTTACATGCAGTTTAATATGACATGTAGTCTATTCAGAGTGTTTATATGTTGTTTAATATGACATGTTGCCTATTCAGAGTGTTTATATGCTGTTTAATATGACATGTAGCCTATTCAGAGTGTTTATATTCTGTTTAATATGACATTTAGCCTATTCAGAGTGTTTATATGCTGTTTAATATGACATGTAGTCTATTCAGAGTGTTTATATGCTGTTTAATATGACACGTAGCCTATTCAGAGTGTTTATATGCTGTTTAATATGACATGTAGTCTATTCAGAGTGTTTATATGTTGTTTAATATGACATGTAGCCTATTCCGAGTGTTTATATGCTGTTTAATATGACATGTAGCCTATTCAGAGTGTTTATATGCTGTTTAATATGACATGTAGCCTATTCAGAGTGTTTATATGCTGTTTAATGTGACATGTAGTCTATTCAGAGTGTTTATATGCTGTTTAATATGACATGTAGCCTATTCAGAGTGTTTATATGCTGTTTAATATGACATGTAGTCTATTCAGAGTGTTTATATGTTGTTTAATATGACATGTAGCCTATTCAGAGTGTTTATATGCTGTTTAATATGACATGTAGTCTATTCAGAGTGTTTATATGCTGTTTAATATGACATGTAGCCTATTCAGAGTGTTTATGTGCTGTTTAATATGACATGTAGTCTATTCAGAGTGTTTATATGCTGTTTAATATGACATGTAGCCTATTCAGAGTGTTTATATGCTGTTTAATATGACATGTAGCCTATTCAGAGTGTTTATATGCTGTTTAATATGACATGTAGCCTATTCAGAGTGTTTATATGCTGTTTAATATGACATGTAGCCTATTCAGAGTGTTTATATTCTGTTTAATATGACATTTAGCCTATTCAGAGTGTTTATATGCTGTTTAATATGACATGTAGTCTATTCAGAGTGTTATATGCTGTTTAATATGACACGTAGCCTATTCAGAGTGTTTATATGCTGTTTAATATGACATGTAGTCTATTCAGAGTGTTTATATGTTGTTTAATATGACATGTAGCCTATTCAGAGTGTTTATATGCTGTTTAATATGACATGTAGTCTATTCAGAGTGTTTATATGCTGTTTAATATGACATGTAGTCTATTCAGAGTGTTTATATGTTGTTTAATATGACATGTAGCCTATTCAGAGTGTTTATATGCTGTTTAATATGACATGTAGCCTATTCAGAGTGTTTATATTCTGTTTAATATGACATTTAGCCTATTCAGAGTGTTTATATGCTGTTTAATATGACATGTAGTCTATTCAGAGTGTTTATATGCTGTTTAATATGACACGTAGCCTATTCAGAGTGTTTATATGCTGTTTAATATGACATGTAGTCTATTCAGAGTGTTTATATGTTGTTTAATATGACATGTAGCCTATTCAGAGTGTTTATATGCTGTTTAATATGACATGTAGCCTATTCAGAGTGTTTATATGCTGTTTAATATGACATGTAGCCTATTCAGAGTGTTTATATGCTGTTTAATATGACATGTAGCCTATTCAGAGTGTTTATATGCTGTTTAATATGACATGTAGTCTATTCAGAGTGTTTATATGTTGTTTAATATGACATGTAGCCTATTCAGAGTGTTTATATGCTGTTTAATATGACATGTAGCCTATTCAGAGTGTTTATATGTTGTTTAATATGACATGTAGCCTATTCAGAGTGTTTATATGCTGTTTAATATGACATGTAGCCTATTCAGAGTGTTTATATGCTGTTTAATATGACATGTAGCCTATTCAGAGTGTTTATATGCTGTTTAATATGACATGTAGCCTATTCAGAGTGTTTATATGCTGTTTAATATGACATGTAGCCTATTCAGAGTGTTTATATGCTGTTTAATATGACATGTAGCCTATTCAGAGTGTTTATATGCTGTTTAATATGACATGTAGCCTATTCAGAGTGTTTATATGCTGTTTAATATGACATGTAGCCTATTCAGAGTGTTTATATGTTTAATATGACATGTAGCCTATTCAGAGTGTTTATATGTTTAATATGACATGTAGTCTATTCAGAGTGTTTATATGCTGTTTAATATGACATGTACCCTATTCAGAGTGTTTATATGCTGTTTAATATGACGTGTAGCCTATTCAGAGTGTTTTTATGCTGTTTAATATGACGTGTAGCCTATTCAGAGTGTTTATATGCTGTTTAATATGACATGTAGCCTATTCAGAGTGTTTATATGCTGTTTAATATGACATGTAGTCTATTCAGAGTGTTTATATGCTGTTTAATATGACATGTAGCCTATTCAGAGTGTTTATATGCTGTTTAATATGACATGTAGCCTATTCGGAGTGTTTATATGCTGTTTAATATGACATGTAGCCTATTCAGAGTGTTTATATGTTTAATATGACATGTAGCCTATTCAGAGTGTTTATATGTTTAATATGACATGTAGTCTATTCAGAGTGTTTATATGCTGTTTAATATGACATGTAGCCTATTCAGAGTGTTTATATGTTGTTTAATATGTCATGCAGCCTATTCAGAGTGTTTATATGCTGTTTAATATGTCATGCAGCCTATTCAGAGTGTTTATATGCTGTTTAATATGACATGTAGTCTATTCAGAGTGTTTATATGCTGTTTAATATGACATGTAGCCTATTCAGAGTGTTTATATGCTGTTTAATATGACATGTAGCCTATTTAGAGTGTTTATATGTTGTTTAATATGACATGTAGTCTATTCAGAGTGTTTATATGCTGTTTAATATGACATGTAGTCTATTCAGAGTGTTTATATGCTGTTTAATATGACATGTAGCCTATTCAGAGTGTTTATATGCTGTTTAATATGACATGTAGTCTATTCAGAGTGTTTATATGTTGTTTAATATGACATGTAGCCTATTCGGAGTGTTTATATGCTGTTTAATATGACATGTAGTCTATTCAGAGTGTTTATATGCTGTTTAATATGACATGTAGCCTATTCAGAGTGTTTATATGCTGTTTAATATGACATGTAGCCTATTCAGAGTGTTTATATGCTGTTTAATATGACATGTAGCCTATTCAGAGTGTTTATATGCTGTTTAATATGACATGTAGCCTATTCAGAGTGTTTATATGCTGTTTAATATGACATGTAGTCTATTCAGAGTGTTTATATGCTGTTTAATATGACA
This sequence comes from Salmo salar, assembly GCF_965601325.2. NCBI lineage: Eukaryota > Metazoa > Chordata > Actinopteri > Salmoniformes > Salmonidae > Salmo > Salmo salar. The sequence continues at coordinate 82,836,316 of NC_138294.1, read as the reverse complement.
TGTAGCCTATTCAGAGTGTTTATATGCTGTTTAATATGACATGTAGCCTATTCGGAGTGTTTATATGCTGTTTAATATGACATGTAGCCTATTCAGAGTGTTTATATGTTTAATATGACATGTAGCCTATTCAGAGTGTTTATATGTTTAATATGACATGTAGTCTATTCAGAGTGTTTATATGCTGTTTAATATGACATGTAGCCTATTCAGAGTGTTTATATGTTGTTTAATATGTCATGCAGCCTATTCAGAGTGTTTATATGCTGTTTAATATGACATTTAGCCTATTCAGAGTGTTTATATGCTGTTTAATATGACATGTAGCCTATTCAGAGTGTTTATATGTTGTTTAATATGTCATGCAGCCTATTCAGAGTGTTTATATGCTGTTTAATATGACATGTAGTCTATTCAGAGTGTTTATATGCTGTTTAATATGACATGTAGCCTATTCAGAGTGTTTATATGCTGTTTAATATGACATGTAGCCTATTTAGAGTGTTTATATGTTGTTTAATATGACATGTAGTCTATTCAGAGTGTTTATATGCTGTTTAATATGACATGTAGTCTATTCAGAGTGTTTATATGCTGTTTAATATGACATGTAGCCTATTCAGAGTGTTTATATGCTGTTTAATATGACATGTAGTCTATTCAGAGTGTTTATATGTTGTTTAATATGACATGTAGCCTATTCGGAGTGTTTATATGCTGTTTAATATGACATGTAGTCTATTCAGAGTGTTTATATGCTGTTTAATATGACATGTAGCCTATTCAGAGTCTTTATATGTTGTTTAATATGACATGTAGCCTATTCAGAGTGTTTATATGCTGTTTAATGTGACATGTAGTCTATTCAGAGTGTTTATATGCTGTTTAATATGACATGTAGCCTATTCAGAGTGTTTATATGCTGTTTAATATGACATGTAGCCTATTCAGAGTGTTTATATGCTGTTTAATATGACATGTAGTCTATTCAGAGTGTTTATATGCTGTTTAATATGACATGTAGCCTATTCAGAGTGTTTATATGTTGTTTAATATGTCATGCAGCCTATTCAGAGTGTTTATATGCTGTTTAATATGACATTTAGCCTATTCAGAGTGTTTATATGCTGTTTAATATGACATGTAGCCTATTCAGAGTGTTTATATGTTGTTTAATATGTCATGCAGCCTATTCAGAGTGTTTATATGCTGTTTAATATGACATGTAGTCTATTCAGAGTGTTTATATGCTGTTTAATATGACATGTAGCCTATTCAGAGTGTTTATATGCTGTTTAATATGACATGTAGCCTATTTAGAGTGTTTATATGTTGTTTAATATGACATGTAGTCTATTCAGAGTGTTTATATGCTGTTTAATATGACATGTAGTCTATTCAGAGTGTTTATATGCTGTTTAATATGACATGTAGCCTATTCAGAGTGTTTATATGCTGTTTAATATGACATGTAGCCTATTTAGAGTGTTTATATGTTGTTTAATATGACATGTAGTCTATTCAGAGTGTTTATATGCTGTTTAATATGACATGTAGTCTATTCAGAGTGTTTATATGCTGTTTAATATGACATGTAGCCTATTCAGAGTGTTTATATGCTGTTTAATATGACATGTAGTCTATTCAGAGTGTTTATATGTTGTTTAATATGACATGTAGCCTATTCGGAGTGTTTATATGCTGTTTAATATGACATGTAGTCTATTCAGAGTGTTTATATGCTGTTTAATATGACATGTAGCCTATTCAGAGTCTTTATATGTTGTTTAATATGACATGTAGCCTATTCAGAGTGTTTATATGCTGTTTAATGTGACATGTAGTCTATTCAGAGTGTTTATATGCTGTTTAATATGACATGTAGCCTATTCAGAGTGTTTATATGCTGTTTAATATGACATGTAGTCTATTCAGAGTGTTTATATGCTGTTTAATATGACATGTAGCCTATTCAGAGTGTTTATATGCTGTTTAATATGACATGTAGCCTATTCGGAGTGTTTATATGCTGTTTAATATGACATGTAGCCTATTCAGAGTGTTTATATGTTTAATATGACATGTAGCCTATTCAGAGTGTTTATATGTTTAATATGACATGTAGTCTATTCAGAGTGTTTATATGCTGTTTAATATGACATGTAGCCTATTCAGAGTGTTTATATGTTGTTTAATATGTCATGCAGCCTATTCAGAGTGTTTATATGCTGTTTAATATGACATTTAGCCTATTCAGAGTGTTTATATGCTGTTTAATATGACATGTAGCCTATTCAGAGTGTTTATATGTTGTTTAATATGACATGTAGTCTATTCAGAGTGTTTATATGCTGTTTAATATGACATGTAGCCTATTCAGAGTGTTTATATGCTGTTTAATATGACATGTAGCCTATTTAGAGTGTTTATATGTTGTTTAATATGACATGTAGTCTATTCAGAGTGTTTATATGCTGTTTAATATGACATGTAGTCTATTCAGAGTGTTTATATGCTGTTTAATATGACATGTAGCCTATTCAGAGTGTTTATATGCTGTTTAATATGACATGTAGTCTATTCAGAGTGTTTATATGTTGTTTAATATGACATGTAGCCTATTCGGAGTGTTTATATGCTGTTTAATATGACATGTAGTCTATTCAGAGTGTTTATATGCTGTTTAATATGACATGTAGCCTATTCAGAGTCTTTATATGTTGTTTAATATGACATGTAGCCTATTCAGAGTGTTTATATGCTGTTTAATGTGACATGTAGTCTATTCAGAGTGTTTATATGCTGTTTAATATGACATGTAGCCTATTCAGAGTGTTTATATGCTGTTTAATATGACATGTAGCCTATTCAGAGTGTTTATATGCTGTTTAATATGACATGTCGCCTATTCAGAGTGTTTATATGCTGTTTAATATGACATGTAGTCTATTCAGAGTGTTTATATGTTGTTTAATATGACATGTAGCCTATTCAGAGTGTTTATATGCTGTTTAATATGACATGTAGCCTATTCAGAGTGTTTATATGCTGTTTAATATGACATGTAGCCTATTCAGAGTGTTTATATGCTGTTTAATATGACATGTAGCCTATTCGGAGTGTTTATATGCTGTTTAATATGACATGTAGCCTATTCAGAGTGTTTATATGTTTAATATGACATGTAGCCTATTCAGAGTGTTTATATGTTTAATATGACATGTAGTCTATTCAGAGTGTTTATATGCTGTTTAATATGACATGTACCCTATTCAGAGTGTTTATATGCTGTTTAATATGACGTGTAGCCTATTCAGAGTGTTTTTATGCTGTTTAATATGACGTGTAGCCTATTCAGAGTGTTTATATGCTGTTTAATATGACATGTAGCCTATTCAGAGTGTTTATATGCTGTTTAATATGACATGTAGTCTATTCAGAGTGTTTATATGCTGTTTAATATGACATGTAGCCTATTCAGAGTGTTTATATGCTGTTTAATATGACATGTAGCCTATTCGGAGTGTTTATATGCTGTTTAATATGACATGTAGCCTATTCAGAGTGTTTATATGTTTAATATGACATGTAGCCTATTCAGAGTGTTTATATGTTTAATATGACATGTAGTCTATTCAGAGTGTTTATATGCTGTTTAATATGACATGTAGCCTATTCAGAGTGTTTATATGTTGTTTAATATGTCATGCAGCCTATTCAGAGTGTTTATATGCTGTTTAATATGACATTTAGCCTATTCAGAGTGTTTATATGCTGTTTAATATGACATGTAGCCTATTCAGAGTGTTTATATGTTGTTTAATATGTCATGCAGCCTATTCAGAGTGTTTATATGCTGTTTAATATGACATGTAGTCTATTCAGAGTGTTTATATGCTGTTTAATATGACATGTAGCCTATTCAGAGTGTTTATATGCTGTTTAATATGACATGTAGCCTATTCAGAGTGTTTATATGCTGTTTAATATGACATGTAGCCTATTCAGAGTGTTTATATGTTGTTTAATATGACATGTAGTCTATTCAGAGTGTTTATATGCTGTTTAATATGACATGTAGTCTATTCAGAGTGTTTATATGCTGTTTAATTAATATGACATGTAGCCTATTCAGAGTGTTTATATGCTGTTTAATATGACATGTAGTCTATTCAGAGTGTTTATATGTTGTTTAATATGACATGTAGCCTATTCAGAGTGTTTATATGTTGTTTAATATGTCATGCAGCCTATTCAGAGTGTTTATATGCTGTTTAATATGACATTTAGCCTATTCAGAGTGTTTATATGCTGTTTAATATGACATGTAGCCTATTCAGAGTGTTTATATGTTGTTTAATATGTCATGCAGCCTATTCAGAGTGTTTATATGCTGTTTAATATGACATGTAGTCTATTCAGAGTGTTTATATGCTGTTTAATATGACATGTAGCCTATTCAGAGTGTTTATATGCTGTTTAATATGACATGTAGCCTATTTAGAGTGTTTATATGTTGTTTAATATGACATGTAGTCTATTCAGAGTGTTTATATGCTGTTTAATATGACATGTAGTCTATTCAGAGTGTTTATATGCTGTTTAATATGACATGTAGCCTATTCAGAGTGTTTATATGCTGTTTAATATGACATGTAGTCTATTCAGAGTGTTTATATGTTGTTTAATATGACATGTAGCCTATTCGGAGTGTTTATATGCTGTTTAATATGACATGTAGTCTATTCAGAGTGTTTATATGCTGTTTAATATGACATGTAGCCTATTCAGAGTCTTTATATGTTGTTTAATATGACATGTAGCCTATTCAGAGTGTTTATATGCTGTTTAATGTGACATGTAGTCTATTCAGAGTGTTTATATGCTGTTTAATATGACATGTAGCCTATTCAGAGTGTTTATATGCTGTTTAATATGACATGTAGTCTATTCAGAGTGTTTATATGCTGTTTAATATGACATGTAGCCTATTCAGAGTGTTTATATGCTGTTTAATATGACATGTAGCCTATTCGGAGTGTTTATATGCTGTTTAATATGACATGTAGCCTATTCAGAGTGTTTATATGTTTAATATGACATGTAGCCTATTCAGAGTGTTTATATGTTTAATATGACATGTAGTCTATTCAGAGTGTTTATATGCTGTTTAATATGACATGTAGCCTATTCAGAGTGTTTATATGTTGTTTAATATGTCATGCAGCCTATTCAGAGTGTTTATATGCTGTTTAATATGACATTTAGCCTATTCAGAGTGTTTATATGCTGTTTAATATGACATGTAGCCTATTCAGAGTGTTTATATGTTGTTTAATATGTCATGCAGCCTATTCAGAGTGTTTATATGCTGTTTAATATGACATGTAGTCTATTCAGAGTGTTTATATGCTGTTTAATATGACATGTAGCCTATTCAGAGTGTTTATATGCTGTTTAATATGACATGTAGCCTATTTAGAGTGTTTATATGTTGTTTAATATGACATGTAGTCTATTCAGAGTGTTTATATGCTGTTTAATATGACATGTAGTCTATTCAGAGTGTTTATATGCTGTTTAATATGACATGTAGCCTATTCAGAGTGTTTATATGCTGTTTAATATGACATGTAGTCTATTCAGAGTGTTTATATGTTGTTTAATATGACATGTAGCCTATTCGGAGTGTTTATATGCTGTTTAATATGACATGTAGTCTATTCAGAGTGTTTATATGCTGTTTAATATGACATGTAGCCTATTCAGAGTCTTTATATGTTGTTTAATATGACATGTAGCCTATTCAGAGTGTTTATATGCTGTTTAATGTGACATGTAGTCTATTCAGAGTGTTTATATGCTGTTTAATATGACATGTAGCCTATTCAGAGTGTTTATATGCTGTTTAATATGACATGTAGCCTATTCAGAGTGTTTATATGCTGTTTAATATGACATGTCGCCTATTCAGAGTGTTTATATGCTGTTTAATATGACATGTAGTCTATTCAGAGTGTTTATATGTTGTTTAATATGACATGTAGCCTATTCAGAGTGTTTATATGCTGTTTAATATGACATGTAGCCTATTCAGAGTGTTTATATGCTGTTTAATATGACATGTAGCCTATTCAGAGTGTTTATATGCTGTTTAATATGACATGTAGCCTATTCGGAGTGTTTATATGCTGTTTAATATGACATGTAGCCTATTCAGAGTGTTTATATGTTTAATATGACATGTAGCCTATTCAGAGTGTTTATATGTTTAATATGACATGTAGTCTATTCAGAGTGTTTATATGCTGTTTAATATGACATGTACCCTATTCAGAGTGTTTATATGCTGTTTAATATGACGTGTAGCCTATTCAGAGTGTTTTTATGCTGTTTAATATGACGTGTAGCCTATTCAGAGTGTTTATATGCTGTTTAATATGACATGTAGCCTATTCAGAGTGTTTATATGCTGTTTAATATGACATGTAGTCTATTCAGAGTGTTTATATGCTGTTTAATATGACATGTAGCCTATTCAGAGTGTTTATATGCTGTTTAATATGACATGTAGCCTATTCGGAGTGTTTATATGCTGTTTAATATGACATGTAGCCTATTCAGAGTGTTTATATGTTTAATATGACATGTAGCCTATTCAGAGTGTTTATATGTTTAATATGACATGTAGTCTATTCAGAGTGTTTATATGCTGTTTAATATGACATGTAGCCTATTCAGAGTGTTTATATGTTGTTTAATATGTCATGCAGCCTATTCAGAGTGTTTATATGCTGTTTAATATGACATTTAGCCTATTCAGAGTGTTTATATGCTGTTTAATATGACATGTAGCCTATTCAGAGTGTTTATATGCTGTTTAATATGACATGTAGCCTATTCAGAGTGTTTATATGTTGTTTAATATGACATGTAGTCTATTCAGAGTGTTTATATGCTGTTTAATATGACATGTAGTCTATTCAGAGTGTTTATATGCTGTTTAATTAATATGACATGTAGCCTATTCAGAGTGTTTATATGCTGTTTAATATGACATGTAGTCTATTCAGAGTGTTTATATGTTGTTTAATATGACATGTAGCCTATTCAGAGTGTTTATATGTTGTTTAATATGTCATGCAGCCTATTCAGAGTGTTTATATGCTGTTTAATATGACATTTAGCCTATTCAGAGTGTTTATATGCTGTTTAATATGACATGTAGCCTATTCAGAGTGTTTATATGTTGTTTAATATGTCATGCAGCCTATTCAGAGTGTTTATATGCTGTTTAATATGACATGTAGTCTATTCAGAGTGTTTATATGCTGTTTAATATGACATGTAGCCTATTCAGAGTGTTTATATGCTGTTTAATATGACATGTAGCCTATTTAGAGTGTTTATATGTTGTTTAATATGACATGTAGTCTATTCAGAGTGTTTATATGCTGTTTAATATGACATGTAGTCTATTCAGAGTGTTTATATGCTGTTTAATATGACATGTAGCCTATTCAGAGTGTTTATATGCTGTTTAATATGACATGTAGTCTATTCAGAGTGTTTATATGTTGTTTAATATGACATGTAGCCTATTCGGAGTGTTTATATGCTGTTTAATATGACATGTAGTCTATTCAGAGTGTTTATATGCTGTTTAATATGACATGTAGCCTATTCAGAGTCTTTATATGTTGTTTAATATGACATGTAGCCTATTCAGAGTGTTTATATGCTGTTTAATGTGACATGTAGTCTATTCAGAGTGTTTATATGCTGTTTAATATGACATGTAGCCTATTCAGAGTGTTTATATGCTGTTTAATATGACATGTAGCCTATTCAGAGTGTTTATATGCTGTTTAATATGACATGTCGCCTATTCAGAGTGTTTATATGCTGTTTAATATGACATGTAGCCTATTCAGAGTGTTTATATGTTTAATATGACATGTAGCCTATTCAGAGTGTTTATATGTTTAATATGACATGTAGTCTATTCAGAGTGTTTATATGCTGTTTAATATGACATGTACCCTATTCAGAGTGTTTATATGCTGTTTAATATGACGTGTAGCCTATTCAGAGTGTTTTTATGCTGTTTAATATGACGTGTAGCCTATTCAGAGTGTTTATATGCTGTTTAATATGACATGTAGCCTATTCAGAGTGTTTATATGCTGTTTAATATGACATGTAGTCTATTCAGAGTGTTTATATGCTGTTTAATATGACATGTAGCCTATTCAGAGTGTTTATATGCTGTTTAATATGACATGTAGCCTATTCGGAGTGTTTATATGCTGTTTAATATGACATGTAGCCTATTCAGAGTGTTTATATGTTTAATATGACATGTAGCCTATTCAGAGTGTTTATATGTTTAATATGACATGTAGTCTATTCAGAGTGTTTATATGCTGTTTAATATGACATGTAGCCTATTCAGAGTGTTTATATGTTGTTTAATATGTCATGCAGCCTATTCAGAGTGTTTATATGCTGTTTAATATGACATTTAGCCTATTCAGAGTGTTTATATGCTGTTTAATATGACATGTAGCCTATTCAGAGTGTTTATATGTTGTTTAATATGTCATGCAGCCTATTCAGAGTGTTTATATGCTGTTTAATATGACATGTAGTCTATTCAGAGTGTTTATATGCTGTTTAATATGACATGTAGCCTATTCAGAGTGTTTATATGCTGTTTAATATGACATGTAGCCTATTCAGAGTGTTTATATGCTGTTTAATATGACATGTAGCCTATTCAGAGTGTTTATATGTTGTTTAATATGACATGTAGTCTATTCAGAGTGTTTATATGCTGTTTAATATGACATGTAGTCTATTCAGAGTGTTTATATGCTGTTTAATTAATATGACATGTAGCCTATTCAGAGTGTTTATATGCTGTTTAATATGACATGTAGTCTATTCAGAGTGTTTATATGTTGTTTAATATGACATGTAGCCTATTCAGAGTGTTTATATGTTGTTTAATATGTCATGCAGCCTATTCAGAGTGTTTATATGCTGTTTAATATGACATTTAGCCTATTCAGAGTGTTTATATGCTGTTTAATATGACATGTAGCCTATTCAGAGTGTTTATATGTTGTTTAATATGTCATGCAGCCTATTCAGAGTGTTTATATGCTGTTTAATATGACATGTAGTCTATTCAGAGTGTTTATATGCTGTTTAATATGACATGTAGCCTATTCAGAGTGTTTATATGCTGTTTAATATGACATGTAGCCTATTTAGAGTGTTTATATGTTGTTTAATATGACATGTAGTCTATTCAGAGTGTTTATATGCTGTTTAATATGACATGTAGTCTATTCAGAGTGTTTATATGCTGTTTAATATGACATGTAGCCTATTCAGAGTGTTTATATGCTGTTTAATATGACATGTAGTCTATTCAGAGTGTTTATATGTTGTTTAATATGACATGTAGCCTATTCGGAGTGTTTATATGCTGTTTAATATGACATGTAGTCTATTCAGAGTGTTTATATGCTGTTTAATATGACATGTAGCCTATTCAGAGTCTTTATATGTTGTTTAATATGACATGTAGCCTATTCAGAGTGTTTATATGCTGTTTAATGTGACATGTAGTCTATTCAGAGTGTTTATATGCTGTTTAATATGACATGTAGCCTATTCAGAGTGTTTATATGCTGTTTAATATGACATGTAGTCTATTCAGAGTGTTTATATGCTGTTTAATATGACATGTAGCCTATTCAGAGTGTTTATATGCTGTTTAATATGACATGTAGTCTATTCAGAGTGTTTATATGCTGTTTAATATGACATGTAGCCTATTCAGAGTGTTTATATGCTGTTTAATATGACATGTAGCCTATTCAGAGTGTTTATATGTTGTTTAATATGACATGTAGTCTATTCAGAGTGTTTATATGCTGTTTAATATGACATGTAGTCTATTCAGAGTGTTTATATGCTGTTTAATATGACATGTAGCCTATTCAGAGTGTTTATATGCTGTTTAATATGACATGTAGTCTATTCAGAGTGTTTATATGTTGTTTAATATGACATGTAGCCTATTCGGAGTGTTTATATGCTGTTTAATATGACATGTAGTCTATTCAGAGTGTTTATATGCTGTTTAATATGACATGTAGCCTATTCGGAGTGTTTATATGCTGTTTAATATGACATGTAGCCTATTCAGAGTGTTTATATGTTTAATATGACATGTAGCCTATTCAGAGTGTTTATATGTTTAATATGACATGTAGCCTATTCAGAGTGTTTATATGTTGTTTAATATGTCATGCAGCCTATTCAGAGTGTTTATATGCTGTTTAATATGACATGTAGTCTATTCAGAGTGTTTATATGCTGTTTAATATGACATGTAGCCTATTCAGAGTGTTTATATGCTGTTTAATATGACATGTAGCCTATTTAGAGTGTTTATATGTTGTTTAATATGACATGTAGTCTATTCAGAGTGTTTATATGCTGTTTAATATGACATGTAGTCTATTCAGAGTGTTTATATGCTGTTTAATATGACATGTAGCCTATTCAGAGTGTTTATATGCTGTTTAATATGACATGTAGTCTATTCAGAGTGTTTATATGTTGTTTAATATGACATGTAGCCTATTCGGAGTGTTTATATGCTGTTTAATATGACATGTAGTCTATTCAGAGTGTTTATATGCTGTTTAATATGACATGTAGCCTATTCAGAGTCTTTATATGTTGTTTAATATGACATGTAGCCTATTCAGAGTGTTTATATGCTGTTTAATGTGACATGTAGTCTATTCAGAGTGTTTATATGCTGTTTAATATGACATGTAGCCTATTCAGAGTGTTTATATGCTGTTTAATATGACATGTAGCCTATTCAGAGTGTTTATATGCTGTTTAATATGACATGTAGCCTATTCAGAGTGTTTATATGCTGTTTAATATGACATGTAGTCTATTCAGAGTGTTTATATGTTGTTTAATATGACATGTAGCCTATTCAGAGTGTTTATATGCTGTTTAATATGACATGTAGCCTATTCAGAGTGTTTATATGCTGTTTAATATGACATGTAGCCTATTCAGAGTGTTTATATGCTGTTTAATATGACATGTAGCCTATTCGGAGTGTTTATATGCTGTTTAATATGACATGTAGCCTATTCAGAGTGTTTATATGTTTAATATGACATGTAGCCTATTCAGAGTGTTTATATGTTTAATATGACATGTAGTCTATTCAGAGTGTTTATATGCTGTTTAATATGACATGTACCCTATTCAGAGTGTTTATATGCTGTTTAATATGACGTGTAGCCTATTCAGAGTGTTTTTATGCTGTTTAATATGACGTGTAGCCTATTCAGAGTGTTTATATGCTGTTTAATATGACATGTAGCCTATTCAGAGTGTTTATATGCTGTTTAATATGACATGTAGTCTATTCAGAGTGTTTATATGCTGTTTAATATGACATGTAGCCTATTCAGAGTGTTTATATGCTGTTTAATATGACATGTAGCCTATTCGGAGTGTTTATATGCTGTTTAATATGACATGTAGCCTATTCAGAGTGTTTATATGTTTAATATGACATGTAGCCTATTCAGAGTGTTTATATGTTTAATATGACATGTAGTCTATTCAGAGTGTTTATATGCTGTTTAATATGACATGTAGCCTATTCAGAGTGTTTATATGTTGTTTAATATGTCATGCAGCCTATTCAGAGTGTTTATATGCTGTTTAATATGACATTTAGCCTATTCAGAGTGTTTATATGCTGTTTAATATGACATGTAGCCTATTCAGAGTGTTTATATGCTGTTTAATATGACATGTAGCCTATTCAGAGTGTTTATATGTTGTTTAATATGACATGTAGTCTATTCAGAGTGTTTATATGCTGTTTAATATGACATGTAGTCTATTCAGAGTGTTTATATGCTGTTAATTAATATGACATGTAGCCTATTCAGAGTGTTTATATGCTGTTTAATATGACATGTAGTCTATTCAGAGTGTTTATATGTTGTTTAATATGACATGTAGCCTATTCAGAGTGTTTATATGTTGTTTAATATGACATGCAGCCTATTCAGAGTGTTTATATGCTGTTTAATATGACATGTAGCCTATTCAGAGTGTTTATATGCTGTTTAATATGACATGTAGCCTATTCAGAGTGTTTATATGTTGTTTAATATGACATGCAGCCTATTCAGAGTGTTTATATGCTGTTTAATATGACATGTAGTCTATTCAGAGTGTTTATATGCTGTTTAATATGACATGTAGCCTATTCAGAGTGTTTATATGCTGTTTAATATGACATGTAGCCTATTTAGAGTGTTTATATGTTGTTTAATATGACATGTAGTCTATTCAGAGTGTTTATATGCTGTTTAATATGACATGTAGTCTATTCAGAGTGTTTATATGCTGTTTAATATGACATGTAGCCTATTCAGAGTGTTTATATGCTGTTTAATATGACATGTAGTCTATTCAGAGTGTTTATATGTTGTTTAATATGACATGTAGCCTATTCGGAGTGTTTATATGCTGTTTAATATGACATGTAGTCTATTCAGAGTGTTTATATGCTGTTTAATATGACATGTAGCCTATTCAGAGTCTTTATATGTTGTTTAATATGACATGTAGCCTATTCAGAGTGTTTATATGCTGTTTAATGTGACATGTAGTCTATTCAGAGTGTTTATATGCTGTTTAATATGACATGTAGCCTATTCAGAGTGTTTATATGCTGTTTAATATGACATGTAGCCTATTCAGAGTGTTTATATGCTGTTTAATATGACATGTCGCCTATTCAGAGTGTTTATATGCTGTTTAATATGACATGTAGTCTATTCAGAGTGTTTATATGTTGTTTAATATGACATGTAGCCTATTCAGAGTGTTTATATGCTGTTTAATATGACATGTAGCCTATTCAGAGTGTTTATATGCTGTTTAATATGACATGTAGCCTATTCAGAGTGTTTATATGCTGTTTAATATGACATGTAGCCTATTCGGAGTGTTTATATGCTGTTTAATATGACATGTAGCCTATTCAGAGTGTTTATATGTTTAATATGACATGTAGCCTATTCAGAGTGTTTATATGTTTAATATGACATGTAGTCTATTCAGAGTGTTTATATGCTGTTTAATATGACATGTACCCTATTCAGAGTGTTTATATGCTGTTTAATATGACGTGTAGCCTATTCAGAGTGTTTTTATGCTGTTTAATATGACGTGTAGCCTATTCAGAGTGTTTATATGCTGTTTAATATGACATGTAGCCTATTCAGAGTGTTTATATGCTGTTTAATATGACATGTAGTCTATTCAGAGTGTTTATATGCTGTTTAATATGACATGTAGCCTATTCAGAGTGTTTATATGCTGTTTAATATGACATGTAGCCTATTCGGAGTGTTTATATGCTGTTTAATATGACATGTAGCCTATTCAGAGTGTTTATATGTTTAATATGACATGTAGCCTATTCAGAGTGTTTATATGTTTAATATGACATGTAGTCTATTCAGAGTGTTTATATGCTGTTTAATATGACATGTAGCCTATTCAGAGTGTTTATATGTTGTTTAATATGTCATGCAGCCTATTCAGAGTGTTTATATGCTGTTTAATATGACATTTAGCCTATTCAGAGTGTTTATATGCTGTTTAATATGACATGTAGCCTATTCAGAGTGTTTATATGTTGTTTAATATGTCATGCAGCCTATTCAGAGTGTTTATATGCTGTTTAATATGACATGTAGTCTATTCAGAGTGTTTATATGCTGTTTAATATGACATGTAGCCTATTCAGAGTGTTTATATGCTGTTTAATATGACATGTAGCCTATTCAGAGTGTTTATATGCTGTTTAATATGACATGTAGCCTATTCAGAGTGTTTATATGTTGTTTAATATGACATGTAGTCTATTCAGAGTGTTTATATGCTGTTTAATATGACATGTAGTCTATTCAGAGTGTTTATATGCTGTTTAATTAATATGACATGTAGCCTATTCAGAGTGTTTATATGCTGTTTAATATGACATGTAGTCTATTCAGAGTGTTTATATGTTGTTTAATATGACATGTAGCCTATTCAGAGTGTTTATATGTTGTTTAATATGTCATGCAGCCTATTCAGAGTGTTTATATGCTGTTTAATATGACATTTAGCCTATTCAGAGTGTTTATATGCTGTTTAATATGACATGTAGCCTATTCAGAGTGTTTATATGTTGTTTAATATGTCATGCAGCCTATTCAGAGTGTTTATATGCTGTTTAATATGACATGTAGTCTATTCAGAGTGTTTATATGCTGTTTAATATGACATGTAGCCTATTCAGAGTGTTTATATGCTGTTTAATATGACATGTAGCCTATTTAGAGTGTTTATATGTTGTTTAATATGACATGTAGTCTATTCAGAGTGTTTATATGCTGTTTAATATGACATGTAGTCTATTCAGAGTGTTTATATGCTGTTTAATATGACATGTAGCCTATTCAGAGTGTTTATATGCTGTTTAATATGACATGTAGTCTATTCAGAGTGTTTATATGTTGTTTAATATGACATGTAGCCTATTCAGAGTGTTTATATGCTGTTTAATATGACATGTAGTCTATTCAGAGTGTTTATATGCTGTTTAATATGACATGTAGCCTATTCAGAGTCTTTATATGTTGTTTAATATGACATGTAGCCTATTCAGAGTGTTTATATGCTGTTTAATGTGACATGTAGTCTATTCAGAGTGTTTATATGCTGTTTAATATGACATGTAGCCTATTCAGAGTGTTTATATGCTGTTTAATATGACATGTAGTCTATTCAGAGTGTTTATATGCTGTTTAATATGACATGTAGCCTATTCAGAGTGTTTATATGCTGTTTAATATGACATGTAGCCTATTCGGAGTGTTTATATGCTGTTTAATATGACATGTAGCCTATTCAGAGTGTTTATATGTTTAATATGACATGTAGCCTATTCAGAGTGTTTATATGTTTAATATGACATGTAGTCTATTCAGAGTGTTTATATGCTGTTTAATATGACATGTAGCCTATTCAGAGTGTTTATATGTTGTTTAATATGTCATGCAGCCTATTCAGAGTGTTTATATGCTGTTTAATATGACATTTAGCCTATTCAGAGTGTTTATATGCTGTTTAATATGACATGTAGCCTATTCAGAGTGTTTATATGTTGTTTAATATGTCATGCAGCCTATTCAGAGTGTTTATATGCTGTTTAATATGACATGTAGTCTATTCAGAGTGTTTATATGCTGTTTAATATGACATGTAGCCTATTTAGAGTGTTTATATGTTGTTTAATATGACATGTAGTCTATTCAGAGTGTTTATATGCTGTTTAATATGACATGTAGTCTATTCAGAGTGTTTATATGCTGTTTAATATGACATGTAGCCTATTCAGAGTGTTTATATGCTGTTTAATATGACATGTAGTCTATTCAGAGTGTTTATATGTTGTTTAATATGACATGTAGCCTATTCGGAGTGTTTATATGCTGTTTAATATGACATGTAGTCTATTCAGAGTGTTTATATGCTGTTTAATATGACATGTAGCCTATTCAGAGTCTTTATATGTTGTTTAATATGACATGTAGCCTATTCAGAGTGTTTATATGCTGTTTAATGTGACATGTAGTCTATTCAGAGTGTTTATATGCTGTTTAATATGACATGTAGCCTATTCAGAGTGTTTATATGCTGTTTAATATGACATGTAGCCTATTCAGAGTGTTTATATGCTGTTTAATATGACATGTAGTCTATTCAGAGTGTTTATATGCTGTTTAATATGACATGTAGCCTATTCAGAGTGTTTATATGTTGTTTAATATGTCATGCAGCCTATTCAGAGTGTTTATATGCTGTTTAATATGACATTTAGCCTATTCAGAGTGTTTATATGCTGTTTAATATGACATGTAGCCTATTCAGAGTGTTTATATGTTGTTTAATATGTCATGCAGCCTATTCAGAGTGTTTATATGCTGTTTAATATGACATGTAGTCTATTCAGAGTGTTTATATGCTGTTTAATATGACATGTAGCCTATTCAGAGTGTTTATATGCTGTTTAATATGACATGTAGCCTATTTAGAGTGTTTATATGTTGTTTAATATGACATGTAGTCTATTCAGAGTGTTTATATGCTGTTTAATATGACATGTAGTCTATTCAGAGTGTTTATATGCTGTTTAATATGACATGTAGCCTATTCAGAGTGTTTATATGCTGTTTAATATGACATGTAGCCTATTTAGAGTGTTTATATGTTGTTTAATATGACATGTAGTCTATTCAGAGTGTTTATATGCTGTTTAATATGACATGTAGTCTATTCAGAGTGTTTATATGCTGTTTAATATGACATGTAGCCTATTCAGAGTGTTTATATGCTGTTTAATATGACATGTAGTCTATTCAGAGTGTTTATATGTTGTTTAATATGACATGTAGCCTATTCGGAGTGTTTATATGCTGTTTAATATGACATGTAGTCTATTCAGAGTGTTTATATGCTGTTTAATATGACATGTAGCCTATTCAGAGTCTTTATATGTTGTTTAATATGACATGTAGCCTATTCAGAGTGTTTATATGCTGTTTAATGTGACATGTAGTCTATTCAGAGTGTTTATATGCTGTTTAATATGACATGTAGCCTATTCAGAGTGTTTATATGCTGTTTAATATGACATGTAGTCTATTCAGAGTGTTTATATGCTGTTTAATATGACATGTAGCCTATTCAGAGTGTTTATATGCTGTTTAATATGACATGTAGCCTATTCGGAGTGTTTATATGCTGTTTAATATGACATGTAGCCTATTCAGAGTGTTTATATGTTTAATATGACATGTAGCCTATTCAGAGTGTTTATATGTTTAATATGACATGTAGTCTATTCAGAGTGTTTATATGCTGTTTAATATGACATGTAGCCTATTCAGAGTGTTTATATGTTGTTTAATATGTCATGCAGCCTATTCAGAGTGTTTATATGCTGTTTAATATGACATTTAGCCTATTCAGAGTGTTTATATGCTGTTTAATATGACATGTAG
This sequence comes from Salmo salar, assembly GCF_965601325.2. Classification (NCBI taxonomy): domain Eukaryota; kingdom Metazoa; phylum Chordata; class Actinopteri; order Salmoniformes; family Salmonidae; genus Salmo; species Salmo salar. Next base: position 82,819,127 of record NC_138294.1, on the reverse strand, counting down.
CCTATTCAGAGTGTTTATATGTTGTTTAATATGTCATGCAGCCTATTCAGAGTGTTTATATGCTGTTTAATATGACATGTAGTCTATTCAGAGTGTTTATATGCTGTTTAATATGACATGTAGCCTATTCAGAGTGTTTATATGCTGTTTAATATGACATGTAGCCTATTTAGAGTGTTTATATGTTGTTTAATATGACATGTAGTCTATTCAGAGTGTTTATATGCTGTTTAATATGACATGTAGTCTATTCAGAGTGTTTATATGCTGTTTAATATGACATGTAGCCTATTCAGAGTGTTTATATGCTGTTTAATATGACATGTAGTCTATTCAGAGTGTTTATATGTTGTTTAATATGACATGTAGCCTATTCGGAGTGTTTATATGCTGTTTAATATGACATGTAGTCTATTCAGAGTGTTTATATGCTGTTTAATATGACATGTAGCCTATTCAGAGTCTTTATATGTTGTTTAATATGACATGTAGCCTATTCAGAGTGTTTATATGCTGTTTAATGTGACATGTAGTCTATTCAGAGTGTTTATATGCTGTTTAATATGACATGTAGCCTATTCAGAGTGTTTATATGCTGTTTAATATGACATGTAGCCTATTCAGAGTGTTTATATGCTGTTTAATATGACATGTCGCCTATTCAGAGTGTTTATATGCTGTTTAATATGACATGTAGTCTATTCAGAGTGTTTATATGTTGTTTAATATGACATGTAGCCTATTCAGAGTGTTTATATGCTGTTTAATATGACATGTAGCCTATTCAGAGTGTTTATATGCTGTTTAATATGACATGTAGCCTATTCAGAGTGTTTATATGCTGTTTAATATGACATGTAGCCTATTCAGAGTGTTTATATGCTGTTTAATATGACATGTAGCCTATTCGGAGTGTTTATATGCTGTTTAATATGACATGTAGCCTATTCAGAGTGTTTATATGTTTAATATGACATGTAGCCTATTCAGAGTGTTTATATGTTTAATATGACATGTAGTCTATTCAGAGTGTTTATATGCTGTTTAATATGACATGTACCCTATTCAGAGTGTTTATATGCTGTTTAATATGACGTGTAGCCTATTCAGAGTGTTTTTATGCTGTTTAATATGACGTGTAGCCTATTCAGAGTGTTTATATGCTGTTTAATATGACATGTAGCCTATTCAGAGTGTTTATATGCTGTTTAATATGACATGTAGTCTATTCAGAGTGTTTATATGCTGTTTAATATGACATGTAGCCTATTCAGAGTGTTTATATGCTGTTTAATATGACATGTAGCCTATTCGGAGTGTTTATATGCTGTTTAATATGACATGTAGCCTATTCAGAGTGTTTATATGCTGTTTAATATGACATGTAGTCTATTCAGAGTGTTTATATGTTGTTTAATATGACATGTAGCCTATTCGGAGTGTTTATATGCTGTTTAATATGACATGTAGTCTATTCAGAGTGTTTATATGCTGTTTAATATGACATGTAGCCTATTCAGAGTCTTTATATGTTGTTTAATATGACATGTAGCCTATTCAGAGTGTTTATATGCTGTTTAATGTGACATGTAGTCTATTCAGAGTGTTTATATGCTGTTTAATATGACATGTAGCCTATTCAGAGTGTTTATATGCTGTTTAATATGACATGTAGCCTATTCAGAGTGTTTATATGCTGTTTAATATGACATGTAGTCTATTCAGAGTGTTTATATGCTGTTTAATATGACATGTAGCCTATTCAGAGTGTTTATATGTTGTTTAATATGTCATGCAGCCTATTCAGAGTGTTTATATGCTGTTTAATATGACATTTAGCCTATTCAGAGTGTTTATATGCTGTTTAATATGACATGTAGCCTATTCAGAGTGTTTATATGTTGTTTAATATGTCATGCAGCCTATTCAGAGTGTTTATATGCTGTTTAATATGACATGTAGTCTATTCAGAGTGTTTATATGCTGTTTAATATGACATGTAGCCTATTCAGAGTGTTTATATGCTGTTTAATATGACATGTAGCCTATTTAGAGTGTTTATATGTTGTTTAATATGACATGTAGTCTATTCAGAGTGTTTATATGCTGTTTAATATGACATGTAGTCTATTCAGAGTGTTTATATGCTGTTTAATATGACATGTAGCCTATTCAGAGTGTTTATATGCTGTTTAATATGACATGTAGCCTATTCAGAGTGTTTATATGTTGTTTAATATGACATGTAGTCTATTCAGAGTGTTTATATGCTGTTTAATATGACATGTAGTCTATTCAGAGTGTTTATATGCTGTTTAATATGACATGTAGCCTATTCAGAGTGTTTATATGCTGTTTAATATGACATGTAGTCTATTCAGAGTGTTTATATGTTGTTTAATATGACATGTAGCCTATTCGGAGTGTTTATATGCTGTTTAATATGACATGTAGTCTATTCAGAGTGTTTATATGCTGTTTAATATGACATGTAGCCTATTCAGAGTGTTTATATGCTGTTTAATATGACATGTAGCCTATTCAGAGTGTTTATATGCTGTTTAATATGACATGTCGCCTATTCAGAGTGTTTATATGCTGTTTAATATGACATGTAGTCTATTCAGAGTGTTTATATGTTGTTTAATATGACATGTAGCCTATTCAGAGTGTTTATATGCTGTTTAATATGACATGTAGCCTATTCAGAGTGTTTATATGCTGTTTAATATGACATGTAGCCTATTCAGAGTGTTTATATGCTGTTTAATATGACATGTAGCCTATTCGGAGTGTTTATATGCTGTTTAATATGACATGTAGCCTATTCAGAGTGTTTATATGTTTAATATGACATGTAGCCTATTCAGAGTGTTTATATGTTTAATATGACATGTAGTCTATTCAGAGTGTTTATATGCTGTTTAATATGACATGTACCCTATTCAGAGTGTTTATATGCTGTTTAATATGACGTGTAGCCTATTCAGAGTGTTTTTATGCTGTTTAATATGACGTGTAGCCTATTCAGAGTGTTTATATGCTGTTTAATATGACATGTAGCCTATTCAGAGTGTTTATATGCTGTTTAATATGACATGTAGTCTATTCAGAGTGTTTATATGCTGTTTAATATGACATGTAGCCTATTCAGAGTGTTTATATGCTGTTTAATATGACATGTAGCCTATTCGGAGTGTTTATATGCTGTTTAATATGACATGTAGCCTATTCAGAGTGTTTATATGTTTAATATGACATGTAGCCTATTCAGAGTGTTTATATGTTTAATATGACATGTAGTCTATTCAGAGTGTTTATATGCTGTTTAATATGACATGTAGCCTATTCAGAGTGTTTATATGTTGTTTAATATGTCATGCAGCCTATTCAGAGTGTTTATATGCTGTTTAATATGACATTTAGCCTATTCAGAGTGTTTATATGCTGTTTAATATGACATGTAGCCTATTCAGAGTGTTTATATGTTGTTTAATATGTCATGCAGCCTATTCAGAGTGTTTATATGCTGTTTAATATGACATGTAGTCTATTCAGAGTGTTTATATGCTGTTTAATATGACATGTAGCCTATTCAGAGTGTTTATATGCTGTTTAATATGACATGTAGCCTATTCAGAGTGTTTATATGCTGTTTAATATGACATGTAGCCTATTCAGAGTGTTTATATGTTGTTTAATATGACATGTAGTCTATTCAGAGTGTTTATATGCTGTTTAATATGACGTGTAGTCTATTCAGAGTGTTTATATGCTGTTTAATTAATATGACATGTAGCCTATTCAGAGTGTTTATATGCTGTTTAATATGACATGTAGTCTATTCAGAGTGTTTATATGTTGTTTAATATGACATGTAGCCTATTCAGAGTGTTTATATGCTGTTTAATATGACATGTAGCCTATTCAGAGTGTTTATATGCTGTTTAATATGACATGTAGTCTATTCAGAGTGTTTATATGCTGTTTAATATGACATGTAGCCTATTCAGAGTGTTTATATGCTGTTTAATATGACATGTAGCCTATTTAGAGTGTTTATATGTTGTTTAATATGACATGTAGTCTATTCAGAGTGTTTATATGCTGTTTAATATGACATGTAGTCTATTCAGAGTGTTTATATGCTGTTTAATATGACATGTAGCCTATTCAGAGTGTTTATATGCTGTTTAATATGACATGTAGTCTATTCAGAGTGTTTATATGTTGTTTAATATGACATGTAGCCTATTCGGAGTGTTTATATGCTGTTTAATATGACATGTAGTCTATTCAGAGTGTTTATATGCTGTTTAATATGACATGTAGCCTATTCAGAGTCTTTATATGTTGTTTAATATGACATGTAGCCTATTCAGAGTGTTTATATGCTGTTTAATGTGACATGTAGTCTATTCAGAGTGTTTATATGCTGTTTAATATGACATGTAGCCTATTCAGAGTGTTTATATGCTGTTTAATATGACATGTAGCCTATTCAGAGTGTTTATATGCTGTTTAATATGACATGTCGCCTATTCAGAGTGTTTATATGCTGTTTAATATGACATGTAGTCTATTCAGAGTGTTTATATGTTGTTTAATATGACATGTAGCCTATTCAGAGTGTTTATATGCTGTTTAATATGACATGTAGCCTATTCAGAGTGTTTATATGCTGTTTAATATGACATGTAGCCTATTCAGAGTGTTTATATGCTGTTTAATATGACATGTAGCCTATTCAGAGTGTTTATATGCTGTTTAATATGACATGTAGCCTATTCGGAGTGTTTATATGCTGTTTAATATGACATGTAGCCTATTCAGAGTGTTTATATGTTTAATATGACATGTAGCCTATTCAGAGTGTTTATATGTTTAATATGACATGTAGTCTATTCAGAGTGTTTATATGCTGTTTAATATGACATGTACCCTATTCAGAGTGTTTATATGCTGTTTAATATGACGTGTAGCCTATTCAGAGTGTTTTTATGCTGTTTAATATGACGTGTAGCCTATTCAGAGTGTTTATATGCTGTTTAATATGACATGTAGCCTATTCAGAGTGTTTATATGCTGTTTAATATGACATGTAGTCTATTCAGAGTGTTTATATGCTGTTTAATATGACATGTAGCCTATTCAGAGTGTTTATATGCTGTTTAATATGACATGTAGCCTATTCGGAGTGTTTATATGCTGTTTAATATGACATGTAGCCTATTCAGAGTGTTTATATGTTTAATATGACATGTAGCCTATTCAGAGTGTTTATATGTTTAATATGACATGTAGTCTATTCAGAGTGTTTATATGCTGTTTAATATGACATGTAGCCTATTCAGAGTGTTTATATGTTGTTTAATATGTCATGCAGCCTATTCAGAGTGTTTATATGCTGTTTAATATGACATTTAGCCTATTCAGAGTGTTTATATGCTGTTTAATATGACATGTAGCCTATTCAGAGTGTTTATATGTTGTTTAATATGTCATGCAGCCTATTCAGAGTGTTTATATGCTGTTTAATATGACATGTAGTCTATTCAGAGTGTTTATATGCTGTTTAATATGACATGTAGCCTATTCAGAGTGTTTATATGCTGTTTAATATGACATGTAGCCTATTCAGAGTGTTTATATGCTGTTTAATATGACATGTAGCCTATTCAGAGTGTTTATATGTTGTTTAATATGACATGTAGTCTATTCAGAGTTTTTATATGCTGTTTAATATGACATGTAGTCTATTCAGAGTGTTTATATGCTGTTTAATTAATATGACATGTAGCCTATTCAGAGTGTTTATATGCTGTTTAATATGACATGTAGTCTATTCAGAGTGTTTATATGTTGTTTAATATGACATGTAGCCTATTCAGAGTGTTTATATGCTGTTTAATATGACATGTAGCCTATTCAGAGTGTTTATATGCTGTTTAATATGACATGTAGTCTATTCAGAGTGTTTATATGCTGTTTAATATGACATGTAGCCTATTCAGAGTGTTTATATGCTGTTTAATATGACATGTAGTCTATTCAGAGTGTTTATATGTTGTTTAATATGACATGTAGCCTATTCGGAGTGTTTATATGCTGTTTAATATGACATGTAGTCTATTCAGAGTGTTTATATGCTGTTTAATATGACATGTAGCCTATTCAGAGTCTTTATATGTTGTTTAATATGACATGTAGCCTATTCAGAGTGTTTATATGCTGTTTAATGTGACATGTAGTCTATTCAGAGTGTTTATATGCTGTTTAATATGACATGTAGCCTATTCAGAGTGTTTATATGCTGTTTAATATGACATGTAGCCTATTCAGAGTGTTTATATGCTGTTTAATATGACATGTAGCCTATTCAGAGTGTTTATATGCTGTTTAATATGACATGTAGCCTATTCAGAGTGTTTATATGCTTTTTAATATGACATGTAGTCTATTCAGAGTGTGTATATGTTGTTTAATATGACATGTAGCCTATTCAGAGTGTTTATATGCTGTTTAATATGACATGTAGCCTATTCAGAGTGTTTATATGTTGTTTAATATGACATGTAGCCTATTCGGAGTGTTTATATGCTGTTTAATATGACATGTAGTCTATTCAGAGTGTTTATATGCTGTTTAATATGACATGTAGCCTATTCAGAGTCTTTATATGTTGTTTAATATGACATGTAGCCTATTCAGAGTGTTTATATGCTGTTTAATGTGACATGTAGTCTATTCAGAGTGTTTATATGCTGTTTAATATGACATGTAGCCTATTCAGAGTGTTTATATGCTGTTTAATATGACATGTAGCCTATTCAGAGTGTTTATATCCTGTTTAATATGACATGTCGCCTATTCAGAGTGTTTATATGCTGTTTAATATGACATGTAGTCTATTCAGAGTGTTTATATGTTGTTTAATATGACATGTAGCCTATTCAGAGTGTTTATATGCTGTTTAATATGACATGTAGCCTATTCAGAGTGTTTATATGCTGTTTAATATGACATGTAGCCTATTCGGAGTGTTTATATGCTGTTTAATATGACATGTAGCCTATTCGGAGTGTTTATATGCTGTTTAATATGACATGTAGCCTATTCAGAGTGTTTATATGTTTAATATGACATGTAGTCTACTCAGAGTGTTTATATGCTGTTTAATATGACATGTACCGTATTCAGAGTGTTTATATGCTGTTTAATATGACGTGTAGCCTATTCAGAGTGTTTTTATGCTGTTTAATATGACATGTAGCCTATTCAGAGTGTTTATATGCTGTTTAATATGACATGTAGTCTATTCAGAGTGTTTATATGCTGTTTAATATGACATGTAGCCTATTCAGAGTCTTTATATGTTGTTTAATATGACATGTAGCCTATTCGGAGTGTTTATATGCTGTTTAATATGACATGTAGCCTATTCAGAGTGTTTATATGTTTAATATGACATGTAGCCTATTCAGAGTGTTTATATGTTTAATATGACATGTAGTCTATTCAGAGTGTTTATATGCTGTTTAATATGACATGTACCCTATTCAGAGTGTTTATATGCTGTTTAATATGACGTGTAGCCTATTCAGAGTGTTTTTATGCTGTTTAATATGACGTGTAGCCTATTCAGAGTGTTTATATGCTGTTTAATATGACATGTAGCCTATTCAGAGTGTTTATATGCTGTTTAATATGACATGTAGTCTATTCAGACTGTTTATATGCTGTTTAATATGACATGTAGCCTATTCAGAGTGTTTATATGCTGTTTAATATGACATGTAGCCTATTCGGAGTGTTTATATGCTGTTTAATATGACATGTAGCCTATTCAGAGTGTTTATATGTTTAATATGACATGTAGCCTATTCAGAGTGTTTATATGTTTAATATGACATGTAGTCTATTCAGAGTGTTTATATGCTGTTTAATATGACATGTAGCCTATTCAGAGTGTTTATATGTTGTTTAATATGTCATGCAGCCTATTCAGAGTGTTTATATGCTGTTTAATATGACATTTAGCCTATTCAGAGTGTTTATATGCTGTTTAATATGACATGTAGCCTATTCAGAGTGTTTATATGTTGTTTAATATGTCATGCAGCCTATTCAGAGTGTTTATATGCTGTTTAATATGACATGTAGTCTATTCAGAGTGTTTATATGCTGTTTAATATGACATGTAGCCTATTCAGAGTGTTTATATGCTGTTTAATATGACATGTAGCCTATTTAGAGTGTTTATATGTTGTTTAATATGACATGTAGTCTATTCAGAGTGTTTATATGCTGTTTAATATGACATGTAGCCTATTCAGAGTGTTTATATGTTTAATATGACATGTAGTCTACTCAGAGTGTTTATATGCTGTTTAATATGACATGTACCCTATTCAGAGTGTTTATATGCTGTTTAATATGACGTGTAGCCTATTCAGAGTGTTTTTATGCTGTTTAATATGACATGTAGCCTATTCAGAGTGTTTATATGCTGTTTAATATGACATGTAGTCTATTCAGAGTGTTTATATGCTGTTTAATATGACATGTAGCCTATTCAGAGTCTTTATATGTTGTTTAATATGACATGTAGCCTATTCAGAGTGTTTATATGCTGTTTAATGTGACATGTAGTCTATTCAGAGTGTTTATATGCTGTTTAATATGACATGTAGCCTATTCAGAGTGTTTATATGCTGTTTAATATGACATGTAGCCTATTCAGAGTGTTTATATGCTGTTTAATATGACATGTCGCCTATTCAGAGTGTTTATATGCTGTTTAATATGACATGTAGTCTATTCAGAGTGTTTATATGCTGTTTAATATGACATGTAGCCTATTCAGAGTGTTTATATGTTGTTTAATATGACATGTAGCCTATTCAGAGTGTTTATATGCTGTTTAATATGACATGTAGCCTATTCAGAGTGTTTATATGCTGTTTAATATGACATGTAGCCTATTCAGAGTGTTTATATGCTGTTTAATATGACATGTAGCCTATTCAGAGTGTTTATATGCTGTTTAATATGACATGTAGCCTATTCGGAGTGTTTATATGCTGTTTAATATGACATGTAGCCTATTCAGAGTGTTTATATGTTTAATATGACATGTAGCCTATTCAGAGTGTTTATATGTTTAATATGACATGTAGTCTATTCAGAGTGTTTATATGCTGTTTAATATGACATGTACCCTATTCAGAGTGTTTATATGCTGTTTAATATGACGTGTAGCCTATTCAGAGTGTTTTTATGCTGTTTAATATGACGTGTAGCCTATTCAGAGTGTTTATATGCTGTTTAATATGACATGTAGCCTATTCAGAGTGTTTATATGCTGTTTAATATGACATGTAGTCTATTCAGACTGTTTATATGCTGTTTAATATGACATGTAGCCTATTCAGAGTGTTTATATGCTGTTTAATATGACATGTAGCCTATTCGGAGTGTTTATATGCTGTTTAATATGACATGTAGCCTATTCAGAGTGTTTATATGTTTAATATGACATGTAGCCTATTCAGAGTGTTTATATGTTTAATATGACATGTAGTCTATTCAGAGTGTTTATATGCTGTTTAATATGACATGTAGCCTATTCAGAGTGTTTATATGTTGTTTAATATGTCATGCAGCCTATTCAGAGTGTTTATATGCTGTTTAATATGACATTTAGCCTATTCAGAGTGTTTATATGCTGTTTAATATGACATGTAGCCTATTCAGAGTGTTTATATGTTGTTTAATATGTCATGCAGCCTATTCAGAGTGTTTATATGCTGTTTAATATGACATGTAGTCTATTCAGAGTGTTTATATGCTGTTTAATATGACATGTAGCCTATTCAGAGTGTTTATATGCTGTTTAATATGACATGTAGCCTATTTAGAGTGTTTATATGTTGTTTAATATGACATGTAGTCTATTCAGAGTGTTTATATGCTGTTTAATATGACATGTAGTCTATTCAGAGTGTTTATATGCTGTTTAATATGACATGTAGCCTATTCAGAGTGTTTATATGCTGTTTAATATGACATGTAGCCTATTCGGAGTGTTTATATGCTGTTTAATATGACATGTAGCCTATTCAGAGTGTTTATATGTTTAATATGACATGTAGCCTATTCAGAGTGTTTATATGTTTAATATGACATGTAGTCTATTCAGAGTGTTTATATGCTGTTTAATATGACATGTACCCTATTCAGAGTGTTTATATGCTGTTTAATATGACGTGTAGCCTATTCAGAGTGTTTTTATGCTGTTTAATATGACGTGTAGCCTATTCAGAGTGTTTATATGCTGTTTAATATGACATGTAGCCTATTCAGAGTGTTTATATGCTGTTTAATATGACATGTAGTCTATTCAGAGTGTTTATATGCTGTTTAATATGACATGTAGCCTATTCAGAGTGTTTATATGCTGTTTAATATGACATGTAGCCTATTCGGAGTGTTTATATGCTGTTTAATATGACATGTAGCCTATTCAGAGTGTTTATATGTTTAATATGACATGTAGCCTATTCAGAGTGTTTATATGTTTAATATGACATGTAGTCTATTCAGAGTGTTTATATGCTGTTTAATATGACATGTAGCCTATTCAGAGTGTTTATATGTTGTTTAATATGTCATGCAGCCTATTCAGAGTGTTTATATGCTGTTTAATATGACATTTAGCCTATTCAGAGTGTTTATATGCTGTTTAATATGACATGTAGCCTATTCAGAGTGTTTATATGTTGTTTAATATGTCATGCAGCCTATTCAGAGTGTTTATATGCTGTTTAATATGACATGTAGTCTATTCAGAGTGTTTATATGCTGTTTAATATGACATGTAGCCTATTCAGAGTGTTTATATGCTGTTTAATATGACATGTAGCCTATTCAGAGTGTTTATATGCTGTTTAATATGACATGTAGCCTATTCAGAGTGTTTATATGTTGTTTAATATGACATGTAGTCTATTCAGAGTGTTTATATGCTGTTTAATATGACATGTAGTCTATTCAGAGTGTTTATATGCTGTTTAATTAATATGACATGTAGCCTATTCAGAGTGTTTATATGCTGTTTAATATGACATGTAGTCTATTCAGAGTGTTTATATGTTGTTTAATATGACATGTAGCCTATTCAGAGTGTTTATATGCTGTTTAATATGACATGTAGCCTATTCAGAGTGTTTATATGTTGTTTAATATGACATGTAGCCTATTCAGAGTGTTTATATGCTGTTTAATATGACATGTAGCCTATTCAGAGTGTTTAAATGTTGTTTAATATGACATGTAGCCTATTCAGAGTGTTTATATGCTGTTTAATATGACATGTAGTCTATTCAGAGTGTTTATATGTTGTTTAATATGACATGTAGCCTATTCAGAGTGTTTATATGCTTTTTAATATGACATGTAGTCTATTCAGAGTGTTTATATGCTGTTTAATATGACATGTAGCCTATTCAGAGTGTTTATGTGCTGTTTAATATGACATGTAGCCTATTCAGTGTTTATATGCTGTTTAATATGACATGTAGTCTATTCAGAGTGTTTACACTCTGTTTAATATGACATGTAGTCTATTCAGAGTGTTTATATGTTGTTTAATATGACATGTAGCCTATTCAGAGTGTTTATATGCTGTTTAATATGACATGTAGCCTATTCAGAGTGTTTATATGCTGTTTAATATGACATTTAGCCTATTCGGAGTGTTTATATGCTGTTTAATGTGACATGTAGTCTATTCAGAGTGTTTATATGCTGTTTAATATGACATGTAGCCTATTCAGAGTGTTTATATGCTGTTTAATATGACATGTAGCCTATTCAGAGTGTTTATATGTTTAATATGACATGTAGCCTATTCAGAGTGTTTATATGTTTAATATGACATGTAGTCTATTCAGAGTGTTTATATGCTGTTTAATATGACATGTACCCTATTCAGAGTGTTTATATGCTGTTTAATATGACGTGTAGCCTATTCAGAGTGTTTTTATGCTGTTTAATATGACGTGTAGCCTATTCAGAGTGTTTATATGCTGTTTAATATGACATGTAGCCTATTCAGAGTGTTTATATGCTGTTTAATATGACATGTAGTCTATTCAGAGTGTTTATATGCTGTTTAATATGACATGTAGCCTATTCAGAGTGTTTATATGCTGTTTAATATGACATGTAGCCTATTCGGAGTGTTTATATGCTGTTTAATATGACATGTAGCCTATTCAGAGTGTTTATATGTTTAATATGACATGTAGCCTATTCAGAGTGTTTATATGTTTAATATGACATGTAGTCTATTCAGAGTGTTTATATGCTGTTTAATATGACATGTAGCCTATTCAGAGTGTTTATATGTTGTTTAATATGTCATGCAGCCTATTCAGAGTGTTTATATGCTGTTTAATATGACATTTAGCCTATTCCAGAGTGTTTATATGCTGTTTAATATGACATGTAGCCTATTCAGAGTGTTTATATGCTGTTTAATATGACATGTAGCCTATTCAGAGTGTTTATATGTTTAATATGACATGTAGCCTATTCAGAGTGTTTATATGTTTAATATGACATGTAGTCTATTCAGAGTGTTTATATGCTGTTTAATATGACATGTACCCTATTCAGAGTGTTTATATGCTGTTTAATATGACGTGTAGCCTATTCAGAGTGTTTTTATGCTGTTTAATATGACGTGTAGCCTATTCAGAGTGTTTATATGCTGTTTAATATGACATGTAGCCTATTCAGAGTGTTTATATGCTGTTTAATATGACATGTAGTCTATTCAGAGTGTTTATATGCTGTTTAATATGACATGTAGCCTATTCAGAGTGTTTATATGCTGTTTAATATGACATGTAGCCTATTCGGAGTGTTTATATGCTGTTTAATATGACATGTAGCCTATTCAGAGTGTTTATATGTTTAATATGACATGTAGCCTATTCAGAGTGTTTATATGTTTAATATGACATGTAGTCTATTCAGAGTGTTTATATGCTGTTTAATATGACATGTAGCCTATTCAGAGTGTTTATATGTTGTTTAATATGTCATGCAGCCTATTCAGAGTGTTTATATGCTGTTTAATATGACATTTAGCCTATTCAGAGTGTTTATATGCTGTTTAATATGACATGTAGCCTATTCAGAGTGTTTATATGTTGTTTAATATGACATGCAGCCTATTCAGAGTGTTTATATGCTGTTTAATATGACATGTAGTCTATTCAGAGTGTTTATATGCTGTTTAATATGACATGTAGCCTATTCAGAGTGTTTATATGCTGTTTAATATGACATGTAGCCTATTCAGAGTGTTTATATGCTGTTTAATATGACATGTAGCCTATTCAGAGTGTTTATATGTTGTTTAATATGACATGTAGTCTATTCAGAGTGTTTATATGCTGTTTAATATGACATGTAGTCTATTCAGAGTGTTTATATGCTGTTTAATTAATATGACATGTAGCCTATTCAGAGTGTTTATATGCTGTTTAATATGACATGTAGTCTATTCAGAGTGTTTATATGTTGTTTAATATGACATGTAGCCTATTCAGAGTGTTTATATGCTGTTTAATATGACATGTAGCCTATTCAGAGTGTTTATATGTTGTTTAATATGACATGTAGCCTATTCAGAGTGTTTATATGCTGTTTAATATGACATGTAGCCTATTCAGAGTGTTTAAATGTTGTTTAATATGACATGTAGCCTATTCAGAGTGTTTATATGCTGTTTAATATGACATGTAGTCTATTCAGAGTGTTTATATGTTGTTTAATATGACATGTAGCCTATTCAGAGTGTTTATATGCTTTTTAATATGACATGTAGTCTATTCAGAGTGTTTATATGCTGTTTAATATGACATGTAGCCTATTCAGAGTGTTTATGTGCTGTTTAATATGACATGTAGCCTATTCAGTGTTTATATGCTGTTTAATATGACATGTAGTCTATTCAGAGTGTTTACACTCTGTTTAATATGACATGTAGTCTATTCAGAGTGTTTATATGTTGTTTAATATGACATGTAGCCTATTCAGAGTGTTTATATGCTGTTTAATATGACATGTAGCCTATTCAGAGTGTTTATATGCTGTTTAATATGACATTTAGCCTATTCGGAGTGTTTATATGCTGTTTAATGTGACATGTAGTCTATTCAGAGTGTTTATATGCTGTTTAATATGACATGTAGCCTATTCAGAGTGTTTATATGCTGTTTAATATGACATGTAGCCTATTCAGAGTGTTTATATGTTTAATATGACATGTAGCCTATTCAGAGTGTTTATATGTTTAATATGACATGTAGTCTATTCAGAGTGTTTATATGCTGTTTAATATGACATGTACCCTATTCAGAGTGTTTATATGCTGTTTAATATGACGTGTAGCCTATTCAGAGTGTTTTTATGCTGTTTAATATGACGTGTAGCCTATTCAGAGTGTTTATATGCTGTTTAATATGACATGTAGCCTATTCAGAGTGTTTATATGCTGTTTAATATGACATGTAGTCTATTCAGAGTGTTTATATGCTGTTTAATATGACATGTAGCCTATTCAGAGTGTTTATATGCTGTTTAATATGACATGTAGCCTATTCGGAGTGTTTATATGCTGTTTAATATGACATGTAGCCTATTCAGAGTGTTTATATGTTTAATATGACATGTAGCCTATTCAGAGTGTTTATATGTTTAATATGACATGTAGTCTATTCAGAGTGTTTATATGCTGTTTAATATGACATGTAGCCTATTCAGAGTGTTTATATGTTGTTTAATATGTCATGCAGCCTATTCAGAGTGTTTATATGCTGTTTAATATGACATTTAGCCTATTCAGAGTGTTTATATGCTGTTTAATATGACATGTAGCCTATTCAGAGTGTTTATATGTTGTTTAATATGTCATGCAGCCTATTCAGAGTGTTTATATGCTGTTTA
Source organism: Salmo salar (assembly GCF_965601325.2). Lineage (NCBI taxonomy): Eukaryota > Metazoa > Chordata > Actinopteri > Salmoniformes > Salmonidae > Salmo > Salmo salar. The sequence goes on along the minus strand of NC_138294.1, from coordinate 82,804,106 downwards.
ATATGACATGTAGTCTATTCAGAGTGTTTATATCCTGTTTAATATGACATGTAGCCTATTCAGAGTGTTTATATGCTGTTTAATATGACATGTAGCCTATTCAGAGTGTTTATATGCTGTTTAATATGACATGTAGCCTATTCAGAGTGTTTATATGTTGTTTAATATGACATGTAGTCTATTCAGAGTGTTTATATGCTGTTTAATATGACATGTAGTCTATTCAGAGTGTTTATATGTTGTTTAATATGACATGTAGCCTATTCAGAGTGTTTATATGCTGTTTAATATGACATGTAGCCTATTCAGAGTGTTTATATGTTGTTTAATATGACATGTAGCCTATTCAGAGTGTTTATATGCTGTTTAATATGACATGTAGCCTATTCAGAGTGTTTATATGTTGTTTAATATGACATGTAGCCTATTCAGAGTGTTTATATGCTGTTTAATATGACATGTAGTCTATTCAGAGTGTTTATATGTTGTTTAATATGACATGCAGCCTATTCAGAGTGTTTATATGCTTTTTAATATGACATGTAGTCTATTCAGAGTGTTTATATGCTGTTTAATATGACATGTAGCCTATTCAGAGTGTTTATGTGCTGTTTAATATGACATGTAGCCTATTCAGTGTTTATATGCTGTTTAATATGACATGTAGTCTATTCAGAGTGTTTACATGCTGTTTAATATGACATGTAGTCTATTCAGAGTGTTTATATGTTGTTTAATATGACATGTAGCCTATTCAGAGTGTTTATATGCTGTTTAATATGACATGTAGCCTATTCAGAGTGTTTATATGCTGTTTAATATGACATTTAGCCTATTCGGAGTGTTTATATGCTGTTTAATGTGACATGTAGTCTATTCAGAGTGTTTATATGCTGTTTAATATGACATGTAGCCTATTCAGAGTGTTTATATGCTGTTTAATATGACATGTAGCCTATTCAGAGTGTTTATATGCTGTTTAATATGACATGTCGCCTATTCAGAGTGTTTATATGCTGTTTAATATGACATGTAGTCTATTCAGAGTGTTTATATGTTGTTTAATATGACATGTAGCCTATTCAGAGTGTTTATATGCTGTTTAATATGACATGTAGCCTATTCAGAGTGTTTATATGCTGTTTAATATGACATGTAGCCTATTCAGAGTGTTTATATGCTGTTTAATATGACATGTAGCCTATTCAGAGTGTTTATATGCTGTTTAATATGACATGTAGCCTATTCAGAGTGTTTATATGCTGTTTAATATGACATGTAGCCTATTCAGAGTGTTTATATGCTGTTTAATATGACATGTAGCCTATTCGGAGTGTTTATATGCTGTTTAATATGACATGTAGTCTATTCAGAGTGTTTATATGCTGTTTAATATGACATGTAGCCTATTCAGAGTGTTTATATGCTGTTTAATATGACATGTAGCCTATTCAGAGTGTTTATATGCTGTTTAATATGACATGTAGCCTATTCAGAGTGTTTATATGCTGTTTAATATGACATGTAGCCTATTCAGAGTGTTTATATGTTGTTTAATATGTCATGCAGCCTATTCAGAGTGTTTATATGCTGTTTAATATGACATGTAGTCTATTCAGAGTGTTTATATCCTGTTTAATATGACATGTAGCCTATTCAGAGTGTTTATATGCTGTTTAATATGACATGTAGCCTATTCAGAGTGTTTATATGCTGTTTAATATGACATGTAGCCTATTCAGAGTGTTTATATGTTGTTTAATATGACATGTAGTCTATTCAGAGTGTTTATATGCTGTTTAATATGACATGTAGTCTATTCAGAGTGTTTATATGTTGTTTAATATGACATGTAGCCTATTCAGAGTGTTTATATGCTGTTTAATATGACATGTAGCCTATTCAGAGTGTTTATATGTTGTTTAATATGACATGTAGCCTATTCAGAGTGTTTATATGCTGTTTAATATGACATGTACCCTATTCAGAGTGTTTATATGCTGTTTAATATGACATGTAGCCTATTCAGAGTGTTTATATGCTTTTTAATATGACATGTAGTCTATTCAGAGTGTTTATATGCTGTTTAATATGACATGTAGCCTATTCAGAGTGTTTATGTGCTGTTTAATATGACATGTAGCCTATTCAGTGTTTATATGCTGTTTAATATGACATGTAGTCTATTCAGAGTGTTTACACTCTGTTTAATATGACATGTAGTCTATTCAGAGTGTTTATATGTTGTTTAATATGACATGTAGCCTATTCAGAGTGTTTATATGCTGTTTAATATGACATGTAGCCTATTCAGAGTGTTTATATGCTGTTTAATATGACATTTAGCCTATTCGGAGTGTTTATATGCTGTTTAATGTGACATGTAGTCTATTCAGAGTGTTTATATGCTGTTTAATATGACATGTAGCCTATTCAGAGTGTTTATATGCTGTTTAATATGACATGTAGCCTATTCAGAGTGTTTATATGTTTAATATGACATGTAGCCTATTCAGAGTGTTTATATGTTTAATATGACATGTAGTCTATTCAGAGTGTTTATATGCTGTTTAATATGACATGTACCCTATTCAGAGTGTTTATATGCTGTTTAATATGACGTGTAGCCTATTCAGAGTGTTTTTATGCTGTTTAATATGACGTGTAGCCTATTCAGAGTGTTTATATGCTGTTTAATATGACATGTAGCCTATTCAGAGTGTTTATATGCTGTTTAATATGACATGTAGTCTATTCAGAGTGTTTATATGCTGTTTAATATGACATGTAGCCTATTCAGAGTGTTTATATGCTGTTTAATATGACATGTAGCCTATTCGGAGTGTTTATATGCTGTTTAATATGACATGTAGCCTATTCAGAGTGTTTATATGTTTAATATGACATGTAGCCTATTCAGAGTGTTTATATGTTTAATATGACATGTAGTCTATTCAGAGTGTTTATATGCTGTTTAATATGACATGTAGCCTATTCAGAGTGTTTATATGTTGTTTAATATGTCATGCAGCCTATTCAGAGTGTTTATATGCTGTTTAATATGACATTTAGCCTATTCAGAGTGTTTATATGCTGTTTAATATGACATGTAGCCTATTCAGAGTGTTTATATGTTGTTTAATATGTCATGCAGCCTATTCAGAGTGTTTATATGCTGTTTAATATGACATGTAGTCTATTCAGAGTGTTTATATCCTGTTTAATATGACATGTAGCCTATTCAGAGTGTTTATATGCTGTTTAATATGACATGTAGCCTATTCAGAGTGTTTATATGCTGTTTAATATGACATGTAGCCTATTCAGAGTGTTTATATGTTGTTTAATATGACATGTAGTCTATTCAGAGTGTTTATATGCTGTTTAATATGACATGTAGCCTATTCAGAGTGTTTATATGCTGTTTAATATGACATGTAGCCTATTTAGAGTGTTTATATGTTGTTTAATATGACATGTAGTCTATTCAGAGTGTTTATATGCTGTTTAATATGACATGTAGTCTATTCAGAGTGTTTATATGCTGTTTAATATGACATGTAGCCTATTCAGAGTGTTTATATGCTGTTTAATATGACATGTCGCCTATTCAGAGTGTTTATATGCTGTTTAATATGACATGTAGCCTATTCAGAGTGTTTATATGCTGTTTAATATGACATGTAGCCTATTCAGAGTGTTTATATGCTGTTTAATATGACATGTAGCCTATTCGGAGTGTTTATATGCTGTTTAATATGACATGTAGCCTATTCAGAGTGTTTATATGCTGTTTAATATGACGTGTAGCCTATTCAGAGTGTTTTTATGCTGTTTAATATGACGTGTAGCCTATTCAGAGTGTTTATATGCTGTTTAATATGACATGTAGCCTATTCAGAGTGTTTATATGCTGTTTAATATGACATGTAGTCTATTCAGAGTGTTTATATGCTGTTTAATATGACATGTAGCCTATTCAGAGTGTTTATATGCTGTTTAATATGACATGTAGCCTATTCGGAGTGTTTATATGCTGTTTAATATGACATGTAGCCTATTCAGAGTGTTTATATGTTTAATATGACATGTAGCCTATTCAGAGTGTTTATATGTTTAATATGACATGTAGTCTATTCAGAGTGTTTATATGCTGTTTAATATGACATGTAGCCTATTCAGAGTGTTTATATGTTGTTTAATATGTCATGCAGCCTATTCAGAGTGTTTATATGCTGTTTAATATGACATTTAGCCTATTCAGAGTGTTTATATGCTGTTTAATATGACATGTAGCCTATTCAGAGTGTTTATATGTTGTTTAATATGTCATGCAGCCTATTCAGAGTGTTTATATGCTGTTTAATATGACATGTAGTCTATTCAGAGTGTTTATATGCTGTTTAATATGACATGTAGCCTATTCAGAGTGTTTATATGCTGTTTAATATGACATGTAGCCTATTCAGAGTGTTTATATGCTGTTTAATATGACATGTAGCCTATTCAGAGTGTTTATATGTTGTTTAATATGACATGTAGTCTATTCAGAGTGTTTATATGCTGTTTAATATGACATGTAGTCTATTCAGAGTGTTTATATGCTGTTTAATTAATATGACATGTAGCCTATTCAGAGTGTTTATATGCTGTTTAATATGACATGTAGTCTATTCAGAGTGTTTATATGTTGTTTAATATGACATGTAGCCTATTCAGAGTGTTTATATGCTGTTTAATATGACATGTAGCCTATTCAGAGTGTTTATATGTTGTTTAATATGACATGTAGCCTATTCAGAGTGTTTATATGCTGTTTAATATGACATGTAGCCTATTCAGAGTGTTTAAATGTTGTTTAATATGACATGTAACCTATTCAGAGTGTTTATATGCTGTTTAATATGACATGTAGTCTATTCAGAGTGTTTATATGTTGTTTAATATGACATGTAGCCTATTCAGAGTGTTTATATGCTTTTTAATATGACATGTAGTCTATTCAGAGTGTTTATATGCTGTTTAATATGACATGTAGCCTATTCAGAGTGTTTATGTGCTGTTTAATATGACATGTAGCCTATTCAGTGTTTATATGCTGTTTAATATGACATGTAGTCTATTCAGAGTGTTTACACTCTGTTTAATATGACATGTAGTCTATTCAGAGTGTTTATATGTTGTTTAATATGACATGTAGCCTATTCAGAGTGTTTATATGCTGTTTAATATGACATGTAGCCTATTCAGAGTGTTTATATGCTGTTTAATATGACATTTAGCCTATTCGGAGTGTTTATATGCTGTTTAATGTGACATGGAGTCTATTCAGAGTGTTTATATGCTGTTTAATATGACATGTAGCCTATTCAGAGTGTTTATATGCTGTTTAATATGACATGTAGCCTATTCAGAGTGTTTATATGTTTAATATGACATGTAGTCTATTCAGAGTGTTTATATGCTGTTTAATATGACATGTACCCTATTCAGAGTGTTTATATGCTGTTAATATGACGTGTAGCCTATTCAGAGTGTTTTTATGCTGTTTAATATGACGTGTAGCCTATTCAGAGTGTTTATATGCTGTTTAATATGACATGTAGCCTATTCAGAGTGTTTATATGCTGTTTAATATGACATGTAGTCTATTCAGAGTGTTTATATGCTGTTTAATATGACATGTAGCCTATTCAGAGTGTTTATATGCTGTTTAATATGACATGTAGCCTATTCGGAGTGTTTATATGCTGTTTAATATGACATGTAGCCTATTCAGAGTGTTTATATGTTTAATATGACATGTAGCCTATTCAGAGTGTTTATATGTTTAATATGACATGTAGTCTATTCAGAGTGTTTATATGCTGTTTAATATGACATGTAGCCTATTCAGAGTGTTTATATGTTGTTTAATATGTCATGCAGCCTATTCAGAGTGTTTATATGCTGTTTAATATGACATTTAGCCTATTCAGAGTGTTTATATGCTGTTTAATATGACATGTAGCCTATTCAGAGTGTTTATATGTTGTTTAATATGTCATGCAGCCTATTCAGAGTGTTTATATGCTGTTTAATATGACATGTAGTCTATTCAGAGTGTTTATATCCTGTTTAATATGACATGTAGCCTATTCAGAGTGTTTATATGCTGTTTAATATGACATGTAGCCTATTCAGAGTGTTTATATGCTGTTTAATATGACATGTAGCCTATTCAGAGTGTTTATATGTTGTTTAATATGACATGTAGTCTATTCAGAGTGTTTATATGCTGTTTAATATGACATGTAGTCTATTCAGAGTGTTTATATGTTGTTTAATATGACATGTAGCCTATTCAGAGTGTTTATATGCTGTTTAATATGACATGTAGCCTATTCAGAGTGTTTATATGTTGTTTAATATGACATGTAGCCTATTCAGAGTGTTTATATGCTGTTTAATATGACATGTAGCCTATTCAGAGTGTTTATATGTTGTTTAATATGACATGTAGCCTATTCAGAGTGTTTATATGCTGTTTAATATGACATGTAGTCTATTCAGAGTGTTTATATGTTGTTTAATATGACATGTAGCCTATTCAGAGTGTTTATATGCTTTTTAATATGACATGTAGTCTATTCAGAGTGTTTATATGCTGTTTAATATGACATGTAGCCTATTCAGAGTGTTTATGTGCTGTTTAATATGACATGTAGCCTATTCAGTGTTTATATGCTGTTTAATATGACATGTAGTCTATTCAGAGTGTTTACATGCTGTTTAATATGACATGTACCCTATTCAGAGTGTTTATATGCTGTTTAATATGACGTGTAGCCTATTCAGAGTGTTTTTATGCTGTTTAATATGACGTGTAGCCTATTCAGAGTGTTTATATGCTGTTTAATATGACATGTAGCCTATTCAGAGTGTTTATATGCTGTTTAATATGACATGTAGTCTATTCAGAGTGTTTATATGCTGTTTAATATGACATGTAGCCTATTCAGAGTGTTTATATGCTGTTTAATATGACATGTAGCCTATTCGGAGTGTTTATATGCTGTTTAATATGACATGTAGCCTATTCAGAGTGTTTATATGTTTAATATGACATGTAGCCTATTCAGAGTGTTTATATGTTTAATATGACATGTAGTCTATTCAGAGTGTTTATATGCTGTTTAATATGACATGTAGCCTATTCAGAGTGTTTATATGTTGTTTAATATGTCATGCAGCCTATTCAGAGTGTTTATATGCTGTTTAATATGACATTTAGCCTATTCAGAGTGTTTATATGCTGTTTAATATGACATGTAGCCTATTCAGAGTGTTTATATGTTGTTTAATATGTCATGCAGCCTATTCAGAGTGTTTATATGCTGTTTAATATGACATGTAGTCTATTCAGAGTGTTTATATGCTGTTTAATATGACATGTAGCCTATTCAGAGTGTTTATATGCTGTTTAATATGACATGTAGCCTATTCAGAGTGTTTATATGCTGTTTAATATGACATGTAGCCTATTCAGAGTGTTTATATGTTGTTTAATATGACATGTAGTCTATTCAGAGTGTTTATATGCTGTTTAATATGACATGTAGTCTATTCAGAGTGTTTATATGCTGTTTAATTAATATGACATGTAGTCTATTCAGAGTGTTTATATGTTGTTTAATATGACATGTAGCCTATTCAGAGTGTTTATATGCTGTTTAATATGACATGTAGCCTATTCAGAGTGTTTATATGTTGTTTAATATGACATGTAGCCTATTCAGAGTGTTTATATGCTGTTTAATATGACATGTAGCCTATTCAGAGTGTTTAAATGTTGTTTAATATGACATGTAGCCTATTCAGAGTGTTTATATGCTGTTTAATATGACATGTAGTCTATTCAGAGTGTTTATATGTTGTTTAATATGACATGTAGCCTATTCAGAGTGTTTATATGCTTTTTAATATGACATGTAGTCTATTCAGAGTGTTTATATGCTGTTTAATATGACATGTAGCCTATTCAGAGTGTTTATGTGCTGTTTAATATGACATGTAGCCTATTCAGTGTTTATATGCTGTTTAATATGACATGTAGTCTATTCAGAGTGTTTACACTCTGTTTAATATGACATGTAGTCTATTCAGAGTGTTTATATGTTGTTTAATATGACATGTAGCCTATTCAGAGTGTTTATATGCTGTTTAATATGACATGTAGCCTATTCAGAGTGTTTATATGCTGTTTAATATGACATTTAGCCTATTCGGAGTGTTTATATGCTGTTTAATGTGACATGGAGTCTATTCAGAGTGTTTATATGCTGTTTAATATGACATGTAGCCTATTCAGAGTGTTTATATGCTGTTTAATATGACATGTAGCCTATTCAGAGTGTTTATATGTTTAATATGACATGTAGCCTATTCAGAGTGTTTATATGTTTAATATGACATGTAGTCTATTCAGAGTGTTTATATGCTGTTTAATATGACATGTACCCTATTCAGAGTGTTTATATGCTGTTAATATGACGTGTAGCCTATTCAGAGTGTTTTTATGCTGTTTAATATGACGTGTAGCCTATTCAGAGTGTTTATATGCTGTTTAATATGACATGTAGCCTATTCAGAGTGTTTATATGCTGTTTAATATGACATGTAGTCTATTCAGAGTGTTTATATGCTGTTTAATATGACATGTAGCCTATTCAGAGTGTTTATATGCTGTTTAATATGACATGTAGCCTATTCGGAGTGTTTATATGCTGTTTAATATGACATGTAGCCTATTCAGAGTGTTTATATGTTTAATATGACATGTAGCCTATTCAGAGTGTTTATATGTTTAATATGACATGTAGTCTATTCAGAGTGTTTATATGCTGTTTAATATGACATGTAGTCTATTCAGAGTGTTTATATGCTGTTTAATATGACATGTAGCCTATTCAGAGTGTTTATATGCTGTTTAATATGACATGTAGCCTATTCGGAGTGTTTATATGCTGTTTAATATGACATGTAGCCTATTCAGAGTGTTTATATGTTTAATATGACATGTAGCCTATTCAGAGTGTTTATATGTTTAATATGACATGTAGTCTATTCAGAGTGTTTATATGCTGTTTAATATGACATGTAGCCTATTCAGAGTGTTTATATGTTGTTTAATATGTCATGCAGCCTATTCAGAGTGTTTATATGCTGTTTAATATGACATTTAGCCTATTCAGAGTGTTTATATGCTGTTTAATATGACATGTAGCCTATTCAGAGTGTTTATATGTTGTTTAATATGTCATGCAGCCTATTCAGAGTGTTTATATGCTGTTTAATATGACATGTAGTCTATTCAGAGTGTTTATATGCTGTTTAATATGACATGTAGCCTATTCAGAGTGTTTATATGCTGTTTAATATGACATGTAGCCTATTCAGAGTGTTTATATGCTGTTTAATATGACATGTAGCCTATTCAGAGTGTTTATATGTTGTTTAATATGACATGTAGCCTATTCAGAGTGTTTATATGCTGTTTAATATGACATGTAGCCTATTCAGAGTGTTTAAATGTTGTTTAATATGACATGTAGCCTATTCAGAGTGTTTATATGCTGTTTAATATGACATGTAGTCTATTCAGAGTGTTTATATGTTGTTTAATATGACATGTAGCCTATTCAGAGTGTTTATATGCTTTTTAATATGACATGTAGTCTATTCAGAGTGTTTATATGCTGTTTAATATGACATGTAGCCTATTCAGAGTGTTTATGTGCTGTTTAATATGACATGTAGCCTATTCAGTGTTTATATGCTGTTTAATATGACATGTAGTCTATTCAGAGTGTTTACACTCTGTTTAATATGACATGTAGTCTATTCAGAGTGTTTATATGTTGTTTAATATGACATGTAGCCTATTCAGAGTGTTTATATGCTGTTTAATATGACATGTAGCCTATTCAGAGTGTTTATATGCTGTTTAATATGACATTTAGCCTATTCGGAGTGTTTATATGCTGTTTAATGTGACATGGAGTCTATTCAGAGTGTTTATATGCTGTTTAATATGACATGTAGCCTATTCAGAGTGTTTATATGCTGTTTAATATGACATGTAGCCTATTCAGAGTGTTTATATGTTTAATATGACATGTAGTCTATTCAGAGTGTTTATATGCTGTTTAATATGACATGTACCCTATTCAGAGTGTTTATATGCTGTTAATATGACGTGTAGCCTATTCAGAGTGTTTTTATGCTGTTTAATATGACGTGTAGCCTATTCAGAGTGTTTATATGCTGTTTAATATGACATGTAGCCTATTCAGAGTGTTTATATGCTGTTTAATATGACATGTAGTCTATTCAGAGTGTTTATATGCTGTTTAATATGACATGTAGCCTATTCAGAGTGTTTATATGCTGTTTAATATGACATGTAGCCTATTCGGAGTGTTTATATGCTGTTTAATATGACATGTAGCCTATTCAGAGTGTTTATATGTTTAATATGACATGTAGCCTATTCAGAGTGTTTATATGTTTAATATGACATGTAGTCTATTCAGAGTGTTTATATGCTGTTTAATATGACATGTAGCCTATTCAGAGTGTTTATATGTTGTTTAATATGTCATGCAGCCTATTCAGAGTGTTTATATGCTGTTTAATATGACATTTAGCCTATTCAGAGTGTTTATATGCTGTTTAATATGACATGTAGCCTATTCAGAGTGTTTATATGTTGTTTAATATGTCATGCAGCCTATTCAGAGTGTTTATATGCTGTTTAATATGACATGTAGTCTATTCAGAGTGTTTATATCCTGTTTAATATGACATGTAGCCTATTCAGAGTGTTTATATGCTGTTTAATATGACATGTAGCCTATTCAGAGTGTTTATATGCTGTTTAATATGACATGTAGCCTATTCAGAGTGTTTATATGTTGTTTAATATGACATGTAGTCTATTCAGAGTGTTTATATGCTGTTTAATATGACATGTAGTCTATTCAGAGTGTTTATATGTTGTTTAATATGACATGTAGCCTATTCAGAGTGTTTATATGCTGTTTAATATGACATGTAGCCTATTCAGAGTGTTTATATGTTGTTTAATATGACATGTAGCCTATTCAGAGTGTTTATATGCTGTTTAATATGACATGTAGCCTATTCAGAGTGTTTATATGTTGTTTAATATGACATGTAGCCTATTCAGAGTGTTTATATGCTGTTTAATATGACATGTAGTCTATTCAGAGTGTTTATATGTTGTTTAATATGACATGTAGCCTATTCAGAGTGTTTATATGCTTTTTAATATGACATGTAGTCTATTCAGAGTGTTTATATGCTGTTTAATATGACATGTAGCCTATTCAGAGTGTTTATGTGCTGTTTAATATGACATGTAGCCTATTCAGTGTTTATATGCTGTTTAATATGACATGTAGTCTATTCAGAGTGTTTACATGCTGTTTAATATGACATGTACCCTATTCAGAGTGTTTATATGCTGTTTAATATGACGTGTAGCCTATTCAGAGTGTTTTTATGCTGTTTAATATGACGTGTAGCCTATTCAGAGTGTTTATATGCTGTTTAATATGACATGTAGCCTATTCAGAGTGTTTATATGCTGTTTAATATGACATGTAGTCTATTCAGAGTGTTTATATGCTGTTTAATATGACATGTAGCCTATTCAGAGTGTTTATATGCTGTTTAATATGACATGTAGCCTATTCGGAGTGTTTATATGCTGTTTAATATGACATGTAGCCTATTCAGAGTGTTTATATGTTTAATATGACATGTAGCCTATTCAGAGTGTTTATATGTTTAATATGACATGTAGTCTATTCAGAGTGTTTATATGCTGTTTAATATGACATGTAGCCTATTCAGAGTGTTTATATGTTGTTTAATATGTCATGCAGCCTATTCAGAGTGTTTATATGCTGTTTAATATGACATTTAGCCTATTCAGAGTGTTTATATGCTGTTTAATATGACATGTAGCCTATTCAGAGTGTTTATATGTTGTTTAATATGTCATGCAGCCTATTCAGAGTGTTTATATGCTGTTTAATATGACATGTAGTCTATTCAGAGTGTTTATATGCTGTTTAATATGACATGTAGCCTATTCAGAGTGTTTATATGCTGTTTAATATGACATGTAGCCTATTCAGAGTGTTTATATGCTGTTTAATATGACATGTAGCCTATTCAGAGTGTTTATATGTTGTTTAATATGACATGTAGTCTATTCAGAGTGTTTATATGCTGTTTAATATGACATGTAGTCTATTCAGAGTGTTTATATGCTGTTTAATTAATATGACATGTAGTCTATTCAGAGTGTTTATATGTTGTTTAATATGACATGTAGCCTATTCAGAGTGTTTATATGCTGTTTAATATGACATGTAGCCTATTCAGAGTGTTTATATGTTGTTTAATATGACATGTAGCCTATTCAGAGTGTTTATATGCTGTTTAATATGACATGTAGCCTATTCAGAGTGTTTAAATGTTGTTTAATATGACATGTAGCCTATTCAGAGTGTTTATATGCTGTTTAATATGACATGTAGTCTATTCAGAGTGTTTATATGTTGTTTAATATGACATGTAGCCTATTCAGAGTGTTTATATGCTTTTTAATATGACATGTAGTCTATTCAGAGTGTTTATATGCTGTTTAATATGACATGTAGCCTATTCAGAGTGTTTATGTGCTGTTTAATATGACATGTAGCCTATTCAGTGTTTATATGCTGTTTAATATGACATGTAGTCTATTCAGAGTGTTTACACTCTGTTTAATATGACATGTAGTCTATTCAGAGTGTTTATATGTTGTTTAATATGACATGTAGCCTATTCAGAGTGTTTATATGCTGTTTAATATGACATGTAGCCTATTCAGAGTGTTTATATGCTGTTTAATATGACATTTAGCCTATTCGGAGTGTTTATATGCTGTTTAATGTGACATGGAGTCTATTCAGAGTGTTTATATGCTGTTTAATATGACATGTAGCCTATTCAGAGTGTTTATATGCTGTTTAATATGACATGTAGCCTATTCAGAGTGTTTATATGTTTAATATGACATGTAGCCTATTCAGAGTGTTTATATGTTTAATATGACATGTAGTCTATTCAGAGTGTTTATATGCTGTTTAATATGACATGTACCCTATTCAGAGTGTTTATATGCTGTTAATATGACGTGTAGCCTATTCAGAGTGTTTTTATGCTGTTTAATATGACGTGTAGCCTATTCAGAGTGTTTATATGCTGTTTAATATGACATGTAGCCTATTCAGAGTGTTTATATGCTGTTTAATATGACATGTAGTCTATTCAGAGTGTTTATATGCTGTTTAATATGACATGTAGCCTATTCAGAGTGTTTATATGCTGTTTAATATGACATGTAGCCTATTCGGAGTGTTTATATGCTGTTTAATATGACATGTAGCCTATTCAGAGTGTTTATATGTTTAATATGACATGTAGCCTATTCAGAGTGTTTATATGTTTAATATGACATGTAGTCTATTCAGAGTGTTTATATGCTGTTTAATATGACATGTAGTCTATTCAGAGTGTTTATATGCTGTTTAATATGACATGTAGCCTATTCAGAGTGTTTATATGCTGTTTAATATGACATGTAGCCTATTCGGAGTGTTTATATGCTGTTTAATATGACATGTAGCCTATTCAGAGTGTTTATATGTTTAATATGACATGTAGCCTATTCAGAGTGTTTATATGTTTAATATGACATGTAGTCTATTCAGAGTGTTTATATGCTGTTTAATATGACATGTAGCCTATTCAGAGTGTTTATATGTTGTTTAATATGTCATGCAGCCTATTCAGAGTGTTTATATGCTGTTTAATATGACATTTAGCCTATTCAGAGTGTTTATATGCTGTTTAATATGACATGTAGCCTATTCAGAGTGTTTATATGTTGTTTAATATGTCATGCAGCCTATTCAGAGTGTTTATATGCTGTTTAATATGACATGTAGTCTATTCAGAGTGTTTATATGCTGTTTAATATGACATGTAGCCTATTCAGAGTGTTTATATGCTGTTTAATATGACATGTAGCCTATTCAGAGTGTTTATATGCTGTTTAATATGACATGTAGCCTATTCAGAGTGTTTATATGTTGTTTAATATGACATGTAGTCTATTCAGAGTGTTTATATGCTGTTTAATATGACATGTAGTCTATTCAGAGTGTTTATATGCTGTTTAATTAATATGACATGTAGCCTATTCAGAGTGTTTATATGCTGTTTAATATGACATGTAGTCTATTCAGAGTGTTTATATGTTGTTTAATATGACATGTAGCCTATTCAGAGTGTTTATATGCTGTTTAATATGACATGTAGCCTATTCAGAGTGTTTATATGTTGTTTAATATGACATGTAGCCTATTCAGAGTGTTTATATGCTGTTTAATATGACATGTAGCCTATTCAGAGTGTTTAAATGTTGTTTAATATGACATGTAGCCTATTCAGAGTGTTTATATGCTGTTTAATATGACATGTAGTCTATTCAGAGTGTTTATATGTTGTTTAATATGACATGTAGCCTATTCAGAGTGTTTATATGCTTTTTAATATGACATGTAGTCTATTCAGAGTGTTTATATGCTGTTTAATATGACATGTAGCCTATTCAGAGTGTTTATGTGCTGTTTAATATGACATGTAGCCTATTCAGTGTTTATATGCTGTTTAATATGACATGTAGTCTATTCAGAGTGTTTACACTCTGTTTAATATGACATGTAGTCTATTCAGAGTGTTTATATGTTGTTTAATATGACATGTAGCCTATTCAGAGTGTTTATATGCTGTTTAATATGACATGTAGCCTATTCAGAGTGTTTATATGCTGTTTAATATGACATTTAGCCTATTCGGAGTGTTTATATGCTGTTTAATGTGACATGGAGTCTATTCAGAGTGTTTATATGCTGTTTAATATGACATGTAGCCTATTCAGAGTGTTTATATGCTGTTTAATATGACATGTAGCCTATTCAGAGTGTTTATATGTTTAATATGACATGTAGCCTATTCAGAGTGTTTATATGTTTAATATGACATGTAGTCTATTCAGAGTGTTTATATGCTGTTTAATATGACATGTACCCTATTCAGAGTGTTTATATGCTGTTAATATGACGTGTAGCCTATTCAGAGTGTTTTTATGCTGTTTAATATGACGTGTAGCCTATTCAGAGTGTTTATATGCTGTTTAATATGACATGTAGCCTATTCAGAGTGTTTATATGCTGTTTAATATGACATGTAGTCTATTCAGAGTGTTTATATGCTGTTTAATATGACATGTAGCCTATTCAGAGTGTTTATATGCTGTTTAATATGACATGTAGCCTATTCGGAGTGTTTATATGCTGTTTAATATGACATGTAGCCTATTCAGAGTGTTTATATGTTTAATATGACATGTAGCCTATTCAGAGTGTTTATATGTTTAATATGACATGTAGTCTATTCAGAGTGTTTATATGCTGTTTAATATGACATGTAGCCTATTCAGAGTGTTTATATGTTGTTTAATATGTCATGCAGCCTATTCAGAGTGTTTATATGCTGTTTAATATGACATGTAGTCTATTCAGAGTGTTTATATGTTGTTTAATATGACATGTAGCCTATTCAGAGTGTTTATATGCTTTTTAATATGACATGTAGTCTATTCAGAGTGTTTATATGCTGTTTAATATGACATGTAGCCTATTCAGAGTGTTTATGTGCTGTTTAATATGACATGTAGCCTATTCAGTGTTTATATGCTGTTTAATATGACATGTAGTCTATTCAGAGTGTTTACATGCTGTTTAATATGACATGTACCCTATTCAGAGTGTTTATATGCTGTTTAATATGACGTGTAGCCTATTCAGAGTGTTTTTATGCTGTTTAATATGACGTGTAGCCTATTCAGAGTGTTTATATGCTGTTTAATATGACATGTAGCCTATTCAGAGTGTTTATATGCTGTTTAATATGACATGTAGTCTATTCAGAGTGTTTATATGCTGTTTAATATGACATGTAGCCTATTCAGAGTGTTTATATGCTGTTTAATATGACATGTAGCCTATTCGGAGTGTTTATATGCTGTTTAATATGACATGTAGCCTATTCAGAGTGTTTATATGTTTAATATGACATGTAGCCTATTCAGAGTGTTTATATGTTTAATATGACATGTAGTCTATTCAGAGTGTTTATATGCTGTTTAATATGACATGTAGCCTATTCAGAGTGTTTATATGTTGTTTAATATGTCATGCAGCCTATTCAGAGTGTTTATATGCTGTTTAATATGACATTTAGCCTATTCAGAGTGTTTATATGCTGTTTAATATGACATGTAGCCTATTCAGAGTGTTTATATGTTGTTTAATATGTCATGCAGCCTATTCAGAGTGTTTATATGCTGTTTAATATGACATGTAGTCTATTCAGAGTGTTTATATCCTGTTTAATATGACATGTAGCCTATTCAGAGTGTTTATATGCTGTTTAATATGACATGTAGCCTATTCAGAGTGTTTATATGCTGTTTAATATGACATGTAGCCTATTCAGAGTGTTTATATGTTGTTTAATATGACATGTAGTCTATTCAGAGTGTTTATATGCTGTTTAATATGACATGTAGTCTATTCAGAGTGTTTATATGTTGTTTAATATGACATGTAGCCTATTCAGAGTGTTTATATGCTGTTTAATATGACATGTAGCCTATTCAGAGTGTTTATATGTTGTTTAATATGACATGTAGCCTATTCAGAGTGTTTATATGCTGTTTAATATGACATGTAGCCTATTCAGAGTGTTTATATGTTGTTTAATATGACATGTAGCCTATTCAGAGTGTTTATATGCTGTTTAATATGACATGTAGTCTATTCAGAGTGTTTATATGTTGTTTAATATGACATGTAGCCTATTCAGAGTGTTTATATGCTTTTTAATATGACATGTAGTCTATTCAGAGTGTTTATATGCTGTTTAATATGACATGTAGCCTATTCAGAGTGTTTATGTGCTGTTTAATATGACATGTAGCCTATTCAGTGTTTATATGCTGTTTAATATGACATGTAGTCTATTCAGAGTGTTTACATGCTGTTTAATATGACATGTAGTCTATTCAGAGTGTTTATATGTTGTTTAATATGACATGTAGCCTATTCAGAGTGTTTATATGCTGTTTAATATGACATGTAGCCTATTCAGAGTGTTTATATGCTGTTTAATATGACATTTAGCCTATTCGGAGTGTTTATATGCTGTTTAATGTGACATGTAGTCTATTCAGAGTGTTTATATGCTGTTTAATATGACATGTAGCCTATTCAGAGTGTTTATATGCTGTTTAATATGACATGTAGCCTATTCAGAGTGTTTATATGCTGTTTAATATGACATGTCGCCTATTCAGAGTGTTTATATGCTGTTTAATATGACATGTAGTCTATTCAGAGTGTTTATATGTTGTTTAATATGACATGTAGCCTATTCAGAGTGTTTATATGCTGTTTAATATGACATGTAGTCTATTCAGAGTGTTTATATGTTGTTTAATATGACATGTAGCCTATTCAGAGTGTTTATATGCTGTTTAATATGACATGTAGCCTATTCAGAGTGTTTATATGCTGTTTAATATGACATGTAGCCTATTCAGAGTGTTTATATGCTGTTTAATATGACATGTAGCCTATTCGGAGTGTTTATATGCTGTTTAATGTGACATGTAGTCTATTCAGAGTGTTTATATGCTGTTTAATATGACATGTAGCCTATTCAGAGTGTTTATATGCTGTTTAATATGACATGTAGCCTATTCAGAGTGTTTATATGCTGTTTAATATGACATGTCGCCTATTCAGAGTGTTTATATGCTGTTTAATATGACATGTAGTCTATTCAGAGTGTTTATATGTTGTTTAATATGACATGTAGCCTATTCAGAGTGTTTATATGCTGTTTAATATGACATGTAGCCTATTCAGAGTGTTTATATGCTGTTTAATATGACATGTAGCCTATTCAGAGTGTTTATATGCTGTTTAATATGACATGTAGCCTATTCAGAGTGTTTATATGTTTAATATGACATGTAGCCTATTCAGAGTGTTTATATGTTTAATATGACATGTAGTCTATTCAGAGTGTTTATATGCTGTTTAATATGACATGTAGCCTATTCAGAGTGTTTATATGCTGTTTAATATGACATGTAGCCTATTCAGAGTGTTTATATGTTTAATATGACATGTACCCTATTCAGAGTGTTTATATGTTGTTTAATATGACATGTAGCCTATTCAGAGTGTTTATATGCTGTTTAATATGACATGTAGTCTATTCAGAGTGTTTATATGTTGTTTAATATGACATGTAGCCTATTCAGAGTGTTTATATGCTTTTTAATATGACATGTAGTCTATTCAGAGTGTTTATATGCTGTTTAATATGACATGTAGCCTATTCAGAGTGTTTATGTGCTGTTTAATATGACATGTAGCCTATTCAGTGTTTATATGCTGTTTAATATGACATGTAGTCTATTCAGAGTGTTTACATGCTGTTTAATATGACATGTAGTCTATTCAGAGTGTTTATATGTTGTTTAATATGACATGTAGCCTATTCAGAGTGTTTATATGCTGTTTAATATGACATGTAGCCTATTCAGAGTGTTTATATGCTGTTTAATATGACATTTAGCCTATTCGGAGTGTTTATATGCTGTTTAATGTGACATGTAGTCTATTCAGAGTGTTTATATGCTGTTTAATATGACATGTAGCCTATTCAGAGTGTTTATATGCTGTTTAATATGACATGTAGCCTATTCAGAGTGTTTATATGCTGTTTAATATGACATGTCGCCTATTCAGAGTGTTTATATGCTGTTTAATATGACATGTAGTCTATTCAGAGTGTTTATATGTTGTTTAATATGACATGTAGCCTATTCAGAGTGTTTATATGCTGTTTAATATGACATGTAGTCTATTCAGAGTGTTTATATGTTGTTTAATATGACATGTAGCCTATTCAGAGTGTTTATATGCTGTTTAATATGACATGTAGCCTATTCAGAGTGTTTATATGCTGTTTAATATGACATGTAGCCTATTCAGAGTGTTTATATGCTGTTTAATATGACATGTAGCCTATTCGGAGTGTTTATATGCTGTTTAATGTGACATGTAGTCTATTCAGAGTGTTTATATGCTGTTTAATATGACATGTAGCCTATTCAGAGTGTTTATATGCTGTTTAATATGACATGTAGCCTATTCAGAGTGTTTATATGCTGTTTAATATGACATGTCGCCTATTCAGAGTGTTTATATGCTGTTTAATATGACATGTAGTCTATTCAGAGTGTTTATATGTTGTTTAATATGACATGTAGCCTATTCAGAGTGTTTATATGCTGTTTAATATGACATGTAGCCTATTCAGAGTGTTTATATGCTGTTTAATATGACATGTAGCCTATTCAGAGTGTTTATATGCTGTTTAATATGACATGTAGCCTATTCAGAGTGTTTATATGCTGTTTAATATGACATGTAGCCTATTCGGAGTGTTTATATGCTGTTTAATATGACATGTAGCCTATTCAGAGTGTTTATATGTTTAATATGACATGTAGCCTATTCAGAGTGTTTATATGTTTAATATGACATGTAGTCTATTCAGAGTGTTTATATGCTGTTTAATATGACATGTACCCTATTCAGAGTGTTTATATGCTGTTTAATATGACGTGTAGCCTATTCAGAGTGTTTTTATGCTGTTTAATATGACGTGTAGCCTATTCAGAGTTTTTATATGCTGTTTAATATGACATGTAGCCTATTCAGAGTGTTTATATGCTGTTTAATATGACATGTAGTCTATTCAGAGTGTTTATATGCTGTTTAATATGACATGTAGCCTATTCAGAGTGTTTATATGCTGTTTAATATGACATGTAGCCTATTCGGAGTGTTTATATGCTGTTTAATATGACATGTAGCCTATTCAGAGTGTTTATATGTTTAATATGACATGTAGCCTATTCAGAGTGTTTATATGTTTAATATGACATGTAGTCTATTCAGAGTGTTTATATGCTGTTTAATATGACATGTAGCCTATTCAGAGTGTTTATATGTTGTTTAATATGTCATGCAGCCTATTCAGAGTGTTTATATGCTGTTTAATGTGACATGTAGTCTATTCAGAGTGTTTATATGCTGTTTAATATGACATGTAGCCTATTCAGAGTGTTTATATGCTGTTTAATATGACATGTAGCCTATTCAGAGTGTTTATATGTTTAATATGACATGTAGCCTATTCAGAGTGTTTATATGTTTAATATGACATGTAGTCTATTCAGAGTGTTTATATGCTGTTTAATATGACATGTACCCTATTCAGAGTGTTTATATGCTGTTTATTATGACGTGTAGCCTATTCAGAGTGTTTTTATGCTGTTTAATATGACGTGTAGCCTATTCAGAGTGTTTATATGCTGTTTAATATGACATGTAGCCTATTCAGAGTGTTTATATGCTGTTTAATATGACATGTAGTCTATTCAGAGTGTTTATATGCTGTTTAATATGACATGTAGCCTATTCAGAGTGTTTATATGCTGTTTAATATGACATGTAGCCTATTCGGAGTGTTTATATGCTGTTTAATATGACATGTAGCCTATTCAGAGTGTTTATATGTTTAATATGACATGTAGCCTATTCAGAGTGTTTATATGTTTAATATGACATGTAGTCTATTCAGAGTGTTTATATGCTGTTTAATATGACATGTAGCCTATTCAGAGTGTTTATATGTTGTTTAATATGTCATGCAGCCTATTCAGAGTGTTTATATGCTGTTTAATATGACATTTAGCCTATTCAGAGTGTTTATATGCTGTTTAATATGACATGTAGCCTATTCAGAGTGTTTATATGTTGTTTAATATGTCATGCAGCCTATTCAGAGTGTTTATATGCTGTTTAATATGACATGTAGTCTATTCAGAGTGTTTATATGCTGTTTAATATGACATGTAGCCTATTCAGAGTGTTTATATGCTGTTTAATATGACATGTAGCCTATTCAGAGTGTTTATATGCTGTTTAATATGACATGTAGCCTATTCAGAGTGTTTATATGTTTAATATGACATGTAGTCTATTCAGAGTGTTTATATGCTGTTTAATATGACATGTAGCCTATTCAGAGTGTTTATATGTTGTTTAATATGACATGTAGCCTATTCAGAGTGTTTATATGTTGTTTAATATGTCATGCAGCCTATTCAGAGTGTTTATATGTTGTTTAATATGACATGTAGCCTATTCAGAGTGTTTATATGCTGTTTAATATGACATGTAGCCTATTCGGAGTGTTTATATGCTGTTTAATATGACATGTAGCCTATTCGGAGTGTTTATATGCTGTTTAATATGACATGTAGCATATTCAGAGTGTTTATATGCTGTTTAATATGACATGTAGCCTATTCAGAGTGTTTATATGTTGTTTAATATGACATGTAGCCTATGCAGAGTGTTTATATGCTGTTTAATATGACATGTACCCTATTCAGAGTGTTTATATGTTGTTTAATATGACATATAGTCTATTCAGAGTGTTTATATGCTGTTTAATATGACATGTAGCCTATTCAGAGTGTTTATATGTTGTTTAATATGACATGTAGCCTATTCAGAGTGTTTATATGTTGTTTAATATGACATGTAGCCTATTCAGAGTGTTTATATGCTGTTTAATATGACATGTAGCCTATTCAGAGTGTGTATATGCTGTTTAATATGACATGTAGCCTATTCAGAGTGTTTATATGCTGTTTAATATGACATGTAGCCTATTCAGAGTGTTTATATGTTGTTTAATATGACATGTAGCCTATTCAGAGTGTTTATATGCTGTTTAATATGACATGTAGTCTATTCAGAGTGTTTATATTTTGTTTAATATGACATGTAGCCTATTCAGAGTGTTTATATGCTGTTTAATATGACATGTAGCCTATTCAGAGTGTTTATATGCTTTTTAATATGACATGTAGCCTATTCAGAGTGTTTATATGCTGTTTAATATGACATGTAGTCTATTCAGAGTGTTTATATGCTGTTTAATACGACATGTAGTCTATTCAGAGTGTTTATATGCTGTTTAATATGACATGTAGCCTATTCAGAGTGTTTATATGTTTAATATGACATGTAGTCTATTCAGAGTGTTTATATGCTGTTTAATATGACATGTAGCCTATTCAGAGTGTTTATATGTTGTTTAATATGACATGTAGCCTATTCAGAGTGTTTATATGTTGTTTAATATGTCATGCAGCCTATTCAGAGTGTTTATATGTTGTTTAATATGACATGTAGCCTATTCAGAGTGTTTATATGCTGTTTAATATGACATGTAGCCTATTCGGAGTGTTTATATGCTGTTTAATATGACATGTAGCCTATTCGGAGTGTTTATATGCTGTTTAATATGACATGTAGCATATTCAGAGTGTTTATATGCTGTTTAATATGACATGTAGCCTATTCAGAGTGTTTATATGTTGTTTAATATGACATGTAGCCTATGCAGAGTGTTTATATGCTGTTTAATATGACATGTACCCTATTCAGAGTGTTTATATGTTGTTTAATATGACATATAGTCTATTCAGAGTGTTTATATGCTGTTTAATATGACATGTAGCCTATTCAGAGTGTTTATATGTTGTTTAATATGACATGTAGCCTATTCAGAGTGTTTATATGTTGTTTAATATGACATGTAGCCTATTCAGAGTGTTTATATGCTGTTTAATATGACATGTAGCCTATTCAGAGTGTGTATATGCTGTTTAATATGACATGTAGCCTATTCAGAGTGTTTATATGCTGTTTAATATGACATGTAGCCTATTCAGAGTGTTTATATGTTGTTTAATATGACATGTAGCCTATTCAGAGTGTTTATATGCTGTTTAATATGACATGTAGTCTATTCAGAGTGTTTATATTTTGTTTAATATGACATGTAGCCTATTCAGAGTGTTTATATGCTGTTTAATATGACATGTAGCCTATTCAGAGTGTTTATATGCTTTTTAATATGACATGTAGCCTATTCAGAGTGTTTATATGCTGTTTAATATGACATGTAGTCTATTCAGAGTGTTTATATGCTGTTTAATACGACATGTAGTCTATTCAGAGTGTTTATATGCAGTTTAATATGACATGTAGCCTATTCAGAGTGTTTATATGCTGTTTAATATGACATGTAGCCTATTCAGAGTGTTTATATGCTGTTTAATATGACATGTAGCCTATTCAGAGTGTTTATAAGTTGTTTAATATGACATGTAGCCTATTCAGAGTGTTTATATGCTGTTTAATATGACATGTAGCCTATTCAGAGTGTTTATATGCTGTTTAATATGACATGTAGCCTATTCAGAGTGTTTATATGTTGTTTAATATGACATGTAGCCTATTCAGAGTGTTTATATGCTGTTTAATATGACATGTAGCCTATTCAGAGTGTTTATATGCTGTTTAATATGACATGTAGCCTATTCAGAGTGTTTATATGTTGTTCAATATGACATGTAGCCTATTCAGAGTGTTTATATGCTGTTTAATATGACATGTAGCCTATTCAGAGTGTTTATATGCTGTTTAATATGACATGTAGCCTATTCAGAGTGTTTATATGTTGTTTAATATGACATGTAGCCTATTCAGAGTGTGTATATGCTGTTTAATATGACATGTAGCCTATTCAGAGTGTTTATATGCTGTTTAATATGACATGTAGCCTATTCAGAGTGTTTATATGTTGTTTAATATGACATGTAGTCTATTCAGAGTGTTTATATTTTGTTTAATATGACATGTAGCCTATTCAGAGTGTTTATATGCTGTTTAATATGACATGTAGCCTATTCAGAGTGTTTATATGCTTTTTAATATGACATGTAGCCTATTCAGAGTGTTTATATGCTGTTTAATATGACATGTAGTCTATTCAGAGTGTTTATATGCTGTTTAATACGACATGTAGTCTATTCAGAGTGTTTATATGCTGTTTAATATGACATGTAGCCTATTCAGAGTGTTTATATGCTGTTTAATATGACATGTAGCCTATTCAGAGTGTTTATATGCTGTTTAATATGACATGTAGCCTATTCAGAGTGTTTATAAGTTGTTTAATATGACATGTAGCCTATTCAGAGTGTTTATATGCTGTTTAATATGACATGTAGCCTATTCAGAGTGTTTATATGCTGTTTAATATGACATGTAGCCTATTCAGAGTGTTTATATGTTGTTTGATATGACATGTAGCCTATTCAGAGTGTTTATATGCTGTTTAATATGACATGTAGCCTATTCAGAGTGTTTATATGCTGTTTAATATGACATGTAGCCTATTCAGAGTGTTTATATGTTGTTTAATATGACATGTAGCCTATTCAGAGTGTTTATATGCTGTTTAATATGACATGTAGCCTATTCAGAGTGTTTATATGCTGTTTAATATGACATGTAGCCTATTCAGAGTGTTTATATGTTGTTTAATATGACATGTAGCCTATTCAGAGTGTTTATATGCTGTTTAATATGACATGTAGCCTATTCAGAGTGTTTATATGCTGTTTAATATGACATGTAGCCTATTCAGAGTGTTTATATGTTGTTTAATATGACATGTAGCCTATTCAGAGTGTTTATATGCTGTTTAATATGACATGTAGCCTATTCGGAGTGTTTATATGCTGTTTAATATGACATGTAGCCTATTCGGAGTGTTTATATGCTGTTTAATATGACATGTAGCCTATTCAGAGTGTTTATATGTTGTTTAATACGACATGTAGCCTATTCAGAGTGTTTATATGCTGTTTAATATGACATGTAGCCTATTCAGAGTGTTTATATGCTGTTTAATATGACATGTAGCCTATTCGGAGTGTTTATATGCTGTTTAATATGACATGTAGCCTATTCGGAGTGTTTATATGCTGTTTAATATGACATGTAGCCTATTCAGAGTGTTTATATGTTGTTTAATACGACATGTAGCCTATTCAGAGTGTTTATATGCTGTTTAATATGACATGTAGCCTATTCAGAGTGTGTATATGTTGTTTAATATGACATGTAGCCTATTCAGAGTGTTTATATGCTGTTTAATATGACATGTAGCCTATTCAGAGTGTTTATATGCTGTTTAATATGACATGTAGCCTATTCAGAGTGTTTATATGTTGTTTAATATGACATGTAGCCTATTCAGAGTGTTTATATGCTGTTTAATATGACATGTAGTCTATTCAGAGTGTTTATATGCTGTTTAATACGACATGTAGTCTATTCAGAGTGTTTATATGTTGTTTAATACGACATGTAGCCTATTCAGAGTGTTTATATGCTGTTTAATACGACATGTAGCCTATTCAGAGTGTGTATATGTTGTTTAATATGACATGTAGCCTATTCAGAGTGTTTATATGCTGTTTAATATGACATGTAGCCTATTCGGAGTGTTTATATGCTGTTTAATATGACATGTAGCCTATTCAGAGTGTTTATATGTTGTTTAATATGACATGTAGCCTATTCAGAGTGTTTATATGCTGTTTAATATGACATGTAGTCTATTCAGAGTGTTTATATGTTGTTTAATATGACATGTAGCCTATTCAGAGTGTTTATATGCTGTTTAATATGACATGTAGCCTATTCAGAGTGTTTATATGCTGTTTAATATGACATGTAGCCTATTCAGAGTGTTTATATGTTGTTTAATATGACATGTAGCCTATTCAGAGTGTTTATATGCTGTTTAATATGACATGTACCCTATTCAGAGTGTTTATATGCTGTTTAATATGACATGTAGTCTATTCAGAGTGTTTATATGTTGTTTAATATTACATGTAGTCTATTCAGAGTGTTTATATGTTGTTTAATATGACATGTAGTCTATTCAGAGTGTGTATATGCTGTTTAATATGACATGTACCCTATTCAGAGTGTTTATATGTTGTTTAATATGACATGTAGCCTATTCAGAGTGTTTATATGCTGTTTAATATGACATGTAGCCTATTCAGAGTGTTTATATGTTGTTTAATATGACATGTAGCCTATTCAGAGTGTTTATATGCTGTTTAATATGACATGTAGCCTATTCAGAGTGTTTATATGTTGTTTAATATGACATGTAGCCTATTCAGAGTGTTTATATGCTGTTTAATATGACATGTAGCCTATTCAGAGTGTTTATATGCTGTTTAATATGACATGTAGCCTATTCAGAGTGTTTATATGCTGTTTAATATGACATGTAGCCTATTCAGAGTGTTTATATGCTGTTTAATATGACATGTAGCCTATTCAGAGTGTTTATATGCTGTTTAATACGACATGTAGTCTATTCAGAGTGTTTATATGTTGTTTAATACGACATGTAGCCTATTCAGAGTGTTTATATGCTGTTTAATATGACATGTAGCCTATTCAGAGTGTTTATATGCTTTTTAATATGACATGTAGCCTATTCAGAGTGTTTATATGCTGTTTAATATGACATGTAGTCTATTCAGAGTGTTTATATGCTGTTTAATACGACATGTAGTCTATTCAGAGTGTTTATATGCTGTTTAATATGACATGTAGCCTATTCAGAGTGTTTATATGCTGTTTAATATGACATGTAGCCTATTCAGAGTGTTTATATGCTGTTTAATATGACATGTAGCCTATTCAGAGTGTTTATAAGTTGTTTAATATGACATGTAGCCTATTCAGAGTGTTTATATGCTGTTTAATATGACATGTAGCCTATTCAGAGTGTTTATATGCTGTTTAATATGACATGTAGCCTATTCAGAGTGTTTATATGTTGTTTGATATGACATGTAGCCTATTCAGAGTGTTTATATGCTGTTTAATATGACATGTAGCCTATTCAGAGTGTTTATATGCTGTTTAATATGACATGTAGCCTATTCAGAGTGTTTATATGTTGTTTAATATGACATGTAGCCTATTCAGAGTGTTTATATGCTGTTTAATATGACATGTAGCCTATTCAGAGTGTTTATATGCTGTTTAATATGACATGTAGCCTATTCAGAGTGTTTATATGTTGTTTAATATGACATGTAGCCTATTCAGAGTGTTTATATGCTGTTTAATATGACATGTAGCCTATTCAGAGTGTTTATATGCTGTTTAATATGACATGTAGCCTATTCAGAGTGTTTATATGTTGTTTAATATGACATGTAGCCTATTCAGAGTGTTTATATGCTGTTTAATATGACATGTAGCCTATTCGGAGTGTTTATATGCTGTTTAATATGACATGTAGCCTATTCGGAGTGTTTATATGCTGTTTAATATGACATGTAGCCTATTCGGAGTGTTTATATGCTGTTTAATATGACATGTAGCCTATTCAGAGTGTTTATATGTTGTTTAATACGACATGTAGCCTATTCAGAGTGTTTATATGCTGTTTAATATGACATGTAGCCTATTCAGAGTGTTTATATGCTGTTTAATATGACATGTAGCCTATTCGGAGTGTTTATATGCTGTTTAATATGACATGTAGCCTATTCGGAGTGTTTATATGCTGTTTAATATGACATGTAGCCTATTCAGAGTGTTTATATGTTGTTTAATACGACATGTAGCCTATTCAGAGTGTTTATATGCTGTTTAATATGACATGTAGCCTATTCAGAGTGTGTATATGTTGTTTAATATGACATGTAGCCTATTCAGAGTGTTTATATGCTGTTTAATATGACATGTAGCCTATTCAGAGTGTTTATATGCTGTTTAATATGACATGTAGCCTATTCAGAGTGTTTATATGTTGTTTAATATGACATGTAGCCTATTCAGAGTGTTTATATGCTGTTTAATATGACATGTAGTCTATTCAGAGTGTTTATATGCTGTTTAATACGACATGTAGTCTATTCAGAGTGTTTATATGTTGTTTAATACGACATGTAGCCTATTCAGAGTGTTTATATGCTGTTTAATACGACATGTAGCCTATTCAGAGTGTGTATATGTTGTTTAATATGACATGTAGCCTATTCAGAGTGTTTATATGCTGTTTAATATGACATGTAGCCTATTCGGAGTGTTTATATGCTGTTTAATATGACATGTAGCCTATTCAGAGTGTTTATATGTTGTTTAATATGACATGTAGCCTATTCAGAGTGTTTATATGCTGTTTAATATGACATGTAGTCTATTCAGAGTGTTTATATGTTGTTTAATATGACATGTAGCCTATTCAGAGTGTTTATATGCTGTTTAATATGACATGTAGCCTATTCAGAGTGTTTATATGCTGTTTAATATGACATGTAGCCTATTCAGAGTGTTTATATGTTGTTTAATATGACATGTAGCCTATTCAGAGTGTTTATATGCTGTTTAATATGACATGTACCCTATTCAGAGTGTTTATATGCTGTTTAATATGACATGTAGTCTATTCAGAGTGTTTATATGTTGTTTAATATTACATGTAGTCTATTCAGAGTGTTTATATGTTGTTTAATATGACATGTAGTCTATTCAGAGTGTGTATATGCTGTTTAATATGACATGTACCCTATTCAGAGTGTTTATATGTTGTTTAATATGACATGTAGCCTATTCAGAGTGTTTATATGCTGTTTAATATGACATGTAGCCTATTCAGAGTGTTTATATGTTGTTTAATATGACATGTAGCCTATTCAGAGTGTTTATATGCTGTTTAATATGACATGTAGCCTATTCAGAGTGTTTATATGTTGTTTAATATGACATGTAGCCTATTCAGAGTGTTTATATGCTGTTTAATATGACATGTAGCCTATTCAGAGTGTTTATATGCTGTTTAATATGACATGTAGCCTATTCAGAGTGTTTATATGCTGTTTAATATGACATGTAGCCTATTCAGAGTGTTTATATGCTGTTTAATATGACATGTAGCCTATTCAGAGTGTTTATATGCTGTTTAATACGACATGTAGTCTATTCAGAGTGTTTATATGTTGTTTAATACGACATGTAGCCTATTCAGAGTGTTTATATGCTGTTTAATATGACATGTAGCCTATTCAGAGTGTGTATATGTTGTTTAATACGACATGTAGCCTATTCAGAGTGTTTATATGCTGTTTAATATGACATGTAGCCTATTCAGAGTGTTTATATGCAGTTTAATATGACATGTAGCCTATTCAGAGTGTTTATATGTTGTTTAATATGACATGTAGCCTATTCAGAGTGTTTATATGCTGTTTAATATGACATGTAGCCTATTCAGAGTGTTTATATGCTGTTTAATATGACATGTAGCCTATTCGGAGTGTTTATATGCTGTTTAATATGACATGTAGC
The DNA here is from genome assembly GCF_965601325.2 of Salmo salar. Taxonomy (NCBI): domain Eukaryota; kingdom Metazoa; phylum Chordata; class Actinopteri; order Salmoniformes; family Salmonidae; genus Salmo; species Salmo salar. Next base: position 82,774,521 of record NC_138294.1, on the reverse strand, counting down.
CTATTCAGAGTGTTTATATGCTGTTTAATATGACATGTAGCATATTCAAAGTGTTTATATGTTGTTTAATACGACATGTAGCCTATTCAGAGTGTTTATATGCTGTTTAATATGACATGTAGCCTATTCAGAGTGTGTATATGTTGTTTAATATGACATGTAGCCTATTCAGAGTGTTTATATGCTGTTTAATATGACATGTAGCCTATTCAGAGTGTTTATATGTTGTTTAATATGACATGTAGCCTATTCAGAGTGTTTATGTGCTGTTTAATATGACATTTAGCCTATTCAGAGTGTGTATATGCTGTTTAATATGACATGTAGTCTATTCAGAGTGTTTATATGTTGTTTAATATGACATGTAGCCTATTCAGAGTGTTTATATGCTGTTTAATACGACATGTAGCCTATTCAGAGTGTGTATATGCTGTTTAATATGACATGTAGTCTATTCAGAGTGTTTATATGTTGTTTAATATGACATGTAGCCTATTCAGAGTGTTTATATGCTGTTTAATACGACATGTAGCCTATTCAGAGTGTTTATATGCTGTTTAATATGACATGTAGTCTATTCAGAGTGTTTATATGCTGTTTAATATGACATGTAGTCTATTCAGAGTGTTTATATGTTGTTTAATATGACATGTAGCCTATTCAGAGTGTTTATATGCTGTTTAATATGACATGTAGCCTATTCAGAGTGTTTATATGTTGTTTAATATGACATGTAGCCTATTCAGAGTGTTTATATGCTGTTTAATATGACATGTAGCCTATTCAGAGTGTGTATATGCTGTTTAATATGACATGTAGCCTATTCAGAGTGTTTATATGCTGTTTAATATGACATGTAGCCTATTCAGAGTGTTTATATGCTGTTTAATATGACATGTAGCCTATTCAGAGTGTTTATATGCTGTTTAATATGACATGTAGCCTATTCAGAGTGTTTATATGCTGTTTAATATGACATGTAGCCTATTCAGAGTGTTTATATGTTGTTTAATATGACATGTAGCCTATTCAGAGTGTTTATATGTTGTTTAATATGACATGTAGCCTATTCAGAGTGTTTATATGCTGTTTAATATGACATGTTGCCTATTCAGAGTGTTTATATGTTTAATATGACATGTAGCCTATTCAGAGTGTTTATATGTTGTTTAATATGACATGTAGCCTATTCAGAGTGTTTATATGCTGTTTAATATAACATGTAGCCTATTCAGAGTGTTTATATGCTGTTTAATATGACATGTAGCCTATTCAGAGTGTTTATATGTTTAATATGACATGTAGCCTATTTGAAATGATGAGCGCTTCTTACATTCACCTTTTCATGTTTATTAAAAACCTTTTTATTCAAATCAGAAGGTACGGTGGGATTCGAGATGGTCGGTAATCTGTTTGTTAACTTTCCTATCGAAGACCTTAGAGAGGCAGGGTAGGATAGATATAGGTCTGTAGACGTTTGGGAATAGAGTGTCTCCCCCTTTTGAAGAGGGGGATGACCGCGGCAGCTATCCAATCTTTGGGAATCTCAGACGATACGAAAGAGAGGTTGAACAGGCTAGTAATAGGGGTTGCAACAATTTCGGCAGAAAGATGGGGTGCAGATTGTCTAGATGGGGTCCAGATTTTGCAGCTCTTTCAGAACATCAGCTATCTGGATTTGGGTGAAGGAGAAATGAGGGAGGGTTGCAGGGCTGTTGACCGGGGTAGGGGTAGCCGGGTGGAAAGCATGGCCAGCCGTGGAAAAATGCTTAATGAAATTCTCAATTATAGTGGATTTATCAGTGGTGACATTGTTTCCTAGCCTCAGTGCAGTGGGCAGCTGGGAGGAGGTGCTCTTATTCTCCATAGACTTTACAGTCCATGTCTGTGTCATAATGCGTGTGTCACTTATGGGATTAATATTTTTATATGACATGAATAAAGACAGGTTATTGACACTTTTCTACTATTACGTGGAGGACTTTTATTTTTAAAATGTTCGGAATTCGTGACCCGGAAGTGCTGTTTTAGTGTTGCTGATAAGACGCTGATATTATTCTCTTGACACGTAGCTAAGTTGGCGGAGTCCAGAGTTGAATTGTTCAACGTTGCAGGTAAAACAGTTAGTATTGCTTTATAAAGGCCATTGGACATAAACACATATATATTGCTTGATTAAGTATTTTATCGAGGCCCACATTAATATAGTATGTTCAGTTGTGCTATAAACTAGCTAACGTGCCAGCCACTCTGACATTCTGCTCTAAGTCTAAGCTAGGCAGAAGCCAGCTGGTTAACTTGAAATACATTTGCATAGTTAGCTGATAATTAGGTAGCTACCACCGTTTTAGTCTACTAACGAGTTAGCTAGATATCGTTTTAATTTAGCTAACATTGCGCTGCATTATTATTGGCTAACGTTAACTGTGACCTAGCTAACGTCGTTAGCAAACTACCTAGCACCTTTGTGGTGGTTGGTTAGCTGGTCACTACTTTGGCTAGCAAAATGAGTTAGTTAACTAATGTTACACAACGATAACTTTACCGTTAGGTACCGAGCCAGGTGCCGAATTGCGTAGTTGAAAAACGAACGTTAGCTAGCTATATTTTCATTGAAATCCTGAATAAAGCTAACGTTAGCTAATTCTGCCTGGGTACTTTTACACAGGCAGCCCAATTCTGATCTTGTTTTCACTAATTGGCGTTTTGCTCAATCAGTTCAGCTCTGAAAAAGATCTGATGTGATTTGTCAAAAGACCTATTGATGTAAAAAAATAAGAATGGTAACTAACGTAAATACAGTATTTGCCAATCTAGCAGCAGTAAAGTAGAGTGCAACCACAAACTAAGGCGTTAGTTGCCTGGAAACCAGACATTGAATTATGTTGAATTCTATGTCGGGGAGAAATGATCGTTTGAATCAAGAAAGCTACCTCTCATGACGTCTACAAGTCAGAATGTTGAATAAAATTATATTTTCACGTACTTTACTGGTTGTCCGTGCGGATGGTCCTTTTGTCCGTAGGAATGTGAATCAATATATCACAGGAAAGTGTAGTTACATAAACTTTTCAAAGCCTGGTAGTGTGTTCAGATTTCTACACCTGAAACATGCGGGCAGAACAAAGTAAACTCGTGCACCAACTAAGCAAGTATGCACGCATCTCACGCATGTATTTTAATCTTGTGCCAAGCTTCATGTGATAGAAACGTAAATGCACTACCAGCGCTTTAAAAAGTTCCTTTAATTATACTTTCCTGTGAATGTTGTCTCACATTCCTACCCCCAAAAGGACCAACCGCACGGACAACCGGTAAAGTTTGTTAAAATATACTTTTATTCAACATTGTGGCTTGTAGAGGATGTGAGAGTGAACGTTCCTGATTCAAACATTAATTTCTGCCCGACTTAACTTTGGGTTTCCAGGCGAAGGTATTGGTTATCAGTATCTTCGCTGCACCTACATTATTAGCTGTTAGCTATCCAGCCAGATAACTATGTAGCAGCTAGCTAGCTATTATCTCAAATGAAAACGGAATGCTTGCAGAGTTTGGTATGATTGCCTAACATCAGTGTCACTGTTCAGATGGATTAACGTCTTGAAAGTTAGCGAATGGCGTCCCCCATGATGATGCGTTTCTAGCTAATGTTTGCCATCTCACTAGGCTAATCTGATTTAGCTAGCTACTTGAAAGGATGAAGGACAGGAATAAGTACAAGACGCACAATAACTTCCCAGATACCTATGCGTCAAGAAGCTGTGCTATGCCATCTATTGAATACTGTTGACAATTTTCTCCTCCAGCTTTACTATTCTTATATGAACCATTTGTTTTTTGCAGACGGTCAGAAATGTCAGGGTTTGACAACCTCAACACAGATTTCTACCAGTCCAGCTACAGTGTAGATGACCAAGGGCAACCTGCTGGATATGGCTACAGTAACACAGAAGATCCCTACAAACAGTAAGTTTTGTCAACCTGTTAACAGTGCATTAATCATTAAGTGCTTTGAGAGGCAAGTTAAGGACCGTATCACTTCCACCTTTTAACATTTTTATTTTACCTTTATTTAACTAGGAAGGGCAGTTAAGAACAAATTCTTATTTTCAATGACGACCTAGGAACAGTGGGTTAACTGCCTTGTTCAGGGGCAGAACAACAGATTTAACCGACATCCTAGACCCACTACAATTTGCATACCATCCCAACAGATCCACGGATGACGCAATCACCATTGCACTTCACACTTCCCTATCCCACCTGCAAAAGAGAAGTACCTTTGTAAGAATGCTGTTCGACTTCAGCTCAGCCTTCAACACCATAGTGCCCTCCAAGCTCATCACTAAGCTCAGGGACCTGGGTCTGAACCCCTCCCTGTGCAACTTGCAGACCTGCCAACATGCCCGCAGTTGGCGTACCAACTACGCAATTCTGTTAATGTACGAGATCTGAGTTAAAAGTACACAGAAATGAATAGGGCCTGATTATTTATACAAATATTTATTTATATAAATAAATATTTATTTACATTTGAATGAAAAATAAATCTAATCATTTGTTTTTATGTTTTCAAAATGATTTTGCTTTTAGTGTTGATTTAGGAACTGTCTAAAAAGCCAGTACTTGTGAGCTGGCCCTGTTTGAGAGGTGGCATGCGTATAGAGACTAAACTTGGGGGCATGTGCTAAGAAAAACGTTATAGATAATTATCTCCATTCTACACTGAACATGTAATGGTATAAACATACAATCTGTGCTAATTCCACAAAACATATATTTTACATGTTCTGTACTTATCAGTATGAATATTTTATTTGTTTTGTAAATACCTTTCAAAGGACTGAACTGAACCAGGTGTGATCCATAATGTTTAAGCACATGAATATCCAATTTCCAGCTCGCATCCGGTACTCTAAAAAGTTGGACAAGGTTGTCAGGCCTGGACTTCCTGATGGGTCGACCTCAAGTGGTGAAGGTAGGCAACAACACCTCTGCCACGCTGATCCTCAACAGGGGGCCCACAGGTGTGCGTGCTCAGCCCCTACTGTTCACCCATAAGTGTGTGGCCACACATGTCTTCAATATAATCAAGTTTGCTGATGACCACACAGTGGTAGGCCTGTTTTACTAAAGCTGAAGAACATGCGCACATCAAGGTGCTGGAGTTGTAGGCAAACTCATGGACAACAGAAAGGAAAACGCTGCACACTGCTGCTCACGCTCCCAGGTTATGTTTATTTCTAACAACGTTTTGACACTTGGGTCTTCTTCAGGCATCCATATCCCAGGTGGGGGTGGAAGGTCATGTATGTATGTATGTATGTATGTATGTATGTGTGTATGTGTGGTCAGTGACATCACTTCCTGAAACGAGGTATTACCAACCACAATGAGACAACCTACAGTGAGGAGGAGAGCACTCTGACAGAAGTGGTACAAGAAAAATAACCTCTCCCTCAACTTGAACAAAACAAAGGAGCTAATCGTGGAGAGGGTCAAAAGCTTCAACTTCCTCTGCGTGCATCAAAGCTGGGACCGAGAGACTGATAAACAGCTTCTATCGCCAGGCCATCAGACTGTTAAACAGTCACCACTAGCCGGCCCCCGCCCAGTACCCTGACCTGAACCGTAGTCACTGTTACTAGCCTGCTACCACCCGGTACTCTAACCTGCACCTTGGAGACTGCTACCCTATGTACATAGTCATTGAACACTGGTCACTTTAATAATGTTTACATACGGTTTTACCCACTTTGTGTATATACTGTGTGGGGGAGAGAGAGAAAGCCGTTCAGGAGTCCTATGGCTTGGGGGTAGAAGCGGTTTAGAAGCCACCTGGACCCAGACTTGGCGCTCCGGCACCGCTTGCCGTGCGGCAGCAGAGAGAATAGTCTGTGACTAGGGCGGCCGGAGTTTGTGTGTATATTCATACATGCATGCATACATACATGCATACACACTGTCTTTGGAAAGTATTCAGACCCCTTGACTTTCTCCACATTTTTTTACGTTAGAGCCTTATTCTAAAATTGATTAAATCATTTTTTCCTCTCAATCTACACACAATACCCCATAATGACAAAGCAAAAACATGTTTTCAGAATATTTTGCTAATTTACAATAACCGTTAAAAGTTTGGACACCTATTCATTCAAGGGTCATTCTTTATTTTTACTCTCTCCCACGTTGTAGAATAATAGTGAAGACATCAAACTATGAAATAACACACATGGAATCATGTAGTAACCCAAAAAGTGTTAAACAAATTCTTCAAAGTACCCACACTTTGCCTTGATGACAACTTTGCACACGCTTGGAATTTTCTCAACCAGCTTCCTGAGGTAGTCACCTGGAATGCATTTCAATTAACAGGTGTGCCTTAAGTTAATTTGTGGATTTTCTTTTCTTAATGCACTTGAGCCAATCAGTTGTGTTGTGACATTGTAGGGGTCCCCAAGATAGCCCTATTTGGTAAAAGACCAAGTCCATATTATTGCAAGAACACCTCAAATAAGCAAAGAGAAACAACAGTCCATCGTTACTTTAAGACATGATCAGTCAATGCGGAAAATTAAGGGCTTTGAAAGTTTCTTCAAGTGCAGTTGCAAAAACCATCAAGCGCTATGATGAAACTGGCTCTCATGAGGACCGCCGCAGGAAAGGAAGACCCAGAGTTACCTCTGCTGCAGAGGATACGTTCATTAGAGTTACCAGCCTCAAATTGTAGCCCAAATAAATGCTTCAAAGAGTTCAAGTAACAGACACATCTCAACATCAACTGTTCAGAGGAGAATGCGTGAATCAGGCCTTCATGGTCGAATTGCTGCAAAGAAACCTCTATTAAAGGACACCAATAAGAAAGGCCTTGCTTTGGCCAAGAAACACGAGAAATGGACATTAGACCAGTGGAAATCTGTCCTTTGGTCTGTTGAGTCCAAAAGTGCTATTTTTGGTTCCAACTGCTGTGTCTTTGTGAGACGCAGAGCAGGTGAACCAGATGATCAACGTATGTGTGGTTCCCACCGTGAAGCATGGAGGAGATGGTGTGGGGGTGCTCTGCTGGTGACAGTCAGTGATGTATTTAGAATTCAAGGCAGACTTAACCAGCATGGCTACCACAGTATTCTGCAGCGATATCCCATCTGGTTTGCACTTAGTCCCACTGTCATTGGTTGTTCAATAGGACAATGACCCAGGCTGTGTAAGGGCAATTTGACCAAGAAGGAGAGTGATGGAATGCTGCATCAGATGACCTGGCCTCCGCAATCGCCCGACCTCAACCCAACTGAGATGGTTTGGGATGAGTTGGACCTCAGAGTGAAGGAAAAACAGCCAACAAGTGCTCAGCATATGTGGGAACTCTGTTGGAAAAGCATTCCACATGAAGCTGGTTGAGAGAATGCAATGTGTGCAAAGCTGTCATCAAGGCAAAGGGTGGCTTCTTTGAGGAATCTCAAATATAAAATAGATTTTGATTTGTTTAACACTTTCTTTTGGTTACTACATGATTCCGTACGTGTTATTTCATAGTTTGTCTTTATAATACTACAATGTAGAAAATAGTAAAAATAAAGAAAAACCCTTGAACAAGTAGTTGTCCAAACGTTTGACTGGTACTGTATATCTATATACACACACAGTGGCCATGTTATTAGGTACACTACCCTGTTCAAGAAAATGGTTTGCTCCTACAGACCGTGAGTCACGTGGCAGTGGCTTGCTATATAAAGCAGACATCGAGGCATTCAGTTACTGTTTGATTGAATGTTAGAATGGGCAAAAGCAACTTTGAGTGTGGTATGATTGTCAGTGCCAGGTGTGCCAGTTTCAGTATCTCAGAAACGTCCGGCCTCCTGGGCTTTTCACGTATGACGGTGTCTAGGGTTTACTGAAAATGATGGTGCAAAAAAAATAAATAATTGTTACTCCTTTGGGCGAAAACAGCTCGTTGATGAGAGGTCGAAGGAGAATGGCAAGAATCATGCAAACTAACAGGCAGGCCACAAACGGGTAAATAACAGCGCAGTACAACGGTGTGCAGAACGGCATCTCGGACCGCACAACTTGTCACCACACCGGTTTTCTTTCCTATCAGCTAGAAACAAGAAGCCGCTCCAGTGAGCACATGATCACCAACACTGGACAATTGAATGGAAAAACAACGCCTGGTTCGACGAATCCCGTCATGCTGATGGCTGTCAGGATTTGGCGTAAGAGGCATGAGTCCATGGCCCCATCTTGCCTGGTGTCAGCGGTACAGGCTGGTGGCGGTGGGGTGATGGTTTGGGAAATGTTTTCCTGGCACATGTTAGGTCTCTTGATACCAATTGAGCAATGTTTCCATGCCCCGAAGAAATCGGGCTGTTCTGGAAGCAAAGGGGCTTATTTTATTTGACTTTATGTGCGTTTTGTATTGCTAGGTATTATTACTACATTGTTGGCGCTACAAACGCTAGAGTATTGCTGCACCTGAGAACATCTGCAAATCTGTGTATGCAACCAATAAACGTTGATTTGATCAGTCACTTCTCTAACTCACTGTGATCTGAGAATAGCTACACATTAGAAAAGCTTGTCAATCATTTGAGAAATAATGCCGTTTTTCCTCCAATTTCTCGCAAGGGCCAGTTTTGTTAGTTCTGTTCCCATGTTGCTTACTAGCTTGAGACGTGACATGTTTGTGTTTAATAAAGCCATGGAGGGGTTCTGAGAGGTGTTCCTATGTGTCACCCCAGGGGTCAATATGGTCAGTATGACTACTCCCAGCCAATGGGATACGCAGCCCCAGGGATGATGCAACCTCAGCAGCCCTACACCGGCCAGATCTACCAGCCCACACCGGCCTTCACACCTTCCCCCACACAGTCCATGTACGGCAGCAGCTTTGACGACGAGCCCCCGCTGCTGGAGGGTAAGGATAACCCGGTGGTGAGACTCCACAGGGGAAAGGGGTGGTAAAGAATGCTTTATCCCAAATCAAGCCCTTTCATCCACCTCCCTAGGCACCTTTGTTTATCTGAGAGGATTGGCTAGTTTTAAGCAATATGGCACAAATTCCACTTGATCTATCAGAAGCCAGGTGGAGCTTTTCGATTGGCTCCTATACTCTCACACCTATGCCAGAGCATGGGGGCCAGAGCATGGGGGCCAGAGCATGGGGGCTTCATACTTGGGATTGATTGGGGGAATGAAAGACACTGGAATTTCCTCAAGGTGAAAGAGTGGACAGAGGTCGGGGTAGACCGATTATGATTTTTCAACTCTGATTCCGATTATTGGAGTTTAAAGAAGCCAATACCGATTTTAATCAAATGATATTTGATTTATTTATATATTTGTAATAATGACAATTGCAACAATACTGAATGAACACTTTTATTTTAACTTAATAAATAAATAAAACCTATTTAGTCTCAAATAAATAATGAAACATGTTCAATTTGGTTTAAATAATGCAAAAACAATGTTGGGAGAAGAAAGTAAGTGCAATATGTGCCATGTAAAAAAGCAAACATTTAAGTTCCTTGCTCAGAACATGAGAACATCTGGAAGCTGGTGGTTCAATATTCCCAGTTAAGAAGTTTTAGGTTGTAGTTATTATAGGAATTATGACTCGTCGACTATTTCTCTCTATACCATTTGTATTTCATATACCTTTGATGTTCTTATAGGCACTATAGTATTGCCAGCCTAATCTCAGGAATTGATAGGCTTGAAGTCATAAACAGCGCTGTGCTTCAAGCAATGCTAAGAGCTGCTGGCAAACGCAGGAAAGTTTGGATGAATGCTTACGAGCCTGCTGCTGCCTACCACCGCTCAGTCAGACTGCTCTATCAAATCATAGACTTAATTATAATAAACACACAGAAATACGAGCCTTTGGTCATTAGTATGGTCAAATCCGGAAACTATAATTTCGAAAACAAAATGTTTATTCTTTCAGTGAAATACGGTCTAAATATTATTAAGTCTAAATATTTATGTTACATTGCACAACCTTCAATGTTATGTCATAATTATGTACAATTCTGGCAAATTAGTTCACAGTTCGCAACGAGCCAGGGAAATTGTTGCATATACCCTGACTCTGCTTGCACTGAACGCAAGAGAAGTGACACAATTTCCCTAGTTAATATTGCCTGCTAACATGAATTTCTTAACTAAACATGCAGGTTTAAAAATATATTATTCTGTGTATTGATTTTAAACAAGGCATTCATGTTCATGGTTAGGTACATTTGTGCAAAGATTGTGCTTTTTTTCGGCAATGCGATTTTGTTAAATCGTCACCCGTTTGGTGAAGTGGAAGTAGGCTGTGATTCGATGATAAATGAACAGGCACCGCATTGATTATTTGCAACGCAAGACAAGCTAGTTAAACTAGTAATATCATCAACCATGTGTAGTTAACTAGTGATTATGTTAACTTATTAAAAAACAACCAATCTTAAGTTCAATGCTAGCAAGCAACTTACCTTGTGGATGCAAGGAGCCAATGTCCTTTTGACGCTGCACTCGCGTAACAGGTGGTCAGCCTGCCACGCAGTTTCCTCGTGGATTGCAATGTAATCGGCTATAATTTGCGTCCAAAAAGGCAGATTACCGATGGTTATGAACTTGAAATCGGCCCCTAATGAATCGGCCATTCCGATTTAATCGGTCAACCTCTAGTCAGGGGAGCGCTATGATGGGTTTCAGATGTCTTCAAATCAAATGTTATGTCACATGCTTTGTAAACAACCGGTCACTAACGGTGAAATGCTTACTTACTGGCCCTTCCCAACAACGCAGAGAAAAATATACAAATATGTAGGAATAAATACACAGAGTAATGATAACCTGGCTATATACACGGGTACCGAGTCGATGTGAAGGGGTTTGAGGTAGATGGTACATATAGTTAGGGGTAAGTTGACTAGGCAACAGGATAGATAATGAACAGTAGCAGCAGCGTATGTGATGAGTTTGTGCAAAAAGGGTCAATGCAGGTAGTCTGGGTAGCTATTTGGTTAACTATTTAGCCGTCTCATGACTTAGGGATAGAAGCTGTTCAGGGTCCTGTTGGTTCCAGACATGGCGCATCGATACTGCTTGCTGTGCAGTAGCAGAGAGAACAGTACATGACTTGGGTGACAGGAGTCTTGGAATATTTTTAGGGCTTTCCTCTGACACCGCTGTATCCATGTTGCATTCCCCCTGAGACGGGAAAGTCTAAGTCAGTTGCCCAGTTATCCAGCTGTGTGCACTAAATGGGGCTGCAGTCAGGGAGGAGTCACCAGGGCCGCCCTGCTAGGGAGGAGTCACCAGGGCCGCCCTGCTAGGGAGGAGTCACCAGGGCCGCCCTGCTAGGGAGGAGTCACCAGGGCCGCCCTGCTAGGGAGGAGTCACCAGGGCCGCCCTGCTAGGGAGGATCTTATTTTGGAGGTAGGCGTACATCTTCCACTCCACTCATCTGATACAGTGGTGTCATAGTGAGACACGTGTTCTCGTCATAAATATTTTTTCTTGGCTTGTAATTTCCCTTCAATTTAAAAAGTGTATTTCATTCTAGGAGGTATATAGATTTTTTTTTTTCAGACTATTGTATGAATGAGTTGTCCCTTTCACCCAACCCTTTGTCTTATATCTGACATTGTTTTAATGTCCTTTCATGGGTATGCCTCATAGAATTGGGCATAAACTTTGACCACATCTGGCAGAAGACCCTGACAGTGCTCCACCCCATGAAGGCAGCAGACGGTAACATTATGAACGAGACGGACCTGGCTGGACCCATGGTGTTCTGTCTGGCCTTCGGAGCCACCTTACTTCTAGTAAGAACTATTCTATTGATGCAGTACAGCACTTGAACACTTAACATGGTATCAATATGTATTTGAAATTTTACCTTGTGCTATAACATTGTTTGTCCTGGGAAGAGATGACTATGTAAAAGCGGATGGCTGATGAGTTGTCTATATGTTCCTGTCTAACTGCTACAGACAGGAAAGATCCAGTTTGGCTATGTGTACGGCATCAGTGCCATCGGCTGCCTGGGGATGTACTGCCTCCTCAACTTAATGAGCATGACCGGCGTGTCGTTTGGCTGTGTCGCCAGCGTACTGGGCTACTGCCTGCTACCCATGATCCTCCTTGCCAGCTTCGGAGTCATCTTGTCTTTACAGTAAGTACAAACATGGGCCTGAGAAGAACTTAGCTCAATATGGTAAGGTCCTGTGTCACTACAATAGAGCATACCTGTGTATTGTAAGTGTCAGGTGGTGCACAAAATTTTATAATCAGCCTTTGACTTTTGATGCCCTATTTGTTTATGGAGTATTAAAGTGCAATTATCTTAAATCAAACCAGTGTTTTCCCTATGATATTTTCTTTCTGCAGCGGTAGCATTGGTAGTGGGTGGGGTGGTCCGGGTGCATGCCAACATTTTACTAACTGATCTAACCTTTTTTTACATTTCATTTTAACCTTTTTCAGAGGCATGTTTGGAATAATCATCGCAGCCACGATAATTGGCTGGTGCAGTTTCTCTGCTTCCAAGATCTTCATCTCGGCCCTGGCGATGGATGGACAGCAGCTTCTAGTGGCGTACCCCTGTGCCCTCCTCTACGGGGTCTTCGCCCTTATCTCTGTCTTCTAAATGGTGTGTCTGTCTACACCAGGGTTCCCCGAACTCGGTCCTGGGGCTCTAGTGCACAGTTCCTATTTTTGCCCTAGTACTACATAGATGTTTTGAATAACCAACTCTTCAAGCTTTGATTATTTGAGTCAGTTGTGTAGTGCTAATTCCAAAACAAAAATGTGTACCCAGCTGGGGGGGGACCAGGACAGAGTTGGGGAAATCCTGGTCTAGAACAGTGTTTTCCAACTCCTCTTCTCCTGTACCTTCAACAGTATACATTCTTCCTGTAGCCCTGGACAAGCACACCTGATTCAACTTGTCAACTAATCAAGCCCACATTGAGTTGAATCAGGTCAGTTTGTCTGGGGCTACAACAAATAAATGTATGGTATTGGAGGACTGGCGTTGGGAAACACTGGTCTGTGCTGCACCCCCATCGCAGTGGTGTGGCCAGCTACCCTGTCTGTTGCATTCCATTTTTACACCCGCCTACAGGGGTCCGCGCAAAAGTATAAATTCCAAACCCCTTTTATTCAGGACTAAGGACCCATCCACCGACCACCACAGAATCTTCTATTTCATGTAAAACTTCTTTATTCTGTATGTTTGTTTCTTAGATTTATTTGAGCCTTGAGGCCTTCAGAAAATGGTTTGCACAAGTATTTACAATTGTATTCAACTGAAGCAGGAGAGTTGAAATAGAGCAGTTAGTTAATTCTGTCTTCTATATCAACGGCCCTCTCATGCATACATGCACATCTGGGTACTCTGAGGTCAACTTGCAACTCAGAAGAGACATGTCTTACAAAGCTGAAATCGTTTTAAATTGCTGAAACACCAAAGCTCTGTGCCCTTCCCCGCTATATTTCCCAGCCCTCTCAGGTTGGCCCCAGCACATGGCCTAACAGAGAGCCTCCTTAGCTAACTGCATGTGGTCATGGGTGTGTTAGTTATGCAGCTTGTGTGATTGTAAACTTTGGTCAGTTAGTGCCTGCGTAATAACATCTGCACACATGCAGACTCACAGAATTTATGTCAACAACAAAAAAAGAATAGAGATGTTGGTTTTTCATTTTCTCTATTGACCAGTGGGAATCAGCTAATGTGCGCCTCATCACCTAGTTTTTGTTCATATTTACCGGCACGTTTATTTTTATTGTAAAATGATAGTTTGTTGATCACATTAAAGCTGAAATATTTAACTTTTGGGCGACCCGACCAAATTCACATAGAAATGTGAGTTATAGCTCTGTCATTCTCATTTAAAAGCAAGTCTAACAAGCGGTAGATGTGTTCTTTGTACTCTATTTCTATGATTTCCTTAAGTTTAATTTTTGCATATTTTACTTTCGATTTTGTACACCAGCTGAAAATATAATAGTTTTGGTTATGATTATCTACACTATACTTGCTTGTATAACTGAAATTAGGAGAACTATTAGTAACCAGGAAATGGCGGCATGATTTCTGCGTAGTGCATCTTTAACTGCACTGTGTAATGGTATTGTACTACAGGTTGTCAAACCACACACAAAGTAGCTCACAGATCCTGAGTTTTGTCTCCTACACCTTAACTTAAATCATCCTTTTCATGCAGTTTACATTTGATCAGTTTTCTATTGTTTTCAACCTGTAGGTCAGGGCTCTCCCAACCCTGTTCCTGGAGAGCTACTGTCCTGTAGGTTTTCACTCCAACCCTATTCCTGGAGAGCTACAGTCCTGTAGGTTTTCACTCCAACCCTGTTCCTGGAGAGCTACAGTCCTGTAGGTTTTAACTTCAACCCTAATCTAGCACACCTGATTGTAATAGTTAGCTGGTTGATAAACTGAACCAGGTTAGTTACAACTGGGGGTTGGAGTGACGATCTCCAAGAGGGTAGTTCTCCAGGAACAGGGTTGGAGACCCCCCTGCTGTAGGCTATGCGTTGAGTTTTATTTGGCTTCAGGTTGAAAGTTTCAGTCTTTTGCCATTCACTTTGTTTGGACTGATATTAAAATGTGGCTTTGGAATTTTGGTTTCACACACAGGTGTCATCTGAGAGGCTGTTAATGAGCACAGAGTTTTAAGGTCATTGGTTTTTTTCTTTCTTGCTTTTCCTATAGATTTGTTTTTGTGCTAAACCTGAGCTCCTCAAATGGATGCCTTTATATATTTTTGCCCTGTAATGCGGGAATGAAAATGGAGCGCTTTTCTATTTCAACAAATGTTAAGGGGATACTGCATTTCAAACAACCCAGAGTAAATACAGTAAGTAGCCTTTCACAAGCTAGCTGGAACGGCTCATAGAAGCAGATCTCCTGAGGTAGCTTGACGTACAAGTATACCCCCTGGACAGGATGCTAGTCTATTGTAGGGCCTTACCCAAAATCTATCTCCTTAATGCTGAGTGCCAGGCAGCGACGCATCGTGTCCCATTAGTCTCTTTGTATGATGCGGCCGGGGATAAAACTCCCAACCTTTCAATCTCAGGGCGGACACAAGGCCACTGAGCAATTACAGTGCTGCTCTTATATGGCCACGTATTTATATACTGTATCATTTGTTTTGTACATCAAAGTCAATGTTGTGCTTTTGTCATGTGGAAATTCTTGATGGATGGGCGTCGTGCTTGGGTGGTTTTATCGGCCACTATCTAAATAAAATATCTGTCATGTCATCTATGGTCCGTTTCATAATGTTTACATACACGTGATGTGGCGTCCTGTTCGGAGTCCGTTTTAGTATTTCTCATGCTTTCAGCCTAAAACATGTAAGGTTTGGTATTTCTGAAATTCATCCTGTAATGACTGGGTGTTGGAACCAAAACCACCCTCACGCTGAGTCTACTGTATAACGTCCTCTTTGTTATTAGAAATTCAACCTATTATCATTGAGTTCAGTTTTACATAAGCTACCCAGGAAAAGTTTAGAGTTAGCTGATATAAATATGTAGCCTCAGAAACAATGTTCATGAGATTAGTATTTGCTAATCTTAGGTAATATTAATATATTAGCCATTACTGAGACTCAAGACAGCACCTTCGATGATACAGCAGTAGGGAAACAAGGATATAACATCTACAGAAAAGACAGGAATGTCTATGGGGGAAGTGTTGCGGTATATATTCAGAGCCATATTCCTGTAAAGCTCAGAGGTTCTCATGACAATTGAAGTAAAGTGCTGTGGTTGCAGGTTCACCTGCCTCATCTGAAGCCTCTTCTTTTAGAGTGCTGCTATAGGCCACCAAGTGCTAACTATCAGTATCTGGAGAATATGTGTGGGATGTTAGTTAAGGTCTCTGATACTTTATTTCCTTGGTGACCAGAACATTAACTGGTTATCTAGATGTCCTTTAAAGAGGAAGCTTCTTACTGTGACTAAGGCCTGTAACATGACCCAGGTTATCACTCAACCAAACCGAGTGTATACTGATAGTGTTTGTGACACTTGCATTGATCATATCTTCACTAATGCTGCAGAGGTTTACGCCAAATAAATATCAGTTCGCATTGGCTGTACTGACCATAATATTGTGGTAATAGATTGTATATTACTGTTTTATATAATTATATCCTTTTAGTATGAATAGATTATTTTCCTATATCCTTAGAGATTGAAAGTAGTGTTAGGTTCAAGCTATTTGTGTATGAGAAGTCAAATGATTTAGTGGACTAGGAATGTGTACTCCCAATAACTCCAGGCCTCTCCTGACTGATAAGAAGTCCTGTGGTGAGCACAGAGAAATCCTGGGTGATGGAAAAATATTGAAGTACATCTTTGAGGAAGGGAGGGGGTGAGAGCTAAGGGTGTAAATGGACACCACTGTGTTGAATGTACAGTTGAAGTTGGAAGTTTACATAGACTTAGGTTGTAGTTATTAAAACTCGTTTTTCAACCACTCCACAAATTTCTTGTTAAACTATAGCCATCATTGATGCATTTAATCGCCATTTTATTTTTGAAAGATCTTCTAACCCTCCTATCTCTAAGAGTGGGCTAATTGCTGATAAAGAAATGTTTCAGATTGACATGGAAAATGGTTGTCAAGTTTTTGCATTTCAGCAGTTCGCAGAAAAATGTATGCCTTACTTGCTATAGATACCAAGAAATCTACAGGGGATGACCAATTGGAGCCGGGTCTGCCCAAGTGTTCTACCCCCCTCATTGCTGTCTCAGTAACCCATATCTTAAATCTAACATTGTTATCAGGAAATATTTCAAAAGTATGGAAAATAGCTTCTGTGCTGGCACTCCATAAGGGTGGGGATAGTAGTGATCTTGATAATTATTGTACCATCTCCAGGCTTCCATGTCTAGCCAAGATTCTCAAATCTTTGGTACTAACTAAGCAACTTTTTTTTTTATCTTACCATTGTATTTTGAATATATATTAATCTGGGTTTAGGCCAAGGCACAGCACTATCACAGCAACCACATTTAGTTGTTAATGATATTGTCAATGCTTTAGACGCTAAAATGAATTGTGCTGTCTGATTTTACAGTTGTGCAGAAAGCCATTACTGCAGGAAGCCATTAAAACTCGTGCTTAATGCGGGCAATACATTTGTTTTCAAGTTCTCGTAAGAATGTCTGAGATGGATTACATCTTCACACATCGGATGGTTATACAATGAACAAAAATATGAACACAACATGCAACAATTTCAAAGATTTTAATGAGTTACAGTTCATGTAAGGAAATCAGTCAATTGAAATAAATTCATTAGGCCCTAATCTATGGATTTCACATGGTGATCACACCAGATGCTGACTGGTTTTATGATCCACGCCCATACTTTGTTTATAAAGGTATCTGTGACCAACAGATGCATATCTGTATTGGTCACAGATACGCAGCGCAACACATCCTTCGCTTAGAGTTGATCAGGCTGTTGATTGTTGCCTGTGGAATGTTGTCCCACTCTTCAATGCCTGTGCAAAGTTGTTGGATATTGGAACTGGAACACGCTGTTGTAAACGTCGAATCAGAGCATCCCAAACATACTTAATGGGCTTCCAAGAATTGTGTACATATCCTTGCAACATGCGGCCGTGCATTATCATGCTGAAATATGATGTGATGACGGTGGATGAATGGCCTGACAATGGGCCTCAGGATCTTGTAACGGTATTTCTGTGCATTCCGTGAAGAGCACACTTCTCCAGCGTGCCAGTGGCCATCAAAGGTGAGCATTTGCCCACTGAAGTTGGTTACGACGCCGTACTGCAGTCATGTCAAGACCCTGTTGAGGATGACAAGCATGCATCATATTCCAAGATGGCATAGCAGTCAGACGTCCTTTGTCCTCCTCTTGTCGTGTCCCATGTGTATATATATATATATTTACATATTTTCTTTGCATATCTTTTTATATATTTTTTTCTAACAACTCAACCTCAAAACACGCCTCGCCAAAAAAAAAAAAAAAAGGAAGTATTATTTACCTCAAATCTGAAATCCACAACAGAAGCTAGCCAGAGGTTGGCCAGTTCACTGGCTAAAATTGGAGTTCAGCTAGCCACGCTTGGCGGTCATCAGCTATCCCTTAGCTCGAAAAGCTATCGCCAGTTTTGTACAGCGCGACTCAGACCAGAGCATACCGGACCTATTTACTCTCCATATCCCCGGATTTCTACCGCAGGCTCTGGACATTTACACCTGGATCTTGCAGCTAGCTAGCTGCTACCCGAGTGACTATTGGCTAACGTCGGTCCCGGAGCTAACATCAATTATTCCGGAGCTAGCCAGCTGAAGAGTTCCATCAGCCACTCCTGGGCTACAATCACCTGTCCGGACCCGTTGTACTGCCGATGCGGAGCCCCATCGGGCCTTCACGACTGGAATACCGACGTTATCTGCCCGAGGGAGTTATCCAACTGGCCCCTCTGTCGCGACGTAACCTGAACGCCCATCTGCGGCCCGCTAATCGTTAGCTGTCTTATCGGCTGCTATCTGAATAGGTCTATCGGACAATTTTCTTGGGCCACTATAACTATAACTATTTTGCCAATTGGACTGGTCCCCCCTACCACACGGAACCCCACTAATCTACAGACGGAAACGCACGAGGTGGCTAAAAACAGACCTCCCTCCATCTTCTGCCAGCTTGCAACCTATGGCCCGGCTAGCTGTCTGAATCTCACTGGACCCTATTGATCACTCGGCTAAGCATGCCTCTCCTTAATGTCAATATGCCTTATCCATTGCTGTTCTGGTTAGTGTTTATTGGCTTATTTCACTGTAGAGCCTCTAGCCCTGCTCATTATACCTTATCCAACCTTTCAGTTCCACCACCCACACATGCTATGACATCTTCTGATTTAAATGATGTTTCTAGAGACAATATCTCTCTCATCATCACTCAATGCCTAGGTTTACCTCCACTGTATTCACATCCTACCATACCTCTGTCTGTACATTATACCTTGAAGCTATTTTATCGCCCCCAGAAACCTTCTCCTTTTACTCTCTATTCCGGATGTCATAGACGGCCAATTCTCATAGCTTTTAGCCGTACCCTTATCCTACTCCTCCTCTGTTCCTCTGGTGATGTAGAGACGAATCCAGGCCCTGCAGTGCATAGCTCCACTCCTATTCCCTAGGCGCTCTCTTTTGATGACTTCTGTAACCGTAATAGCCTTGGTTTCATGCATGTTAACATTAGAAGCCTCCTCCCTAAGTTTGTTTTATTCACTGCTTTAGCACACTCTGCCAACCCGGATGTCCTAGCCATGTCTGAATCCTGGCTTAGGAAGACCACCAAAAACTCTGAAATCTCCATCCCTAACTACAACATTTTCAGACAAGATTGCAACACCGCCCCCGTTCTATCTACTGCAGAGATAGCCTGCAGAGTTCTGTCCTACTATCCAGGTCTGTACCCAAACTATTTGAACTTCTACTTTTAAAAATCCATCTCTCTAAAAACAAGTATCTCACCATTGCCGCCTGCTATAGACCACCCTCTGCCCCCAGCTGTGCTCTGGACACCATATGTGATCTGATTGCCCCCATCTATCTTCAGAGCTCGTGCTGCTAGGTGACCTAAACTGGGACATGCAGCCATCCTACAATCTAAGCTTGATGCCCTCAATCTCACACAAATTATCAATGAACCTACCAGGTACCACCCCAAAGCCGTAAACACGGGCACCCTCATAGATATCATCCTAACCAACTTGCCCTGTAAATACACCTCTGCTGTTTTCAACCAAGATCTCAGCGATCACTGCCTCATTGTCTGCATCCGTAATGGGTCAGCGGTCAAACGACATCCACTCATCACTGTCAAACGCTCCCTGAAACATTTCAGTGAGCAAGCCTTTCTAATCAACCTGGCCCGGGTATCCTGGAAGGATATTGACCTCATCCGGTCAGTAGAGGATGCCTGGTTAATTTTTAAATGCCTTCCTCACCATCTTAAATAAGCATGCCCCATTCAAGAAATGTAGAACCAGGAACAGATATAGCCCTTGGTTCTCTCCAGACCTGACTGCCCTTAACCAACACAAAAACATCCTGTGGCGTTCTGCATTAGCATCGAACAGCCCCCGTGATATGCAACTTTTCAGGGAAGTTAGAAACCAATATACACAGGCAGTTAGAAAAGCCAAGGCTAGCTTTTTCAAGCAGAAATTTGCCTCCTGCAACATAAACTCCAAAAAGTTCTGGGACACTGTAAAGTCCATGGAGAATAAGAACACCTCCTCCCAGCTGCCCACAGCACTGAGGATAGGAAACTCTGTCACCTCCGATAAATCCACTATAATCGAGAATTTCAACAAGCATTTTTCTACGGCTGGCCATGCTTTCCACCTGGCTACCCCTACCGCGGTCAACAGCAATGCACCCCCCACAGCTACTCGCCCAAGCCTTCCCCATTTCTCCTTCTCCCAAATCCAGGCAGCGGATGTTCTGAAAGAGCTGCAAAACCTGGACCCCTACAAATCAGCCGGGCTAGACAATCTGGACCCTTTTTTTTCTAAAATTATCTGCCGAAATTGTTGCAACCCCTATTACTAGCCTGTTCAACCTCTCTTTCGTGTCGTCTGAGATTGCAAAAGATTGGAAAGCAGCTGCTGTCATCCCCCTCTTGAAAGGAGGGGACATTCTTGACCCAAACTGCTACAGACCTATATCTATCCTACCCTGCCTTTCTAAGGTCTTCGAAAGGCAAGTCAACAAACAGATTACCGAACATTTTGAATCCCAACGCACCTTCTCCGCTATGCAATCTGGTTTCAGAGCTGGTCATGGGTGCACCTCAGCCACGGTCAAGGTCCTAAATGATATCGTAACCGCCATCGATAAGAAACAATACTGTGCTGCCGTATTCATTGACCTGGCCAAGGCTTTCGACTCTGTCAATCACCACATCCTCATCGGCAGACTCAATAGCCTTGGTTTCTCAAATGATTGCCTCGCCTGGTTCACCAACTACTTCTCTGATAGAGTTCAATGTGTCAAATTGGATGGCCTGTTGTCCGGGCCTCTGGTAGTCTCTATGGGGGTGCCACAGGGTTCAATTCTTGGGCCAACTCTTTTCTCTGTATACATCAATGATGTCGCTCTTGCTGCTGGTGAGTCTCTGATCCACTTCTACGCAGACGACACCATTCTGTATACTTCTGGCCCTTCTTTGGACACTGTGAGATTCAATGCCATACAACTCTCCTTCCGTGGCCTCCAACTGCTCTTAAATACAAGTAAAACTAAATGCATGCTCTTCAACCGATCGCTGCCTGCACCTGCCCGCCCGTCCAGCTTCACTACTCTGGACGGTTCTGACTTGTGGACAACTACGTGGACAACTGCAAATACCTAGGTGTCTGGTTAGACTGTAAGCTCTCCTTCCAGACTCACATCAAACATCTCCAAACCAATGTTAAATCTAGAATTTGCTTCCTATTTCGCAACAAAGCATCCTTCACTCATGCTGCCAAACACCCTCGTAAAACTGACAATCCTACCGATCCTCGACTTCGGCGATGTCATTTACAAAATAGCCTCCAATACCCTACTCAATAAACTGGATGCAGTCTATCACAGTGCCATCCGTTTTGTCACCAAAGCCCCATATACTACCCACCACTGCGACCTGTACACTCTCGTTGGCTGGCCCTCGCTTCATACTCATCGCCAAACCCACTGGCTCCAGGTCATCTACAAGACCCTGCTAGGTAAAGTCCCCCCTCATCTCTGCTCACTGGTCACCATAGCAGCACCCACCTGTAGCACGTGCTCCAGCAGGTATATCTCTCTGGTCACCCCCAAAGCCAATTCCTCCTTTGGCCATCTCTCCTTCCAGTTCTCTGCTGCCAATGACTGGAACGAACTACAAAAATCTCTGAAACTGGAAACACTTATCTCCCTCACTAGCTTTAAGCACCAGCTGTCAGAGCAGCTCACAGATCACTGCACCTGTACATAGCCCATCTATAATTTAGCCCAAACAACTACCTCTTCCCCTACTGTATTTATTTATTTATTTATTTTGCTCCTTTGCACCCCATTATTTCTATTTCTACTTTGCACTTTCTTCCACGACAAATCTACCATTCCAGTGTTTTACGTGCTATATTGTATTTACTTTGCCACCATGGCCTTTTTTGCCTTTACCTCCCTTATCTCACTTAATTTGCTCACATTGTATATAGACTTATTTATTCTTATATATTCTACTGTATTATTGACTGTATGTTTGTTTTACTCCATGTGTAACTCTGTGTTGTTGTATGTGTCGAACTGCTTTGCTTTATCTTGGCCAGGTTGCAATTGTAAATGAGAACTTGTTCTCAACTTGCCTACCTGGTTAAATAAAGGTGAAATATATACTGCTCAAAATAAAGGGAACACTTAAACAACACATCCTAGATCTGAATGAAAGAAATAATCTTATTAAATACATTTTTATTTACATAGTTGAATGTGCTGACAACAAAATCACACAAAAATAATCAATGGAAATCCAATTTATCAACCCATGGAGGTCTGGATTTGGAGTCACACTCAAAATTAAAGTGGAAAACCACACTACAGGCTGATCCAACTTTGATGTAATGTCCTTAAAACAAGTCAAAATGAGGCTCAGTAGTGTGTGTGGCCTCCGCGTGCCTGTATGACCTCCCTACAACGCCTGGGCATGCTCCTGATGAGGTGGCGGATGGTCTCCTGAGGGATCTCCTCCCAGACCTGGACTAAAGCATCCGCCAACTCCTGGACAGTCTGTGGTGCAACGTGGCGTTGGTGGATGGAGCGAAACATGATGTCCCAGATGTGCTCAATTGGATTCAGGTCTGGGGAACGGGCGGGCCAGTCCATAGCATCAATGCCTTCCTCTTGCAGGAACTGCTGACACACTCCAGCCACATGAGGTCTAGGTTTGTCTTACATTAGGAGGAACCCAGGGCCAACCGCACCAGCATATGGTCTCACAAGGGGTCTGAGGATCTCATCTCAGTACCTAATGGCAGTCAGGCTACCTCTGGCGAGCACATGGAGGGCTGTGCGGCCCCCCAAAGAAATGCCACCCTACACCATGACTGACCCACCGCCAAACTGGTCATGCTGGAGGAGGTTGCAGGCAGCAGAACGTTCTCCACGGCGTCTCCAGACTCTGTCACGTCTGTCACATGTGCTCAGTGTGAACCTGCTTTCATCTGTGATAAGCACAGGGCGCCAGTGGAGAATTTGCCAATCTTGGTGTTCTCTGGCAAATGCCAAACGTCCTGCACGGTGTTGGGCTGTAAGCACAACCCCCACCTGTGGACGTCGGGCCATTATACCACCCTCATGGAGTCTGTTTCTGACCGTTTGAGCAGACACATGCACATTTGTGGCCTGCTGGAGGTCATTTTGCAGGGCTCTGGCAGTGCTTCTCCTGCTCCTCCTTGCACAAAGGCGGAGGTAGCGGTCCTGCTGCTGGGTTGTTGCCCTCCTACGGCCTCCTCCACGTCTCCTGATGTACTGGCCTGTCTCCTGGTAGCGCCTCCATGCTCTGGACACTATGCTGACAGACACAGCAAACCTTCTTGCCACAGCTCGCATTGATGTGCCATCCTGAATGAACTGCACTACCTGAGCCACTTGTGTGGGTTGTAGACTCCGTCTCATGCTACCACTAGAGTGAAAGCACCGCCAGCATTCAAAAGTGATCAAAACATCAGCCAGGAAGCATAGGAACTGAGAAGTGGTCTGTGGTCCCCACCTGCAGAACCACTCCTTTATTGGGGGTGTCTTGCTAATTGCCTATAATTTCCACCTGTTGTCTATTCCATTTGCACAACAGCATGTGAAATGTATTGTCAATCAGTGTTGCTTCCTAAGTGGACAGTTTGATTTCACAGAAGTGTGATTGACTTGGAGTTACATTGTGTTGTTTAAGTGTTCCTTTTATTTTTTTGAGCAGTGTATATATTTTTTTAAAAGGTGTATGTAAACTTCCGACTTCAACTGTATGTATTCAGCTGGTATATCTAAGCTGAGTAAACATTTGATACATCACTCAAAGTTTGGGCTCTTTTGTTGCCAGTTTATTAGGTACACCCATCTAGTACTGGGTCGGACCCCCCTTTACCTTCACAACAACCCGAATTCTTCAGGGCATGGAGATGTTGCTCAATTGGTATAAAGGGACATAATGTGTGCCAGGAAAACATTCTCTATACCATAACACCACCGCCACTAGCCTGTACTGTTGACACCAGGCAGGATGGGGCCATGAACTCAATAACTATTTCACTGGTAAAGTGGACAAACTGAGAAGTGAAATGATAACAGTGAACCATCATATCTGTGTATTGAATATCTAATAATGAAAGAGAAGGATTGCAGTTTTTCTTATTTGGTCAAGTTTGTGTGGAAGAGGTGGAAAAAAGATTGTTATCCATCAATAATGATTAGCCACCAGGTATAGACAACCTAGATGGAAAACTATTGAGAACGTTAGCAGACTGTATTGCCACCCATATTTTGCCATGTCTTTAACTAAAAGCCTAAAGGAGTGTGTGCCCACAGGTGTGGAAGGAAGCCAAAGTAATTCCACTACCTAAAAATAGTAGAGCACCCTTTGCTGGCTCTAACAGCAGCCCAATCAGTTTGCTTGTTCTTACTAAACTGATGGAGAAAAATGAGTTCAAATCAAAGTTTATTTGTCACGTGCGCCAAATTCAACAGGTGCAAACTCAACACATCAGCACCTACAGCCAGTGAGCTCACTGAAACTCTTAGCAAGGAGTTACAGTCAGTGTCAAACTGGATAATTAACAATAAACTGGTCTTAAATACCTCTAAAACCAAACACATTGTATTTGGTTCAAAGCATTTTTTTAGACCTAAACCTCAACTGGAGTAGAGGGTGTGACAAGTTGAAGAAGCTCATAGGAGTAACACTGGATGGTTAATTATCATGGTCAAGTCGTGAAGATGGGGAGAGGTATGTCTGTTATAAAAAGAGGTTCTGCATTTTTGACACAAAGATCAAGTGTATTACAGTAGTTGTTCAGGCTCTTATCTTGTCCCATCTTGATTACTGACTGGTAATATGGTCAGGTGCAGCAAAGAAAGACCTAGTAAAGCTGCAGCTGGCTCAAAACAAAGCAGCATGCCTTGCCCTTAACTGCACATACAGAACTAACATCAACAACATGCATGATAGTCTTTCATGGCTGTGGGTTGAGGAGAAATTGACTACTTCTAGTCTTTTTAAGAAACATTTGTGTTTAAAATGCCTAACCACTTGTATTATCTATTTGCATACACTTCAAACACATACATACCCCACCAGACACGACACAATGGGTTTCTTCACGGTACCCAAACCAAAAACAGATTTAATGCGTCGCTCAGTTATGTACAGAGCCATGTCATTGAGGAATGCTCTGCCACCAGAGGTTACTCAAGACAAAATAAAGTGTATCTTTAAAAAAACTTGTGTATCAAAGCACCTCTCCTATTTCTATAGATCAAATTTAACTGTACTATTTATAAGAATATGAATACAGTGAAGGAAAAAAGTATTTGATCCCCTGCTGATTTTGTACGTTTGTCCACTGACGAAGAAATGATCAGTCTATAATTTTAATGGTAGGTTTATTTGAACAGTGAGAGACAGAATAACAACCAAAAAATCCAGAAAAATGCATGTCAAAAATGTTATAAATTGATTTGTATTTTAATGAGGGAAATAAGTATTTGACCCCCTCTCAATCAGAAAGATTTCTGGCTCCCAGGTGTCTTTTATACAGGTAATGAGCTGAGATTAGGAGCACACTCTTAAAGGGAGTGCTCCTAATCTCAGCTTGTTACCTGTATAAAAGACGCCTGTCCACAGAAGCAATCAACCAGGCTCCAGACCTTAATCCCATAGAAAATCTGTGGAGGGAGGTGAAGGTTCGAGTTGCCAAACGTCAGCCTCGAAACCTTAATGACTTGGAGAAGATCTGCAAAGAGGAGTGGGACAAAATCCCTCCTGAGATGTGTGCAAACCTGGTGGCCAACTACAAGAAACGTCTGACCTCTGTGATTGCCAACAAGGGTTTTGCCACCAAGTACTAAGTCATGTTTTGCAGAGGGGTCAAATACTTATTTCCCTCATTAAAATGCAAATCAATTTATAACATTTTTGACGTGTTTTTCTGGATTTTTGTTGTTGTTATTCTGTCTCTCACTGTTCAAATAAACCTACCATTAAACTTATAGAGTGATCATTTCTTTGTCAGTGGACAAACGTACAAAATCAGCAGGGGATCAAATACTTTTTTCCCTCACTGTATGTATATATGAATAGTGTGTAAATAGTATTTTCATTGTGTCTTATTTACATTTTATTTTGAATTCAGTTTCTCAATTTATAAGACACAT
This sequence comes from Salmo salar, assembly GCF_965601325.2. Taxonomy (NCBI): domain Eukaryota; kingdom Metazoa; phylum Chordata; class Actinopteri; order Salmoniformes; family Salmonidae; genus Salmo; species Salmo salar. Next base: position 82,748,057 of record NC_138294.1, on the reverse strand, counting down.
TTAATGAAAACTGGGGTCCTCTTGATCTCCATTATAACCTAAAGAGTACAACAGTATTAATTCTTTCCACACACAATGCAAATGCTAAGCACATTTTTGCAAAACCGTAAACACAACTCTCTACTTAAGACGCACATTTCAGTGGAGTAAATCACGTCAAACTAAATTAATACGTTTGGTCACAGCTGATGCAAATTACTCCCATGAATGTGAACCTCTTCTGCATGTGTGCAAAATTTATTTGAAGAATTGTCCAATCAGCAATCAGTCCTTATTCATACTTAAAAGAGGTCACCTCTGAGTTGCTATTAGCAAGAATGGATCGAGGGCAAGAACAAAGGAATGGTAGAGGGGCCCATAGAGGAAGAGTGGTTCAGATGCATGGAAGTGGAAAGTTTATGATGACATGAGCAGATGTCCCTCCTAGATGCAATGAATGCCGGTTGTCTGCAACTACTGCAGAGGACTACCAAGCGTGGATGCATCATGCAAGGAAATATTTTCCTCGCTGCATTCCAAGGGAAAACATTCAGTGTGATGTTGATGACAACGTGGCCTGATGGACAAGAACAAATGGACTGAATGTGGTGTGTATTGTATTTGTGTTGCCTTTTTTGACATTGCTTTGTTTTTGCAGTAATTTGTTATCTTGGTGTATTTAATTTTTATTCTCTGTGTATACTGTACAGCCGGGGTACTCAAGTACTATTTGAGAAGGTCCGGTCACAGAAATTTCCTAGGTGGCAAAGGTCCAGATGGATAATGTTATTTATCGGCGTAGTAACAAACCCCCACCTCGCAACCCATGCGACCCCAAACTGTTCACACCCCTTTTTTTACCCCTTTTTCTCCCCAATTTTGTGGTATCCAATTGGTAGTTACAGTCTTGTCTCATCGCTTCAACTCCCGTACGAACTCGGGAGAGGCGAAGGTCGAGAGCCGTGTGTCCTCCAAAACACAACCCAACCAAGCATCCCTGCTTCTTGACACAATGCCCACTTAACCCGGAAGCCATCTGCACCAATGTGTCAGAGGAAACACCTTACACCTGGCGACCGTGTCAGTGTGCACTGCGCCCGGCCTGCCACAGGAGTCGCTAGTGTGCGATGGGACAAGGACATCCCTGCCGGCCAAACCCTCCCTTAACCCGGACGATGCTGGGCCAATTGTACGCCTGGACTCAAAACCAGAATCTCTAGTGGCACAGCTAGCACTGCGATGCAGTGCCTTAGACCACTACGCCACTCGGGAGGCCCTCACACCCCTATTGTTGACGGAGAGAAAATGTTGCTGTTTTGAAGCTCATTTCCTGAAATTCTATGCATTCTTCCATATCTTATGTGTGTTTATATGATACCAGGGGTAGAAGCCGGACGGAGAAATAAAAAATAAATTTAGAGGAGGGGACCTGCGGTCCGTATTTGACCCCGTTCTGGGTCTGGAACCGGTCTGGGTCCGCCAGTTGAGTATGGAGGCTGTACAGCATCAGTGAATTTGTAAAGGACAAAATGGAAAAAGGTTAAATAAAGCCTTTGGTTTCTGGATTTGCTCTTGACATTCTTCAGTAAAATAATTTTAGGAAAATAGAATACAGACTATGCTGCGATACAGTGCATTCAGAAATTATTCAGACCCCTTGAACTTTTTCCACATTTTGTTACGTTACAGCCTAAATATTCAGACCCTTTACTCACTACTTTGTTGAAGCACTTTTGGGGGGATTACAGCCTCGAGCCTTCTTGGGTATGACTCTACAAGCTTGGTACATCTGTAATTGGGGAGTTTTTTCCCATTCATCTCTGAAGATCCTCTCAAGCTCTGTCCGGCTTGATGGGGAGCGTCGCAGCACAGCTGTTTTCAGGTCTCTCCAGAGATGTTAGATCGGGTTCAAGTCCAGGCTCTGGCTGGGCCACTCAAAGACATTCAGAGACTTCCCGAAGCCACTCCTGCGTTGTCTTGGCTGTGTGCTTAGGGTCGTTATCCTGTTGGAAGGTGAACCTTCACCCGAGTCTGAAGTCCTGATTGCTCTGGAGCAGGTTTTCATCAAGGATCTCTCTGTACTTTGCTCCGTTCATCTTTAACTCAAACCTGACTAGTCTTCCAGTCCCTGCCGCTGAAAAACATCCCCACAGCATGATGCTGCCACCACCATGCTTCACCGTAGGAAGGGTGTCAGGTTTCCTCCAGACGTGACGCTTGGCATTTGGGCCAAAGAGTTCAATCTTGGTTTCATCAGACCAGAGAATCAAGCGGGCTGTGGTGTATTTTACTGAGGATTGGCTTCCGTCTGGCCACTCTACCATAAAGGCCTGAATGGTTGTGTGCCGCAGAGATGGTTGTCCTTCTTGAAGGTTCTTCCATCTCCACATAGGAACTCTGGAGCTATCAGAGTGACCATTGGGTTTTTGCTCACTTCCCTGACCAAGGCCCTTCTCCACCGATTGCTCAGTTTAGCCAGGCGGCCAGCACTAGGAAGAGTCTTGGTGGTTGCAAACTTCTTCCATTTAAGAATGATAGAGGCCACTGTTCTTGGGGACCTTCAATGCTGCAGAAATGTTTTGATACCCTTCCCCAGATCTAAGCCTCGACACAATCTTGTCTTATGGACAATTACTTCGACATCATGGCTTGGTTTTTTCTCTGACATGCACTGTCAAGGATGGTCAATGGAAACAGGATGCACCTGAGCTCAATTTCGAGTCTCATAGCAAAGGGTCTGAATACTTATGTAGACAAAGTATCTGTTTTTATTTTTAATACATTTGCAAAAAAAATTTAAAACCTGTTTTTGCTTCGTCATTATGGGGTATTGTGTGTAGATTGCTGAGAAAAAAGAATATGTATTCAATTTTAGAATGTAGTCAATGTAATCAATCAATTTTAGAACAAGTCTGTAACATAACAAAATGTGGAAAAAGTCAAGGGGTGTGAATAGTTTTAGAATGCACTGTATTTAATGTTTTTAGTATCTTAATGCATTTTGCAAATTAAATGTGTCATTTTGCCCAACGTGTTTCAGTTTAGGGCTGCATGTTAATTGTTTTGAAAAGGTGAATTCTGTTTTGTTAAACGTGCTCAAGCAATCCAGAAAAAAATGTAATATCTTATTTTGTTGTTGTCTATAACCGTTATGTATTTGTACGTTTTATGTGGAACCCTGGAAGAGTAGCTGCTGCATGTGCAGTACCTAATGGAAATCCTAATAATATAAACAAAATATCTTTACTGTTGTATAGCACACTGCATTACTTATACAACTAATATAAGGACAGGACATGACTCTGATCTCTGAGTCTGAGTGGTGATGGTGTATGCCCACACTGGGGTGCAACAGTACCCTGAGTAGGCACTCTGGCTGGTTCTGGTGAGTCTGGAGCACTTTCCACATTTGTATGTTGCTGCAGTGGATGTTCAGGTGATAGCTCGTAGTCATGGTAGGTCTCCAGTAGCTGATCTTGGTTTGTCACTTGACATGAGTCAACTCTGAGGTTGGTTCCTGGCAACAGTTGATCCACGTGTCTCCTCCAGATGATGTTTTCCGGTGTGTGAACTGTGTAGGACACAGGCCCTGTTTGTGCAACCACTGTGGCTGGTATCCACTTTGGACCTTTGCAGTAGTTCCGAGCAAGAACTCTCTCTCCAGCTATGAAGCTTCTGTCTTTTGCTTTGCTCCGTCTCTTCACCTGTGCTCTCTGTTGTCTGTACAACCTGTTTCATCTTTGGAGGTCTCAGGAGGTCGAGTCGCGTGCGAAGCTATCTTTCATCATGGCTGACGCGGGTGCCACTTTGGTTGTAGCGTGGGGAGTGTTTCTGTAGGTTAACAGGAAGGTGTTTAAACTCCTATTGAGGGAGCCATTCCCTTGTGATGATTTTAAAGCTTGCTTCATCGTTTGGACAGACCTTTCAGCGAGGCCGTTCGTTGCAGGGTGATACGGCGCTGACTTGATGTGCTGAATTCCATTTGCTTCCATGAATGACCGGAACTCTTCAGACACCAGTTGGGGGCCATTATCACTAACGAGTTGCGTTGGCAAGCCGAAACGACTGAAGATTGACCGTAGCTCTTCGATGGTTCTCTCCGCTGAGGTGCTCTTCATCACTGTGACCTCAGGCCATTTGCTGTGTGCGTCAACTACGACTAAGAACATACGATCCTCCAGTGGGCCTGCATAGTCTATGTGAACTCGCTGCCAAGGCTCCTCTGGGAAGTCCCATGGGTGTAGTGGTGCTAGCTGAGGCATATTCCTCATCTTTTGACATGCAGAACATGACTTGACCTTGTCTTCGATAGCTGTGTCCAGACCTGGCCACCAAAAGTAGCTGCGTACAATCTCCTTCATTCGCACCATGCCACAATGCCCTGAATGGAGTTCTTCAAGCACCTGCCTTCTCAGTGGCGGCGGTATGATGACTCGAAAACCCCATAGCAAGCATCCAAACTGAACTGTGAGCTCGTTTCTCCTCACTAGGTAAGGTTGTAGGCTGTCCGACATCTCTCCTTCTTTTCCACAAGTGACAATGTCCACGACCTCAGACATCACTGGATCAGTGTGGGTGAACTTTTTCACTTGGACAGATGTAACTGTGGCGTTCGTCACTTCCTTGAAGTAGAAGATTTCAGCCTGGGAGTGCTCTGTGTGTGCGACAGGTAAGGGAAGCCTTGAGAGGCCATCTGCATTGCAGTGCTGCTCAGACCTTCTGTACTTGATATCGTACTGGTGAGCAGATAACAATAACGGCCATCGCTGCATGCGGCTGGCTGCAAATGACGGAATGCCGGTGTGGGGACCAAAGATGGAGGTGAGGGGTCTATGGTCCGTCTGCAGTGTGAATCGTCGGCCAAACAGAAACTGATAAAATTTCTTAACTCCAAACACAATGGCGAGTGCTTCACACTCTATCTGTGCATAATTGCTCTCGGCTTTACTTAAGGTCCTTGATGCGAAAGCAATTGGCCTTTCTTCACCTGATGGCATGATGTGTGAGACAACTGCATCAACGCCATAAAGCGATGCATCACATGCCAACTGTAATGGCAAGTTGGGGTTGAAGTGGGTTATGGCCTCTGACTGAGCTAAGGCTGTTTTCGCTTTCTTGAATGCCTCCTCACATCTGTCTGTCCACTTCCACTGTTTGGTTTTGTTCAAAAGTTCATGCAGTGGCTTTAACATGTTAGCTAGGTTTGGCACAAACTTTGCGTAGTATGTCAGTAGTCCTAAGAATGATCTCAGCTGACTCACGTTCTGTGGGGATGGAGCTTCCAGAACGGCCCTCACCTTCGATGGTGCCTTGTGGAGCCCCGAACCGTCGATGACGTGGCCCAGGTACTCAACAGAGGAACGGAAAAACTCGGATTTGTCCTTCCGGACCCTCAGACCGTACTCCTCCAATCTCTGTAGTGTAGCGTTCAGGTTTCTCAGGTGCTCCTGCTCGTCTTTGCCGGTGATGAGTTGATCATCGAGGTAGTCAACAGTTCTTGTGACTCTTGGTCCACATGCATCTGTAGATAGACTTATGTCAGGCCTATATTACTGAATTTTTGTTCTCCAGCTAAACCAGAAAAGAGGTCGTCAATGAGGGGTAGTGGATATTTTTCAGCAGTCAAGACTGGGTTGATGGTGACTTTGAAATCACCACAGAGTCTGAGTGATCCATCTTTTTTTATGACTGGAACAACGGGTGTAGCCCATTCACTAACATTCACTGGATCCAATACGCCACTCTCGGCTAGTCTGTTTAGCTCAATTTCAACTTTTGGTTTTATGGCGTGTGGGACAGGTCTAGCTTTGAAGCATTTTGGCTTGCTGTCTGGTTTCACGGTCAATTGAACTGTTATGTCCTTCATACTGCCAAGGTCTCCTTTGAACACATCCACGTGTTTCCCCAATATCCCTTGTAGGTTTGTGTCCTCTTTTGCAACCATGTGAATTTCCTGCCAGTTTAGTTTGATCTTTTCCAGCCATGTGCATCCTAGCAATGCTGGATGGTTGCCTTTCACAATGTGGAGTGGTAGCTTTACCTTCTGTTTGTTGAGCTCCACTGTAACAATCACGCTTCCTCTCACTGGAACAATCTCACCGGTGTATGTTTTCAGTGTCATCTTTGTGGACTGTAGTGTGAGGTGATGTAGTTTCTCCTTGTATACAGCCTCAGACAGCAAAGATATGTCTGCTCCAGTGTCCCCTAGCATCCGTACTGCGTTTCCATCCAGTAGGGGTGTCACCCAGTAGCCGTATCCATTGTCTGAAATTGACATAACATGCAAAGATTCTTCCCCTTCAGACAGGGTATCACTTTCTTCATCCTCTGTGTGCTCCATTTTATGCACTTTCTTTTTGTACTTCCTGAAGTCGCTTTTCCTTTGTTCAGTACTTTTGTTTGATTGTGTCTTTTTGTTTTTACATGCACATTCAATGTGACCCTTTTTTCCACAACTTCTGCAGTCTAAGTCCTCGCACCCACACTCCTCTGCTTGTTGACTTGTTTTCCCACAGCGATAGCATGGCTTGCCACCTCCTGCCTTGTTTTTTAACTCCGTAGACACCTTATGCACTTTGTTCGATGCACTTAGCTGTTGTGCGTCTTTATTTGCCATTTCCATTGATGTACTCACTTCTATTGCTCTCTGCAATGTTAAGTTACTCTCAGTCAAAAGGCGTTTCTGAATTGCCTCGCTGCGCATGCCACACACTAACCTATCACGTATAGTGTCACTCATTGATCGCCCAAATTCACAGTGTTCAGATAACTGTTTCAATACAGTCACAAGCTGAGATTGATTCCCCCTCCACTTGATTTCTCTTATGAAACCAGAATCTCTCTGCGATTATCAGTGGTTTGGGAGAATAATGTCCTTTTAAGGTAGCCACAATTTCATCATATGATTTATCACCAGGTTTTTCAGGCGTTACTAGGCTGCGCAGTAGATTGAATGTTTTTCCTCCCATAACAGTCAAAAATGTTGGCACAACGACTTCTGCTTTAATTCCATTTGCCACCACAAAGTACTCAAAACATTCTGTGTAAGAACTCCATTGTTGCACAGATTCATCAAATGTTCCTATATTTCCAATCAATGCAGACATTTTCGGTTTATTTTTCTTTCTCACACTTTTCAGACGGTTCCTTACACCCAGACCCCCTTTTTTTTCTTTCTTTTAATTCACTTTCTCCCGCAGCGAAACTCTTCCTATCCCCGGAGGCTCTCGTTGCCGTGACATCAAAGGCTAGCTAGCATCACTCGACTGGCTAGCTCCACGTTTTGTTTGTGTGGGGGGGTTACAGGTGCCCTAAAGGGACAAAACTAAAATATCAATACACAACATTTACAAATTGTTTGGAATATGTTTTCAGCGTGAAGGAAACGTATATTAATGCTCCACCCTGATGGCAATGGATCATTGTTTTGTATCCCAGTGGCTATTAGTCTATAGGACATATTGAAATCACAATCATATGTTATTAATTCTGAGGATATACTATACACCTAAGTACAGACCATTATGAATTTTCTGAGACAAGTTTCTACCACCATGCATGGTTTCTGATGAACTATAAGAGTTCCATGGAAGATGACTCACTGTGTTTTACAACTTATCTACACTCTCATAAATACAAGTATCTAACCAACCATATATGGGCCATGTGGGGATTTCAGGCTTTACATTTGATATAAATCTACTTTAATTTCCAGTGTTCCACACCATCACCCAGAAACAGATGTGTTTGATGAATCTCAACAGGGTTTCAGTGTTTTTCACATACACCTGTGGCATAGGTCTGTTATTCACAGTACAACTCTGCCTAGCTGCCGGGGGAAGGTGATGCAGCTGCCATAGGGACAAGGCGCTTGTCTCAGACTATCAAAAATATCACCCATAATGTCTTAGAAACCATTTTGTGTGGTTAGATTTAATCTAATGTCTGTGTTTGTTTGAAATGCTGTATTGCATTTAACTGATGTTTTTTAAGGAAATGCCTTCAGAGGTCGTCATAGTCCTACACAGAACCGGTCAGCGGTCACATGACACTACAGCATGTCTGGCCCAAGCGAGTTATAAATTGGATTGAGAGTTCAGAGGCCCACCATCTGGATTCACTCAGGACATTCTCTCCTAGGTGGAGGACAGCTCCAGAGGACAAGGCTGTCTGCCCACATTTCATTTTGCTGAGTAATCCTGACCATTTCCAAGGGATTCGGAGGCACCAGCCACTTTGATTTTAAGTCCACAAGAAGATATATGAATCTGTAATACCGAGAATAGAAGGCATTAAGTGACAATGCTCTCAATTTCAGGTCATAATGTTTTAGCGTAACAAAGTAGACTCACTCCGAAAACTTCAAAACATATTGGAATATTGGCATAATTCTCAACTATGGGGCCAGATTCCCAGCTAGGGTTCCCCAGAGAGCTTTCTGTTTACAGTAAGGTCAATAAGTGATGTATTGTTGTCTCTACCTTTGTGCCCTTTGTGCTGTTATCTGTGCCCAATAATGTTTGTACCCTGTTTTGTGCTGCTACCATGTTGTGCTGCTGACATGTTGTGTTGCTACCATATTGTTGTCATGTTGTGTTGCTACCATGCTGTGTTGTGATGTGTTTCTACCATGCTATGTTGTCTTAGGTCTCTCTTTCTGTAGTGTTGTGTTGTCTCTCTTGTGGTGATGTGTGTTTTGTCCTATATTTGTTTTAATTTATTTGGATTTTTAATCCCAGCCCCCGTCCCCGCAGGAGGCCTTTTGCCTTTTGGTAGGCCGTCATTGTAAATAAGAATTTGTTCTTAACTGACTTGCCTAGTTAAATAAAGGTTAAATAAAAAATAATATAATATTTAAGACTTGAGTTTGGGGTTTGATAATAAATGTCTTACAGTTTAGATATATAGTGACAAATTAACTCTTGAAAATGTTATCTCTCATTTCTAGGGGGGGCTAGGATATTTTGACAGAGTCTTTGACAGTGGGCATCGAACCGTAAAAGGTCGAAGGCACTCACGACCAAACCTCTTGAATGAGTACATGAGCCTCTAGATGGCATTGTTGAATCATACAGTGACTGTCCATCTGGCTATCCTTTTTGCTGAAGAGGATTGTGGGCCACATTATCTAATTGTTGTATAATTCCAGGTTCATTTGCAATTGTACCCTCTGCCACCATGGTGAGTGTTAACAGAGCGAATGAAAACTGAATTCACCCTCCTATCATTAGGTAACTGTGATACTTTCAGTGGACAGCTCTAATGAATGGAAACACAACATTATTTCCTGAAGGACTTTTAATCAATGAGACCATTTTCATAGAGCCATATCTGATTTGTTTTCAAAAAGCAAGACTTCTACTGTATGCATATCTTCTCAAAGCCTAATTGATATATTGCATGCTGCTTGAAATGGGACTTTTTTAGTGACCGTGACCACTCTGTAGAATGTAAAAAGGGTATTTAGACAAGCCTGGATTGCATTCCTTTATTTTGACAGGGAGTCAATGCTGGGACTAAGGTTTCTTTTCCAGATGAGCCCTGTTTGAGTTTAAACTCCATTGTTATTCATGGTCAATGTCATGTGAAATTGTCAAGACGTTAGTTGTTTGTCAGTTGCAAATCAATGTAAATTCACCCATCGAACAGCATTTCATCTGTGAAAAGTGAAAATAAATTTTCTCTCAACCATTTTCCTTCTTTTCCATTGTCCTCGATTTGCCTTTGACTGATTCAACAAGAGACAAGTTTATTGATTCACATGAGAAAAGAGTCCTCAATCCATTTCCTCCCCAAGTGCCTCACGACAAGTGTTATATACTGCGTTTGCCGTTACACAGGTCGTCTATACGCTGTTAATCTGTAGGATGACCCCAGCACATTGAGGGTGTATATGTTTCTGAGAAACAGCTGCATAAGAAATGGCCTGTTGTATAGTCACAGCAATGCCAGATGTTACATCTGTGAGAGATCCTGTCCCAAAAAATTATATCAGAAATGATCATGATTAGAGCGTGCTTGCGGTAGGGAGAGCGGTGGTCTTTGGTGGAAAATGCAATGATTGGTATTCAGCGACGCAGGGCCGTATGTATTTCCAAATCGCCAGCTCCATGAATATTCACTGAGCAACTGTTTCTCGAGTACTGAGTGTGATTTCCTGCTGCTTCTGCACTCCATTAAGCTAATTGCTTCACTCATTGCATGGGCCCTCAGTCGATTCCGAACTCAATGAACTACCTATCACACATAACAGCCAGCCAAAGTGTGGCCAGCCAGGAGCACTGATGTGTTAGTGAGGAGATGCTGGCCTTCTAGGCAGAGTTCCTCTGACCGGGGCCGGGTACTTGCCCATCTTAATCTTTTCTTTTTATTGGCCAGTCTGAGATATGGCTTTTTCTTTGCAACTTTGCCTAGAAGGCCAGCATCCCGGAGTCACCTCTTCACTGTTGACGTTGAGACTGGTGTTTTGCGGGTACTATTTAATGAAGCTGCCAGTTGAGGACTTGTGAGGCGTCTGTTTCTCAAACTAGACACGAATGTACTTGTCTTCTTGCTCAGTTGTGCACCGGGCCTGCCACTCTTCTTTCTATTCTGGTTAGGGCCAGTTTGCGCTGTTCTGTGAAGGGTGTAGTACACAGCTTTGTACGAGATCTTTAGTTTTTTGGCAATTTCTCTCATGGAATAGCCTTCATTTCTCAGAACAAGAATAGACTGACGAGTTTCAGAAGAAAGTTATTTGTTTCTGGCCATTTTGAGCCTGTAATCGAACCCACAAATGCTGATGCTCCAGATACTCAAGTAGTCTAAAGAAGGCAAGTTTTATTGCTTCTTTTAATCAGCACAACAGTTTTCAGCTGTGATAAAATAATTGCAAAATAGTTTTCTAATGATCAAATAGCCTTTTAAAATTATAAACTTGGATTAGCTAAAACAACGTGCCATTGGAACACAACGTGCCATTGGAACACAGGACCGATGGTTGCGGATAAGCGGCCTTTGTATGCCTATGTAGATATTCCATAAAGAAAATCAGCCGTATCCAGCCACAATAGTCATTTATAACATTAACAATGTCTACACTGTATTTCTGATCATCTTGACGTTATTTTAATGGACAAAAAATGTACTTTTCTTCCAAAAACAAGGATATTTCTAAGTGGCCCCAAACTTTTGAACGGTAGTGTATTTAAATGTGTAGGCCTAAATGCCTTTGATGTCTCCTACTCAGAATGTATGCCATAAAAGAGAATAGGAGAATATATCTTGTTAGATGAATCAGTTGAACTGCATGGGTGCATGTGCCTCACGACCTCATTAGATCATGTTTGTGGTCCTAATTTATGGCCGCAATTACGGCTGCACCACTGGGCTCAAATTAGGTTATCTGTATTCAATGGAGAGACTTAAGAGATAGTTCATGCAAATTACACAATTACACAATGGTTTCCTTACCCTGTAAGCAGTCTATATGTACACGGTATGACAGTAATCAATGCTTTGGTTTAGTTTCCCTGGCACTGTTTCCACATGCTATCCCCTAAACTGACCCGTAGGCTGATGAACACAGTGCGGATTGTATTTACTTCCACGTTCATTTACGTTACAGTATTTCACAGCATTATCATGCTGAAACATGAGGATGAATGGCACGACAATGGGCTTTAGGATCTCGTCACGGTATCTCTATGCATTCAAATTGCCATTAATAAAATGCAATTGTGTTCATTGTCTGTAGCTTATGCCTGCCCATACCACAACCCCACCACAACCCCACCACCACCTTGGGGCACTCTGTTCATAATGTTGATATCAGCAAACCTCTCGACCACATGACGGCATACACGTGATCTGCAGTTGTTAGGCCAGTTGGAACTACTGCCAAATTCTCTAAAACAACGTTGGAGGCTGCTTATGGTGGAGAAATTAACATGAGATTATCTGGCAACAGCTCTTGTGGACATTCCTGCAGTCAGCATGCCAGTTGCACGCTCCCACAAAACTTGAGACATCTGTGGTATTGTGTTGTGTGACAAAACAGTACATTTTAGAGTGGCCTTTCATCGGTGCACCTGTGTAATGATCACGCTGTTTAATCAGTTTCTTGATATGCCACACCTGTTAGGTGTGGAGAAATGCTCAAGAACACAGATGTAAACAAATTTATGTACAACATTTGAAAGAAATAAGCTTTTTGTGCATATGGAACATTTCTGGGATGTTTTATTTCAGCTCATGAAACATGGGACCAACACTTTACATGTTGTGTTTATATTTTTGATCAGCGTACATTTGGAAGGCCACTCACCGTATTCCTATGATTCCAGTGTTCTCAATCCCCCTAGAATAGATTCATACTAATTGTACTCATTGAGGACACATCTCATATCAACACAAAGATAGAGAGTACAAACATCACTCATCTCATAGTGAAATCCAATACAGTCAATACATACAGTGCATTTGGAAAGTATTCAGACCCCTTGACTTGTTTCACATTTTGTTATGTTACAGCCTTATTCTAAAATTGATTCAATAATTTTTTCCCTCATCAATCAACACAGAATACCCTATAATGACAAAGTGAAAACAGGTTTTTAGAAATGTTTGCAAATGTATTAAAAATAGAAAATAGAAATACCTTATTTACATAAGTATTCAGACCCTTTGGTATGAAACTCAAAATTCAGCTCAGGTGCATCCTATTTCCATTGATCATCCTTGAGATGTTTCATTGGACATGATTTGGAAAGGCACACACCTGTTTATATAAGGTCCTACAGTTGACAGTGCATGTCAGAGCAAAAACCAAGCCATGAGGTTGAAGGAATTGTCCAGGAGCTCCGAGACAGGATTGTGTCGAGGCACAGATCTGGGGAAGGGTAGCAAAACACTTCTGCAGCATTGAAGGTCCCCGAGAACACAGTGGCCTCCATGATCCTTAAATGGAAGAAGTGTAGAACGACCAAGACACTCACTAAAGCTGGCCTCCTGGCCACACTGAGCAATCGGGCGAGAAAGGCCGTGGTCAGGGAGGTGACCAAGAACCCGATGGTCACTATGACAGAGCTCCAGAATTCCTCTGTGGACATGGGAGAACCTTCCAGAAGGACAACTATCTCTGCAGCAGTCCACCAATCTGGCCTTTATGGTAGAGAGGCCAGACGGAAGCCACTCTAAAATGCACATGACAGCCCACTTGGAGTTTTCCAAAAGGCACCTAAAGGATTCTCAGATCATAAGAAACAAGATTCTCTGGTCTGATGAAACCAAGATTGAGCTCTTTGGCCTGAATGCCAAGCGTCACGTCTGAAGGAAACATGGCACCATCCCTACGGTGAAGCATGGTGGTGGCAGCATCATGCTGTGGGGATGTTTTTCAGCAGGCAGGGACTGGGAGACTAGTCAGGATCGAGGGAAAGATGAACGGAGAAAAGTACAGAGATCCTTGATGAAAACCTGCTCCAAAGCGCTCAGGACCTCAGACTGGGGTGAAAGTTCACCTTCCAACAGGATAATGACCCTAAGCACACAGCCAAGACAAAGCAAGAGTGGCTTGGGGACTAGTCTCTGAATGTCCTTGAGTGGCCCAGCCAGTGCCCGGACTTGATCCCGATCGAACATCTCTGGAGAGGCCTGAAAATAGCTGTGCAGTGATGCTCCCCATCCAACCTGAGAGGATCTGCAGAGAAGAAACTCCTTAAATACAGGTGTGCCAAAGTTGTAGCATCATACCCAAGAAGACTTGAGACTGTAATCGCTGTCAAAGGTGCTTCAACAAAGTACTGAGTGTAGGTTCTGAATACTTTTGTAAATGTCATATTTCAGTTTTTTATTTTGCTAAAATTTATAAAACCATGTTTTTTCTTTGTCATTATGGGGTATTGTGTGTAGATTGATGAGGGGGAAAAAACTATTTAATCAATTATAGAATAAGGCAGTAACATAACAAAATATGGAAAAAGTCAAGCGGTCTGAATACTTTCCGAATGCACAGTACATCACAGTGCATTCCATCTGGTCAAGCAAGATCATCTGGTACATAGACTTACTGTACGACTGTGATTTATGACACTTTTACAAAACAGGCTCCCGTATGAGGTGACGCCTTCAATTTGTACTAAACATAATATTGCCGTTCTATCATAAAATAATTATCTTTCATCGTACACGAGAGGCATTTCAAAAGAACACGTACTGTAACAAGCATACATCATTCATGAAATATAGTGTTTACTTGTAAATGAATGTTGATGTGTGTTTCTTTAATCTACTATAAATTGACATATCTTGAGCATTTCAAATGATCAGTGGTTTTGTTGGTAGTAAGTCTGCATTCACTGTAACAAGGAACATTTGTAAAAAAAATAATTTTAAAAAATCCAATAGTAAAAAGACATCCCTCATCTGTTGCCTAGGAACATGTTTCTTAGTAACAGAATGGATATAGATCATGTGTTTTAATAGGGTGATCAAAATATTATTGTATCGTTTGAGACCATTGCTTGGTCTAGATGTTTTTTTTATAAAATGTTAGTCACATTAATCTGAGAACCTGTTGCTTGCTTTACTGTCCTTTTGAATGAGTTAATTACATTTATTGTAGAAATGTAGTGCAAGGATAGGGAGATGTGGATGTGTGTGTGTGTGTGTGTGTCTGTGGTGTGTGTGTGTGTCTGTGGTGTGTGTGTGTGTCTGTGGTGTGTGTGTGCGTGCGTGCGTGTGTGTGTGTGTGTGTATGAATGAGCAGTTGGAAGTAGGGTAGTTGGGGGGACTATTTGTTGCTGCGCATTCTGTAAGTCCCTCCTGCATTGTGATCATCTATTTTCTGCTTGGCTGATTAGAGGCAGTGCTTTGTCATAATGTACATGAATTGAGGTCTTTGAATGCATCTGCCCTCTGTCCCCTCTCTCATCCGGCCATATTAAGAAAAGCACATGACAGGGACATTTCAAGCTGATGATTACCATTTCCCTACATAACGAGCCAAATGTGAATAGTGGATAATCTGATAAAGTCACATAGCCTTCATTTAAATGTTATATTAATTTAATTTTGTTTATTTGCACGAATAGAAAGACAGTTTGTAACAGTAAAAAAAATGGCAGTATGTGCAGGAGGGAAAAAACAAAACAAAACAAAAGGGCTTGTCGAGTAACCCCCCCCCCAGAAGGGGATAAATCACACAGATTCAGCAGTGTGGACAAACAAACAAACGATAAATTAAAAACAACTAGACGCAAAAGAGATAAAGGAATAGAACATCTAAACAGAAAGTCAAGCTACTGAGGGTGTAGAACTGCAATGGACAGTAGGTGCCTCTTAACATTTATTTTAAACAACATCGGCGATAGCTTGGCAAAATCAGGGGGGTTACCAGCCTTAAGTGGGTTATCAAACCCCACTGTGGTTCTCTAGGGTTCTACTGGTAATCCACCCAGGGTGAGAAGTAACGAAGCCAGTCCTGTACTGTATGTTGTGTTAGGTAACATACAGATGTATGAACCTAATTTGATCACCCTGTTGCAGGAGAACTTTCCTCCTATGTAAATTAAGATACTACATCTGTAAAATAAAGATGCTCTGTTCATTGTGTTCTTTCAGGAATGTGCTTCAATTGATATCATCCTCATGTCCAAAGATAGACCCTTTAATTGATATCATCCTCATGTCCAAAAATAGACCCTTCAATTGATATCATCCTCATGTCCAAAGACAGACCCTTTAATTGATATCATCCTCATGTCCAAAGATAGACCCTTTAATTGATATCATCCTCAGGTCCAAAGATAGACCCTTTAATTGCTCAAAAGACTGCCACCTAAAAAATACCTGAACCAATCACTTGTTTGTCTCCAACGGCCGTTGTAATATATGGTAGATCTTTTTTCAGTGACTGGTTCACTGGGGTATGGCTAATTTAATGATTATTTTAAGAGTCTTCACAAATCAGTTAAAAGTAGCATGTGTGGTAGACCCTCCTTTTCTATTCCACTAACCTGGAAGTAATGCTTAATATATCATGCTGGGGATCCATGCACAGAGGCGCTCATCTGAAAAACTCTTTCTGACAGCGCTTTGGATAAATTCTTGAGCCCTACATTATTTAATGAGTGGCCCTCAGACGCACATGACTGCCCGCCCTGGCCGGCCCACGAGCAAGTGTGGGGAGTGAGTTAGCCGAACCGAACCCATCACTTTATGAAGGGGAGACCCCTGTCCTACCCCACCCCCAATACTAACCCAATCACAGACGGATACGGCCGGGTGGTGGTCGTGATCCACGTATATCTCTTGAATGTCATCAGGCAGAGGTAGACAGTTTAGGAGCGCCACTCAGGGATGTCACTTTGAATCTGCCAGAGAGCATTTTGCACACGCTCCACCCTGCCAAAGCTTGACAGGCAGTGCTCACGTGTGGTAAGCATAGGTTTGCGTCCCTAATGGCACCCTGTTTCCTGTATAGTGCACTAAATAGGGAATAGGGTACCATTAGGGACGCAGATATAGTAGCTACCACTGCAGTTACAGACAGCCTCTGTATTCATCAAGGTCAGGGCCACCAATGCCTCTTTCGTTATGCTGATGCCATACATCATTCAGAGAGCACTGAATTGCCCCACATGGCTTGGCTTCGTACAGGTCAGCAGAGCTTCTATATATATCGAGTCAACTAATCTTTTAAATGCGTGAACTACAGTGTATGTGTTATGAGAAACTATACAGTATAGCCTTGGAGAGAAACACCTCGTTGATGGTAATTGGTCTATGACTGATGTTGGTTACTTGACTCACTTCCATGCAATTCCAAAGTTCTTGATTGCCAGTAATAAATGAAGGCAACAAGAACTAACAAAATATCAGTTTTCAATATGTGCACTTACAGCATATCCTTCCTCAACTGATATAACTATAGAACACATGAGAAAAAACAACATCTCAAGTTGGTTGATGAGAGACACAATTAGGTAAAACACATAGATAACTGTGTCCTTGCAAAGTCCTTTTCTTTGAGATCAAGTCTACTATACTATAAAGTGTGTGAAAAGCACAGGAGTAACAGGTATCTGGTGCTGCATTTTCAACTCTTTTTCTGTCTTCACGAACTTCAAGGAGTTTTGAAAATCTTAATTGTTCGTCTTTCAGAAGGAGCTTGTACGTACAAAAAGCACATCGATACGCAAACCTCAAGAGCTAAGTAATTGTATTCTTAAGCAATAAGGCCCAGGGTGGTGTGGTATATGGCCAATATACCACTGCTAAGGGCTGTTCTTATGCATGACACAACGCGGAGTGCCTGGATACAGCCCTTAGCCGTGGTATATTGGCCATACTGTCTACCACAAACCCCCGAGGTACCTTATTGCTATTATAAACTGCTTACCAACTGAATTAAATATTTTGTCATACCCGTAGTATACGGTCTGATAAACCACGGCTGTCAGCCAATCAGCATTTAACCCTTGAACCACCCAGTTTATAAATGTATCTAACGGATACACTGCTCAGTCTTCTTCTCCTTGTGTGGTTAACCTTTTCAGCGTTATACACGTGCTGACGGGGGAAAAGACAGGTTTCACTCACTAATAAAAACATAATGGAAATGGTGTCATAGCCTAGGGACCAGTTGAGATGCACATTTCTGTATTTTGGTCCAGAGAGGAGGAAGGTGTGTGTGTGTGTGTGTGTGTGTGTGTGTGTGTGTGTGTGTGTGTGTGTGCGTGCGTGCGTGCGTGCGTGCGTGCGTGCGTGCGTGCGTGCGTGCGTGCGTGCGTGCATGCGTGGATATCTTTCTCTAGTCCTGGAGTAAGCAGTATGACCTGTCCCCTCTCACCTCAGCACCTTGCTTCGTATCTCCAGTATGAGCACTCACCTCTCCTCCCGCTGTCCTCCCTTACTGCAGATTCTTGCACACAGAGATAATTGTGCTCTGATTATTTGGGGCACCCAGAGCAGAAAACAGACCATCAGATTAAAAGCAGCGGAAAGATAACAGCTGTTTTATTTCAAACACATCTGGGGACTGCAGTGCACTTCCCTTTTGGAGGTGACCTGCTTCTGCTTTGGTAAGGAAGGTATGACCCCTCCTGTATCACCCCAGAAGACAGCAGGTTAAATGAGGGCAGCACACTGTCGGTCTGTCCAATCCCTTCCACCCCCTAACTGCCGCAGCCTCTGCCACAGCCATGATAGATGGGCCGCAGCAGAGTCATGTTACTGGCGCGTGTCACATGAACTGAGTCATCCATGTTGCACTCTTACATTACAGATGTATGGGGCTGGTTTTTAGAAGGGAAGTCGTCTACTACCCTGGTGTGTGTTATAGTAAACTAAAACTGAAAAAATTACAAAAAAAATATTCTAAACAAAAATGTATATAATATATAATATATATAAACAAACCCTTTTGAAAACCTAAAACTATATTGAAACTATTATCTTTCACTCCAAAACTAACTAAAGTAAAATAAATCCATCATGAATTATGTTTCGTTTTTGTTTTTTCTCTCAAGATTTCTGGCAAAAATTGAAATTGAATTGCAGTCTAAGGCACTGTATTGCAGTGCTTGAGGCGTCACTACAGACCCGGGTTCGTTCCCAGGCTGTGTCACAACCGGCTGTGACCGGGAGTCCAAAAGGGCGGCGCACAATTGACCCAGCATCGTCCTGGTTACGGGAGGGTTTGACTGGGGGGCTTTACTTGGCTCATCATGCTCTAGCAACTCCTTGTGGCAGGCCAGGCACCTGCAGGCTGACTCCGGTCGTCAGTTGAACAGTGTTTCCTCTGACACATTGGTGCGGCTGGTTTCCGGGTTAAATAAATCTTCTTCGGGATCGGTGTCCCTTCCACGGGACGGTTGAGCTAACGTAGGCTAATGCGATTAGCATGAGGTTGTAAGTAACAAGAACATTTCCCAGGACATAGACATATCTGGTATTGACAGAAAACTTAAATTCTCGTTAATCTAACTACACTGTCCAATTTACAGTAGCTATTACAGTGAAAGAATACCATGCTATTGTTTGAGGAGAGTGCGCAATTTTGAACATGAAAAGTTATTAATAAACAAATTAGACACATTTGGGCAGTCTTGATACAACATTTTCAACAGAAATGCAATGGTTTATTGGATCAGTCTAAAACTTTGCACATACACTGCAGCCATCTAGTGGCCAAAATCTTAACTGCACCTCGGCTGGAATAATACATTATGGCCTTTCTCTTGCATTTCAAAGATGATGGTACAAAAAATTACAAAAGAACGGTTGGTTTTTTCTTTGTATTATCTTTTACTAGATCTATTGTGTTATATTCTCCTACATTCTTTTCACATTTCCACAAATGTCAAAGTGTTTCCTTTCAAATGGTACCAAGAATATGCATATCCTTGCTTCAGGGCTTGAGCTACAGGCAGTTAGATTTGGGCATGTCATTTTAGGCGAAAATTTTAAAAAAAGGGGTGGATCCTTTATTAAGTGGGCAGGTGTTAAGAAGCGTGGTTTGGCGGATTTCAGAGGACACATGACATGACCTTCAGCTCTCCAGAGCCCATTGGGGAGTTGCAGCGATAAAACAAGATCCTAATTGGATCACAATATCACGAAATTGGGAAGAAAAAATATATTTAAAAAATACAAATAAAAAAAATCTAATGGGCTTTTCAAGCTTCTTAATCTAGAGGGTCACATTGAGATTGACTTAATAATTTAAAAGGTAGACTCAGCGAAATGACGTTGCCACGAGCAGCACAGCAGATATGGAGATTTTAACGTTCTTATCAAGAGCGACTTACAGTAGCCACCAGTGCCTGGGTTTCATCAAGCTGCCCACTCAAGAAAAAGCTTCAAACTGTAACCAGTGCCTGCAACCTGGTTCAGGTTATCAGTCAACCTACCAGGGTAGTTACAAACAGCACAGGAATGAAATCATCAACATGTATTGATCACATCTTTACTAATGCTGCAGAAATGTGCTTGATAGCAGTACCCAGATCCGTCGGATGTAGTGATCACAATATAATAGCCATATCTAGGAAAACCAAAGTTCCAAAGGCTGGGCCTACAGTAATATAGTGTATAAGAGGTCATAGAATAAGTTTTATAGTGATTCCTATGTTGTTGATGTAAAGAGTATTTGTTGGTCCGTGGTGTGTAATGAGAAGCAAACAGACGTTGCACTTGACACATTTATGAAATTGCTTATCCAAGTTACTAATAAGTGTCATGACGTTGCCCTCTCTCTGGGAACAGGGAGCACAGTTGACCCCCTCCCCCTTGCACCATCCCCCTACCTACCTCTCCCTACCCAGGCCCTGTGAAAACGGTCGTAAAATTCTAAAGGAGAATGTCCTGCCGCAGGGCCCAGTTGAGACAGAGAGGGGTTTCATAGAGAGACAAAGGAAATTCTTCCAACTCACAGAATTGGGGAACCGAACGACATTTATGTTCTGGAGAAGGTATAAAAGATCGGTGAAGAATCCAGCTACGAACTGGTCCGCTTGGTACAATTTCGTGATACTCAGAAGAGACAATATAGCCATATTACCATAAAACTGTTTATATAATAGCCTCAGCTATGGGACTTGCATCTAAATGGTTGTATAAAATGTATTTAATAAGATTAAAGCTATTTGGAATATGTAGAGAGGCTATGTACTGATGTTAATGTGATAGAATTGTATTTCTGTTCAAAGCTTAACTCAGTCATCGGCACGCCCCCAGGGACACAGACAAAACCTGGCGTCACGAGACAGCCTTTTTCTGTCATTCCGAATAAAACCCCCACCCAGGGTTACTTTCTTCAGACCAGGCCTCCACTCCATTGCGAGTTGGCCAATAGGTTTGACCATCCAATTCCTCTACTGAAAGTTAACTTTTAGACTACCGATAGTCTAAAGAATAAGAACAAGTCTTTGATATTAATTATTAGTCTGCAGCTAAGTACTCGATATCATCGAACGCGAAGACCGACGAAACATCCATTCTATAACGACATTAATGAATGTCGCTTTGAAAGATCCATTCTAACCGAGAGAGAGAGAATGAGAACAAAACTCTCCAACAGAACAGAACTCTCCAACAAGGATCCCGACGACAGACTGAGCGTAAATATATATTGATTGCAATTGTTCCCGAATGAGTGAGCGTTCATGTGCAAAGTATTAGCATATCAATTGTTAATATTAATGAACTCTGTGTGCCTCCTCAGCTGCCCTTTATGACCCTTTGTTTTAACAAGACAACAGCCATGCCTGTTTAGCCCACTAGGACACATTACTCTACCAATTCTTTGTGACGATAATTACTGTTTGTATGCTTTCTGTGAATTACTTAGTTTAGTAAATAAAAGATTTTAAGACAATTGATGTATGGATGACTTTAGTAAAGGCTGGATTCGTGCAGATACAACAATTTATGACGTTTGGAATGAGACTGGACGCGAGGTAAAATACACCATTTAAACCAGAAGATAATCGGCCTATACTATAATATAATATAATATATAATGTTATAATATAGGAAAGTTATATTAGGAAAATTATAACTTTGTAATCTGAATATTTTCCTTGGTGCCCCGATCTCCTAGTTAATTACAGTTAAACGATTAATCAGTTTAATCGCGTGATAATAATTACAGGGAGTTATTTTGATAAACATGTCTTCAGTTTAATGGTGCCCAAAGGCACGACATAAGCATGCACCAATTAAGAACATGACTGTAAAAACTGTTACATCCCTGTGGATTGATGAGAAAAAATGGTATGGTTGAGAGGGATGAGGCAAAAGGAATGGCAAATAAGTCTGGCTGCACAACCAATTGGTAAACGTACCGCAAATTGAGAAATCATGTGACTAAACTGAATAAAAAGCAGAAGAAACTACTCTATGAAACAAAGATAAATTACAGTACATAAAGAATGATAGTAAAAAGCTTTGAAGCACCTTCAATGAAATTTTGGGAAAAAAGCAAATTCAGCTCCATTCATTGAATCAGGTGGCTCATTCATTACAAAACAGACTGATATTGCCAACTACTTTAACATTTTTTAATTGGCAAGATTAGAAAACTTAGGCATGACATGCCAGCAACAAACGTTGACACTACACACCCAAGTGTATCTGACCAAATGATGAAAGACAAGAATTGTCATTTTGAATTCCATAAAGTGAGTGTGTCTGTCAACAATGACAAGCCACCGGGGTCTGACAACTTGGATGGAAAATTACTGAGGATAATAGTAGACAATATTGCCACTCCTATTAGCCATATCTTCAATTTAAGCTCACGCTAATAGGGAAGAACATTCAACAAGCACAGCACTTACACAAATGACTGATGATTGGCTGAGAGAAATTGATGATATCAAGTTTGTGGGGGCTGTTTTGATAGACACTGAGTTTCCAAGACGGAAACAGTCGGACGTCTGTTTTGTCTTGTGCTATCCCGTCCCGTGTATATATCGTCTTCTTCGTATATATTTTGTATATATTTTGGGGATTTTTAATCTCAATTTCCATCTACAGACTGAACATACTCTCCTGCAACCCGCCTCACCCAATGTGGAACAGATCTGCTATTTTTTATACTTTAGAACCGGAACCCCCATAAGAAGCTAGCCAGCTAACTAGCTACTAGCTAGAAGTCAGTTAGCCACTGCTAGCAGTCATCACAGTTAACTCGGACATTATCCAGCCTCAGCCCAGTCAACTCCTGCCAGTCTGCACAGCGCGATATCAACCCAGAGCATATCGGACTGCTTTTTCTCTACCATCCCCGGATTCCGACCGTAAGCTCTGAACTTTCACACCGGATCATCGCAGCTAGCTAGCTGCTATCCGAGTGGCTACTCCTGGCTAAAGTCTCTGTCCCGAAGCAAGCACCAGTTAGCCTGGAGCTAGCCTCGAATCTAGGCCCATCTCCCGGCTAGCCGAAGAGGTCCATCAGCCAATTCTTGGGCTATAATACATAATTTGTCAATTGGCCTGGACACTTTACTGTCGACATGGAGCCCCGCTGATCCATCACGACTGGTCTGCCGACGTAACCGTCAAAGGGGGTTTCAACAGGCTCTTCCGTTGCGACGTCCCCCGGATGCCCATCTGCTAGCCTGCTAGCCCCAGCCCACTAGCTGTCTGAATTGTCGTGTCTCCAGCTGGCCTAGCTACTTACTGGACCCTATGATCACTCGGCTACACATGCCTCTCCCTAATGTCAATATGCCTTGTCTATTGCTGTTCTGGTTAGTGATTAATGTCTTATTTCACTGTAGAGCCTCCAGCCCTGCTCAATATGCCTTAGCTAGCCTTTTTGTTCCACCCCCCACACATGCGGTGACCTCACCTGGCTTAAATGGTGCCTCTAGAGACAAAACCTCTCTCATCATCACTCAATGCCTAGGTTTACCTCCACTGTACTCACATCCTACCCTTGTCTGTACATTATGCCTTGAATATATTCTTCCGTGCCCAGAAATCCGCTACTTTTACTCTCTGTTCCGAACGCACTAGATGACCAGTTCTTACAGCCTTTAGCCGTATCCTTACCCTACTCCTCCTCTGTTCCTTTGGTGTTGTGGAGGTTATCCCTGCAGCCCCCAGCACCACTCCCATTCCCCAGGCGCTCTCATTTGTTGACTTTTGTAACTGTAAAAGCCTTGGTTTCATGCATGTTAACATTAGAAACCTCCTCCCTAAGTTTATTTTATTCACTGCTTTAGCACACTCCGCCAACCCGGATGTCCTAGCCATGTCTGAATCCTGGCTTAGGAAATTTCCAACCCTAACAATAACATTTTCCGACAAGATAGAACTGCCAAAGGGGGCGGAGTTGCAATCTACTGCAGAGATAGTGTGCCAGTTCTGTCTTACTATCCAGGTCTGTGCCCAAACAATTCGAGCTTCTACTTTTACAACTCCACCTTTCCATAAACAAGTCTCTCACCATTGCTGCTCGTTATAGACCACCTTCACCTATAGCCCAATAATTGCCTGCAGCTATGGAACCCTGACCTGTTCACCGGACGTGCTACCTGTCCCAGACCTGTTGTCCCAGACCTGCTGGAACCCTGACCTATTCACCGGACGTGCTACCTGTCCCAGACCTGCTGTTTTCAACAGACAGTACAAAAATAAAAAAAATATTTAAAAAATGCATGAAATTAAATGTATGAAATTTATGCATTCACTACTGTAAGTCGCTCTGGATAAGAGCGTCTGCTAAATGACTAAAATGTAAAATGTAATGTAACTCTCTAGAGACAGCAGGAGCGGTAGAGATACTCTCAAAGATCGGCTATGAAAAAGCCAACTGACACTTACTCTTGTGTTACTGACTTGTTGCACCCTCGACAACTACTATGATTATTATTATTTGACAATGCTGGTCATTTATGAACATTTGAACATCTAGGCCATGTGCTGTTATAATCTCCACCCGGCACAGCCAGAAGAGGACTGGCCACCCCTCATAGCCTGGTTCCTCTCTAGGTTTCTTCCTAGGTTTTGGCCTTTCTAGGAAGTTTTTCCTAGCCACCGTGCTTCTACACCTGCATTGCTTGCTGTTTGGGGTTTTAGGCTGAGTTTCTGTACAGCACTTTGAGATATCAGCTGATGTAAGAAGGGCTATATAAATACATTTGATTTGATTTGATTCTGCACCCAGCTGTGCCCTGGACACCATATGTGAATTGATCGCCCCCATCTATCTTCAGAGTTCATACTGTTAGGTGACCTAAACTGGGACATGCTTAACACCCCGGCCGTCCAACAATCTAAGCTAGATGCCCTCAATCTCACACAAATTATCAAGGAACCTACCAGGTACAATCCAGAATCTGTAACCATGGGCACCATCTTAGATATCCTCCTGACCAACTTGCCCTCTAAATACACCTCTGCTGTCTTCAACCAGGATTTCAGCAATCACTGCCTCATTGCCTGCATGCATGATGGGTCCGTGGTCAAACAAACACCCCTCATCACTGTCAAACGCTCATTAAAACACTTCAGCGAGCAGGCCTTCCTAACCGACCTGGCCCAGGTATCCTGGAAGGATATTGACCTCATCCCGTCAGTAGAAAGAACCTGGTTGCTCTATAAAAGTGCTTCCCTCACCATCTTAAATAAGCATGCCCCATTCAAAAAATGTAGAACTAAGAACAGATATAGCCCTTGGTTCACCCCAGACTGCCCTTGACCAGCACAAAAACATCCTGTGGCGTTCTGCATTAGCATCGAATAGCCCCCGTGATATGCAACTTTTCAGGAAAGTCAGGAAACAATATTCTCAGTCAGTTAGGAAAGAAAAGGCTAGCGTTTTCAAACAGAAATTTGCATCCTGTAGCACTAATTCCAAAAAGTTTTGGGGCACTGTAAAGTCCATGGAGAATAAGAGCACCTCCTCCCAGCTGCCCACTGCACTGAGGATAGGAAACACTGTCACCAGCGATAAATCTACGATAATCAATCATTTCAATAAGCCTTTTTCTACGGCTGGCCATGCTTTCCACCTGGCTAACCCTACCCCGGCCAACATCTCAGCACCTCCTGCAGCAACTTGCCCAAGCCCCCCCCCCCCCCCCCCTTAAATCAGCTGGGCTAGACAATCTGGACCCTCTTTCTAAAATGATCCGCCGAAATTGTTGCAACCCCTATTACGAGCCTGTTCAACCTTTCTTTCCTATCTTCTGAGTTCCCCAATGATTGGAAAGCTGCCGCGGTCAACCCCCTCTTCAAAGTGGGAGACACTCAAGACCCAAACTGTTATAGACCTATATCCATCCTGCCCTGCCTTTCTAAAATCTTCGAAAGCCAAGTTAACAAACAGATCACCGACCCTTTCGAATCCCACCGTACCTTCTCCACTATGTAATCTGGTTTCCGAGCTGGTCATCGATGCATCTCAGCCACGCTCAAGGTCCTAAACGATATCACAACCACCATCGATAATTGACAGTACTGTGCAGCCGTCTTCATCAACCTTGCCAAGGTTTTCGACTCTGTCAATCACCGCATTCTTATTGGCTGACTCAATAGCCTTGGCTTCTCAAATGACTGCCTCGCCTGGTTCACCACTACTTCTCAGAAAGAGATCAGTGTCAAATCGGACGGCCTGGTTTCCGGACCTCTGGCAGTCTCTATGGGGGTGCCACAGGGTTCAATTCTCAGGCCGACCATTTTCTCTGTATATATCAATGATGTTGCTCTTGCTGCTAGTGATTCTCTGATCCACCTCTACGCAGACGACACCATTCTGTATACATCTGGCCCTTCTTTGGACACTGTGCTAACAAACCTCCAAACGTGCTTCATGCCATACAACACTCCTTCCGTGGCCTCCAACTGCTTTTAAATGCTAGTAAATCTAAGTGCCTGCTCTTCAACTGATTGCTGCCCTCACCCTCCCGCCCGACTAGTATCACTACTCTGGACGGTTCTGACTTAGAATATGTGGATAACTACAAATACCTACAGTGGGGGAAAAAAGTATTTGATCCCCTGCTGATTTTGTACGTTTGCCCACTGACAAAGAAAGGATCAGTCTATAATTTGAATGGTAGGTTTATTTGAACAGTGACAGAGAGAATAACAACAAAAATATCCAGAAAAAGTCATGTCAGAAATGTTATAAATTGATTTGCATTTTAATGAGGGAAATAAGTATTTGACCCCCTCTAAATCAGAAAGATTTCTGGCTCCCAGGTGTCTCTTATACAGGTAACAAGCTGAGATTAAGAGTGCTCCTAACCGCAGCTTGTTACCTGTAAAAAAGACACCTGTCCACAGAAGCAATCAATCAATCAGATTCCAAACTCTCCACCATAGCCAAGACCAAAGAGCTCTCCAAGGATGTCAGGGACAAGATTGTAGACCTACACAAGGCTAGAATGGGCTACAAGACCATCGGCAAGCAGCTTGGCGAGAAGGTGACAACATTTGGTGCGATTATTCACAAATGGAAGAAACACAAAAGAACTGTCAATATCCCTCGGCCCAGGGCTCCATGCAAGATCTCACCTCGTGGAGTTGCAATTATCATGAGAACGGTGAGGAATCAGCCCAGAACTACACGGGAGGATCTTGTCAATGATCTCAAGGCAGCTGGGACCATAGTCACCAAGAAAACAATTGGTAACATACTACGCCATGAAGGACTGAAATCCTGCAGCGCCCGCAAGGTCCCCCAGCTCAAGAATACATATACATGCCCGTCTGAAGTTTGCCAATGAACATCTGAATTATTCAGAGGACAACTGGGTGAAAGTGTTGTGGTCAGATGAGACCAAAATGGAGCTCTTTGACATCAACTCAACTCGCCGTGTTTGGAGAAGGAGAAATGCTGCCTATGACCCCAAGAACACCATCTCCACCGTCAAACATGGAGGTGGAAACGTTATGCTTTGAGGGTGTTTTTCTGCTAAGGGGACAGGACAACTTCACCGCATCATTTGACGGGGCCATGTACTGTCAAATCTTGGGTGAGAACCTCCTTCCCTCAGCCAGAGCATTGAAAATGGGTCGTGGATGGGTATTCCAGCATGACAATGACCCAAAACACACGGCCAAGGCAACAAAGGAGTGGCTCAAGAAGAAGCACATTAAGGTCCTGGAGTGGCCTAGCCAGTCTCCAGACCTTAATCCCATAGAAAATCTGTGGAGGGAGGTGAAGGTTCGAGTTGCCAAACGTCAGCCTCGAAACCTTAATGACTTGGAGAAGATCTGCAAAGAGGAGTGGGACAAAATCCCTCCTGAGATGTGTGCAAACCTGGTGGCCAACTACAAGAAACGTCTGACCTCTGTGATTGCCAACAAGGGTTTTGCCACCAAGTACTAAGTCATGTTTTGCAGAGGGGTCAAATACTTATTTCCCTCATTAAAATGCAAATCCTTTTATAACATTTCTGACATGCGTTTTTCTGGATATTTTTGTTGTTATTCTGTCTCTCACTGTTCACATAAACCTACCATTAAAATGATAGACTGATCATTTCTTTTTAAGTGGACAAACGTACAAAATCAGCAGGGGATCAAATACTTTTTTCCCCCACTGTAGGTGTCTGGTTAGACTGTAAACTCTCCTTCCAGACTCACATTAAGCATCTCCAATCCAAAATGTATTCTAGATTCAGCTTCCTATTCGCAACAAAGCCTGCTTCACTCATGCTGCCAAACATACCCTCGTAAAACTGACTATCTTACCAATCCTTGACTTCGGCGATGTCATTTACAAAATAGCCTCCAACACTCTACATCCAGTTTTCTATCACAGTGCCATCCGTTTTGTCACCAAAGCCCTATATACTACCGACTACTGCGACTTGTATACTCTCGTTGGTTGGCCCTCACTACATTTACATTTTAGTCATTTAGCAGGCGCTCTTATCCAGAGCGAATTACAGTAGTGAATACATACATTTCATGCATTTATTTAAAAAGATGTTTTGTACTGGCCCCCCGTGGGAATCGAACCCACAACCCTGGTGTTGCACACACCATGCTGGCATTGCAAACACCATGCTCTACCAACTGAGCCACATTTTTGTCGCCAAACCCAGTGGCTCCAGGTCATCTATAAGTCTTTGTTAGGTAAAACCCCACCTTATCTCAGCTCACTGGTCACCTTAGCAACACCCACCCGTAGCACGCACTCCAGCAGGTATATTTCACTGGTTATCCCCAAAGCCAACAATTCCTTTGGCAGCCTTTCCTTCCAGTTCTCTGCTGCCAACGACTGGAACGAATTGCAAAAATCACTGAAGCTGGAGTCTTATATCTCACTCTCTAACTTTAAGCATCAGCTGTCAGAGCAGCTTACCGATCACTGTACCTGTACCCTGCCAATCTGTAAATAGCACACCCTACTACCTCATCCCCATATTGTTACTTATCCTCTTGCACTTTTGCACCCCAGTATCTCTACTTGCACATCATCATCTGCACATCTATCACTCCAGTGTTAATGATAAATTGTAATTATTTCGCCTCTATGGCCTATTTATTGACTTATCTCCCTCCTCTTCTACATTTTCACACATTGTTTCATAGATTTTTCTATTGTATTATTGACTGTACGTTTGTTTATGTGTAACTTTGTGTTGTTGTTTTTGTTGCACTGCTTTACTTTATCTTAGCCAGGTCGCAGAAGTAAATGAGAACTTGTTCTCAACTGGCCTTCCTGGTTAAATAAAGGTGAAATAAAATATTTTTTTTTTTTTTTTTTTACTTCAGTGCGTCTTTTGACATTATCAATCATAGTCTGCTGCTGGAAAAACGTATGTGTTATGGCTTTACAGCCCCTGCTGTATTGAGGATAAAGAGTTACCGGTCTAACAGAACACAGAGGGTGTTCTTTAATGGATGCCTCTCCAACATAATCCACGGGGGACCAGCACAGAAAACAAATGTATGAAATGTATGAAAGTGTATGAAATGTATGCATTCACTACTGTAAGTCGCTCTGGATAAGAGCGTCTGCTAAATGACTAAAATGTTGTTTTTTTTATTGTAAAAATAATCCAGGTATAATCAGGTATTCCCCAGGCAACTGTCTAGGCCCCTTACTTTACTAACGACATTCCACTGTCTATGTATGCGGATGACTCAACACTATATACATCAGCTACTACAGGAACTGAAATGACTGCAACACTTAACAAAGAGCTGCAGTTAGTTTCAGAATTGGTGGCAAGGAATAAGTTAGTCCTAAATATTTGAAAAACTAAAGCATTGTATTTGGGACAAATCATTCACTAAAACCTAAACCTCATCTAAATATTGTAATAAATAATGTGGAAATTGAGCAAGTTGAGATGACTAAACTGCTTGTAGTAACCCTGGATTTTAAACTGTCATGGTCAAAACATTCTGATACAACAGCAGCTAAGATGTGGAGAAGTCTATCCATAATAAAGAGCTACTCTACCTTCTTAACAGCACTATCCACAAGGCAGGTCAGGCTTTAGTTTTGTCACACCTGGACTACTGTTCAGTCGTGTGGTCATGTGCCACAAAGAGGGACTTTGCAACTGGCTCAGAACAGGGCAGCACAGCTGGCCCTTGGATGTACACAGAGAGCAAACATTAATAATATCCATGTCAGTCTCTCCTGGCTCAATGTATAGGAGAGATTGACTTCATCACTACTTGTATTTGTGAGAGGTATTGACATGTTGAAAGCACCGAGCTGTCTGTTTAAATGACTAGTAGTAGAACACAGCTCAGACACACCACAAGACATTCCACCAGAGGTCTCTTCACAGTCCCCAAGTCCAGAACAGACTATTGGAGGCGTACAGTACTACATAGAGCCATGACTACATGGAACTCTATTCCACATCAGGTAACTGATGCATGCAGTAGAATCAGATTTAAAAAAGCAGGTAAAAATACACCTTATGGAACAGCGGGGACTGTGAAGCTGCACAAACATAGGCACAGACACATGCATACACACACATGATAACATATGCACTATACACACACCTACACATGGATTTTGTGTTGTAGATATGTGGTAGTGGAGTATGGGCCTGAGGGCACACACTTAGTGTGTTGTGAATTCTGTAATGAATTTATTGTAATGTTCTTTAAATTGTATAATTGCCTTAATTTTGCCGGAACCCAAGGAAGATAATGGGGATCCATAATTATTACAGTGGTGAATGCATACATTTGCCATATCGGTCCCCCAGGGGAATCGAACCCACTACTCTGGCGTTGCACACACCATGCTCTACAAACTGAACTACACAGGACTACAGAGGGATCAGAGAGATGCAAGGGACTAAAACAGAGGAAGTTAAGCCTCACGCTACAACACTCCTGGTAGTTGTGGGAATTGACCCACTACTATTGTTTACTTTGTGCGTATATGTCATATCGCTGAATCGACCTTTAAAGGGCAACCAAACTCAAAAACCAACTGCTCTTGTTGAAAAAGACCTATGTGAAATCATTAATTAATAAGTAACATTTATTCCAGTGCCAAAACTAGCAGGATAATTTGTCTTAAAGTCAGTATATTTCAAAATTGAATTTTGTGAGATTTGTGTAACTGAGGTTGTCACGGATTACATGAGGGTTGGGTTTGGATTACAATCATGCCCACTAACATGGGATGGTAACGACTAGGGAGAATTGTCATTCACGGGGAAACAGCTCCGCAAATTGTGCTCTATCCAATAATAGCAGCAGAAACCTCCAGACAGTGAGACATACCTTCTATTTTCATGAAACAACACGTCACCAAAGTTATGTTGAAATCAACCACCCTAGCCATGGCCTGTTCACACCGCTATCATCCAGAAGGCGAGGTCAGTACAGATGTATCAAAGCTGGGACCGAGAGACTGAAAAACAGCTTCTTTCTCAAGGCCATCAGACTGTTAAATAGACATCACTAGCCAGCTACCACCCGGTTACTCAACCCTGCACCATAGAGGCTGCTGCCCCATATACATAGACATGGAATCACTGGCCACTTTAATAATGGAACACTAGTCACTTTAATAATGTTCACATACTGCTTTATGCATCTCATGTATATACTGTATTCTATTGTATGTTAGTCAATGCCACATTGCTCATCCTAATATTTATATATTTCTTAATTCCATTCTTTTACTTTTAGATGTGTGTGTATTGTTGTGAGTTGTTAGATATTATGGACTGTTGGAGCTAGGAACATAAGCATTTTGCTACACCTGCAATACCATCTGCTAAATATGTGTATGTGACCAATAAGATTGGAATTTTAAAGAACACTTGGCCCCGAAGCCCTTAATGGAGTGGCCACCCCTTGATGTGTTTCATAGGGATCACTCTAGTCTGCTACAGTTGTCTGGCAAAATTACAGTTGAGATGATGTGCACTTGCATCCCAAATGCCAATATTCCAAAATTCCAAACCCTTTCGCAAACATCTTGTGTCCCACCACAATATGGTTTGTAACATGATTCACTATAAACACAAACAATAGATAGTGAGAAAGTTGTAAAAACTAAACGGCCACCAGTGACTTGATAAGCTGATTTAGTTAAAGTGGCCTGTCAGCTCAATAATCCTTCTAGCAACTATTAGCTAGCATCATTGACAAACACAAACATGGGTCTTAGCTAGCTAGCTAGTGTCTATGGGCACTGATAAACAGTGTGTAGTTTGTGCTTTATTTACGATAGTTTGACAGCTTGCTGATGATGAAGTTGTAGACATGTTTTCAGAAATCAGTCACGAGTCAGCAGCTGACTTTTCTCGATACTGTCTGCAGTACACTGACAAGTTTTTCATGCAATTTTTTTAACTTTAGAAATACAAAACGCCATAGCTATATGTAAAACTGTGCTGCTAAGATCTCCTCTGCAAAATCGTCTAAATGAATTACAGATCTCTTGATTTATCTTAGGTGACTTAAGAGGGACAAACAACATTAACTGCCAGGATACGATATAGCTAACAAAACACACCCACATCAAAACCCGAGACCCAAATCTAGTTTTCGTCAAACTAACCTAACCTAACCTATGCCCTGACCCATCACCTTACGCGTCACTGTCCTCCAGTGGCAAGAAGTGACGTCCCAAAAACCTCAAAAACGATACAACACATAAATGACTCCAAGTGTCACAATCTCCGCCGAAGTCGGCTCCTCTCCTTGTTCGGCGGTCGACGTCACCGGCTTTCTAGCCATCGCCGCTCCATTTTTCATTTATACATTCATTTTGTTTTGTTCCCTGCACACCTGGTTTTCATTCCCCAATCACACTACATGTATTTATGCCTCTGTTCCCCCTCATGTCTTTGTGTGTGAGTGTTTCGTGTCATTTTTGACGCGTTATTTCTGGTGTGCGTTTATTCCGTGTTGTATATTCACGAGGTATGTTTATTTGTTTGTACTTTATTATTGTGACTGTTAGCGCGTTTTTGCACTTTTGCATATTGGATGGAGGTTTCGACGCAGTGGCGTCTGTCTGTTGGTTTCTCCTGCCTAAATAAATGTGCGCCTGTTCACAACTCTCTGCTCTCCTGCACCTGACTCCACTCCCAGTACGCACACCATTGACACCAAGTCTCCCAGGCATAGGCTACTTTCTGTCCCCAACACAAACTGAATAATAGAAAAACAAAATAGAAATGTTTTTGTAAAACTTAAACTAAAAACTATTGACTCACGTATGAAAGGTAACTGAAACTAAACTTCAAATAGAATTCACAAATCTGATATAGAAACACAAAACTTTAATAACCTTTGTGTGTGTGTGGCACATGGGGATGTGTGAAACTTACTCCTCAGCGGAAGTGTACCCACTTGCGCCAGTGAATAGCTATCTTTTCGCGTAGCGCTGACTGGTAAGGCGAGACGCTTCAGGAGGGCGGTCACATGTGCTAGCAAGGCAGAGAGAGGTCTTGGGTTTGACCCTCGGAGTGAGGCAAATCAGGAGGAAGTGGTACTCGCTGAACAAGCATCGTGACGCCTTTACGTGTGTGTTAGGAGCCTTTATACATAATTATGGCTTTTTATGTCCGTACGCAACATCATTGGAGCAAAGGTGATTATTAAGCTCCAGATGCAACATACTATCCCACGTTATAATTCCCGGTGAAGGTTAATGTCCACATACACATTGGTTTTCATAATGAGGACTTCATTCAGCCTCATAGCTTTTTTTGGTCGAAGCTGTGGTGCCAATCACTCTTGATTGAACGGTCTGTTAGCCGGGCTCGTTAAATGATAGAAAATTGCTGATTTGAACATAGCCTTCAGAGCAGCTGTGTCCAGCAGAGAGTTAGCACGGGAACATCTCCCACGATGCATTCTAATCCCTGGTTAAAACGCCCTCTGCTTAATAGTCCCTAATAACAACATTAAATTGCCTCAACGAATAAACAAGCATCCTATTAGGAAGACAATTACGCATGTAATTAAATCCTTGTTGGATTACTTTTCAATGCTGCATCCAATACATGGAGCGATCACAATTTACTAAAGCCATCCCTGTTGTTTCAGAATAAAAGTTGATTGTTCGGTCAAAAGCATCAACCAACAGTGTACAGTACATGAAACGTTGTCTGAAAGCAGCACTGTGGCATTAGTAGTGTTTTCAGCAAGGAGCCTCAATAAATCCCAACACACAGACTAATAAGAGTACTCAAGCCCCTGCAGCACACGTGACACCATCAGTGGCGACCTGTCATTCAGGGCAGGTGGGGCCCACCTGTTTTGAGCCCCACATTTTTGGCAAAATGTTTGGGGGGGCTTGCCTGTTTTGAATGTTATTTTGGCATTAATACGAGTCACATATCAGTTTGCAAACAATGTAAAAATAATAATATATTTATATCATTGAGTAAATAAAGCCGCATACAAACATGGTCTCTTTTTGTTTTCTTGAGTAAGGCAGCTACAAAAGGCAGGTGTTTCAGCCTAGCTCAGTGCTTTCTGTGGTGGTGGGGTAAGCCAACAGAAAATACGGAGCGTTGCACAATGATTGGCTCAGTGTTCTGTCACTCATGGGGACACTACGTCAACGCCAAGTCTAAGGGTAGACCTTGACAATTCTAGCCCCTTGGGTGCTGCCATAGAGTTACATTAGAAGTGCCCATCCAAGAAGGCTCAAGGTCATTGACCACAGAAAAAATTACGTCAAATCACGGTATATGTACAGTAGCATTGATTGGACTGATCATGTCAACATCATACTTTCAAAATCTTAGCTAGCAGTCATCATCATTAATCAAGTCGACAATCTACTGGCAAATCCTTTTTAATCATAATAAAGAGAAATTATCGATAAACATATTGGTGCTCATCGGCCATTGGACATAAACATTACACATACTGGAAATCACAAATTCAATAAGGAGTGGTTTGGGAGGAATTAGTGACAGTGGCTGTGTGGTCCCAAATCTGTGATTAAGGGTCTCTTTTCCAAGTTTAAAATTATAAACATTTAACATTGGCCATGCTGTCAATAAAGCATGATTTGTGCCACACTCAAAACATCTGTTAACTCCAAACTGCGAAAACTTGACTTTAGTGAGTTCAAGACAACTGGGAAGTCAGGAATAAACAAGCTCCGACTGGGAAAATACGTTATGAACCATCATCCAAATTGTAAATCCGACCTCTTTCTAGAGCTACGACCTGAAGATCAATGACGTCATCATGATTTGACGTTGTTGTTTTTTTCAAAGTTTCCAGTTGTCTTAAAAGCACCATAATCCAGAGAATGCCAGACTTTTATGACAAAATTAACCACGAAGGTTCGCCACGCCACCTTCCTGTTCAAGTGAGCACAGCACAACAAGGTGGGTCCAAAAATGTATTGTATGCTGCTGCATAAATTATGTAATATGCCAGGGAGATATGCATACTGTAGCTAAGAAAGTAATACTAAGTGTATGTTGTGCAGTAAGATGTTAGTAGCCCATGTGCCTCACTCTAATAATTTGGTCTATTACCCCCTCTTAATTTTGCCTACTGCTCTGACTTGGTGGTGCACATGTAGCCTATAACCTGTTTTAGAGAAATGTAATCATCTAATATTTTAAGAACTTTCATTGTCTGCTTATATGCCCCCTTTATTTATCCTATAGTTCTGACTTGGTGTGCAGAGAGAACACTGTAAGAACGCCCCATGTTCTGAATTCTGTCGTTGTACATTTCAAAAGTACTAAACAAAGTTATATTGACTAAGTCCGTCCTAGCTCGCTCATTAATGTCTTAATCGAAATTACGGATTGCCTCTTATCCGCTTGTCGTCCCCTTATGCCAGTTTTTTTTTTTTTTTTTTTTTTTATTATTTAGCCAGGTAGGCAAGTTGAGAACAAGTTCTCATTTACAACTGCGACCTGGCCAAGAATAAAGCAAAGCAGTTCGACACATACAACAACACAGAGTTACACATGGAATAAACAAAACATACAGTCAATAATACAGTTGAAGAAAATCTATATACAGTTTGTACATCTCAACTGTCATTAGAAATCACATTTGTTTAACAAGTCAGCCATATCAGCTATGTTTTTTTAAAAGGCAGTAAATGAGGCTGAATGAACTGTCTCGCTGCCAGACAAGGCTCCGCTGATAGCCAGGTGTAGCAGTGGTAAGGTGTTGGGACTGCTGTTAGGACAGATTTATGTAGGCCCTAACAGTTTGTGGGCACCGTTTGTCATCATTATAGTGCAATTAATGTATTGTTTAATGTTGTGTTGTGTAGAGGATTTTCTGGCATGCATCCCATTATTATTATTTTCTGCCTCACCAAGATTTACATGCTAAAATCACCACTGGATACCATACTCAGCATCTCTCTCTCTCTCCTGGAGTGGAATGACCGTGATTGTCTTCCTCTGCCTGTTATTCAAGATGCAGGAAATGAAACCAGAGTTTGACAAAACCCACGAGTTACAGAATATGCTGATTTCAGACCGACTGTTTAATCACAAACCACTTTTTCCATTCTCAACCACCTTTAATGACCATTCTCAAAACATTCTTTGATCTGATAGATCTCTGCTTTATTAAATTACAAAAGGTATTGGCCAGATATACTGTATGTAGTAGGCTGTGCAGCTCTGAGAGCTCTCTGAGTGTTGTGCTGAAAGGTAGATAGGAGGGTGTTACGTTGTGTAAACCTTGACTAAACCACAGGGCATCATTTCCCTGTCTTCTGCTTGACAATTTCTCAACCCATCTTAACTTCCTCAGTCATAATCTGAAAATGGTTTCAGTTTTTGATGGGCTTACCAAATGTAAAAATCCAATAAGGTTTTGCTGACTTACAGTTCATAAGGAAATCAGTCAATTGAAATACATAAAATCATTAGGCCCTAATCTTTAGATTTCACATGACTGGGAGTACAGATATGCACAGATACCTTAAAAAAAACTGTCAGTATCTGGTGTGACCACCATTTGCCTCATGCAGGGCGACACATCTCCTTCGCATAGAGTTGATCAGGCTGTTGTCCCACTCCTCTTCAATGACTGTGCGAAGTTTCTGGATATTGGCGGGAACTGGAAACGCTGTCTTACATGTCAATCCAGAGCATCCCAAACATGCTCAATGGATGTCATGTCTGGTGAGTATGCAGGTCATGGAAGAACTGGAACATTTTCAGGTGCCAGGAAATGTGTACAGATCCTTGCGACATGAGACCATGCATTATCATGCAGAAACATGAATGGCATGACAATGGGCCTCAGTGCATCATCATGGTATCTCTGTGCATTCAAATTGACATCAATAAAATTAAATTGTGTTCGTAGTCCATAGCTTATACCTGCCCATATCATAACACCACCGCCACCTTGGGGCACTCTATTCACAACGTTGACATCAACAAACCGCTCGCCCACAAAGCCATACACTCAGTCTGCCACCTGCCCAGTACAGTTGAAACCGGAATTCATCCGTGAAGTGTACACTTCTCCAGCGTACCAGTGGCCATTGAAGGTGAGCATTTGACCACTGAAGCTGGTTACAACGATGAACTGCAGTCAGGTCAATTGAGCTTCCCTCAGATGATTTCTGACAGTTTGTGAAGAAATTATTCGGTTGTGCAAACCCACAGTTTCATCAGCTGTCCGTGTGGCTGGTCTCAGACGGTCCTGCAGGTGGAGAAGCTGGATGTGGAGGTCTTGGGCTGGCGTGGTTACATGTGGTCTGCGGTTGTGAGGCCAGTTACTGACAAATTCTCTAAAATTACATTGGAGGGGGCTTATCGAAGAATATGAGCATTAAATTCTTTAGCAGCTCTTGTGGACATTCCTGCAGTCAACATGCTAATTGCACGCTCCCTCAAAACATTTTAGAGTGGCCTTTTATTGTCCCCATCACAAGGTGCAACTGTGCAATGAGCATGGTGTTTAATCAGCTTCTTGATATGCAACACCTGTCAGGTGAATGGATTATCTTGGCAGAAATCTTGGAGAAATGCTCACTTACAGGGATGTAAAAACATTTGTGTTCCAAATTTAAGAGAAATAAGCATTTTATGCTTACAAAACATTGCTGGAATCTTTTATTTCAGCTCATGAAACACTTTACATGTTGCATTTATATTTTTGTTCAGTATAAATGAGGCTGTTAGTGGACAGAATAAAATCCCTCTCGCTTTTTCAGGTTTGCTGTAAGATGTGCAGCATTGCCATAGAGCTAGTTAGACAAGAGGCCAGTATTCTATGCTCCAAACAAGCTCTATAGAAACTCACCTAGGTTCCACACTGAGAGCCAGTGTGCTTCTTCCTTGTGCCTTTGAACTTCTATAGTTAAGCTCGTGAAATGCCCGGGAATAGATTTGTTATATGTAATATTGATGAAATCAACAGAGCACCACTTTGATATGAGAACAACATGGTAATGCATCCTGTGTTCTCTGACATTTTCCAGCTTTTCCATCTTGTAGCGCTTTTGACTTATTTCATTTTTATTTAACCTTTATTTAATGACGAGGTAGAGATGTCTGTGTGATCCTAGTATGGATGGCTGGAGGATTTGTTACCGGATCCTTTGTCTTTGCTTTCTGGCAACCAAGTGATGATTGTGTCTTATGTAATGCATGAATATGCAGCCTATCAGCTGTAAAGTAAGCAAGGCTATAGATTTCATACAATATTTACTCAGCAGACCCATATATGCTACCAAAGCCATAAGAATATTTTTCATTGAAGAAAGAGGGAATATAGCCCAGGCTTTTCCTCAGTAACTGTGGTGTGTGCAAGCCCCTGTTGATATCTTTAATGAACTTGCATTTTACCTTTATGGATTGATGCTTAACTTCTGTGTGTGCTTTAATTAATACTTGTTGTATTCATATATTGATTTGACCTCCCTCAGGTTCAGCTCTCCCTCCTTGTAGCAACAGCTAATTATTTATGATACGATACCTCTGAAAGTTACTCAGCTACTCATATCCTCCTCCTCGCTGCCACTTTCAATAATTAAAACACGTCAAACTAAATCATCAACATGGGTTTACACTGATCAAAGGCGACTTGATGTTTCTTTAAAAAGCATGTGAACAGACTGAGAAGGTAATAAGTAGCTATGATGATAGAGGTGGGTGTACATCCTCTTAGTGACACCACAGATGCTCAGAGACTGGGCCGTAGGAGTAGGAACAGACTGCTTCCTGCTTGCCGTCTGTCCCTTATGTGTGCTCGGCTAGGCAACTGCAGTACAAAAGGCTTTGTTTAAACAGGCAGCCTAATTCTGCATTTTTTTTCACTAATTAGTCATATCTGCTCTGAAAAAGATGTTAAAAGATCTGATGTGATAGATCAAAAGACCAACTAGTGAGAAAAAAATCTAAATAATTGGTCTGGATGTGTGAATGCAGCCTATAAATTAAATACCTGAGCTATATATGTCAATGTCTTGAAGGTCCTCATATTCCCCATGATATTTATTTAGAATAGCTGTTTGCCATCAAAAGTGTTCTGCATTTCATTAGGTGTGGAGGCATTTCAAATTTTCTCACATAATTGACAGGAGTTTGGGGGAATTTCCCACTTTGTTCAAGGCATGTTTTTCATGCTTAATGTTGGCCTTGTACGCTTTACAGGCAAATGGTCCACTGAGACATTAAGTACCTTCGAGGAAATGTTTATGATGAGACTCTGTGACAACGACATCTAAGCTGAAAATTTGACGACGATGCAAGATGTAAACAATTACTGTACACATCAACATAACCACCAGCTAATCCTGATCTAATGAATTCAACCATGTACTTTGGAAACAGGAACAGTGAGGTACTGTTTGCAGACCTGGGGAATACATTCATTACATATGCGTTTGACTGACTCACTAAATATAAATGGCTAAATGTAATTGGATATTGATTTCATTACCAATCTAATGCAGAGGGAGTTGATTTGCTTTGGGTGGTTTTATTTGTTTTCTCCATTTACAGAGCTGTGCCGCTAAACAGGAAAGGACCTTTCCATTTACGATGCTACACTGCTAACACAGAACCCACAAACAATTACAAACCAGAACCAGGGCAAATGACTGGGGCAGATCCTCATGGTTATGTTGAGCTCAGCTTCTTCATTCCTTCTGCGTGGGTGCGGTGTGTAATGTGTAGATCGCCTATCCAGGGGTGTATTCATTACGCAGATTCTGTTGAAAAACGTTTTGCAACAAAAAACGTTTACTCCAAACAAAAAAGGTTTTGCAAGAAAAACAAGAGATTCTATTGGACAATAAAAAATAAAATAAAATATTTCACCTTTATTTAACCAGGTAGGCTAGTTGAGAACAAGTTCTCAATTTACAACTGCGACCTGGCCAAGATAAAGCAAAGCACTGCGACAAAAACAACGACACAGAGTTACACATGGAATAAACAAACATTATCAATAATACAATAGAAAAAGTCTATATACAGTGTGTGCAAATGAGGTAGGATAAGGGAGGCAAGGCAATAAATAGGCGATAGTGGCAAAATAATTACAATAAGCAATTAAACACTGGAGTGATAGATGTGCAGAAGATGAGTGTGCAAGTAGAGATACTGGGGTGCAAACGAGCAAGATAAATAAATAAATACAGTATGGGGATGAGGTAGCTGGATGGGCTATTTACAGATGGGCGTTGTACAGATGCAGTGATCTGTGAGCTGCTCTGACAGCTGGTGCTTATAGCTAGTGAGGGAGATATGAGTCTCCAGCTTCAGTGATTTTTGCAGTTCGTTCCAGTCATTGGCAGCAGAGAACTGGAGGGAAAGGCGGCCGAAGGAGGAATGGGCTTTGGGGGTGACCAGTGAAATATCCCTGCTGGAGCGCGTGCTACGGGTGGGTGCTGCTATGGTGACCAGTGAGCTGAGATAAGGCAGGGCTTTACCTAGCAAAGACTTATAGATGACCTGGAACCAGTGGGTTTGGCGACGAATATGAAGCGAGGGCCAGCCAACGATAGCATACAGGTCACAGTGGTGGGTAGTATATGGGGCTTTGGTGACAAAACGGTGACATCACCGAAGTCAAGGATCGGTAGGATAGTCAGTTTTACGAGGGAATGTTTGGCAGCATGAGTGAAGGGTGCCTCGTTGCGAAATAGGTAGCCGATTCTAGATTTAATTTTGAAGATGCTTAATGTGAGTCTGGAAGGAGAGTTTACAATCTAATCAGCTGTCCACATATTCTAAGTCAGAACCGTCCAGAGTAGTGATGCTGGACGGGCAGGCAGGTGTGGGCAGCGATCAGTTTACGAGCATGCATTTCGTTTTACTTGCATTTAAGATCAGTTGGAGGCCACGGAAGGAGAATTGTATGGCATAGAAGCTCGTCTGGAGGTTAGTTAACACAGTGTCCAAAGAAGGGCCAGAAGTATACAGAATGGTGTCGTCTGCGTAGAGGTGGATCAGAGAATCACCAGCTGCAAGAGCGACATCATTGATGTATACAGAGAAAAGAGTCGGCCCGAGGATTGAACCCTGTGGCACCCCCATAGAGACTGCCAGAGGTCCGGACAACAGGCCCTCCGATTTGACACACTGAACTCTGAGAAGTAGTTGGTGAACCAGGCGAGGCAGTCATTTGAGAAACCAAGACTGTTGAGTCTGCCAATAAGAATGTGGTGATTGACAGAGTCGAAAGCCTTGGCCAGGTCGATGAATACAGCTGCACAGTATTGTTTCTTATCGATAGCGGTTATGATATCGTTTAGGACCTTGAGCGTGGCTGAGGTGCATCCATGGCCAGCTCGGAAACCAGATTGCATAGCGGAGAAGGTACGGTGGGATTCGAAATGGTCAGTGATTTGTTTGTTAACTTGGCTTTCGAAGACCTTAGAAAGGCAGGCAGGGTAGGATAGATATAGGTCTGTAGCAGTTTGGGTCTAGAGTGTCTCCCCCTTTGAAGAGGGGGATGTCCACGACAGCTTTCCAATCTTTGGGGATCTCAGACAACACGAAGAGAGGTTGAACAGGCTAGTAATAGGGGTTGCAAAAGTTTCTGCGGGTAATTTTAGATAGAGAGGGTCCAGATTGTCTAGCCCGGCTGATTTGTAGGGGGTCCAGATTTGGCAGCTCTTTCAGAACATCAGCTATCTGGATTTGGGTGAAGGAGAAATTGGGGAGGCTTGGGCAAGTTGCTGTGGGGGGTGCCGGGCTGTTGACTGGGGTAGGGGTAGCCAGGTGGAAAGCATGGCCAGCCGTAGAGAAATGTTTATTGAAATTCTCAATTATCGCGGATTTTTCGGTGGTGACAGTGTTTCCTAGCCTCAGTGCAGTGGGCAGCTGGGAGGAGGTGCTCTTCTTCTCCATGGAATTTACAGTGTCCAATAACTATTTGGAGTTAGTGCTACAGGATGCAAATTTCTGTTTGAAAAAGCTAGCCTTTGCTTTCCTAACTGCCTGTGTATATTGGTTCCTAACTTCCCTGAAAAGTTGCATATCGCGGGGGCTATTCGATGTTAATGCAGAACGCCACAGGATGTTTTTGTGCTGGTCAATGGCAGTCAGGTCTGGAGTGAACCAAGGGCTATATCTGTTCCTGGTTCTACATTTTTTGAATGGGGCATGCTTATTTAAGATGGTGAGGAAAGCACTTTTAAAGAATAACCAGGCATCCTCTACTGACGGAATGAGGTCAATATCCTTCCAGGATACCCGGGCCAGGTCAATTAGAAAGGCCTGCCCGCTGAAGTGTTTTAGGGAGTGTTTGAAAGAGATGAGGGGTGGTCGTTTGACCGCAGACCCATTACGGACGCAGGCAATGAGGCAGTGATTGCTGAGATCCTGGTTGAAGACAGCAGAGGTGTATTTGGAGGGCAGGTTGGTTAGGATGATATCTATGAGGGTGCCCGTGTTTACGGATTTGGGGTTGTACCTGGTAGGTTCATTGGCAATTTGTGTAAGATTGAGGGCATTAAGCTTAGATTGTAGGACGGCCGGGGTATTAAGCATGTCCCTGTTTAGGTCACCTAACAGCACGAGCTCTGGAGATAGATGGGGGGGCAATCAATTCACATATGGTGTCCAGGGCACAGCTGGGTGCAGAAGGTGGTCTATAGCAAGCGGCAACGGTGAGAGACTTGTTTCTGGAAAGGTGGATTTTTAGAAGTAGAAGCTCAAATTGTTTGGCACAGACCTGGACAGTAAGACAGAACTCTACAGAACTCCAGAGAACATCTCTGCAGTATATTGCAACTCCGCCCCCTTTGGCAATTCTATCTTGTCGGAACATGTTATAGTTAGGGATGGAAATTTCAGGGTTTTTGGTGGTCTTACTAAGCCAGGATTCAGACAATGCTAGGACATCCGGGTTGGCAGAGTGTGCTAAAGCAGTGAATAAAACAAACTTAGGGAGGAGGCTTCTAATGTTAACATGCATGAAACCAAGTCTTTTACGGTTACAAAAGTCAACAAATGAGAGCACCTGGGGAATGGGAGTGGAGCTAGGCACTGCAGGGCCTGGATTAACCTCTACATCACCAGAGGAACAGAGGAGGAGTAGGATAAGGGTACGGCTAAAGGCTGTAAGAACTGGTCGTCTAGTACGTTCGGAACAGAGAGTAAAAGGAGCAGGTTTCTGGGCACGGTAGAATAGATTCAAGGCATAATGTACAGACAAAGGTATGGTAGAATGTGAATACAGTGGAGGTAACTATTGTTTCTAGAAACATCATTTAAACCAGGTGAGGTCACCGCATGTGTGGGAGGTGGATCTAAAGGGTTAACTAAGGCTTATTGAGCAGGGTTAGAGGCTCTAAGGTGAAATAAGGCAAAAATTACTAACCAAAATAGCAATGGACAAAGCATATTGACATTAGGGAGAGGCATGCGTAGCCGAGTGATCATAGGGGTCCAGTGAGTAGCTCGGCGGGCCGGCCCGTTCGCGCTAGCGGGCCGGGCTGCCTGCGGGCCTTGGGCCTCGCACGGCGGGCCCCCTTGTGCTGTTACATCGGCAGACCAGTCGTCATGGATCAGCAGGGCTCCGTTTGGTAAAAGGTCCAGACCAATTGGCAAAATAGGTATAGTGGCCAAAGAATTTGTCCGATGGGCCTCTTCAGCTAACAGTTCGATATGCTCTAGACAGCTAGCGGGCCACTGCAAGCAGATGGGCATTCGGGGGACGTCGCGACGGAGGAGCCAGTTGAAAACCCCCCCCCAGGCGAATTACGTCGGTAGTCCAGTCATGATGGGTCGGCGGGGCTCTGTGTCGGCAGTAAAAGGGGTCCAGGCCAATTGGCAAAATAGGTATCCAGGCTAATTGGTTCTTGCTTCGGGACAGAGACATTAGCCAGGACTGGCCGGTTCAAAAGTAAAGGAAATAGCAGATCCGTACCACGTTGGGTGAGGCAGATTGTAGTTGTTGTATGTTGAAGTTGAGGTTAAGAAAAATATAAAAAATATATGCAAAGAAAAAAGATATATACACAGGACATGACGAGGACAAGACGAGGACAACAGATGTCTCGACTGCAACGCCATCTTGGATTATCAAGTAGGTCCCTTACCCGTTTCGTCCGTTTGCTTCTGTTTGGTTCTTAAAATGATAAACGGTTTCCGTTGCAAGACCCAATGAATAAAACCCTGTCATTAGCTTTGTCCGATGCAGCAGCTAAGCTTGCTTGACTAGGACTCCCCTGAGTGTGATTAACGA
The DNA here is from genome assembly GCF_965601325.2 of Salmo salar. NCBI lineage: Eukaryota > Metazoa > Chordata > Actinopteri > Salmoniformes > Salmonidae > Salmo > Salmo salar. The sequence goes on along the minus strand of NC_138294.1, from coordinate 82,703,474 downwards.
CATATGTATTATTTCTGATAGGTGTTTATTTTAAGTAAGTTTATTTGTCTGTTTGTCTATGAAGGCGAAACAACCCCAGGGCAGCACATCTTATAGAGCCACCAGGTGATCAGTGAAAGTGCTTGTTGTCTCAACAGCAGTCAGGTGAGCTATTTGTGAATGATTTGGATAAGGCATTCATGGCTTTCTTCCGACAGCTGAAGACTGAAACCACTCAAGGTTGACTTAAAAGAGAGGTGTCAGTCACTGTTTTTTACAAACAAATGTGGTCATGGTTGTTTTATGCAATAGCAGGGTACACCATGTTGAATTGATTTTTGTTTTATATGTTTACCTTCAAAAAGGTTTGCCTCCCCCTCTTTCCAATGTGGGATAAACAATGCCAGGCCAGCATATTCTTGAGAAACATTTCAACCATCGGCTGAGGTGTCGTTTTATACACAAGGCATCAAGTGACAGGCATCAAGCTGCTCCTTTCATAATCAACATTAAGCTTTGTGGCTGAGACGGCAATTTTTGTCAGATGAGGTTATCAGCTCAATAAATTCTCCCACTGTTGAGCCAGAGGCGCAGAGTATGAATGGGTAGAAAACAATGGTAGACTCAGGAGCCTGCTCTTAGCTCCATGTTGCAACACCTGACACTGGGAAATCTGGTGCTCTATTTTTAAACAGCTATTTCAGCAATTGAATTGTTTCTACCCAGGTATAAGAGCCATGTAAGCGTATACCAAAGACTCTGTTCGAGATGTGGGGTCCTGGCCTCAGACATGCTCTAAGTCAAAGTCTCTCTCACCAGAGTCCCAGCAACACTAGTTTCTTAGTTATTGACACCAGCTAATCACCACTTCTGCAATGCCTCTGGTTGCCCGTTGTGTTGAGATGCGTAGCTCTCTCTCTCTCTGGAGAGCTTTGGCACCTTTGCCCTTGTGTCTTAAGGATGGTTTGACACAGAGCTGCTGGTGTGCAGGGAATGTAAATAGCACTGCTATAACCTCCCTCCTCCGGCCCATAATGCACCACCAGGAGGTGGCCTAAGGTCACAGAGGAAGTGCGGCAGAGTCGTGTAAGACAATGCAAAGCAGATGACGATACAACCTGGAATATTGATGAAGGTCTTCAGGCCATGCTGAGGTTATGGCAGTCAGCTCGATACAGTTAGATCAAAATATTTGTACAGATGGCATTTAGCTCTACTTCCAAAACTAGACTAGCTGGTATCGCCAACCTAACATAGCTGGAGACCATGTTTAACCCCGTTTCAGAGACTTATCTTGGTTAACCCCAGTTATTTACTGTAGTGTAGAAAATGATTAAACTATGTCATTATGGTGTGGAGAAATACCACACAACCACACGCCTGCTGCAGTGACATTTGTTTGTTTGCTTTCAGGACTATATGCCCTTTATATGGAGCCATCCTCAACACACGACGTAATTTATCCTGGTTTACTGTTTGTTTGAATCAAAAGCTCACAGGCATATTCTTTCTATCACAGTCCATCAGGGATCCAGTTGCTGTAGTTTTTTATTTGAATAAAAGGGGAATCATGTTATCCTACAGGAAAATAAAATACAGAATAGTCCTAGGAATAGGTTTTCAGAATACATGAACGCGTTGAGATACAGCATACGCATTTAGTGGGGTGTTCCCAATAATGCGAGGAGGATGTGCCATTTTGTAATTGAAGTTGAGAGAAAGTGGAGCCCTCCTTGAGTCTCCTTGAGTTTCACTCAGATCTTGTTACCCCCACCACAATCCCAGGCTACTTTAAGTGTTGTATTTCACCAGGCACATAACACCCCTGGCCAGAAGTTGGCCTAAAGGAGGGATTCCATCCAAGTCATGTTTTCCAGTAGCATCACAAAACCTAACATGTCTTCCTTTCTGATTAAAAAATGAGTGCATGTGCAAGTGCATGTTATGTCTAAAAGCAGATGAGTGGTGAGTAACCACAGATGAGTAATGACCACAGATGAGTAATGAGTGGTCCTTTTTACCTTTGTTTCTCAAAGCCATAAAAGCAACAAATTGTCAAGGAAGATTAGAGGAATTTTCCTCATTCACAAACTAATTGGCTCTGAATACATGGCCAGAAATGTCTACATGCTTGTAAAATGGAACAATTTTTGTCTATTAGCAGGTCAACAGAGCCGGTCACTCTCTGCAGGCCTGACTCATGCCTGAGCTCCATACTTACACTTTCTGCCGCCCACCCTTGAATCCTTCACTACACTAACACCTGACCAGAACAGCTCAACCTGTGCTAATGTCAGGGGAAAAGGTTGTTATGCCCCCACACTTTCCTACCCACTGTGACACAGCTAAACAAAAACATATGTCAACTCCACCAGATGAACCATGTCAAGAGATGATTCTTCACTGATTCCCAAGGGGGAAATTTGTATTTTTGTTTCTCAGAAATCTTTGTTTGGTCAAAAATTGCTTATTTTTCCATTCTCTATTTCGCATTTCTTCCCCGCTGGGCACAGACGTCAATTCAACGTCTAGTCCACAATGGTTCAATTTAATTTCATTGAAATGAGGTGGAAACAAAGTTGATTCAACAAGTGTGTGCCCAATGGATATGTTTATCTCCAATTGCTGGTTGGGAACATACTTTGTGCTTTTGCCTCTGGAGAAAGAGGGGCCTCTCTTTATTTCAGGACAAAATGGTGGCCGAAATCACAGCTAATAACATAACTGTAAATCTTTTAAAATATGTTATTTGGGGTCTCCCTGGGCAGTCCTAATCATTTTAAATGTTTTCAAGCAAAGAAAACTGGGTCTGGGTTTCTAGGGGTTAAAGGCTCATCAGGCTGAAAACAGTCACTCCCCTTGCAGTAATAAGTATGTCTTTATTCTGCTACTTTTTGGGGGATTGTCTGTGAAGAACGAAGGTAAAAGCTGATGGTAATTGAAGCTGAAAGAGCACCGAATCATTATTATATCACCCACAAAGAAAAAGGTCTAATTAAGATACTTTTTTCTCGCTATTGTGTAACATTTGTATGATATTCTAACGGTAGCCTAAAATAACAAAGACACATTAATGATGCATATTGGTTGGTCATGTTTTTATTTTAATTTACACGCAGGCTGTTTAATCTGATCATGTCTGGTATATAAAATGTTACGCAATACACATTTTTTTTATCAATACATACACGTTACATGCGTGGAAACACAGAAACACATCATGTGACATTTTGACCACGCAGGAAAAAAATAAGAAAACCACTACACTCACTGGTTGTTGCCAGGAAAGTGATCACAGCAATGAAACATATTGCTTATTTAAAGGAACCATGCCTGTCTGCCTGTCAGTCCTAAGGCTGAGTAGTTTCTCTCACACATGAGAACTGTACCTATACTGTATCATTACTTAACAGGTAGCCTAGATGTTAGAGCATTGGGCCAGTAACCGAAAGGTTGCTGGATTGAATCCCCAACCTGACAAGGTACAAATCTGTAGTTCTGCTCCTGAGCAAGGCAGTTAACCCACTGTTCCCCGGGCGATGTGGATGTCAATTAAGGTAGCCACCCGCACCTCTCTGATTGAGTTGGGTTAAATGTGGAAGACATTCAGTTGAACAACTGACTAGGAATCCTCCTTTCCCAATACTGTCAATTCAGAGGGAATATAACTGTAGCTATCAGGAATTCTGACAAAGAGGAAGTTCAAAGTATTGTATATCTGAATGTTGCTTTCAAACCAACCTGGAAATAAAATCACCCATTCATGTGTCCAGATAGTTCTTTCTAGTTAGATAGCCAAAGGTATGGTATGAGTGGGATGCATGTCCAAAGTCATACAGTAGCCTAGTTACCAATGTTATTATAGTAAACAATAAACTGAAATAAAAATAAACAAAAAAGATTTGAAAAACTAAAACTATTATCTTTGACTGCAAAACTAACAAACTCAACATTTTTGACAAAAATAGAATGGGTTTTTCAAGCTAACAGGGAAAAAAACTGTCATTGAGCACGGACCATGACTGGGCCAAGCTAGAACAGCTTGTGAAGTTGTTGGAGACGTTCTCAATCCACACCGACCAACTTCAAACTGACAGCTTGTAACTGTTTGATGTGGTGCCGTGCCTTATCAACCCCGAGGCACACTTGCAGTCAACTACTATTGCAAAACAGTTGGCACAGGTCCTCCTGAAGTCACTGTGTGACCTCGCATGCATACTGACTCCTCTGGTAGCCAACTTCGATTCAACACTTGCAGCAGCTTGCCTGTTGGATCCAAGTGTGTCTCTGGCACGTCGTTCAACAGAGATGGAGCCACTGATGAGGGAAGCAGAGTCTTTTTTACCTTAGCAAATCAGAGAATACAGCCGTGGTGCAGTAGGACCCCAGGAAGATGCCAGCACGATGAATCCAGCAAGCATCTTGAACACAGTGCTGCAGAAACTAAATAATATAAAAAATAAACAAATGTTTTTATCAAACTAAATAAAAAAGAGTAAGTCAAGTCTGAGAACATTCTTAAACTAAACTGAATTTCTAATAAAAATCTAAAAACGAATAGAAATAAAAATGAATATTAAAACTATAATAATCTTCCTAGTCTGATACTAGAAATTGGCCAATGCATGTGAGCATAATATGGGAGCATGTGCTCTTACAGTTGTGGCTTAGTGCCAGGAAATTAGGATACCGACTTGACATGATTGACTTGTCAACACTGCCCTCAAGGCTATGAATCACTTTTCAAAAGAGCATGCATGAGCAGCACATCCGTTTATTATGCACCCTCCAAATAAAAAGGAAGTGTTAATAAGTATTTATGTATGGTATTAGTTTTGCAAGACAACCAGGGAAAACCTGCTTTGGACCCCTTCAAGCTGAGCTCCTCCATACCCGCATATTTAACCACCGAAATGTCTCAGCAAATGCAGTTTACTCAGAGAAAGGGGAAGAGAGTGGCTGATAAGTTGAAATACCATAAATCATGCTGTACACGTTTCAGCTCTCAGATCCACACTGCATAGACACTGCCCATGTGAGACGCTCGATTGGAGTGGAGTTCAGTGGAGTTCCAGAAGACAAAGTGTTATGTTTGGGGCAAATCCAACACAACACATCACTGAGTACCACTTCATATTTTCAAGCATGGTGGTGGCTGCATTATGTTATGCGTATGCTTGTCATCCGCAAGGACTAGGGTGTGTTTTAGGATAATAAGAAATGGAACAGAGCTAAGCACAGGCAAAATCCTAGAGGAAAACCTGGTTCAGTCTGCTTTCCAACAGACACTGGGAGACAAATTCTCCTTTCAGCAGGACAATAACCTAAAACAAGGCCAAATATACACTGGACTTGCTTACCAAAATGACATTGAATGTTCCTGAGTAGCCTAGTTAAGAGTTTCAACTTAAATCGTCTTGAAATCTTTCATTGAATGGCTGTCTAGCAATGATCAACAACCATCTTGACAGAGCTTGAATAATAAATAAAAAAATAATGTACAAATATTCAACAATCCAGGTGTGCAAAGCCCTTAGGGACTTCTAACAGGCCCAGAAAGATTCACAGCTGCAATCACTGCCAAAGGTGATTCTAACATGTATTGACTCAGGGGTGTGAATACTTCACTTTGTCATTACGGGGTACTGTGTATATAGGGGGGATTTTTTACATTTTTCTTTATACATTTTTGATTCCGGTTGTAACAACAACATGTGGAAAAGGTCAAGAGGTCTGAATACTTTCCGAATGCACTGTGTGTATAGTGAATAGTGTTTATGGATGTGTTCATGCAGGGCTCATCTGTGATAGAGAACGTGGTCTCAGCATGACTCACTGCTTAAATAAAGGTTAAATATAATTTAAAAAAAGATGGCATCCCACTGCAAGTAAGGTTACAAATGTGAACAGGCATGGCAGTTCCGATTTTACACTGCTTTTACTATCATGCCACTCAGCAGTTAGTGAGCAACCATCGGGTCACGTGACCTCTGGTGTGACTCAGCGCACAAATGCTCCAACATGAGCAGGATGAGTGCCATTCACTTTAACAGCAATGCATGGGCAAGTATGATTTCATCATGCCATTTGCCAAAAGGGATATGATGACGAAGGATTGGATTGGGGAGAATGGTGGGGGTTGAGCTCAGATGGACAATCCCCAGAGGAGGACCGGAAAGCATTTCTCATCATCGCTAAGAATAAGTCAGCACTTGTTGCAAAAGGTTGGAACGGAGTAGATTTGCAACATAACATGCAATTGTTTAATAAAGGATTTCATACATAATAAACCTAAGGGTTTCATATATGATGTAATAATTAGCTAAATGTAATGTTCTTTTCCTTGAAACAAAAATGTCTACATGTCCGTAATGGTGCAAGCAAGTCCATAGTTCATTCGTTAATAGTGGGAGGGTCCATTCTGGATGGATATTTAAAATGGAACTGACAGCATTTAACTACATGAAATCTTATTAAGAAATCTGTTCATATTCACCCCCAGGAAGAATATGACACCTTTTTTAAAAACATTTTCTGACAAGCAAAATCTTAGATCTTTTCACATTTTCATAAATTCATAGAATGTTTGGGAATGACGTATAGTAAGATACTTGTGAAAATTATAAAACAAGATGTGGAAAAGTGGAGTGGAAAAGCGCAGTAATCGCTGCAGTAAATAAAACCTAATTAAAACATCTGTCTTGTCCAGGTCCAGAGTCTACACAGATCGGTGAGCCACAGACAATAAGAACTACAGTAGGCCAACATGCAAACAAGCCATTTGCCACACGGGCCTGCAATCATTCACTTTTAACTGGACTGTGTGTTTACAGGCAGTAGCAACGGCACGACTTCAGATCATTAGAGCGCCAAATGCCACAAAATACACCTGAATGGATTTCTGCAAAAATGTAAAAAACCACGGAAGTCCTCTTACATTTGGGAACTTCACTGTCCTATTGATCAAACAAACATGAAAAGGTAGGCTCTCTCTCCCACAGTTATGAACGTCAATAACAACAAGATCAACAACTAATGCTAGCCAGAGTGAAATGAGCTAAATTCTAATTGAGGGAACATTAGATAAAACCCTCTCAATCTTTTACCGGTTGTTGGCCGTCAAAATTGCATAGATAAACAATGGGGCACAGTAGCCTGCTCGTTCTTATTTAGCTTGCCTGCCAATACATGTTTGTCCCTACCCACGTTTTAACACCTGAATGGGAACCTCCCTGCGCGCCCATTTGATCATGCCAAAATACATTTGATTGAAAACTAAGGGTGCGGCAGTAATTTGCCTCCAGTTTGTCAGAGTGCGCTCTGGGTCATTCCTAAATTCAGAGTGTTGTCAGATTGTCTGTTAGTAAATTCAGGGCGCACACTGCACTTTACTGACACTGGACGAGAAGTAGGGTTGATCTGAGCGTTCCTCACATCGGCAGTCAAGCACCCAAGCTAACTGGCTAGCTTGCTAGCTATTTAATTCCAGACAAATTAGAGAATACCTCACTCTGGCCATTTTACTTGCCCTAGTAAAGCTGGTTAGGATGTCTTCATGATATCTAGAGCGTTAGTGACTAACTTCTTCTTCGATGAGGTTTAACGGCGGTTGGCATCCAATAAATGTTGTATTACTGCCACCAACTAGACTGGAGTATAACTCTCTTATACATTGCTTGAAAAAGGAAGCTAAATCAACAAATACCCTACCATCTAAAACTACACTCATTAAAAACTCACCACCCTACTCCACTATTTAAACCTATCATGTCCCACCTCAGGCCAACACCTCCACTCAACACACCTTGTAACTCTTCTGATGTCAAATACAGCTTGCTACATATTCCTTTGTCTCATGCCCTTCTGCACAACTAGGAACCTCCATCCTACACACGGCAGCCACATGTCTATAAGCTTGACACCTGAAACAATGTAATGTATTTGGCACATAAGCTCATACGGGAGAACTGAGCATATTTGGGATGCTCTGGATCAACGTGTAGTATATGACAGCGTATTCCAGTTCTCACCAATATCCAGCAACTTCGCACAGCCATTGAAGAGGAGTGGTACAACATTCCACAATCAACAGCCTGATCAACTCTATGCGACAGAGATGTGTCACGCTGCATGAGGCAAATGGTGGTCACTCACACTAGATTCTGACACACACCCTACTTTTTTAAAAAGGTATCTGTGACCAACAAATGCTTACCTGTATTCCCAGTCATGTGAAATCCATAGGCCTAAATAATTCATTTTAATTGACTGATTTCTTTATTTGAACTGTGAAATTGTTACATGTTGCTTTTATATTTTTGTTCCGTATAGTTGCATAAATAGATACAATAGCCTATTAGCCACATTATGACTTACTTGTGATAATTTCCCTTGCTAGTTTGATTGTATTGACATTCTCAGTGTTAGTTATATTTGTATGTTTTTGTCCAAAACCTTGAGTCATTGAAACTAAAACAGTGCATCCCGAATGGGTGGAGGCAGCAAACGATGTACAAGACCACCTGATAGCAATATTTTTGGGACTACCAAGATATGTATTGGTGCAGGTTGAGAGCATCAAGTTTCTTTGTGTCCACATCACCAACAAACTAACATGGTCCAAGCACACCAAGACAGTCGTGAAGAGGGCACAATGAAACCTATTCCCCCTCAGAACACTAAAACGTTTTTGATTGGGTCCTCAGATCCTCAAAAAGTTCTACAGCTGCACCATCGAGAGCATCCTGACTGGTTGCATCACTGTCTGGTATGGCAACTGCTCAGCCTCCGACCGCAAGGCACTACAGAGGGTAGTGCGTACTGCCCAGTACATCACTGGGGCCAAGCTTCCTGCCATCCAGGACCTCTATACCAGGCGTTGTCAGTGGAAGGCCCTAAAAATGGTCCAATAATCCAGCCACCCTAGTCATAGACTGTTCTCTCTGCTACCACACGGCAAGGTGTACCGGAGCACCAAGTCCAGGTCCAAGAGGCTCAAATGGCTACCCAGACTATTTGCAACCCCCCCCCCCCCCCCCCCCCCCCCTTTTATGCTGCTGCTACGCTCTGTTTATTATCTATGCATAGTCACTTTAACTCTACATGTACATATTACCTCAATGACCTCGACTAACCGGTGCCCCTGCACATTGACTCTGTACCGGTACCCCCTGTATATAGCCTCGCTATTGTTATTTTACTGCAGCTCTTTAATTATTTGTTACTTTTATTTCTTATTTTTGTTGGTATTTTTCTAAAAACCTGCATTGTTGGTTAAGGGCTTGTAAGTAAGCATTTCGCTGTTGTATTCGGCGCATGTGACAAATAAAATTTGATTTGATTTGAATTAATCATCAATTGAACTGCATCTACTCTGCCAACAATGCCTTACCCCATGTCATGGAATGTTGTGTCAAATATATTTTTAATTGTTGGCATGGAGCCCTGTGTCTGCCTCATCTCTCTCCAACACCATGAACCCACCTCCCAGCCGCACCACCCACCTCAATTCCAGTGGCGACACGTCATTCACGGCAGGTGGCCCATCTGTTTTGAGCCCCCCCCCCAAAAAAAAAAACAGGCTTTACTGTTTTGCCTGTTATTTGGGAATTAATACGTGACACATATCAGTTTGCATGATATGTATGACACATATCAATATGTATACACTACCGTTCAAAAGTTTGGGGTCACTTAGAAATCCTTATTTTTGAAAGGAAAGCACTTTTTTTGGTCCATTAAAATAACATCAAATTGATCCGAAATACAGTATAGACATTGCTAATGTTGTAAATGATTTTTGTAGCTGGAAACGGCAGATTTCTAATGGAATATCTGCATAGGCGTACAGAGGCCCATTATCAGCAATGATCACTCCTGTGTTCCAATGGCACATTGGATTAGCAAATCCTGTGTTAGCTAAATGTATAATTTTAAAAGGCTAATTGATCATTAGAAAACCCTTTTGCAATTATGTTAGCACAGCTGAAAATGGCTGTGCTGATTAAAGAAGCAATAAAACTGTCCTTCTTTAGACTAGTTGAGTATCTGGAGTATCAGCATTTGTGGGTTCGATTACAGGCTTAAAATGGCCAGAAACAAATAACTTTCTTCTGAAACTTGTCAGTCTATTCTTGTTCTGAGAAATGAAGGCTATTCTATGTGAGAAATTGCTAAGAAACTGAAGATCTCGGAACAGCACTGTGTACTACTCCCTTCACAGAACAACGCAATCTGGCTCTAACCAGAATAGAAAGAGTAGGAGGCCCCGGTGCACAACTGGGCAAGAGGACAAGTACATTAGCGTCTAGTTTTAGTCCTCAACTGGCATCTTCATTAAATAGTACCCACAAAACACCAGTCTCAACGTCAACAGTGAAGAGTCAACTCCGGGATGCTGGCCTTCTAGGCAGTTGCAAAGAAAAAGCCATATCTCAGACTGGCCAATAAAAATAAAATGGGCAAAAGAACAAACACTGGAAAGAGGAAGATTGGCGAAAAATGTTATGGACAGACATCGTTTTTGATTTGTCTGTCCAAGGCACTCAAGCAGATGTTAAGGGACAGACAAAGGTTTGAGGTGTTCGGATCACAAAGAACATTCGTGAGACGCAGAAAAAATGAAAAGATGCTGGAGGAGTGCTTGACGCCATCTGTCAAGCATGGTGGAGGCAATGTGATGGTCTGGGGGTGCTTTGGTGGTGGTAAAGTGGGAGATTTGTATAGGGTAAAATGGATCTTGAAGAAGGAAGGCTATCACTCCATTTTGCAACGCCATACCATGTAAACAGCGCTTAAACTGGAGCCAATTTCCTCCTACAACAGGACAATGACCCAAAGCACAGCTCCAAACTATGCAATAACTATTTAGGGAAGAAGCAGTCAGCTGGTATTCTGTCTATAATGGAGAGGCCAGTACAGTCACCGGATCTCAACCCTATTGTTACGCGGAGTGGAACCCAAGGGCAGAATCAGACGAGAAGACTGGGATGAAGTAACCAAGGTATTTATTGTCACACAGGTGGGAGATGGAGTGCAGGTAAGGGGAAGCTCGTGCGGGTTGCTGGAAACCAGGTGCGGAGGCTGAGGCTGGAGTGAGAGGGGTTGAGACAGGGTAAGCAGGTCCGGAGAGGAATCCAAGGGAGTAGAGTGGGGAATCCAGGACAGAATAGCCGGATGACAAGACGTGGGACAGAGTCAGAGCGGGCAGAACTGTAGCGGAGAGGAAAACAGCATCAGGCAAGGCAAACAGGCACAACAGGATAACAGGGTCTGAATAGTAACAAATGGCTAGAAACGTAAACTGACTGATCAGAGATTACAATCTGGCAGCGTGAAGTGGCAAGGTTGAGTATTTGTAGAGGTCTTGATTATGGAACAGGTTGCAGCTGGTGGGGATCTGCTCTGACTCCAGCACACCTGTCTCCACACACACACACACACACACACACACACACACACACACACACACACACACACACACACACACACACACACACACACACACACACACACACACACACACACACACACACACACACACACACACACACACACACACACACACACACACACACACAGAGAGTACTGGGGGAGTGGCGGCAGGTCAACTAGACACAGGAGGAGCAGTAGAGGGCATTGCAGGAGCAGAAGTGACCACCAAAAGCGCTGAAGCAGGAAGACGAGGGTCCGGTTCATACCAGGGTGACAGGTGAGGCGGGTAGAAAGGCCCCACTGAAGAACATCAAAGCGAACACGAACAGAGAATTTCTAGGACCATTACAAGGGTCAGGCTGGTTCTGCTGAGCCTGGCGGATACGGGACTCGATCTCCCAGGTGACAGCGGCAACAATGCAGGTGGATGGCAAAATGGCTTCTGGCTGGGTACCCGTGCTGTCGGTGGTGAACTGGCGAGAGAGGGCATCAGGCTTGGTATTCTTTGAACCGGGGCGATAAGTGAGTGCGAAATTTAATCTACCGAAGATCAAGGCCCACCTGGCTTGCCGGGAGTTCAGACGTTCAGATGAGGAGACTGGGATGAAGTAACCAAGGTATGTATTGAAACACGTGGGAGATGGAGTGCAGGTCAGGGGTAGCTCGGGCGGGTTGCTGGAAACCAGGTGCGGAGGCTGAGGCTGGAGCGAGAGGGGTTGAGACAGGGTAAGCCGGTCCGGAGGGGACTTCAAGGGAGTAGTGGAGTGGGGAATCCAGGACAGAGTACTAGGATGATGAGACGTGGGACAGGAGACAAGGACCAGAGTCAGAGCGGGCAGAACGGTAGTGGAGAGGAAAACAGCATCAGGCAAACAGGCACAACAGGATAACAGGGTCTGAATAGTAGCAAACGGCTAGAAACGTAGACTGACTGAGCAGAGATTACGATCTGGCAGCGTGGAAGTTGCAGGGCTGAGTATTTGTAGAGGTCTTGATTATGGAACAGGTTGCAGCTGGTGGGGATCTGCTCTGACTCCAGCACACCTGTCACCACCCACACAATCACACACACAGAGAGAGAGAGAGGGAGAGGGAGAGATTACTGGGGGAACTGGGGGAACGGCGGCAGGTCAAGGAGACACAGGATTAGCAGTAGAGGGCATTGCAGGTGCAGATGTGACACCTATTGAGCTGTTGTGGGAGCAGCTTGACCGTATGGTACGTAAAAAGTGCCCATCAAGCCAATCCAACTTGTGGGAGGTGCTTCAGAAAGCATGGGGTGAAATCTCTTCAGATTACCTCAACAAATTGATAACAAGAATGTCAAAAGTCTGCAAGGCTGTAATTGCTGCAAATGGAGGGTTCTTTGACGAAAGCAAAGTTGGAAGGACACAATTATTTCAATTAAAAATCATTATTTATAATCTTGTCAACGTCTTGACTATATTTCCTATTCATTTTGCAACTCATTTCATATATGTTTTCATGGAAAACAAGGACATTTCTAAGTGACCCCAAACTTTTGAACGGTGGTGTATGTATCATTGAGTTAATAAAGCCGCGTACAAACACGGTCTCTTTTTGTTTTCTTGAGTAAGGCAGCTACAAAAGGCAGGTGTTTCAGCCTAGCTCAGTGCTTTCTGTGGTGGTGGGGCAAGCTGAACAGAAAATACGAAGCGTTGCACCGTGATTGGCTCAGTGTTCTGTCACTCATGGGGACACTACGTCAACGCCAAGTCTAAGGGTAGACCTTGAAAATTCTAGCCTCTTGGGTGCTACCATAGAGTTACATTAGAAGTGCCCATCCAAGAAGGCTCAAGGTCATTGGCCACAGATAAAATTCTGTCAAATCACATTATATGTACAGTAGCTTTGATTGGACTGATCATGTCAACATCATACTTTCAAAATTTTAGCTAGCAGTCATGCTCATGAATCAAGTCGACACTCTACTGGCAAATCCTTTTTAATCCTTGTCATATGAAGAGAAATAAGGAAGAGAAATTATAGATAAAACGTATAGGTGCTCATCAGCAATTGGACATAAACATTACACAACAAGTTGGAAATAATGAGTGGTTTGGAAGGAATCCGTGGCTAACTACAAGCATTGCAAAGCAATCATTAGCCTGCTATTCAGTGGAGGGGCTGTGTGGTCGCAAGTCTAAGATTAAGGGTCTCTTTTCCTAGTTTAAAATTATAAACATTCAACATTGGCCATGCTGTCAATGAAGCGGGATTTGTGCCGCGCTCACAACAACTTAACTCGGAACTGCAAAATCTGAATTTTGTGAGATCAAGACAACTGGGAACTCGGGAAAAATGAGCTATGACAGGGAAAATACATGTGTAACTTTCATCCAACTCGGAATTGTAAATCGAGAACTTGGGCTTCTTTCTAGAGAAGGGGTGGGCAATTCCAGTCCTCGAGGGCCTGGCTGGTGTCAACGTTTTGCCCCAGCCCCAGCTAACACACCTGACTACAATAATAACCTAATCATGATCTTCAGTTTAGAATGCAATTTGATTAATCAGCTGTGTTTGCTAGGGATGGAGAAAAACTGTGAAACCAATCAGGCCCCCGAGGACTAGAGTTGCCCACCCCTGTTCTAGAGCTACGACCTGAAGATCACTGACGTCATCATTACCTTTTTTTCCTGAGTTCCCAGTTGTCTTGAAAGTACCATAAATCCAGAGAATGCTTTGATAACAAAGTTTGATGACAAAATTTGCCCATGAAGGAACGCCGCACCACCTTCCTGTTCAAGTGAGCACAAAAAGGTGAGTCCAAACATGTCTTGTATGCTACTACATAAATGATGTAATATGCCAGGGAGCTATGTATACTGTAGCTAAGCTAAGAAATTGTAAGTTGTGCAGTGAGCTGTTAGTAGCCCATGTGCTTCACCCTAATAATTTGGTCTTTTTTCACCTCTTAATTTCACCTACTGTTCTGACTTGATGGTGCACATGTAGCCTATAACCTGTTTTTGAGAAATGTAATTATCAAATATTGTAAGAGCTTTCACTGTCTGCTTATATGCCCCTTTCATTTATCCTACGGTTCTGACTTGGTGTACAGGGAGAACAGTAAGAACGGCCCATATTCTGAATTCTGTCGCAGTACATTTCAAAAGTGCTGAACAACTAGTTATATTGACTAAGTCCGTTGTAGCTCGCTCAATGTCTTAATCGAAATTACGGATTGCCTCTTATCGTCCGCTTATGCCATAGTTTGTACATCTCAATTGTCAGTAGAAACCACATTTGTTAAAGCAAGCCAGCCATGCGGGCCTCCCGAGAGGCGCAGTGGTCTAAGGCACTGCATCGTAGTGCTAGCTGTGCCACTAGAGATCCTGGTTCGAGTCCAGGCTCTGTCGCAGCCGGCCGCGACCGGGAGACCCATGGGGTGGTGCACAATAGGCCCAGCGTCATCCAGGTTAGGGGTGGGTTTGGCCGGCAGGGATGTTCTTGTCCCATCACGCACTAGTGACTCCTGTGGCGGGCCGGGCGCATGCACGCTAACATGGTCGCCAGGGGTATGGTGTTTCCCCCGACACATTGGTGCGACTGGCTTCCGGGATAAGTGGGCATTGTGTCAAGAAGCAGTGTGGCTTGGCTGGGTTGTTTTTCGGAGGACGCACGGCTCTCGACCTTTGCCTCTCCAGAGTCCATACGGGAGTTGCAGCGAGGCGACAAGACTAACTCCCAATTGGATAACACGAAATTGGGTAGAAAAGGGGGTACATTTAAAAAATAAGAAAATATATAAAAATAAAGCAAGCAAGCCATATCAGCTATGTTTTAAAAAAGGCAGCAAATGTGGCTGAATGAACTGTTTCGCTGCCAGACAAGGCTCCGCTGATAGCCAGGTGTAGCAGTGTGTAACGATCGTCTGAAAGAGGGGACCAAGATGCAGCGTGGTAAGTGGTCATAATTTATTATAAATGACGAAACACTTAAACAAAGAAACAAAAACGAAAGCCAACAGTTCTGTCAGGTGAAAAACACAAGACAGAAAACAACTACCCACAAAACCCCAAAGGAAAACAGGCTGCCTAAGTATGGCTCCCAATCAGCAACAACGATGTACAGCTGTCCCTGATTGAGAGCCATACCAGGCCAAAACAAAGAAATACAAAACATAGAAGAAAGGACATTGAATGCCCACCCTAGTCACACCCTGGCCTAACCAAAATAGAGAATAAAACCCTCTCTATGGCCAGGGCGTGACACAGTGATATAGTGCAATTAATGTATTGTTTAGTGTTGTGGCTTTGCTGGCATGCATTCCTACATGTTTTTTTGTTGTTTTTGCCCAACCAAGATTTACATGCTAAAATTGCCACTGCTCACTTCACTCATACAGCAGCTGTAGAACCCGAGGCTTTGTAAGTCTTTGTTTCTTTTGACCAATCACATCAGATTTTTTCCAGAGCTGTTCTGATTGGTCAAAATACCAATGAGTGAAAAGAAAATCAGTATTGGGCTGCCTGTCTAAACGCAGCCACACAGACAACCATGGCATGTGTACAAAACATTTGGAATACATTCCTAATATTTGGTTGCACTGCCTTTTTTCCCCTCAGAACAGCCTCGACTCGTCAGGGCATGGACTTTAACAGTTAGTTGGCGTTCAAAATTGCACAGAAAAAACGATTGGGCACAGTAGCCTGCTCGTTGTTCTGCAGCTTGCCTGCCAATACCTGTTTGTCCCAATACATGTTTGAACAACCGTGCCCACCAATTTGATCATGCCAAAATACATTTGATTGAAAACTAAGGGTGTGATAGTAATTTGCCTCCAGTGTGTCAGAGTGCGCTCTGGGTCATTCCTAAATTCAGAGTGTTGTCAGATTGACTGTTAGTAAATTCAGAGTGCACACTGCACTTTACTGACACTGGACGAGGAGTAGGGTTGATCTGAGCGTTCCTCACATCGGCAGTCAAGCACCCAAGCTAACTGGCTGAAATTTCAGAAACAAATGTGAGAATACCTCACTCTGGCCATTTTACTCGCCCTAGTAGAGCTTTTTTTGGGGGGCTATTTTCATGATATCTAGAGCGTTATTGACTAACTTCTTCTTTGATGATGTTGAATGGCGGTTGGCATCCAATAAATGTTGCATTACCGCCACCAACTAGACTGGAGTATCCTGTCGGGCTGTATCACAGCCTGGTACGGCAACTGCACCACCCCCAGTCGCAAGGCTCTACAGAGGGTGGTGTGGTCTGCACAACGCACCACAAGGGGCAAACTACCTGCCCTCCATGACACCTACGGCACTCTATGTCACAGGAATGCCAAAAAGATCATCAAGGACAACAACCACCCGAGCCAGTGCCTGTTCACACCGTTATCATCCAGAAGGCGAGGTCAGTACAGGTGCATCAAAGCTGGGACCGAGAGACTGGAAAACAGATTCTATCTCAAGGCCATCAGACTGCTAAACAGCAATCACTAACTCAGAGAGGCTGCTGCCTATATTGAGACACAATCACTAGTTACAACCTCTTACATCTAGATGTTCCGCTAGTGGAACACCGCTCCAATATCCAATGATAGGGCGTGGCGCGAATGACAAATTCCTCGAAAATCTGAAAACTTAGGACATTATGTTATACAATACATGCATGTTTTGTTCAATCAAGTTCATATTTATATCAAAAAACAGCTATTTACATTAGCATGTGACGTTCAGAACTAGCATTCCCACCGAACACTTCCGGTGAATTTACTAAATTACTCATGATAAACGTTCACAAAAAACATAACAATTATTTAAAGAATTATAGATACAGAACTCCTTTATGCAATCGCGGTGTCCGATTTTAAAATAGCTTTTCGGTGAAAGCACATTTTGCAATATTCTGAGTAGATCGCCCGGCCACCACAGGCTAGCTATTTTGACACCCACCAAGTTTGGTACTCACCAAACTCAGATTTACTATAAGAAAAATTGGATTACCTTTGCTGTTCTTCGTCAGAATGCACTCCCAGGACTTCTACTTCAACAACAAATGTTGGTTTGGTTCCAAATAATCCATAGTTATATCCAAATAGCGGCGTTTTGCTCGTGCGTTCAAGACACTATCCGAAGGGTAACGAAGGGTGACACGCCGGCGCGTATCGTGACAAAAAAAATCAAAATATGCCATTACCATACTTCGAAGCATGTCAAACGCTGTTTAAAATCAATTTTTATGCGATTTTTCTCGTAAAATAGCAATAATATTCCGACCGGGAGACGTCGTTTTCGTTCTAAGACTGAAAATGTAA
This sequence comes from Salmo salar, assembly GCF_965601325.2. Lineage (NCBI taxonomy): Eukaryota > Metazoa > Chordata > Actinopteri > Salmoniformes > Salmonidae > Salmo > Salmo salar. The sequence goes on along the minus strand of NC_138294.1, from coordinate 82,685,782 downwards.
AATGGACTCTTCACGTGCACTCGCGCACCCGTCTCATTGTTCTCAGATCGACCACTATCCAAATGCGCTACTTTTTTTCAGCCAGGGACTGCAGAGTCATCATTCAACGTTCTGGCGCCTTCTGAGAGCCTATGGGAGCCTTAGAAAGTGTCACGTTACAGCAGAGATCCTCTGTTTTCAATAAAGAGGCTAAAGAAGGCCAAGAAAGGCACTTCCTGTTTGGAATCTTCTCAGGTTTTGGCCTGCCATATGAGTTCTGTTATACTCACAGACACCATTCAAACAGTTTTAGAAACTTTAGGGTGTTTTCTATCCAAATCAAACAATTATATGCATATTCTAGTTTCTGGGCAGGAGTAATAAACAAATTAAATTGGGTACGTTTTTTTATCCGGCCGTGAAAATACTGCCCCCTATCCATAACAGGTTAAACAATGCCACTTTAAATCATGCCCCTTTAATAATGTTTACATATCTTACATTACTCATATCATATGTATATACTGTATTTTATACCATATATTGCACCTTGCCTATGCCGCTCGGCCGTCGCTCATCCATCACTCATCCATGTATTTATATGTACATATTCTCATTCACCCCTTTAGATTTGTGTGTATTAGGTAGTTGTTGGGAAATTGTTAGATACCGTAATTTCCGGACTATTGAGCGCACCTGAATATAAGCCGCACCCACTGAATGTAATTTTTTATTTATTTTGAACATAAATAAGCCGCACATGTCTATAAGCCGCAGGTGCCTACCGGTACATTGAAACAAATGAACTTTACACAGGCTTTAACGAAACACGGCTTGTAACAAAAATAAATAGGCTTTAACGAAACACGGCTTGTAACAAAAATAAATAGGCTCTAACGAAACACGGCTTGTAACAAAAATAAATAGGCTTTAACGAAACATGGCTTGTAACAAAAAATTTAAAATTAGCAGTAAGCTTTAGTTGTCTTTTTGCACTGAGTCAATTCCTCACGCTGCTGTTTCCAACGTTTTATCATCGACTCATTAAGACCAAGCTCCCGTGCAGCAGCTCTATTTCCTTTTCCAACAGCCAGATCAATCGCCTTCAACTTGAAAGCTGCATCATATAGATTTCTCCATGTCTTTGCCATGATGAGGGTGACAAAATGACTACCGTAATCAGAATGATGGGAAGTTTGAGGGCGCTCGATTGAATCTAAACAGTAAACAAAAAAGTTATTTGACCTTAACCCGTTCGGCAATTTCATTGGTCTAATGAAAGCTTCATGCTGCCAAAAAACTGAGCACGTCACAGAATGTGTTTTTTTGGGAGAAAAAACATTTGAAAGCGAGAAAAATCCATATATTAGCCGCGTCATTGTTTAAGCCGCGAGGTTCAAAGCGTGGGAAAAAAGTTGCGGCTTATAGTCCGGAAATTACGGTAACTTGTTAGATATTACTGCACTGTCGAACTAGAAGCACAAGCATTTCGCTACACTTGTATTAACATCTGCTAACCATGTGTATGTGACCAATAAAATTTGATTTGATTTGAGTATAACTCCCTCATACTTTGCTTGAAAAAGGAAACTAAATCAACAAATACCCTACCATCTAACCCTACACTCATTAAAAACTCACCACCCTACTCCACTATTTAAACCTATCACGTCCCACCTCAGGCCAACACCACCACTCAACACACCTTGTAACTCTTCTGACGTCAAATCTTGTACACCCAAATACTTCTCTGCAGCTGCCACCACAACCTCTATTTTCTGCGACTTACATTCCATCCCTGCAGTACAGCTAATAACCATGCTATAAACACAAAAAAACAGGAATCCTCTCAGGATCCCTCCCCCTTGACTCATCTTCTTCAACTTTCTTCACTGCCTCAGCATACGACCCCCTCCACTCTACTCTAACCCTGGTAACCTCAACCTGAACAGACACTGACTCTTCTGTTTCACCACTCACGCCACCCTGTCTGCGTCGCACCAGACAACGAGCATCACAAACAGAGGGAATATTTCTCTTCAGTTGGTCCACTTACAAATTTACCGCTACCCCAGTAATCACTCCTTTCAATGGCACCCTTTTCTTGAGAGCGAAACAAGTCATATCTCTTGTCCAAATTTTACTGACTAACTGTGCTGCTGGCAACCATTCTTTTTTTTTTGCCTATGTTTACTGACAGTGTTCATGTTCAGCGGGTGTTGCGCGTTCGTAAGTTCATGTATTCTGCGCTGTGTCACACGCCGACAATAGAGATATGCTAACTTGAAAACAGCTGTTCAAGTTCAGCATTACTAATTAGCTAGCAAAGCAATTCACATTTCTTGCTCACTAACCAAATGAAGAAATTGGCATCTCTAGCTGTAACCACCAAAAAACTATATGGGAGGGTCACTCACCCACTCCTCCAATGACATGACATCCTCCCAACAGCTAGCTAGCCAATGTTAGGCTCTCTGTTTTTTAGCTTGCTAAATAAATACACTGAACAAAAATATAAAAAAACATAACATGTAAAGTGTTGGTCCCATGTTTCATGAGCTGAAATAAAAGATCCCAGAAAAAGCTTTTCTCTCAAATTAGTTTGCATCCCTGTTTGTGAGCATTTCTTCTTTGCCAAGATAATCCATCCACCTGACAGATGTGGCATATCAAGAAGCTGATTAAACAGCATGAGCATTAGACAGGTGCACCTTGTGCTGGGGGCAATTAAAGGCCACTCTAACGTGCAGTTTTGTCACACAACACAATGTTACAGATGCCTCAAGTGTGCAAATTGAGTACTGAGTGCAGGAATGTCCACAAGAGCCGTTGCCAGAGAATTAAATATTTTCGCTACCATAAGCCGCCTCCAACGTTTAGAGAATTTGGCAGTAGGTCCAACCGGTCTGACAACCGCATACCATGTGTATGGCGTCGTGTGGGCGAGTGGTGTGCAGATGTCAAAATTATGAACAGAGTTTATGGTATGGGAAGGCATAAACTACAGACAACAAACACAATTGTATTTTATCTATGACAATTTGAATGTACAGAGATACCGTGATGAGATCCTGAGGCCCATTGTCGTGCCAGTCATCTGCCACCATCACCTCATGTTTCAGCATGATAATGCACGGCCCCATGTTGCAAGGATCTGTACACAATTCCTGGAAATATCACAGTTCTTCCATGGCCTGCATACTCACCAGACAGGTCACTCATTGAGCATTTTTGGGATGCTCTGGATAAACGTTCCCGCCAATATCCAGAAACTTCGCACAGCCATTGAAGAGGAGTGGGACAACATTCCACAGGCTACAATCAACATCCTAATCAACTCTATGCGACTGAGATGTGTCACGCTGCATGAGGTAAATGGTGGTCACACCAGATACTGACTGGTTTTCTGATCCACGCACCTACCTTTAAGGTATCTGAGACCAACAGATGCATATCTGTATTCCAAGTCTGGAACTCCATGGATTAGGGCCTAATAAATGTATTTCAATTGACTGATTTCCTTATATGAATTGTAACTCAGTAAAATGTTGCTTTTATATTTTTGTTCCGTATAGTTGCATAAATAGATACACTAGCCTATTAGCCACATTATGACTGACTTGTGATCATTTCCCTTGCTAGATGGATTGTATTGACCTTCCCAGCTTTAGTTACATTCGTCTGTTTTTGTCCAAAATCTTGAGTCATTGAAACTAAAACAGTGTATCCCGACTGGGTGGAGGTAGCAAACAATGTACAAGGCCACCTGATAGCAATATTTGTTGGACTACCAAGATATGTATTGGTGAATTATATTAATCATGCATTGAACTGCATCCATCTATTCTGCCAACAATGCCTTACTGCACATCATGGAATTTTGAGTCAAATAGAACCTATTTTTAAAACCTTGTACGAAGTTGGCTTTGTAGAATAATATGGGAATTTGATATTAGACTACCTAGGATTGTGTTTGATTCATAGCTACCATGTTGTTGTCGTGTTGTGTTGCTACCATGCTATGTTGGTGTCTTAGGTCTCTCTTGTCGTGATGTGTGTTTTGTCCTATATTTTTTATCCCAGCCCTCGTCCCCGCAGGATGCCTTTTGGTAGACCGTCATTGTAAATAAGAATTTGTTCTTAACTGACTTGCCTAGTAAAATAAAGGTTAAATAAAATATTAAATAAATAGCTGCTAAGTAGTTTAAACGCTGTCAGTTCTACTTCAAAAGCAGAGTGTTTCCTGTCTGCTTTAGAACAGTGTGACCCCCCCTGTGGGTGTGCGCATGCTCCTGCCTCTCCCAAGCCATTACTCCATCTTAATGAGCCATCCACATGCCCATGACACACCCGTCAACCCTAATCAAATTGTTTGCATGGAGACCTGCGTCTGCCTCATCTCTCTCCTACACCCTGAACCCACCTCCTTGGTGCACCACCCCGCTTACTTCCCTCAAACAACAGTTGTAGAACCCGATGCTTTGTAAGGCTTTGTTTCTATTGTCCAATCACATCAGATCTTTTTCAGAGCTGTTCTGATTGGTCAAAATACCAATTTATGAAAAAGATCAGAATTGGGCTACCTGTCTAAACGCAGCCAAACAGATAACCTTGGCATGTGTACAAAACATTAGGAATACCTTCCTAATATTGAGCTGCGGCCCCTTTTTCACTCAGAACAGCCTAGAATCGTTGGGGCATGGACTCTACAAGGGTGTCGAAAGTGTTCCACAGGGATGCTGGCTGATGTTACTCCAATGCTTCCCACAGTTGTGTCAAGTTGGCTGGATGTTCTTTTGGTGGTAGACTATTCTTGATACACACAGGAAACTGTTGAGCTTGAAAAACCCAGCAGCGTTGCAGTTCTTGATACACTCAAACCGGTGCGCCTGGCACCTACTACCATACCCTGTTCAAAGGCACTTAAATCTTTTGTTTTGCCCATTCCCCTCCTGAATGTCACACATACACAATCCATGGCTTCGTCTTCTTCTTTTATGCTATAATGGCGTCCCGCAAACTAACGTTAAAGGTGCATGCCGCCACCTACTGTGCTGGAGTGTGTTGTCAATCACAGTTTACAACATTTCGAAATCCTAACTCAGTACTTCTGAGAAAATAAAAAAGAACCCTAATAACTTCTAATCGATCCTTCCCCTTCCCCCAAATCCCTTCCAAACCCCATTCAACCTCAATGACCCTACACTTCAATCTTTCCCTCTCTTTAACATACTTACAACAATATAATAACACATGCTCTACTGTTTCATCGACCATGCACTCCAGACTGAAACCACTCACATGCTTGCCAACCAGAGGTAATGACGAGTTCAATATACAATGTCCTAAGTGCAATCGAGCAAACACCACCTCTTCCTTCCTAATCTGACCCTTGAATCTTGGTCCACTGATCTTTCTTTGGAGGGCATATAAAATGCCGGCCGTTGTGCTCAGAGTCCCATCGCTTCTGCTACACATGATCAAAATGGTTCCGATCTTACATTTGTCTTCACCTCTACCCAGTGGAACATTAATTATATCTCTTTTAGCTAACTGGTCTACAATTTTATTCCCTTCCACACCTGAATGTGCTGGGACCCAGCAGAATCTCACTACTACACACATTCTCTCAATTCTCCATAATAACATTAATACCTCCAATAGTAGATCACACCTATTAGATTTACCAGATGATAAACTATTCAATACAGACAGAGAATAATTCTAACAGGTTGTATGTCCTCCACCCACTGGAGGGCAACTATTATCGGCAACAGTTCAACTGAGTATACTGACAGTTCATCTGTTAGTCTTCTACATATCTGCACATCACATTCAGGAACGTATACGCCTGCTCCTGTGTGCCCACTATCTGGGTCCTTGGATCCATCTGTGAAAAGTGGTTAAAAAAAGCATTGTCAACCAGTTTCCTTATATCACTGACTTCTGACCAATCTTTCCTTTTTCTCTACCAAGATTAGATCCAATCCATGTCTTAGTTGTCTCAAGGCTTAAAAATCCTTCTTTAACCTGTCTCCTCCCCTTCATCTTCACTAATTGAAGTGGACATAACAAGTGACATCAATAAGAGCTTTCACCTTGCTTCAACTGATGTCCTGGAAAGAGCAGGTGTTCCTAATGTTTTGAAGTATGTATCCTGAATGATGCAGCTCATCTTTAGCCCTTTGGGACCTCATTCAGCCTTTTCAATGTATGTGTTGTGGGAAATTATGAGTAGTTTATTTTGATAAACATATTTTAGTATGACTAAGTTGTTGAGAGGTCACAGCACAGCTGCCAACGTTTCCATTACTGTTGCCCACAGGTCTTTATGGTGATAGTTCCACCTATAGTAGGCCTAAATGACTGTGGTGCGTCGATTAGTAATTAAGTAAAAACTTCCTCAGACTAGATCCAGAAATTAGTCAATTTATTACCAAGATGCATTATCCACAAGCTTTCAATATCGGAAAGATATCAGTTTGTCTCTGTGAATGGTTTGTCCTCTGACAAATCAATTGTAAATTTCGGTGTTCCTCAAGGTTCCGTTTTAGGACCACTATTGTTTTCACTATATATTTTACCTCTTGGGGATGTCATTCGAAAACATAATGTTAAATTTCACTGCTATGCAGACGACACACAGCTGTACATTTCAATGAAACATGGTGAAGCCCCAAAATTGCCCTCGCTAGAAGCCTGTGTTTCAGACATAAAGAAGTGGATGGCTGCAAACTTTCTACTTTTAAACTCGGACAAAACAGAGATGCTTGTTCTAGGTCCCAAGAAACAAAGAGATCTTCTGTTGAATCTGACAATTAATCTGGATGGTTGTACAGTCGTCTCAAATAAAACTGTGAAGGACCTCGGCGTTACTCTGGACCCTGATCTCTCTTTTGAAGAACATATCAAGACTGTTTCAAGGACAGCTTTTTTCCATCTACGTAACATTGCAAAAATCAGAAATTTTCTGTCCAAAAATGACGCAGAAAAATTAATCCATGCTTTTGTTACTTCTAGGCTGGACTACTGCAATGCTCTACTTTCCGGCTACCCGGATAAAGCACTAAATAAACTTCAGTTAGTGCTAAATACGGCTGCTAGAATCCTGACTAGAACCAAAAAATTTGATCATATTACTCCAGTGTTAGCCTCCCTACACTGGCTTCCTGTTAAGGCAAGGGCTGATTTCAAGGTTTTACTGCTAACCTACAAAGCATTACATGGGCTTGCTCCTACCTATCTTTCCGATTTGGTCCTGCCGTACATACCTACACGTACGCTACGGTCACAAGACGCAGGCCTCCTAATTGTCCCTAGAATTTCTAAGCAAACGGCTGGAGGTAGGGCTTCCTCCTATAGAGCTCCATTTTTATGGAATGGTCTGCCTACCAATGTGAGAGACGCAGACTCAGTCTCAACCTTTAAGTCTTTACTGAAGACTTATCTCTTCAGTAGGTCCTATGATTAAGTATAGTCTGGCCCAGGAGTGTGAAGGTGAACGGAAAGGCTGGAGCAACGAACCGCCCTTGCTGTCTCTGCCTTGCCGGTTCCCCTCTTTCCACTGGGATTCTCTGCCTCTAACCCTTTTACAGAGGCTGAGTCACTGGCCTACTGGTGTTCTTCCATGCCGTCCATGGGAGGGGTGCGTCACTTGAGTGGGTTGAGTCACTGACGTGGTCTTCCTGTCTGGGTTGGCGCCGCCCCCCCCCCCCCCCCCCCCCCTTGGGTTGTGCCATGGCGGAGATCGTTGTGGGCTATACTCGGCCTTGTCTTAGGACGGTAAGTTGGTGGTTGGAGACATCCCTCTAGTGGTGTGGGGGCTGTGCTTTGGCAAAGTGGGTGGGGTTATATCCTGCCTGTTTGGCCCTGTCCGGGGGTATCATCGGATGGGGCCACAGTGTCTTCTGATCCCTCCTGTCTCAGCCTCCAGTATTTATGCTGCAGTAGTTTATGTGTCGGGGGGCTAGGGTCAGTCTGTTACATCTGGAGTATTTCTCTTGTCTTATCCGGTGTCCTGTGTGTATTTAAATATGCTCTCTCTAATTCTCTCTTTCTCTCTTTCTGTCTTTCTCTCGGAGGACCTGAGCCCTAGGACCATGCCTCAGGACTACCTGGTATGATGACTCCTTGCTGTCCCCAGTCCACCTGGCCGTGCTGCTGCTCCAGTTTCAACTGTTCTGCCTGCGGCTATGGAACCCTGACCTGTTCACCGGACGTGCTTGTTGCACCCTCGACAACTACTATGATTATTATTATTTGACCATGCTGGTCATTTATGAACATTTTAACATTTTAACATTTTGACCATGTTCTGTTATAATATCCACCCTGCACAGCCAGAAGAGGACTGGCCACCCCTCATAGCCTGGTTCCTCTCTAGGTTTCTTCCTAGGTTTTTGGCCTTTCTAGGGAGTTTTTCCTAGGGAGTTTTTCCTAGCCACCGTGCTTCTTTCACATGCTTTGCTTGCTGTTTGGGGTTTTAGGCTGGGTTTCTGTACAGCACTTTGAGAATATCAGCTGATGTACGAAGGGCTATATAAAAATAAATTTGATTTGAAATTTGAATATTACAAATGGTTCATGTGAGTTTCCATGCACTAACAGAGTAGCCTACCATGTATGAGCACGTTATAAATGCAGTAACCATCGTTACTATTGTCATTAAAATGAAGGCCTTTTAGTAGGGTGTAGGCAGTTCAATTCTGATCTTTGCCCAATTAATGGGAAAATATCTGTTTTGATTAGTCAAGACACCAATTAGGGAGAAAAGATCAGAATTGGGCTGTGACACGCTGATTACGTTTAGACAGGCAGACCAATTCTGATATTTTTTCCATGAATTGGTCTTTTGAACAATCACATCAGATATTTTTACATTAGACCTTTTTCAGAGCTGATTTGATTGGTCAAAAGAGCAATTAGTAAAAATAATGTAAGAATTGGGCTGCCTGTCTAATCACAGCCAAACAAACCTTTACCTATCAAGCATGTTACTGTACATGTATAGTTAAATGTACTGTTATTTTATATAAATAGGCTAATCTAGACAAGTTCCTCTAAAAAGTTGAAATATTAATGGAAGACAGTCATTGCATTCATCAACCTACATACTAATTAATTGGATTATTGTTACTTTATAGACGCTAAGATGCCTGCTTTTCACTTCAGTGTTATGAATCATTGGCATACATGAGAGCCTCTCTCTGCGCATGTTTGTTCTTAGTAAATTAGTCCGGTTTTTTTTACGGGCGGTTCAAAGTCTCGCAATTATATTATGTTTTAATGAAGACATCGCGTTTATCGAATATTGTATTTCACCGAATCGGATACATTTTTTCCCAGATATGTAGATACCCTTTCTGAGAGCAGAGCGAAGGGAAACGGTGTTCCAGAGCCAGCTGTCATATGTGTTTATTTCCAGAGAGGTCGGTGGCTGTCAACGTGCCTTTCTTCCGTCTATCTACGGACTGTGCTGCGCCATTGAAATTCTGCACGTCAGGCACAATTTGTTTTGCTTTGGCTTGAAGTTCGCAAAATTGTGACTAACTCTAATGTCTCTTGACCGCGTTTTTAGTTTGTAATTTAGACAGCTGCCTTCACATACTGCAGTGTCGCGTGGAACGCGCGTCGAGTCTAGAAAGTTTCCTTGTATTTTAATTCAGTGGCACGCGCTTCGTTTGTACTTTTTTCCGTACTTGTTGGTTAGTGACGGTCTTTGCAATGGGTTGTCATTCGTAAATAACATTTTATACTTTGTTGTGGTCTCACTTTGTTGTTTATTTACTCACTCAGTCGTGTGTTTAGAACTAGCAATTATTGACAAAAGTTAAAGTTTTGAAAGGTAGTTACGTAACGTTAGCTAGCTGCCATTGTGTGGGCGAGTTTGGCGAAACGTGTGAAAGCGAGGTAACGTTGCAAGTAATCGAACAAACTTTAAAAACGTTTTATTTTCAAGTTTGCATGTTTACTTGATAAGTTTATTATCTATAAATTGATTCGATAGTCAAGCCGACGTGCGCAGCCGTGTTTTTGACAGATTTTTCGAGTTCAGTCCTGTTTGTCTTTAGAGGGGCGTTTACCCTGAAGTGTCAAACTAGCTGCCCGGCCTCAGTTCGCTACATGTATGTGCACAAGCTAATATGTAGCTAGCTATGATATTATCTAACGGTCAATGATTGTTCTAACGTTATTGTACTGCATCATAGCAAGCTTTTGGTAATGTCAATGCTGATATCCTTCTTGAATTTTTATAGCGAATTCATGTTTTCTTGTGCTTAATGTCTGATTACATCTAGCTAGCAAACTGAATTCGGTGCATTGCTAGCAAACCGTACAGTACGTGGCTAACTTGACGGCAGCTACTTTTTTTTAAACGTTTGACACCCCCAGATATTTAGATTTGTTAGATTAAGTGATCAGGGGAATAACAGCGCGAGAGATGGTTATGTCAAGGCTTTTTAACTAGCTAACTTCACTATATTTTCGTCTCGCGAGGAAAGTAGAAAGCCATTCAGCTAACGTTGCACGATAAATATTGGCTGTGAAGACCGTTTGGAAACCATAGATCTCATAATTCCAGCAAACTCGAACTGGAGATGAACTAGCTTGGAAAACTCCAATTTTTGATACAGGTAACATTAGCTAGTCCTTTGATTGCATCTTATTTGTTGTATTTTTAAGATATCTTGGATTATTAAACTAGTTACATCTGCTAGCCATGCATCCTGTGTATAACGTTACAGCATAAGTTTAGCATATATTTTATTGTGGAATGATTTAGCTATAAGGTAGTGTGATCCCTGTGCTATGGCTTCTGTAGTTCGACGCCCACCATATCGGTGTAAAATTAGGCGACTCAGTGTTGTTAGAGCATTATATCACTGTCGACCCCTGAGCCCATTGATGCTGGACTCAGGGGTCATTAGCCATACTAGCTAAGCTTAATAGACATACTTTTGTTTTTAATTAAGGTCTTGATAATCACTTTCTCCTGTTTGACTTGATACAATTGCCGGTCGCAGCCAACAGGTTGCACCACTGCGGCGCTTGGTTTAGCTTGTACAACTGGACATTACTGTGATAAACGAAACCGTTTTTGCGCCCAATCACAGACGGACAGATAACTGTTAAAGCTAAAGCGCTCCATTTTATTTGTAACTAAGTTACACTTGTATTCTGATTTTTAGTTTTATGTAGAATGTGAGATTCTAAGATCAATCAAGAATAAAGGCTATCGACATAAGATACAATTTGCCATTGGTATAAAAATAATGATTGAACTGAACGACGATGTATAGTTCAAGGTAACGTTTTCAGATTAAATATAAACATTCAATGAGTGAACGTCAAATCCCAAGAACAACATACTTGCTGTTATGCATAGATACAGTGCCCTCCGTAATTATTACAGATATAGCGAAACATTTTTTTTTATCTTTATTTGGCTCTATACTCAAGGTTTGGAGTTGAAATCAAACAATGACTATGAGGTTAAAGTGCAGACTCATCCATATCGTGTGAACCGTTTAGAAATTACAGCGCTTTTTCTACATAGTCCCAACATTTTACCGGACAAAAAGTATTGGGACAAATTCACTTAAATGTTTATTAAAGTAATACGTTAAATATTTGGTACTATATTCCTAGCTCACTATGAGGACATCAAGCTTGTGGCAACACATTTGTTGGATGAATTTGCTGTTTGTTTTGGTAGTTTCAGATAATTTTGTGCCCAATTAGAAATGAATGGTAAATGATGTATTGTCTTTTTGAGTCACTTTTATTGTACATAAGAATTAATGTTTCTAAACACTTATATATTATTGTGGTTGCTACCATGATCAAAGATAATACTGAATGAATCATGAATAATTATGAGTGAGAAAGTTAGAAACAAAAATATAATACCCCAGAAAAATGCTAACCTCTTCTGTAATGGTGAGAGGTTAACATGTCTTGGGGGTATGATATTTGTGCGTCTAACTTTCTCACTCATCATTATTCATTCAGGATTATCTGTAATCATGGTAGCATCCTACACTAATGTAGAAATGGTTAGAAGCATATTCTTATTTACAATACAAATGACAGTACATTATTTTCCATAAATTTTTATTGGGCACAAAATAATCTGAAACGCAACCAAAATAAACATTTGTGGCGTTACAAGCTCGATGTAGTCATTGCATGCTATGAATGTGGGACCAAATACTTAACTTTTGACTAATTTAATACACATGTGAATTTCTCCCAATTAATCTTGGTCACCTAAAATGGGGAGCCGATGTACAAAAACGGTTCACCCGATATGGATGAAAATACCCTCAAATTAAAGCTAACAGTGTGCACTTTAACCTCAGTCATTGTTTGATTTCAAATCAATATTTTTGGAGTATAGAGCCATAAGAAGAGAATGCTTCACTGTCCCAATAATTACGGAGGGCACTGTATATTCGATAGGCTCTACATTCATTGACAAAGCTTCACTGACACAAGGCAACAACATATTCTAAGTCAGCTATCCAACCAACAAGAAAAGGATAGGGGATACCTAGTCGGTTGCACAACTGAATGCATTCATTCAACCAAAATGTCTTACGCATTTAACACAACCGCTCTGAATCAGAGATGTCCGTGGGCTGCCTTAATCGACATCCATGTCATCGGCACCCGGGGAGCAGTTGTTGTTGTTGTTGAGGGATAACTGCCTTGCTCAAGGGCAGAATGGAATATATATATATATATATATATTTTTCACCTTTCGGTAACAGGCCCAACACTCCGCTAGGCTACCTGCTTAAAGTAAGATTGAGTGTTCAGTGTGACCTGCCTAAGAAAAATAACTATTCTTTAATAACCACAGTGAATAGGCCTAATATATCAGTTAGCTTGTTATAGTCACAGCGAACATTATTGAAGAAATAGCATTAAGTATGATATGTCGGATGTATTTTCAATGGGTACGGGGGAAAAGCATTTAGCAAAGGCTGCAATGTTTGAATTTAAGCTAGTTGAAGGTCATGCTAAGTTATGTATTCTAGTAAAGGGGTCCTTCCTTCTTAAAATACAGTGGTAAGCCTGGGAATGCCAGTCTGAAGACTTGCACTTGGCATGCTTCCAATCTGTACAGTTGAGAATCCCTCAGGGGGACTTTCTGTTTATCACCATTTGTGTGATTAGATAAAAAAAAAAAATCTAACCTTTATTTAACTAGGCAAGTCAGTTAAGAACAAATTCTTATTTACAATGACGGCCTACACCGGCCAAACCCGGACAATGCTGGGCCAATTGTGCGCCACTCTATGGGACTCCCAATTACGGCTGGTTGTGATACCGTATTAAGGTTAACTCTTTCAAAGGTCTACATTATAGCCTACACCTCTGTTTTCAGGATTTGAGGTATTTTTACTATTTTATTTGTAGCCATCATGACAGTAAAAACCCATGTAGCTACAACATTGCAGTATTGTCCCCCACTATTAAATTGGGGAGGGGACTGTGGATCGGTCTGTGTCTGTCCGTTCGTTAGTCAGACGCGATATCTGACAGCACTTGCCTGATTTTGAGGAAAGTTGGGTGAATGATGCGTCTTGCCATAGATCTGGGATTAACAAAATGACCCTGATTGGCCCAAGGCTGGAGCTTAAATAATTCAATCAAATCAAAGTGTATTTGTCACGTGCGCAGAATACAACAGGTGTAGACCTTACATTGAAATGCTTACTTACAGGCCCTAACCAACAGTGCGATTTTTAAGTAAAAAATGGGTATTAGGTGAACAATAGATAAGTAAAGAAATAAAAATAATTGTGAAAAATAACAGTAGTGAGGCTATATACAGGCACCGGTTAGACAGGCTAATTGAGGTACAATGTACATGTAGGTATGGTTGAAGTGACTATACATATGATAAACAGAGAGTAGCAGTAGCGTAAAAGAGGGGTTGGTGGGTGGCGGGACACAATGCAGATAGGATTTGAGGTAACCGGAACCCCGGTTACATACAGGCACCGGTTAGTCGGGCTAATTGAGGTAGTATGTACATGAACGTATAGTTAAAGTGACTATGCATATACAGTGAGGGGGGGAAAAGTATTTGATCCCCTGCTAATTTTGTACGTTTGCCCACTGACAAAGAAATTATCAGTCTATAATTTGAATGGTAGGTTTATTTGAACAGTGAGAGACAGAATAACAACAACAAAAAATCCAGAAAAAAGCATGTCAAAATGTTTATAAATTGGTTTGCATTTTAATGAGGGAAATAAGTATTTGACCCCCTCTCAATCAGAAAGATTTCTGGCTCCCAGGTGTCTTTTATACAGGTAACGAGCTCAGATTAGGAGCACAGATTTAAAGGGAGTGCTCCTAATCTCAGTTTGTTACCTGTATAAAAGACACCTGTCCACAGAAGCAATCAATCAATCAGATTCCAAACTCTCCACCATGGCCAAGACCAAAGAGCTCTCCAAGGATGTCAGGGACAAGATTGTAGACCTACACAAGGCTGGAATGGGCTACAAGATTATCGCCAAGCAGCTTGGTGAGAAGGTGACAGTTGGTGCGATTATTCGCAAATGAAAGAAACACAAAATAACTGTCAATCTCCCTCGGCCTGGGGCTCCATGCAAGATCTCACCTCGTGGAGTTGCAATGATCATGAGAACGGTGAGGAATCAGCCCAGAACTATACGGGAGGATCTTGTCAATGGTCTTAAGGCAGCTGGGACCATAGTCACCAAGAAAACAATTGGTAACACACTACGCCGTGAAGGACTGAAATCCTGCAGCGCCCACAAGGTCCCCCTGCTCAAGAAAGCACATATACATGCCCGTCTGAAGTTTGCCAATGAACATCTGAATGATTCAGAGGACAACTGGGTGAAAGTGTTGTGGTCAGATGAGACCAAAATGGAGCTCTTTGGCATGAACTCAACTCGCCATGTTTGGAGGAGGAGGAATGCTGCCTATGACCCCAAGAACACCATCCCCACCGTCAAACATGGAGGTGGAAACATTATGCTTTGGAGGTGTTTTTCTGCTAAGGGGACAGGACAACTTCACCGCATCAAAGGGACGATGGACAGGGCCATGTACCGTCAAATCTTGGGTGAGAACCTCCTTCCCTCAGCCAGGGCATTGAAAATGGGTCGTGGATGGGTATTCTAGCATGACAATGACCCAAAACACATGGCCAAGGTAACAAAGGAGTGGCTCAAGAAGAAGCACATTAAGGTCCTGGAGTGGCCTAGAAACCTTAATGACTTGGAGAAGATCTGCAAAGAGGAGTGGGACAAAATCCCTCCTGAGATGTGTGCAAACCTGGTGGCCAACTATAAGAAACATCTGACCTCTGATTGCCAACAAGGGTTTTGCCACCAAGTTGTAAGTCATGTTTTGCAGAGGGGTCAAATACTTATTTCCCTCATTAAAATGCAAATCAATTTATAACATTTTTGACATGTGTTTTTCTGGATTTTTTTGTTGTTATTCTGTCTCTCACTGTTCAAATAAACCTTCCATTAAAATTATAGACTGATCATTTCTTTGTGAGTGGGCAAATGTACAAAATCAGCAGGGGATCAAATACTTTTTCCCCTCACTGTATGATAAACGGAGAGTAGCAGCAGCGTAAAAGAGGGGTGGGGGTGCGGGACAATGCAAATAGTCCGGGTAGCCATTTGATTACTTGTTCAGGAGTCTTATGGCTTTGGGGTAAAGCTGTTGAGAAGCCTTTTGGTCCTAGACATGGCGCTCCGGTACCGCTTGCCATCCGGTAATAGAGAGAACATTCTATGACTAGGGTGGCTGTGGTCTTTGACACTTTTTAGGGTCTTCCTCTGACACCGCCTGGTGTAGATGTCCTGGATGGCAGGCAGCTTAGCCCCAGTGATGTACTGGGCCGTACGCACTACCCTCTGTAGTGCCTTGCGGACGGAGGCCGAGCAGTTGCCGTACCAGGCAGTGACGCAACCAGTCAAGATGTTCTTAATGTTGCAGCTGTAGAACCTTTTGAGGATCTGAGGACCCATGCCAAATCTTTTTAGTTTCCTGAGGGGGAATAGGCTTTGTCATGCCCTCTTCACAACTGTCTTGGTGTGTTTGGACTATTCTAGTTTGTTGGTGATGTGGACACCAAGGAACTTGAGTCTCTCAGCCTGCTCCATTACAGCCCCATCGATGAGAATGAGGGCGTGCTCGGTCCTCCTTTTCCTGTAGTCCACAATCATCTCCTTTGTTTTGATTATGTTGAGGGATAGGTTGTTATTCACCACCCGTCCAGGTCTCTGACCACCTCCCTATAGTCTGTCTCGTCGGTGTTCAGTGTTGTGTCGTCGGCAAATTTAATGATGGGGTTGGAGTTGTGCCTGGCCACGCAGTCGTGAGTGAACAGGGAGTACTGGAGGGGACTGAGCACGCACCACTGAGGGGCTCCAGTAATTAACTGAAATTTGTGCGTCTTACCAGAGAGGAAGAGGCGAAGCGAGAGGGATAACTGGGCCCAAATCTGTCTTCTCCTGCAGGAGGTGTTTGTCACTTAAAATCGGTGTTGTGTACTTCATTTTTGACTTGTGCCTGTTGTTCACATGCTTATCTGCCCTCATTGGATAGAATAGTCACTCCTGCCTTCCATTTTTGAAGACATTTCTTGTCATTGTTAGAGCTGCCGCTTGAGTATCTAGTCAAGATAATGGATAATCTTGGTCACACAATAACTGAAATGTGTTAGTCATGCGATATCTTAATTGGCCCAAAGGTGGAAGCTGCATCATTCGTGGGGGATGACATGTTTACGTTTGCTGTCATATTGCGTCAGTCACGTAGAAGCCAGGAGAGGTGTGATCATATTGTGGTTTATACATTGAAATTATTGCATTCTATAGGAACATTTGTAAAGAACACAGTACCCATTTCTATTCAGACATGTTTTTTTTTTTTAACCTATAACTTTGGTGGGCATTTGAATTATAATTCTCTGTTGGTGTTATGAATTTAATTACAAGCACATTCTAAACCAGTGCTTGCATTCCTCTGTGTGTCAAACAGGATCAAGAAATGGATCCAGGTGGACTGAAACACAGCATTAACAAGGACAAGGGCTTGGCTTTCGGTAAACTCTCAGAGAGCGGTGTAGAAGGAAGCTTCTCGGGTGACGCAGGTGGTTCCAAGTCCACCACATCAACCTCCCTGATGCATCTGCCAGGCTCCAGACCCCAGCCACCAGCCAGAGACTCCGCCAACGGACTGAATGTCACTACGACTCAGATGGAGCTCTCCACAGGGGGACTCACTATAGAGGAGTCTGAAGTGAAGGTAATGGAGAAGGCCCTTAGAATGCAGCAGCCACAGAAACCGCAGCAGAACCAACAGCTGTTTGAGAACTTTGCTCTGTTGGAGGCGAGTATTGCAGATTTGAATCGATCCAACACCCCAGGGAGCTCTGTACTTGAACGCCCTCATGACCTTTTCTCTCTGAAAACGGAGAAGGACAGGCTTGACATGGGGTCAGTCAGCTTTGGACAGTCACAGAAGGACTTGGATGTCAACGAGAGGCTCCTTGGCGACAATACAATGGACATTCTGCAGGATTTGGACTTGCCTGGCTCTCTGTCTGACCTGAATGAGTTTTACGTGTCTGATGAGGCTGCTTTCCTTTCCTCCCTGTCAGTGGAGGATGTCCTGCTCGAGGACGGCAACATGGAAACCAAGCCCATAGACTGTAGCAATGGGGGAAACTGTACAAATGTGGACAGCGCGGACCAGCAGAAGCAGCTTCTGGAGCCAGGCATCTCCATGCCTGTCATCAAGACGGAGGAGGATGCTGACACCTCCTTCATCCAGCTTTGCACCCCAGGGGTCATCAAGCAAGAGAATGATCGTCGGAGCTATTGTCAGATATCCAGCCTGGACTTGCCTAGTACCCACAACTCGGTGGGTTCCATGAGCGGGCCGAGTTACCCCTATGGAGCAAACACCTCGACGGCAGTGAGTCTACAGCAGGATCAGAAGCCTGTCTTTGGCCTGTATCCCCCACTGCCCTCAGTCAGTGACAGCTGGAACAGAGGCAACGGATACGGGGCTGGATCAGGGATGTCGAGCTCATCTTTTCCTGTCGGCTTCAGCAGGTAGGTTACTCATGACCCATGGATTTAATGTAGGCTATTGTGCACTTTTGAATGGTTAATTATTTATGAATAAGTATTGATTTTAAGAATATAAATAGATTTTTATTTCAACATTCGACATCCCTGAATCTGAAATGTTCTTTTAGAGATGCCTTTGTAAGCCATGGAAATTGTCTTAACCAGTTTGGTGCACTACATTTATCACGTGGCAGTTTTATACAGATTTTTTTCGATTCACTTTCACACAATTCCCAGCTTTGTTGCTTAGTCTATTATAAAAAGGAAAGCACTGAATGCGTCTGTGTGAAGGAGACATGTTACATTTTTTTTTTTCTAAATCTGAATTTATCTGGCACACATCGATCTCTGAACTTGTTGCATGCCGTTGCTTTCTTGCAAATGCACTCATTTGTTAATGAATTGTGTAGGCAGGGTGCGTTGTCAGCTGGGAGGCCACATGTACAGATCTGCTTTGGTCTGTTGCTTTGCTGTCTCAGACCTTTTTTTTCAGCACAAACACATCGGCCTCCCCGAGTTCTCCTTGCTCCACCCAGAATTTGAGTCCTTGGCCTTTGCTACTCTTAAAGGCTCTGCATGGTCAATCCGTCGATTGCAGTGGCCCTAGAGCATTTACGGTGATACGTCCTCTGCAGAAGTCGTGGTATGCACAAAGCTGTTGTCAAGGAATTGAGTTTGTGTTTATACAGGACTTCCTGCCCCCACCTACCGTCAACCAATCATGTCAATGCGGAGCTATATGGAGCCCTCCGCATTTGTTACAAAATTTGAGAGGCGCATGGTGACGCGGTACGTAGCTTGATTTGGCTTCTGCATTCCTCTGGAGGCTACGCAATTGCGTCACACCCTCCATACGAAGGCTCCGACCACATTTAACGGATTAAGCATAAATTGGCTTTCACTGTGTATCAGGAGCATTGATACTGGGGGAGGAAGGATGCGACAGTACATAACTGCACATTTATTGACTGTATATACAATAGCAGAGGCTAGAATTAAAAGGGTAATATGTCATTGGTCATTAAGCACTTGAGCAAACAAGTATATTTTGCTTCTGTGCTGTGTTTGTTCAAGCTGCTGCTCTTTCAGAGATTTAAAATGGACACAATTAGAGTTTTGACTTGCTGTTTTTTCCCCAATGTATCGTGCTCTCATCCAATGTCACAATGTGAGGGTTCATGGTACGTTTCTCAGAATATCTTTAAGACAGCTTTTCTGAAAGTATGGGTCGTAGACCTATTAATGGTGGGTCGTCATGTCAGCGTAAATGTATGATTATTTAATTAATTACTGCTAGCCACAAGTTGTTAATACGCACAATCTTCATGAAATGCAAATACAGCGATGAGTTTCTCTCATGGTTTCATACAAACTTTTGAGGAGTGCCCACAATGTGTTTGGTGTGGGGAAGTGCTCAAAACGAACAAATTAAAACATGTCCTGACCAAATATCCACAGCATGGCAGTAAACCTAGGGAGTTCTTTCAGAACAGGGCATCATTTAATTTTGAAATGTTTTATTTATTTAAATGAAACCTTTTATTTAACTAGGCAAGTCAGTTAAGAACAGTCTTATTTACAATGACACAGTGGGTATCTCAGGGATTCGATCCAGCAACCTTTCGGTTACTGGCCCAGCGCTCTAACCACTAGGCTACCTGCCGTCCCGGCTTCAGGAAACAGTGTTTCAACAGTGGGAAAAGTAAATAAGCTAGCAAGGGATTGTTGTCATTTTATAACAGGTGATAAGCAGAAGTAAGGGAGTACTATCTCTCATAGTAGTAGATGTGCGTTTCTCTTTCAAACAATCCCCTTGTACACAGCTAATAGCTAGCTAGCTAATGTTAGCCATAGCAAGCTTGCTAACAGTATTCTTTTTTTTTACCTTTATTTAACTAGGCAAGTCAGTTAAGAAAAAAAAATCTTATTTTCAATGATGGCCTAGGAACAGTGGGTTTAACTGCCTGTTCAGGGGCAGAACGACAGATTTGTACCTTGTCAGCTCGGGGATTTGAACTTGCAACCTTTCGGTTACTAGTTCTAACCACTAGGCTACCCTGCTGCCCCAAGTACTTATGAAGATTAAAAATGATCAGGCCTCTTGTACATCTTACTGTAGAAATTATTGTTGAAAACTAGTTTGTTGCTGGTAAAATACAAGTAATACTTTTTATTCTGAACTGGAATAACTGTTTAAAGCAAGATGCTTTTTGAGGCAAACACAGTTCTGGGTGGCTTTTCTACAGCAGGAAGCGGTTTGCCTGACTGACTGAAGGCTGTAGATGTTCTGATCAAGCTTGGCACCACATACCTATGTGAGTCAGTGTTCTCAACTCTGGCGAACTTAAAAAAAAAAAAAAAGGTACAGAAACCAACTCAATGCTGAGCATGATCTCAGGGTTGCACTGTCACTCTGAGCCCAGAATAGACATGCTTGTTGAAAACTTCAACCAGCCACACACCTCTCATTAGGACTGTGTTTGTGTTTTCTGGTCTACATCTGTGTGATGTGATCAATCAGTTTATTCTAGTTCAAAGTAAAAATCATTTCTTATATTTTAACTGCAACAGTTCCAACCTAGACAGATATTTAAGTGTTTTTAATGGGTGGAGAAAAAAATAATTTTTCTATGGATGTTTCACTTTGTATTTTTGTTTTAGCCATTTGGGGAATGAAATGTACCGATCGTTTGGTTGCATGTTTAAATAAGGAACTGTGTGTCCCAGGAACACACAGATTTTGTCATTTGGATCCCAGGCTGAAAAAGTGTAAGAACCCCCTGCTCTAAGATATAAACCACTTTTTATATATATTTTTAAATATTGGGTTTTGTCCTAAGCTAACATACAGTATTTGGTTCTCAGTGAAATGTTTGGAGATGGGCAAGTTCTCTGAGTTCATAGGGAGTATAGTGCTGCAACAGGCTTTTCCATCGAAAGGAATTTCTACAAACTGTTGATAATTTCACAATGTGTTAATAAGCAAGACACAGTTGACAAATTGTTCCTATTGCCTCCTCAGACAGTTGACGTATCTCCAATGTGATTTTCAAAATGGCCTATAATTGGATTTTAAAGGGGAAATTTGGGGATTAGTACATCCATTTTTGGACTGAAATTAATGATTAGGCATAATATTGCATTCTTCCAGATGAAATGCTTCTGAGTGGGTGTGTTTTTTTTAAACAGAGTTTGAGCAAGTATGAAAGATGGACTGACAATTTCATGTCTGCTTTCCTTTCTACTGTTATTTTACTGGTGCTCTTGAAATGTGTTTATTTATTACCTAATGCTTATTTTTAACTGCATTGTTGGTTAAGGGCATGTAAGTAAGCGTTTCACTGTAAGGTCTACACCTGTTGTATTTGGTGCATGTGATAAATATAATTCGATTTTGATTTTCTCCATTAACTTTCGATTACATTTCAATACCATCTATTCACAGTGGCATTAACAAAACAACAGGTCTGTAGACTTCAAGTAATCAAATATAGATTCTTGTAGTTTCTGTAATGAAATTACAATAAGCAGGGTTTCTTTCCGTGGTGCCGGACAACGTGACCAGATTTAAATTTACTGTCCATTTGAGAAATTTACCAGACCCATGTGTTGCGTGCATAGCCCGTTAGGGCATCCACCCACAGTGCTCAGAATGACAGAAATCACATTTAGATTCAAACCATGCAACTCCTGTAATGACGCAGCCAATAAAATGTAATTTTCTAACATTTTCCAAAATGCAATTTGAGGGAAAACACCATTCTGAACAGCGCACCTGATGCGAGTGGTTCCAAATGGGACAGAGATGAACATCTCAGTTAGAAAGAGGTGTGAATCTGAAGATGCAGCTATTGTGCCTTTTTAGCTTCTGGACATCAAAATAAAGTTGATATGAAAACCAATAAAACAGGAGAGAAATGGTGTACCAGGAAGTCTTTTTATAAAATAATTGCCTCGGTCGGATTTTGCCTAGGCTACTTTGAAGCAAGGTAAGATATGCCTCAATATGAAGTAAAAGATTCAGGTTTCAAAGCTTTTTTCATTTTATTTTCTCAATGCATACTGCCTTCAGCTCTCATTGTGACGTGCTGATAGCCTGCCTACCGTTGCCTGCACTTGAATGTCAACTGGGAGGCGTGCTTCAATTACCAGTTGAGAAATAAAAATTGTAGCTCTTTTTAATTGTGGCCATCAACTGTTTTTAACGCAATTTGCATTTACAATTGATACAAGTATGATAGTTGTGTTGGATAAATAGAAATGCTTGATGACTAACAAAAATACACATGGCAATTATGGTTGGACGGTATCCAGATTTTCATATCCTCATAGAATAACGCTGTAACCTAACAAAATGTGGAAAAAGTCAAGGGATCTGAATACTTTCCAAATGCACTGAGCTTGTCTGATGCTTTAAGCACACTATTTTGATTTAAATAATTAAGACACATGGCTCAAGGAAAAAGTCCAATGGTCACACTGTGTTAATAAAAATTACAGTGAGTGCCTGTGTGACTATCGCACGTTGTCTTGCTTTCCTCCGTACTGCAGCGAAAAGGCACCACAGCACAAAGTTTTTATTACGCTGTCCGTGCTGAAGCCGCAACATAATTTCAGCCATTTCGTTTCTTACTTGTTTCTGACTTAATTTCTGTTACCGAAATCCATAATTTGTTAATGGAAGAAGTTCCTTATTCCCTCAACTCTTGCTGTCTTTACGTGAAACATGTATGCATCACATGCATGTGACCAATAGGGCCTGACACAGCCTAACATAATCACATCAAGAAATTGGTTATACCAAACTCAATACAGTAATGTGAGAATGAAACTGGAAACGGGCGAATGTTTACTGGTTTCTCGGGGAAGGGGAAGTCAGATCTGTGGAAGACATTTGACTTAGTTATGGAAACTACGGGAGATCAAGAAAAAGGAGGGTATACAATCAAACATTGCGTGAGTATTATGTGCCAAACAGTTGCTGATAGGTTAATGTATGTATGTATGTATGTATGTATGTATGTAATGTATGTATGTATGTATGTATGATGATTTGGAACAGTGTAAACAGCACTTAAATATGTGTACCAGAGTCTGGTCTAATGAGAAAAATAAGGTATATAACACCTTTTATTACAGCAGACTGAACAGTTGCATGCAGTTGTGAATTGTGGTTTATTGTTTAGGCTAATTATTCAAAGCTCCCTTTTGTTAAACTAAAATGCTTGATTGCATTTCAAAGCAGGAATGTCTCCTATGCTGTGTGATGGCATGAACAAATTAATAATTGATACAGTATATTGAAATATAGGCCTAAGTAAGTTACAGTATTAAGACTAAACAGGAGGCGCTCTTAGGCCTACAGCTCAATGGTGGTTATACAAGGATACTATACAAAGCTTACTAATGATAACAACATACATTTATTATGATTGTAACAATACAAAGGAGATCAAGAAAAATGAGGTTATGGGAGCGAGAGCTGCGTCCATATATGTGACAAACCGGTGCTGTTAGATTATATTTATTTTTTTGCTTGTATGGAGTAGTGTAAACATTGCTTAATAAAATATGTAATACCAGTCTGTTCTAACACTTTTTAAATTGCAGCCTTGGCTTGGTGCTCACGGAATCAGTAGTCTTTTAAACAGATTTAAACAGGCAACAGAAGTAAGATCTATTTTCTTTCTGCAGATATATGCATGATTTATAGTTACTTAACATTCTATTGTTGTCCAACATCTCATTTGTCGTTATGAAAAAGTATAAACACAAAAACGACAGGCTGGATGACATCAGCAGCCTGGTGGTCCAAAATAGCATAACGGGTTTATTGGTGTTAAAATATACTAAATTCATTTGTAAAACAGATTAGTGTGTGTCAATCTAGCAAACCAGGCAACTAAAAGCAACATTCTGAACAATATTTTGGTTTGTTTCTAGCTGGTTAGCTAGCTAGCTAGTTAGCTGGCCAGCCAGTTCAAATAATGTCCATATCCTATAGCTGACAACGTCTTAACTTTAGTGGATTTGTATTAATTATTACAGGAAAATAAACTCAAAACAAGGTCATTATTTACACATTAATGGCGAGCTAATTACAGAAAATAGCTTTCGGTTGTGAGTGTGATGAAATAAAAGCAGGGTGTTCTACCAGATAGTGTCCAGGTTCTAAAATTGTCTAGTTGGCCTAACATTATATCCTAATTTGACTTTGGTGCAGGTCATGTTGTTCACATTACCGTTTCGTAAACACACACTACATCAAATGGAATCAAAGTTTATTTGTCACATGCGCAGGATACAGAAGGTGTAAATGGTACAGTGAAATGGTTACTTGCATAGCTAGCTTGCTAAACAATGAACCATAATCCCAGCACATAACAAACTACCCTGCATCAATCTACAGGTAGCTAAAGCTAACCACCAATTAGGTTCAATGTTAGCTAGCTAACATTAGGCTATAACTAGCAATGCAAATGGCTCTGCGATACGAATAATGTTACTACACAGATCATACACGTAACGTTAGCGAGCCAGCCAGCTAACGTTAGCTAGCATAGCTAACAGTACGCTTTAATTTGCAATTACTTTCTGACCAAATTAGAAACGTATTTGAAAAATGTAGCGAGCTAGACTCTCTTACCCGTATACATGGATGAATGTTTCTCCTTCTCTGTCACTTATGCCATGGTTGCCCTTAGTTTGAAGATGCAATCCGGAGACAGGTGTTTTATACACCAGCTTTCTGTGTTCTTTTTTGACTCCCTCCGCATTTGCAATCAAACACCAGAATTTTCTCCCATCTCCTTAGCAATCACACTCTGCTTTCACAGGGCATTCCAATGATTTCATTACTCGGTCCTCCAGAAAGTGGAGAGCCTTAGCAATACCTTTTTTTTGCAGTTTTTCATGATATCTTAAAAAAATAGCCGCGTCAGAAAGGATGACCTACGCATACTGAGCAGCACATGCTATAGACAGAAGCGCGCTACATGGCAGACCAATCTGAACATCTCTCGAAATGTCCAGCCCATCATTATCTCAGACAATCATGACTACCGGGAAGGTTCCTGTCTTTCCGTGACTTAACCAACTAGGCTCTTAATTTTATTTGTATTTACATATGCCATACAAGTTTGTTAAGGCACATGAAAGTTCACATATTCCAGAAGGCATTTCTACCAAAAGTGCATTTTGATTTAAAAAAAATCTATAAAAATTACGTTGAAATGCCCTTCCTGTCAAGTAGTGACGCGCGACATACGACTAGTTTCCTGAAACTAGTCACATTTAATAGTTAGGCTATTGATTTATAGAACGAATTAAATTGGGGTTTCTTCTCTCCTCAATTTTCATGAACAATTAGGCTAAGGCAAGGAGTTTCCTTGTCTCTGCTGCTACTTCCTCCGCCGCATTGTTCTCAATTCCAATATGCTTGTTAACTTTACTGTTATGCACATAGCAACGTAGGGAATGGTGCCAATTCTGATTGTTTCAGAACAGCGGACAGCGACTGTATCCAACTTGGGAGAAAGCACATTTGTTGTAAAATAAAAGGGTTGCACCATTATTTTTTTTACATAAAATAACCATATACAATTTCAGTATCATGTCTTAGAGTGATGGACTGTGCCATACCCTTGGCCCTTGCAATGGATATGTACACTGAGACCGGTGCAAATCAGACAGGTGTCTTGTGCGGCGTTATTTTTTAAAATATATACTAGCGACTGCTCGACTAAAGAAATCTGTCATCCAACAGCCTATCCACCAGTAACTAAATGGGGTCAGCCTTAGACTGTCCTGGGGAACTAAATTAAGCTTCATAATATAAGCTTCATAATGTATCTACAAATATTCAAATAATACAAAATAAAAAAACTAAATAGTTTTGACCATCCTGTGGCTATTTCCAAGTAGCCCGGTATACCGCCCAGCCTAAAGGCAATTTATTTCCACTAAATTACGCTAATTAACCTATAGACCAGGGATCATCAACTAGATTCAGCCGCGGGCCAATTCTTTTCTTGAGGGAATGGTCAGGGGGCCAGAACATTATTACAAACAATTTGTAGACTGTAAATTGACCACAAGAAGCCCAAATGGATATAATATTTGACACTAATATCAAACCTCAATCATTTCAAACATAATCATTTCAAATTACTTTTGTTTTTTTTAGTAATAAAAATGAAACATTTACTAAAACTTGGGGGGCCAAATAAAATCACCCGCGGGCCAAATTTTGAACGGCAGTGTACATAAACATGGAATCACTGGTCACTTTTAATAATGGAACACTAGTCACTTTTTATTAATGTTTACATACTGCTTTACTCATTTCATATGTGTATATACTGTATTATATTCTACTGTTTTAGTCAATGCCACTCCGACATTGCTCGTCCTAATATTTTTATATATATGTTACTTTTACTTTAAGATTTGTGTGTATTGTTAGATATTACTGCACTGTTGGAGCTAGGAACACAAGCATTTCGCTCCACCCGCAATAACATCTGCTAAATATGTGTATGTGACCAATACAATCTGGTTTGCACTCATGATGACTGGTCACACAAGCCTTAAGAAATGCTTTTTGGAATACAAATAGACTGCTTTGTTTGGCCTGAATTGGCAAATGTTCCTGACCAACCGGTTCATTAGGTTCATTATTAATCATAGCCTCACATGAAAATATCTTGAAAGGGATCCATAAATGTGGAAAGATGTTGCAACTTCTGATACAGCAAAGGAAACCTAAATCTGTCATTTTTTTAAAATTGCGTCAGCCAAATGTGGACCCAGAATCTTAGTGGCTCTACTGCAGGCCACATTACAGCTGAGAAATCTTGTGTAGACCGCAGCCTATTTGCATAGTCAGGAGAGGTTAATTATCTGCATACTATGACTTAGTGTTCTGTAAATCAGGCTACGTTGGCCCTGTTCTCTGCTATTTTGTAATGGCATCAAGCTCTGGCTTTGCCAGCTGGCCATAGTTTGTCTTTTTTGGAACCAGTATGCAACTAAATGTCATCGTTAGACCCTAGCGGGTGTTTAACATGCTGGGGAAAATAATTACATCTTGGTGTGAACTGCTCATTTGACCAGTATTGGTTTTTCTACTGTTTATTTCCATGGCACTTTACAGTTCCTGCATGGTGATATCAAGCTAACTTTCTTCAACGGATCCTCAGTGGCCAGCTCTCAGTCGCTTATGAATGTTGGTGTCTTTTGACAATTCCACTAATGGTCCACAATAAATAACTTTCTTTCTGTATTTCTTGTACTTCCCCTACTGTGAATTCTGAGTTTTGTTTAAACTTGTTTTCCAATCAGAGTATGGAGGTAGTGGAATTTCCTGCCCTGAATTCCAGTAGCGCTCTGATATTGGTTTCGGAACAGAAGCGAGAGGAGTTGGAAGGATTAGTGTGTGTCTGTCTGCCTGGCTGTCCTTACCTTTACACAGATGCCACCATATGCAGTTTTTAAAGTCTCTGTTAAGATTCTGTTGATCTAGAACAGGGATGGGCAGCTGGATCAATTTTCTTTTGGGGGGGGGGGGAATTCAGAGTTAGAATAGACAAGTTGCAATTTTTTTTTGTCAGTCACTGACAGCCACTCGATTATCCCATGTCAGCAGTTTATTTAAATAATGTTGATAGTCTAGTGGCCAGCTAACTTACCAATCTAAACGTGTTGTAGTCATGGACGAATTACTGACTGATGGGCCCCTATTGATCTCCACCCTTTGGCAAAATGTGTAGAATTGTACAAAAAAAATGATTGCGAAGAGAGTGGGTAGATAAAATGTTTTGCTCGGAAGGTGACAAAATGTTGCTTAGGGCCCTCAAAACGCTAGGGCTGACTGATGGCATGTGTGGATACGCAGACCCGCGAGTGACTGGGGCCCCTCATGAGTTCCAAATAATAAATAAAAAATTGGGGGCCCTAGAAGTAATGTTCTGGTCAACTCCTTGGCTCCATTTGATTGGGTGGAGTCTAGTGTGCTAGTCCCGGGTGAGGAAGGGTCAAACTGCCAGGGATAGTTTTCCTTTATGGTTCTGGCAGAAATACGACCAGCATTAGCAGCTGCTGGAGGGAATTATACTTACCCTCATGGCCTACTTCTTCTAGCTTAAGTTTTTATTTTGTGAGATGCAGAGATCTGTTGAAAAATCCTAATAAACACACATGACCACAAGGCAGTGATTTAGAATTTTGTTCTTGTTTGTTTTTCTGCTGTGAATTAGGGCAGCTGTACAGATTGGTTGGAAATTCAGTTGTGCTAAAATGTATTGGGTTGGTATGTCAGTTTTCAATAGGCTGAGAACTCATTCCTCACGCTGCAGTGGAGTTGCATCAGCATCCACCGTCTGTCTCCTTTTGGGAATCCATTCGGCAGATGAGAATATTCCAAAATTCACTTAAAATAATAATTACATGCAACTGATTTGATGTACCTTTCCATTTGCAGTGTATTCAGTTCCACTTGTTCCTCTTTCGGCAATGTCAAGTGTTTTTCGAGCAGGAATTGTGCTCTTACAAAGTTGACCCTGTGAGGCACTGACAGTAAAGTATAATATTTATATGCAATGGAAGTACTCATAAAACGAATTACCGTTGCGCTCAACTTTGAACGGAAGTGGAAAAAGGTTATTTCTATGTTTTATAACTGACCCCCCTGTAGCCCTTAAGACTAGCAGGCTTGTAAGGTAAGGGCCTTCATTTGGATGGATATCCATGTATGCTGCAGGGAAGGGCACTGTAACAAATCCAACCGGCATACACAGGCTACTGGATTTGGAGCATACCAGGGCACTTGGCATCAGTTCGCAGGCTGGAATTTCCTCACTTGAAATGTTTGTGTGGAATGCAGTGCCCTGCCACTGTGGTTACCAAACTTCACCGTCTCTGGAGAACGTCTTCTCCTGGTAGTCTCCAGGTGCATGTGAAGACGTTATCGATACCTTGGGCGTGTGCCATTCCATTACCTCAGACGCTGTTACATGATTACTGTACCTGTTGCTGTCGTCAATGATTTGCTTCAAGGTTATATGAATAGTTGTTCATATCTTAATGTATGTCATTGTGGTTTTGAAGGTCTAAGTGTCATAGTCACTGTTAATGACCACAACTGATTCTAAAGCAGGCATAGTAAACTTTCCTGGCTACCCAAACTCCTTACACCGGCCAGACACTACACCACTCCCACGGTCGTTTAGTTTATTCTATGCAATGAGTCTGGCTCTGAGTACCTCCCCGACACTTTTCGTGAACGCAAACACATTCTAACCGTTCTGATTGGACCCAAAAACCGATGGGTTGGGCCATAGCCAGAATAAATGTGGGTAAAGCAGCATTTTGAATTTTTTTTTAATTTGCTTTGATACTCTGATTTGGTTAGAGATGATCCAATCGCTAATGACACTTTGTACAACACCAATTGTTTGACGTCACCTCAAACGACTGCAACGATGGTAGTCTCTAACTGAAGTATGTAGCGAACAGGGAGGTAAGTTAAACCCATGTGATTTTAATGTAATGCTCTTAAGAGCAAGACTAACTTGTGTATATATATTTTTACTGTCTAAAGTTTGCGGATTTGTTGACATCCAGTAATTTCTTTGTATCTATACTTGGATACAGTAACTTTTAGATCTATACTTAAGCAATAAGGCCCGAGGAGGTGTGGTATATGGCCAATATACCATGGCTAAGGCTGTTCTTATGCACGACGCATCGCAGAATGCTTGGACACAGCCCTACTAGTGGTATATTGGCCATATATCACAAATCCCAGAAGTTCCTTTTTGCTTTTATAAACTGGTTACCAATGTAATTAGAACAGTAAAACTAAATGTTTTGTCATACGCGTGGTATACGGTCTGATATACCATGGTTGTCAGCCAATCAGCATTCAGGGCTCGAACCGGTATTAACCATTATCATTTACATTACGACAAGGAATGTAACTGTTAGGCCTATAGCGTGATTTGTCACTAACTGTATCTGAAACGGCTAAATGTGTCATACTATAATGGCCTGTCAACTGGTTGACTAGGGACATGAGGGTTGAGTTGTGGTGTGTGTTTGTCGGTTTGTGCCTCCTGCATTTGTTTTGAGACTTGCTCTCTCGCTGCTGGGCATGGCATCAAGGCAGCAGTTCCTCATGCAAAGTGTTCCATTCTCACGCTACAGGGCTGTATCACAAGACTTGGGATGGCTGACTGGCCCCTTTGTGCCTCTCTCAAGGGCTCCTACTGTATGTCGCTCTTGTAATCATTAACTTCTCTGGGATTAGTGGCCCACCTCGACAACAGCCAGTGAAATTGCAGGGCGCCAAATTCAAACAACAGAAATCTCATAATTAAAATTCCTCAAACATACAAGTATTATACACCATTTTAAAGATAAACGTCTTGTTAATCCAACCACAGTGTCCTATTTCAAAAAGGCCTTATGGCGAAAGCACACCATGCGACTATGTTAGGACAGTGCCTAGCCACAAAAAACCATAGACATTTTCCAGCCAAGGAGAGGACTCAAAAAAGCCAGAAATGGTGATTAAATGAATCACTTACCTTTGATCTTCATCTGGTGGCACTCCCAGGACTCCATGTTACACAATAACTGTTCGTTTTGTTCAATAAAGTCCCTCTTTATGTCCAAATACCTCCGTTTTGTTTGCGCGTTTAGTTCAGTAAACCAAAGGCACAAAGCACGCTGACAACATCCAGACGAAGTCAAAGTTCCATTAAAGTTCGTAGAAATATGTCAAACGATGTTTATAATCAATCCTTATGATCTTTTTATCATAAATATTCTATAATATTTCAACCGGACAATGCTGTTTTCATTAGAAAGGAAAGAGAACGAACGGCGCGCTCACGGCCACCCGCGATAAACAACTCATGGCTTTCAGCTGAGCCACTTGCTCTGAGTGGTCTTATTCTCTCCCCTTTCACAATAGAAGCCTGAAACAACTTCTAAAGACTGTTGACATCTACTGGAAGCCTTAGGAAGTGCAATCTGACTCCACAGACACTGGATACTGGATAGGCATTCACTTAAAAAACTACAAACTTTAGAATTCCCACTTCCTGGTTGGATTTTTCTCAGGTTTTTGCCTACGATATGAGTTCTGTTATACTCAGACATTATTTTAACAGTTTGGGAAACTTTTTAGTGTTTTCTATCCAAATCTACCAATTATATGCATATCCTAGCTTCTGGGCCTGAGTAACAGGCAGTTTACTCTGGGCACGTTTTTCATCCAAACTTCCCAATGCTGCCCCCTATCCCAATGAAGTTAATGGTCATCCTCCATCCAGAATGTCAACTATGGTTTTTATTTTTAATCCCTATTGATCTCTATTTTTAGTAATTCTTGGCTCAAACACTACTGCTACGTTTCAGCAAGGTCTCGGTTCACTAATGATTGGCAGGCTTGATTTGTTGTCACGCCCCTCTGCAATGTATTTTTATCAGCTGTTACTGAACCCGTCTGACACTGATTAACAGAGCTCTAAACCGAGACACACCTCACACTCTCCTTAGGAAAAGAGTCAACGCCATGAGCTGTGAGTCCTTCCCTCATTCCTCACAACCGAAAGAGGCTATTTCAATGTAATAGGCCTATTTAAAAATAAACATGTCCCACCATAAATGTTACATTCTATGTTATGTCCATCAGACGTTCCGCCAGCATAGATTTGAATCCGTTGAGTGCGACTTCATTTGGGTGAATGTGATGGTCAATAAACACACAACTTTGCTTTGGCTGCAGCACCCCAATGTGCAGTCGGCTACAGATGAGGTGTGCATGAATTGGAAAATCATTAGCTTATCCTTTTTTTATGCTTGTGTGTGTGAATATTTTTGTCAGTCAAAATGATGGATGGTGTTAAACCTTTTATGTCAAAGCTTCAAAAAGGAAGGAAATCGGTTGGTTAACGAAAACCCATGATATACATTATTTTTCTGCCCTTACCACAGATGCTTTGAAAATGTTCAGTGTTTTCACCTGACTCTCTCATGGATACTTGGTAGTTCCATCATTATCCATAGAGGCCATGGAGACTGCATGCATAACTGCATAAACACAATGACAGATGGAGACATGGAGTTGGGCAATATGAATGTAACAAAGTGGTTCTTCCATTCTGCTGTGAGTGACTCATTTTTAAGGGGTTTGTAAGAAGGTGAGCTTTCCTTTTTTGGGAGATGTTGAATTTTGCACTTGCCTGTGAGCAGCTGCAAACAGAATGGTTTGTACCAGGTTTTAGGGCAATACATATTACTGGAAATGTTAACAACCCCCTCAATACCAAGCTATTGGACTCCCTAAATGTTTTCTATTGGTTGACTCAAATGACCGTCTGTTGACGATAAATAAATTGCTGCCTGATCATAATTGAAATGAACAGCAAATTGCTCCCTCAGATGAGAAATTAAATTGGCATCAATCAGGTATTAGGCTGTTTTATTTTTTATTCCTCTGACCACTTGAAGGTTAATGTATGGCCGAGTCCCAGGTCTGAACTACAGTATCTCCCAGTTGCATAGCTAGGCTGCCAGAACCACAATTCTCAATCACTAGTACCAAGGCCTAAATGTACATTTTCAGTCATGGATTATGGAGTTACCCCAACGTAAAATCTATTTTGGGTAGACACAGTAGCTAGTAATACAAGCTACTAAAATCACGGTTCTGCACAAATGTTCCACTACTGTTTGCTAGACTGAGACAATGGAAGCAAGTCGTTTATTAACGCTTGCGCATCTCAAAAATATGCTTCGCAGATTCTGTGGTTTCAGGTAGTAAATCTGTCACTTGAGTTAGTTTTACCCTAAGGACGAACACATCATTGGTTTCCTGATTTAGGCCTGTACTGGATATGTACCTCGTTCAGGGTTTGTGTGTGTGGGTGTGTGTGTTTTTCTTCTTCTGGTGGACAGCCAAACGCTCAGAGATCTGTGTCAAGCTGCACTGACAAACAAGTTCTAAAAGTAGGCTGTGTAAAGTTGACGCCGACTGTTCATCTGCCGTTGGTTCGGTGCGCTGGGTTTTAGGGACCACCTACTGGTGGATTGCTGACATTTTCCTGTGATTCTATGTGTAAAATCGGTTTGCAAATGATGGCCGGCACTCTGTTCGGAGGTGGTATGTACTGTCGGCAGGCAGACACCTGGTGTGTCCGAGCCTTTATATACAGTATCGGAAGCCATGCCTTTTATTATATCCCGCACAGGCTTAGCTTTTAAGCCAATGCTTTGCACTCCCTAACACACTAAGAGCCAATTAGTGTTGTTAATTGTTTTGGGCTTTCAGAAGGAAGTTTTGATTGTCCAGTGGTCAAAACAATTCTCACACCTGCTGAAAGTCATCGCACTTTGACTCCAACCAATTTTTTGTTTTGATTTCTTTGACACCCCCCCCCCCCAAAAGCACATTGATGCAGGAAGCCATACATGAACAGTAGTCTGAGACTTCTCTTCAGCAGTCGGCCTACTCGTGGTTTGTAATCTGTTTTGGAGTTGTGCCCAGTGCCCTTCTAAATCACCTTTGTGGCGCAACTCTTAACAGGCCTCTACGCCCAGTCAGACTGTGTACTTTGATCCACTCAACTGGTCATCCCCAGGGAACCTCTCACCATTCTCACCTCCTGGCATTCAAATAGATTGATTCGGTTCAACACTTTCTCTACCTTGGTGGATACTTAGCTCTCTTGCTTCTCCCAGGTTTCACTCTGGGATTCACGTAGTGCTGGGCTGGCTCACAGGGAAAGGTTTTATTTTAGTTAACCAAACTGGAAAGAGAAACACAGAAATTCCAGCTCATTTATACTTTGGTGTTACCCTTTTTTTTATCAACAGAATGCCATTCAGGTTTATTTGCTCTTTGGTGGAACTGTTTGCTGAGATTTGGTTATGCACAGTTTGCAGTGTTTCATGTCCTTTTTAGTTGAGCCTTGATAGTCAGCTTATGTAAACACTGGTTTGATTTATACACAGCTGGATAATATTTGTTTCTCTTTTAATGGCCTAGTGCTTACACTGTTCTGTACCATACAAAATCATGATTAAGAATACTTTTGGGATGAATCTAGGGTGGTGATCCTTAAGTTTCAGGATAATTAATAAACCAGTTTATCTTGAATAAACAAATGATTTGATGTCTTTGTCAATCATCAATAGACTTCCTGAGTCTTTTGTGGTTACTATGTCTGGAAATAGTGTATTCAGACTCCTTCCCTTTTTCCACATTTTGTTACTGTACAGCCTTATTCTAAAATGGATTAAATAAATAAAATGTCCTCATCAATCTACACACAACACCGCATAATGACAAAGCGCAAAGTTTTTAAAAAATGTATAAAAAGAAAACCAATACATTATTTACATAAGTATTCAGACCCTTTGCTATGAGACTTGAAATTGAACTCAGGTGCATCCTGTTTCCATTGATCATCCATGATGTTTCTACAACGATTGGAGTCCACCTGTGGTAAATTCAATTGGTTGGACATGATTTGGAAAGGCACACACTGTCTATATGAGGTCCCACAGTTGACAGTGCATGTCAGAGCAAAAACCAAGCCATGAAGTCGAATTAACGTAATTGTCCGTAGAGCATCGAGACAGGATTGTGTCGAGGCACAGATCTGGGGAAGGGTACCAAAACATTTATGCAGCATTGAAGGTCCTCAAAAACACAGTGGCCTCGATCATTCTTAAATGAAAGAAGTTTAGAACCACCAAGACTCTTCCTAGAGCTGGCCGCCCGGCCAAACTGAGCAATTGGGGGAGAAGGGCCTTCGTCAGGGAGGTGACCAAGAACCCGATCGTCACTCTGACAGCTCCAGAGTTCCTCTGTGGAGATGGAAGAACCTTCCAGAAGGACAACCATCTCTGCAACACTCCACCAGTCAGGCCTTTATGGTCGAGTGGCCAGACAGAAGCCACTCCTCAGTAAAAGCCACATGACAGCCCGCTTGGAGTTTGCCAAAAGGCACCTAAAGACTCTGACCATGAGAAACAAGATTCTCTGGTCTGATGAAACCAAGATTGAACTCTTTGACATGGAAACCAAGCGTTTCGTCCATAGGAAACCTGGCACCATCCCTACGGTAAAGCATGGTGGTGGCACCATCATGCTGTGGCGATGTTTTTCAGCAGGCAGGGACTGGGAGACAAGTCAGGATCGAGGGAAAGATGAACAAGGCAAAGTACAGAGATCCTTGATGAAAACCTGCTTTAGAGCGCTCAGGACCTCCGACTGGGGCGAAGGTTCACCTTCCAACAGGACAACGACCCTAAGCACACAGCCAAGACAACGCAGGAGTGGCTTGGGGACAAGTGTCTGAATGTCCTTGAGTGGCCCAGCCAGAGCCCGGACTTGAATATGATAGAACATCTCTGGAGAGACCTGAAAATAGCTGTGCTGCGACGCTCCCCTTCCAACCTGACAGCGCTTAAGAGGATCTGCAGAGAAAAATTGTAGAAACTCCCTAAATACATGTGTGCCAAGCTTGTAGCATCATACCCAAGAATACTCAAGGTTGTAATCTCTGTCAAAGGGCTTCAACAAAGTACCGAGTAAAGGGTCTGAATACTTATGTAACTGATATTTCAGCTTTTTATTTTTAATACATTTGCAAAAAATTCTGAACCTGGTTTTGCTTTGTCATTATGGGGTATTGTGCGTTGATTGAGGGATAACATTTTTTTTTTTCAGTTTGAAAAAAAAAACTTTAATCAACCAACAAAACACATTCCACATTCACAGATGTGACAGACTTACATTTTTTTTAAATAAAATTATATATATATATATACATACATACTGCTCAAAAAAATAAAGGGAACACTAAAATAACACATCCTAGATCTGAATGAATGAAATAATCGTATTAAATACTTTTTTCTTTACATATTTGAATGTGCTGACAACAAAATCACACAAAAAGAATCAATGGAAATCCAATTTATCAACCCATGGAGGTCTGGATTTGGAGTCGCACTCAAAATTAAAGTGGAAAACCACACTACAGGCTGATCCAACTTTGATGTAATGTCCTTAACAAGTCAAAATGAGGCTCAGTAGTGTGTGTGTGTGTGTGTGTGTGTGTGTGTGTGTGTGTGTGTGTGGCCTCCACGTGCCTGTATGACCTCCCTACAACGCCTGGGCATGCTCCTGATGAGGTGGAGGATGGTCTCCTGAGGGATCTCCTCCCAGACCTGGACTAAAGCATCCGCCAACTCCTGGACAGTCTGTGGTGTGGCGTTGGTGGATGGAGCGAGACGTGATGTCCCATATGTGCTCAATTGGATTCAGGTCTGGGGAACGGGCGGGCCAGTCCATAGCATCAATGCCTTCCTCTTGCAGGAACTGCTGACACACTCCAGCCACATGAGGTCTAGCCCTGGGTTCCTCCACATTAGGAGGAACCCAGGGCCAACCGCACCAGCATATCTCACAAGGGGTCTGAGGATCTCATCTCGGTACCTAATGGCAGTCAGGCTACCTCTGGTGAGCACATGGAGGGCTGTGCGGCCCCCCAAAGAAATGCCACCCCACACCATGACTGACCCACCGCCAAACCGGTCATGCGGGAGGATGTTGCAGGCAGCAGAACAGTCTCCACGGCGTCTCCAGACTCTGTCACGTCTGTCACGTGCTCAGTATGAACCTGCTTTCATCTGTGAAGAGCACATGGCGCTAGTGGCGAATTTGCCAATCTTGGTGTTCTCTGGCAAATGCCAAACGTTCTGCACGGTGTTGGGCTGTAAGCACAACCCCCACCTGTGGACGTCGGGCCATCATACCACCCTCATGGAGTCTGTTTCTGACCGTTTGAGCAGACACATGCACATTTGTGGCCTGCTGGAGGTCATTTTGCAGCTTCTCCTGCTCCTCCTTGCACAAAGGCGGAGGTAGCGTCCTGCTGCTGGGTTGTTGCCCTCCTACGGCCTCCTCCACGTCTCCTGATGTACTGGCCTGTCTCCTGGTAGCGCCTCCATGCTCTGGACACTACGCTGACAGACACAGCAAACCTTCTTGCCACAGCTCGCATTGATGTGCCATCCTGGATGAGCTGCACTACCTGAGCCACTTGTGTGGGTTGTAGACTCCGTCTCATGCTACCACTAGAGTGAAAGCACCGCCAGCATTCAAAAGTGACCAAAACATCAGCCAGGAAGCATAGGAACTGAGAAGTGGTCTGTGGTCCCCACCTGCAGAACCACTCCTTTATTGGGGGTGTCTTGCTAATTGCCTATAATTTCCACCTGTTGTCTATTCCATTTGCACAACAGCATGTGAAATGTATTGTCAATCAGTGTTGCTTCCTAAGTGGACAGTTTGATTTCACAGAAGTGTGATTTGACTTGGAGTTACATTGTGTTGTTTAAGTGTTCCCTTTATTTTTTTGAGCTGTGTGTGTGTGTATATGTATGTATGTATGTGTGTGTGTGTGTATGTATGTATGTATGTATGTATGTATGTATGTATGTATGTATGTATGTATGTATGTATGTATGTATGTATGTATGTATGTATGTATGTATGTATGTATGTATGTATGTATGTATGTATTTGTGTGTGTATTCATACGTACAAAGAATAATTATTAAAAAATAAATATACACATAAAACTTGCAGCAGCACTATCAAGGTTCTTATTAGCTATTTCCAGCCTTAGCTGAGACGACGAGCAAATAATACGTTTTTAGATTTTACAGCACCTTACACAACATGTATCTGCTCATTTCCCTAATCACCCCATTCACTCTGTCCAATTTGAAATATAGTTGAGTAGTGGAGACCAGTGTCTATCAAACTTGGCTTGTCTCTTGCAGAGGTCATAAGTGAGCTTTTCAAGAGGGAGAGAAAGTCAACAATCTGGTCAATCCACATTTTAAATGTAGGAGAGGTATTAGAGGCCCACAATAGAAGAATACATTTCTTAGCAAAGTATGTAATAGTCATAAGCAAATTTTCTCTGTCAGGATCAAGAACAAAGTCCTGCTGGGCATTAAGAAGATAGATACACGGGGTCATATCAAACTGTACATCTAGTATTTTCTGTGCAGCTGTATGTATAGATTGCCAAAATCTGGCAATCTCTCTACAGCTCCAAAATACATGCATATAGGTACCACTTTCAGAGGTACATCTTTTACAATTAGGAGAAATGTCTGTTTTCATTCTATGGAGTCTCAAAGGAGTGTAATAAAATTTGTAATTAGATTCTTTCACTTTTACATTAGTAGAGGAGCAGTATATATACCCTGTCGCAAACCTCCGCCCATAACTCATCACTGATAGTCAGACCAAGGTCCTTTTCCCAGATTATTTTCAAAGGAGTAAAGGAGGAGCCTCCTTTCTCAGAAAGGAGTCAATAGATATAAGATATTTTGCCTTTAATGGATTGTGCTGTAACAAGAAGGGTTTCAACTTCGTCCTGATCCCTAGAGTATGCCAAAGATTAAAGTTGGCATCCCTCAGGGCTTTTGGCAAGTCTGGGTTGCCTACTATAGGCGAGTGAGAACATATTTGGGAGGAAATGCCCAGGTATTTCTTACAGACCCTCCACGCTAGTAGGGTGCTGTAAATCACAAAGGTTTTGGCTATGTTGCCCACTTCACTAAAGTTATTATTGAATATAATTGAGCTTTGGTGCATTGAACCACAGGATTGGGCTTCTGAATTATTGTTGACTCTTGTCTGTTGGTGATCCATGTTAGCATGTTGCGGATTTGGGAAGACCAGTAGTACAATTGAAGGGCAAGACCACCCTTAGATTAAGGTTTCGATAGAGTGGAGAACTTGATCCTAGGTTTTTTTATTGCCCCATATAAATTTGGTGATGCTTTGGTTTGTTGTTTTTGAAAAATGAAACTGGGAGATAGCATGGGAGCATCTGAAATAAATAGTTCAGTCTAGGGAGGATGTTCATACGGATTACATTAATTCTTCCAACTAAGCTAATTGGGAGGGAGATCCAGGTTTGGAGATCGTTCTTGATTCAATCCAGGAGTGGAAGATAATTTTCCTTGAAAAGGCTGTTCAGATCTGGTGTTATGAAGATCCCAAGGTATTGAAACCCCTGTTTTCCATTGGAATGGACATAGTGTCTTCATAGAGCTGGTGAGTGTAATATTGAGAGGGCACACAGTGGATTTGTTAACCTCTATGGTACTCAACAGCCAGTGTAATCCCGTGGCGCGTTATTCAAATTCCTCAAAAATGCAAAAACTTCAATTTTTCAAACATATGACTATTTCACACCATTTTAAAGATAAGACTCTCGTTAATCTAACCACACTGTCCGATTTCAAAAAGGCTTTACAACGAAAGCAAAACATTAGATTATGTCAGCAGAGTACCCAGCCAGAAATAATCAGACACCCATTTTTCAAGCTAGCATATAATGTCACATAAACCCAAACCACAGCTAAATGTAGCACTAACCTTTGATGATCTTCATCAGATGACAACCCTAGGACATTATGTTATACAATACATGCATGTTTTGTTCAATCAAGTTCATATTTATATCAAAAACCAGCTTTTTACATTACCATGTGACTAGCATGTGACTAGCATTCCCACCGAACACTGCTGGTGAATTTACTAAATTACTCACGATAAACGTTCACAAAAAGCAAAACAATTATTTTAAGAATAATAGATACAGAACTCCTCTATGCACTCGATATATCCGATTTTAAAATAGCTTTTCGGTGATTCTAAATATTCCATTACCGTACTTCGAAGCATGTCAACCGCTGTTTAAAATCAATTTTTATGCCATTTTTCTCATAAAAAAGCGATAATATTCCGACCGGGAATCTGCGTTTAGGTAAACAGACGAAAGAAAATAAAGCATTCGGTCGACTCGGGCACGCGCCTAAGCCCATAGTACTCTGATCGACCACTTGCCAAACGCGATAAAGTGTTTCAGCCAGAGCCTGCCTCAATATCGTTCAGCTTTTTCCCGGGCTCTGAGAGCCTATGGGAGCCGTAGGAAGTGTCACGTTATTGCAAAGATCCTCAGTCTTCAATAAAAAGAGCCAAGATGAAACACAACTTGTCAGACAGGCCACTTCCTGCATGGAATCTTCTCAGGTTTTGGCCTGCCATATGAGTTCTGTTATACTCACAGACACCATTCAAACAGTTTTAGAAACTTTAGGGTGTTTTCTATCCAAAGCCAATAATTATATGCATATTCTAGTTACTGGGCAGGAGTAGTAACCAGATTAAATCGGGTACGTTTTTTATCCGGCCGTGTCAATACTGTCCCCTAGACCTAACAGGTTAAAATGTGTCTTATAACCTGAACTTGCAATACTGAGCAATTGTGTCTAAAATGGGAGGGAGGGATTTCTCAGGGTTGGATATGTAGAGCAAGACATCATCCGCGTAGAGCGAAATCTTGTGCTGCAGGCCGCCTGCAGAAACACCCATAAAACTTGGATTGCTCCTTATCAACTCTGCCAGAGGCTCCACCCCTAACAAGTAGAGCAGGAAGGACAGCGTCTTGTGACCCTTGTCTTGTGCCCCGTCCCAAAGGGAATCTGTCAAGAGTTCAGTCCGTTAGTAGTCACCATGGCATTTGGATGAGTATAGTGATTTGATTCATTTAATATAATTTGGTCCCATATTTAACTTTTCTAAGACAGAACGGAAAGCTCCACTCCATCCTGTCGAACGCCTTCTCAGCATCCAGTGAAGCCAGCAGGACAGGGGTCTTCTGTGCGTTTACTTGATCAATAATATCAAAAAGACTGCGAATGTTATCAGAAGAATATCTGTCTCTAATAAATCCAGTTTGGTCCGCTTTTATTATTTTGGGAAGAAGAGTGTTTAGTCTTTTGGCGAGCAATTTGGTAATTATTTTGTAGTCGAAATCCAACAAGCTTATGGGCCGGAAGGACGAGCAGGATAGAGAGAGGGTCCTTGTCTTTTTTTTTAGCAACACTGTAATGCGAGCTGTGTGCATTGAGTCTGGGAGAACTCCGTTTTTGCAAAAATCTTCCAGCATTGGCATGAAAATAGGGCTAAGCTGGGGCCAAAAAGCTTTATAGAACTCTCTGGGGAATCCATCTGGGCCTGGGGACTTCATCTGGGCCTGGGGACTTATTAGGTGGCATGGAGGTAATTGCCTCCAGGACCTCCTCAGGAGTGAAGGGGGAGTTGAGATCTTCTTGGTCGGTCTCTGATAATTTAGGTAGCGAGAATCCCTCTAGGAAGGAGTGGAGTTCTACCTCTGTGTGTTTTCTCTCAGAGGTATATAGTTTGCAGTAAAAATCATGAAAAGTTAAATATATATTTTTTGGGTCATATGTGACCCCGTCCTCTGCTGTTCGGATAGCCATGATTGTACGCTCTGACTGCTCTTTTTTTAATTGGTAAGCAAGCAATCTACTTGGCCTATTGCTATACTCATGGTATTTATGTTTAGTAAAGAACACTTTTTTTTTTTTTATCTCCCGAGTATAGTCCAAATTCAGTTTGGCTTTGGCTGCTTTAAGTTGACTCCAGGAGGTGCTGTCTGGGGATTGTTTATGTACTTTTTCACAGCATTCCAGCTCCCTCTCAAGATCTAGCCCGTGTGCTTCCATTGCTTTTTTCTTAGAGGAAGCATATGCAATTAGATGACCTCTTAGTGTGGCTTTAGCAGCGTCCCACATTGTGGCCGGAGAAACAGGAGAATCTTTGTTGTCTTGTATGTAGTTGTCTATCCATGTAGTTACCAATGTATGGAACGCTTCATTTGATAACATGGAGGTGTTGAATTTCCAGCTCTTTGACCTCGGAATGTTTTTGCGGAGGTGGACAAAGGCGTGTGCTGACATCTACTTTGTGCATGACACAAGTCATTTTTACAACAATTGTTTACAGACATATTACTTAACTTATTCACTGTTTCACAATTCCAGTGGGTCAGAAGTTTACATAAACTAAGTTGGCTGTGCCTTTTAAACAGCTTGGAAAATTCCAGAAAATTATGTCATGGCTTTAGAAGCTTCTGATAGGCTAATTAACATAAATTGAGTCAATTGGAGGTGTACCTGTGGATGTATTTCAAGGCCTACTTTCAAACTCAGTGCCTCATTGCGTGACATCATGGGAAAATCAAAAGAAATCAGCCAAGACCTCAGAAAGAAAAATGGTAGACCTCCACAAGTCTGGTTCATCCTTGGGAGCAATTTCCAGATGCCTGAAGGTACCACGTTCATCTGTCCAAACAATAGTACGCAAGTATTAATCCCATGGGACCACGCAGCCGTAATATCGCTCAGGAAGGAGACTCGTTCTGTCTCCTAGAGATGAACGTACCTTGTTGCCAAAAGTGCAAATCAATCCCGGAACAACAGCAAAGGACCTTGTGAAGATGCTGGAGGAAGCAGGTACAAAAGTATCTATAGCCACAGTAAAAGGAGTCCTGTATCGACAACCTGAAAGGCTGCTCAGCAAGGATGAAGCCACTGCTCCAAAACTGCCATAAAAGTCAGACTACGGTTTGCAACTGCACATGGGGACAAAGATTGTACTTTTTGGAGAAATGTCCTCTGGTCTGATGAAACAAAAATAGAACGGTTTGGCCATAATGACCATCATTATGTTTGGATGAACAAGGGGAGGCTTGCAAGCTGAAGAACACCATCCCAACCGTGAAGCACGGGGGTAGCAGCATCATGTTGTGGGCGTGCTTTGGTGCAGGAGGGACTGGTGCACTTCACAAAATAGATGGCATCATGAGAAGGAAAATGATGTGGATATATTGAAGCAACATCTCAAGACATCAGTCAGGAAGTTAAAGCTTGGTCGCAAATGGGTCTTCCAAATGGACAATGACCCCAAGCATACTTCCAAAGTTGTCTAAATGGCTTAAGGACAACAAAGTCAAGGTACTGGAGTGGCCATCACAAAGCCCTGACCTCAATCCTATAGAACATTTGTGAGTTGAACTGAAAAAGCATGTGCGAGCAAGGAGGCCTACAAACCTGACTCAGTTACACCAGCTCTGTCAGGAGGAATGGGCCAAAATTCACCCAACTTATTGTGGGAAGCTTGAGGAAGGCTACCTGAAATGTTTGACCCAAATTAAACAATTTAAAGGCAATGCTACCATATACTAATTGAGTGTAACTTCTGACCCACTGGGAATGTGATGAAAGAAATAAAAGCTGAAATAAATCATTCTCTCTTCTATTGTTCTGACATTTCACATTCTTAAAATAAAGTGGTGATCCTAACTGACCTAAGACATGGAATCTTTACTAGGATTAAATGTCAGGAATTGTGAAAAACTGAGTTTAAATGTATTTGGCTAAGGTGTATGTAAACTTCCAACTTCAAGTGTATCTGTGACCAACAGATTTATATCTGTATTCCCAGTCGTGTGAAGTCCATAGATTAGGGCCTCATTTATTTATTTCAATTGACTGATTTCCTTATGAACTGTAGCTCGGTAAAATGTTTAAATTTGTTGCATCTCTGCTAGTTTCCAATAATATACCCTCCCTTTGCAACCATAGCTCTACCAAACGGAGCTACATTTTTCAGATACCAGCTATTTCAGTAACCAATGTTTCATATCCAATTTGGTTTGAAGGTTCACCATAGGTCTAACGTGTGCTGAAATGTTCCCTACATTTTTCAGACTATTTGTTTAGTTGGCCTTAGTAATGGAGGTTAAAATGCAGCTGAGGACTGATCTGTTTTTTTGTAAGCCCTTTAACGGCCTTTTCTCGCAGCTCTGTTGTTGATTCATGGGGACGAACTCTCAAATCAAATCTTACTTGTTACATGCTTCGTAGACTAACAGTAAAATGTTTACTTACGGGCCCTTCCCAAAAATACAGATAGAAATAATAGCAAAGTAAAACACGTAATAATAAAAGTGATAATAGATACACAGAGTAACAATGTCTTGGCTATATGTGACCCGATTCAGGAAACTAGGCATATGTCGCAAGTCATGACTTCACATTAGCGCTGTTTGACTGTAATTTTTTTTAAATAAAAAATTATAAAAAATTGAAAAAAAAAATGCAATAATGCCTTGTCGACCAGTTCTTTTAAAAGTATTTTGTAAGATGTTCCAAGCCGATGGCGCAGAGTACATAAAAGCCCTTTTACCAAATTCATTTTGAACAGTTAGCAGGATAAAGTCCTGTGAATGAAGAGTATCCACCACATTTCTGAACAATAAAAATGCCCAAATGAAATGGTAGTAAACCCAAAATGGCTTTGTAAATAAAAGTATACCAGTGACTGAGCATACGATTATCTAGGGAAGGCCAGCCAATCCTGGTATATTAAGTGCAGTGGCGCGTAAGGGTTTTGCAGTTTAAAATAGATCTCAATGCTCCATGGTAAAGGGTATCAATTGATCTCAAACATTGAACGGAAGCATACATATATAAAATATCCCCAGAGTCTAATATAGGCATACATGTAGATGATACTAGCCTCTTGGCTTCAAAAGAAAAACAGGCCTTATTCCTAAAATAAAATCCCAACTTCAGCTTCAATTACAATTTTTTTAATTATGCAATTTTAAAGGGAGGCC
Source organism: Salmo salar (assembly GCF_965601325.2). Taxonomy (NCBI): domain Eukaryota; kingdom Metazoa; phylum Chordata; class Actinopteri; order Salmoniformes; family Salmonidae; genus Salmo; species Salmo salar. The sequence continues at coordinate 82,641,063 of NC_138294.1, read as the reverse complement.
GTCATCAATTAAAATTCCAAGATATTTATGAGTTTGAGACTAATCTCATTGCCCTGACAGGTAGTAATAGGTGAAAGATTCAGAGGTCTATTCTTGATTTAGAAAACCCCATTAGTTTAGTTTTGTCAGTATTGATACGTTTCAATTGACACAAGGTATGTTTAACAATATAAAAAGCAGTTTGCAAGTTCTGGAAAGCTTTTGTGTGAGACGAGGCACAACAATAAATAACATTATCAGCATAAGTGAAGGTGTGCATTTTGCACATTTTTGTCTAAATTCTTTATGTAAATAGTGAATAAGAGAAGACCAAGTACAGAGCCCTGGGGCACACCATTACAGACAGACAATTTAACAGGCATGAGCCCATCAAATTGAGTGCACTGAGTTCTATCAGACAGATAGTTAGCAAACCATGGAACTGCATGCTCCTAAAAAGCTACGCTCGACAATCTCTGCCTCAGTATAGCATTATCAACTGTATCAAGTCTTAGAGATCAATAAAAAGTGAGAGAGAGTGCTGTTTTTTGTCAAGGGCTTAAGTGATATCATTTAAAACCTTCATGGCTGTGGAAATTGTGCTATGCTTCTTCCTGAAGCCCGATTGGTACATTGTTAAAATAGAGTTAGTATATAAAAACTTTTTTAGCTGTTCACTAACAAGAGTTTCAACTATTTTTGCCAGGAGTGACAGCTTTGAGATTGGCCTATAATTATTTAAAGAGTTGGATCACCCCCTTTTTAAAAGTGGTAGGACAAATGTTGATTTCCAGATCTTTGGAATTTCAGTACATTCTAGGGTTAAATTAAACATATGTAAGTGGATCAGCTATGAAATCAGCTGCCAGTTTTAAAAAGCAGGGATCAAGATGATCAGGACCTGCAGGCTTTCTCTGATCTAAGGATTTCAGGGCTTTTATGTACCTCCTGCACTGAGAATGGCAAAAAGCTAAAAGTTTGACCAGTTCTCACTGGTTCATCCACACAGGTTTGTACAGAGGATACTGAATCAAACAGCCTACCAGATGATACAAAGTGCTCAAAAAACAACAACATAAGTTTGGGGTAGATAAGATGAATATGAAAAATGTAGGCCTATCCATTATGGTTTGACTCCGTCTCTGATAAATATGTACCATTCTTTAACTTATTTAAGGCGTTATCTTAGATTCAGTTTTTGTTTTCAGAAAAAAGCATTGGGTGGGAAATAAATGGGAAATGTCATACGAAGAGTATCACCCCCCTCTTGGCTGAAGCACCTCTCTTGTTCCTTTGACTGGTGCAGGTACGATATGGTGAAAAGCATGGGCAAATCAACACAGTAGCGTATGGTCTGCTAAATGTCCCATTCAAAGGCATTGATTGTACTAACTGCAGGCCATGCATTACATGTTCACAGATTTGTCCCTCTCGCCTTACACACAGTCAGCCCCTCTGCTACATGTAGAGTTAATCTGTTCTGCCCTTTGCTGGGCCTCTTTCAAACATGACTAATGTCAAGACTCTGGCCTGTTTTTTTCCCCAGATTTTTTTTCTCCTTATGCTGCAGATTAAAAGAATGTAACTCTTGCTGAGATGCCCGGTTGGAGTCCTTTCACTAATGTCTACCATTTTCTCTTCTCCACATTTCTCCGGCTGGTGGATTGGCTTTTTAATCCACTAATTACATTCCACTCTCCTGTGTTTTCCTTGCGCTGAAATGGCTGATGTTTTTGTGTACTCAGTAGGTTCTCCGCCGCTCTATTCTTAGGAAATGCGTATACATTGTATACATTGCAATGTATGTTGTAGAGTTAGAAATAAACCATTTTTTTTTTCTCACAACAGAGACTGCACAATTTACATCTAAATAATGCAAGTGGCACCACTGCTTTGCTGTAGTGAATGAAGCTGTGATGTCTGTCACAGTGGTACATGGAATGGGTGTTATTCGGGCCTTGGATAGGGATGTGTCAATAGGGAGTAAGTGTTCTTATTGATTCCTCTTGCTGGCCTGTGGATTCCAGTGATGAATAAAATGAGGGATGATCAGTAGTGCAGGCTGATTTGCAACAGGTCTCGCTTGGAACCCCACCAAGCAATGCGCTATCTCTGCAGTTTGGAGGCAGCAGCATCGAACGCCCCACCTCACCACTAATGCACGTGTACTCCTTTGTTGGTTGCCATGGAAATTCACTTACGGGGGGGCTGAACTTCCTGATTTGGCCTCGTTTTCTTCAGCCTGGTTATTAGGGCCCGGGATGATACCAGTATCATGATACTCGTTAGTATCGTGACAAGGACACAAAGCGCATTTAAAACAGCCCTAATGTTGTAAACAAACATCAATATGTTGTCGTCCAGTCACATTTATTTTCCAAGCTATAGCTATAATATTTTACATACAGCAGGTTTTTAAAGGACCAAAGAGTTTGGTCTGCTTTGCGCTACTGGCATCACATCCATATTGCTCATTAGAAATGCAGCGGCCATGACCGAAGCCAAACAAGAGTTGTCTTTGGGGAGGGTGGTTTAATATATGTGTGTGTGTGTACGCACGTGGCAAGCGTTTTCTACATTCACTCGGTGTTAACAGTACACAGTTGGTCACTCACTTGAAATAGCCTAACCAGGTCTTATCTTGAAGTCCCCTAGGCGAGCTAGTACTAGCCAACTTATTTCGCCAATTCGCTTCAGCCGGCTGGTGTGCGACAGTGGCAAAGTTGGTTTGACATTGAATAGCCCATCTCTGGGGTTTAGTTAGCGACCGTCAATAAATTACACAATGTTAATGGGACAATATTCTCATGTTGCACATCTTTAAGTTGTCTCATTAAATGCTTTCAATGTTTATATGAATTTCTAAAATGTTTAGTTAGTTTGAGGTTTTTAAGTAATTGAAATTTGGATGATGCAAGATGACCACTTTGCAAAATAACATTCATTATTATCACTGGTATTGCAATGGAAGGCTGCTGTATAAAACATGTGGTCCATCAACCCTCCATCTGGGGAGCTACTGGGTGTGTATGGCTTGTTATCCAACTCTGCTCAAACACACCAGTCAGCTTATCAAGTTCCTGTTCAGCAGCTGATTGTACAAATATTTTATATTTTTTTTAATGTGGTATGTTCGAGCTGTGCAGGAGCAAAAGCCTGCACACCCAGTAGCTCTCTGGGAGGAGGGTTGGCCACCCTGCAACATTACAATTGCAGCCAAATCCTTTCTATATTACAAAATGATTCCCTCATTCAATGAACAAGGGATCAAATGGCTAAGGTGGGCAACGTAGCTCAGGTGTTTATCATTTTGTAAGGTTAAATAATTCAGTGTTCAGGGGACATCTCTACAGTGTAGGAGTTACTTGTCAATTTGTCTATTTTAAGAATATTTTTTAACTTTGTCAGAATTACTTGGCCAGTATTGAATAGAGGAGAATCCTAGCCAATTTTGAGAGCATGAAACAGTTTTACAACCGGAGAATGCAGCATTGGGTTTCATCAACCGTGCACCTGTATCCACTGCGTGTTGGCCATTTGCGATGATATACGAGTGCCGGTGGAAAGTTATTTTAGGACATGACAATGACATTAATGCATACTAAATAGTTTACTAGGGAGAGAACCAGCCAAACTACACTGTTTTGAATTGTCTATCTACGCTGAACAAAAATATAAAAGCAGCATGTAAAGTGTGGTTTTAGGCTGGTTTTCTGTACAGCACTTTGAGATATCAGTAAGAAGTGCTTTAAATAAATTTGATTTGATTTGTTGGTCCCATGTTTCATGAGCTGAAATAAAAGAAATGTGCCATATGCACAAAAAGTGTATTTTTCTGAAATGTGTGTTTTATATCCCTGTTAGTGAGAAATAACTGACAAAAAAATGAACGCGATCAAGTATAAGGCTACGTCTTGAAACCACCCTGAATGGCATGCTTAACTTACTGTAGCTCTGCTCAGACTGTCAAAAGGCAGAATGGAAACTAGTGAAAAACAGGTCATGCTGGGTGAAACTGTTGAAAAGTTGTATGCAGCATGAATGCTTTTTACAAATGGCCAACAACGGGCTTGATTTACACTGAACAAAAATATAGAAATGTAAAGTCCCATGTTTCATGAGCTGAAATAAAAGATCCCGGAAAATGTTCCATTCGCACAAAAAGCTTAACTCGAATTGTGTGCACTAATTTGTTTACACAACTGTTAGTGAGCATTTCTCCTTTGCCAAGATATTACATCCACCTGACAGATGTGGCATATCAATTAGCTGATTTAAACGACATGATCATTACACAGGTGCACCTTGTGCTGGGGACAGTAAAAGACCACTCTAAAATGTGCAGTTTTGTCACAACACAATGCCACAAATGTCTCAAGTAGAGGTCGACCGATTTATGATTTTTCAACGCCGATACCGATTATTGGAGGCCAAAAAAGACGATACCGATTTAATCAGCCTATATATATATTTGTAATAATGACAATACTGAATGAACACTTTTTTAACTTAATAATACATCAATAAAATCTATTTATTCTCAAATAACATATGTTAAAAGGAACCACCAGCTTTCATGGGTCTTCAATATTCCCAGTTAAGTTTTAGGTTGTAGTGCAGAAAGCAGAGCTTGTCTGCATGGTCCTCTGCTTATCATAAATGATTCCCACCTCACTGAACACTCTCGCTTGGGACCGAAGATGGTGGGGGACAGAGAATCTTCTTTGCCTAGTGAAGCGAGTGATTAAAGTCTGTCCTCATTCTGCTTCCACCACTCCAAAGGCAAGCCGCTCTTTCTGTCAATGACAGGCTCTGCGAGGTAACCCTCCAACTCAATTTCAAAACTGCACTGGACTTCAGCCCTGCCCTCTTGGCTTTCAAGGATTCTAGCGTAGAGGCTGTCCACCAGACTGGGTGGCTGATCTACCCGGACTCTTTGCCTTTTTGCACCTGGATCTGGGTCCTCCTCTTCACTTGTCCCATCTGCTGTGGCTCTGGGATTTGGTTTCCTTAGTAGGTCAGACTCCTCCTTCAGCCACTCTTTTGCTTTCTCTAGTACTGTCCCTGAGGTGAGGCGTAGCTCTTGTAACGTGGCTCCAGGACAGTTGCCAGCACCAGGCAGTTTGTCTCCTCGGCCTTGGAGAACCTCCTTGTCAGACTGTCCAACATGGTCTTCCGTAAAGTTTTGATGCCTTGAATAGAAGAACCCTCCTACCGACACACTGGGGATGATTCATGCTGCTGTAGAGTTGGAGTGGCTCATCTCCACTGTCACCTCGTCCATAGGTGCCAGTGTCTCAATTAGGTTAGAGACAATGTCCCACTGTGCAGCAGACAAACTGCTGATGTGTCCATATTCCTCTGCATACACATTCAGTGCATACCTCTGTTCAAACAACCTTTGCAACATGTGTAGTGTTGAGTTCCAGCGAGTTTGAACTGCTTGGATGATGCTGTGTTTGGGAAGGCCAAGATCTTCCTGAATGGCCCTCAGCCTCTGTTTGGCCAGTACAGAGTGGTCAAAGTGAGTTGCACAGCTCTTCAACAAGACAATAATGTCTAGCACAGCTCTCTGACTGGATAGGCCATCATTGATTACAAGCTGTAGGTTGTGTGCACTGCAGCTGAATTCTGGAAGCTCTGCCAGTCTCATACCTTTCACCATGTTTGCCCCACTGTCCCTGAGGACCAGCACTACACGTTCTGTGTGTATTTCCCAGTATTCCAACATGGTCAAAAACATCTCTCTGATGTAGTTTCCTGTGTGTGATCCAGTCATAGTCTTGACATTCAGCACAACCTGTTTTCTTGTCCAAACATTGTCAAAGAAATGTCCAGTAAGGCTCATCAGGGACTCTGTAGTGCCTGACCAGCAGTCAGTTGTGAATGCCATATGTGGCGCATTCCCTGGTGCCACCAGATTCTTCAATTTCATCACAACTCTTTAATTTGTTTTATCTAGTATTTCAGTGCGGAATAATTTAATTTCATCTTTGATCCTGTACCGGGGTTCAGCAAGAGTAATCAGCCGCTGAAAACCAACGTCAGACACCACTGTGAATGGCTGGTTGTCAGTGGCAATCATCTCAATAATTGCTACATCCATCTTCTTGGGTCTTTGTCCTGCCATTTTGCTTGTTTATTAAAAAGTTGTAAGATTGTAGCATGCAATGTCTGTGACATGTCTATCACTTTGTCCTTGTGAAGAATTTGCGTTTGCTTTTTTCATCGTTGCTTCCTTGTGGGCTTTTGGGTGGGTGTTCTTAAGGTGATTACACAGGTTAGTGGTATTTTTTTATTTAGCTGTTGCTGACCCCATGCTTACATCTTTATCACAAATAAGACACCTTGCTTTCCCTGGTGCCAATTCAATGTAATAGTCCCACAGTGGTACTCTGCTTTTCTCTGCCATCTGTAAAACACACACACACACACACACACACACACACACACACACACACACACACACACACACACACACAGCTCTGAAGTGACAAGGATAGTGAAGAGTCTGTTTAGGAGACATATACACTGCTCAAAAAAATAAAAGGAACACTTAAACAACACAATGTTACTCCAGGTCAATCACACTTCTGTGAAATCAAACTGTCCACTTAGGAAGCAACACTGATTGACAATAAATTTCACATGCTGTTGTGCAAATGGAATAGACAACAGGTGGAAATGATAGGCAATTAGCAAGACACCCCCAATAAAGGAGTGGTTCTGCAGGTGGGGACCACAGACCACTTCTCAGTTCCTATGCTTCCTGGCTGATGTTTTGGTCACTTTTGAATGCTGGCGGTGCTTTCACTCTAGTGGTAGCATGAGATGGAGTCTACAACCCACACAAGTGGCTCAGGTAGTGCAGCTCATCCAGGATGGCACATCAATGCGAGCTGTGGCAAGAAGGTTTGCTGTGTCCGTCAGCGTAGTGTCCAGAGCATGGAGGCGCTACCAGGAGACAGGCCAGTACATCAGGAGACGTGGAGGAGGCCGTAGGAGGGCAACAACCCAGCAGCAGGACCGCAACCTCTGCCTTTGTGCAAGAAGGAGCAGGAGAAGCACTGCCAGAGCCCTGCAAAATGACCTCCAGCAGGCCACAAATGTGCATGTGTCTGCTCAAACGGTCAGAAACAGACTCCATGAGGGTGGTATAATGGCCCGACGTCCACAGGTGGGGGTTGTGCTTACAGCCCAACACCGTGCAGGACGTTTGGCATTTGCCAGAGAACACCAAGATTGGCAAATTCTCCACTGGCGCCCTGTGCTTATCACAGATGAAAGCAGGTTCACACTGAGCACGTGACAGACGTGACAGAGTCTGGAGATGCCGTGGAGAACGTTCTGCTGCCTGCAACATCCTTCAGCATGACCGGTTTGGCGGTGGGTCAGTCATGGTGTGGGGTGGCATTTCTTTGGGGGGCTGCACAGCCCTCCATGTGCTCGCCAGAGGTAGCCTGACTGCCATTAGGTACCGAGATGAGATCCTCAGACCCCTTGTGAGACCATATGCTGGTGCGGTTGGCCCTGGGTTCCTCCTAATGCAAGACAATACTAGACCTCATGTGGCTGGAGTGTGTCAGCAGTTCCTGCAAGAGGAAGGCATTGATGCTATGGACTGGCCCGCCCGTTCCCCAGACCTGAATCCAATTGAGCCCTCAGGAGACCATCCGCCACCTCATCAGGAGCATGCCCAGGCGTTGTAGGGAGGTCATACAGGCACGTGGAGGCCACACACACTACTGAGCCTCATTTTGACTTGTTTTAATGACATTACATCAACGTTGGATCAGCCTGTAGTGTGGTTTTCCACTTTAATTTTGAGTGTGACTCCAAATCCAGACCTCCATGGGTTGATAAATTGGATTTCCATTGATTATTTTTGTGTGATTTTGTTGTCAGCACATTCAACTATGTAAAGAAAAATGTATTTAATAAGATTATTTCTTTCATTCAGATCTAGGATGTGTTTAAGTGTTCCCTTTATTTTTTTGAGCAGTATATATACTCTCAACTGTTTGAATAATAACATTTGTTTTAAGTTACCTGTTGAAAACAACTAATTTCTATATGCAGGAAATCCTATTTTAATAATGGGCATGGTAAGAATTGACTACCAAAGTGTGAGTCATAATTCCCATGACACCTTCCAGCAAAATCTGAAAAGCGGTTCCTTCATTCATTTATTCCATAGGATATTTTTAGATTCACTTCAAATAAGGTCTGTGTTGAGTGTAGGCTTACACCACCTTGCCAATTTTATAACTGTGTAGATATCCATAGGACAAGGTAACTCTGATCAATATTGGCTAAATATAAGCGAAGATTATTATTTTATTTTTTTGTAGAGTGGATTTATGAAAATATGTTGACAAACTTTACCTTTTCCTAGTGAGATTTACACGAGTATCAAAACGCCGAGGCGTGAAATACGGAACCGCATTCCGTGTGTTATCAAATGGGTGGCAACCCTAAGTCTAAATATTGCTGTTACATTGCACAACCTTCAATGTTATGTCATAATTATGTAAAATTCTGGCAAATTGGTTCGCAACGAGCCAGGCGGCCCAAACTGTTGCATATACCCAGACTCTGCGTGCAATGAACGTAAGAGAAGTTACACAATTTCCCTAGTTAATATTGCCTGCTAACATGAATTTCTGTTAAACTAAATATGCAGGTTAAAAAATATATACTTCTGTGTATTGATTTTAAGAAAGGCATTGATGTTTATGGTTAGGTACATTCATGCAACGATACTGCTTTTGTTAAATCATCACCCGTTTGGCGAAGTAGGCTGTGATTCGATGATAAATGAACAGGCACCGCATTGATTATATGCAACGCAGGACAAGCTAGTTAACCTAGTAATATCATCAACCGTGTGTAGTTAACTAGTAATTATGTGAAGATTGATTGTTTTTTATAAGATAAGTTTAATGCTAGCTAGTAACTTACCTTGGCTCCTTGCTGCACTCGCGTAACAGGTGGTCAGCCTGCCACGCAGTTTCCTCGTGGAATGCAATGTAATCGGCTATATTCGGCGTCCAAAAATGCATATTACCGCATCCGATGATTACTGCATCGGCGTCCAAAAATGCAGATTATTATTGTTATGAACTTGAAATCGGCCCTAATTAATCAGCCATGCCAGTCTGCGGTTGTGAAGCCGGTTGGACGTACTTCCAAATTCTCTGGCAACATGAACTTCTCTGGCAACAGCTCTGATGGACATTCCTGCAGTCAGCGTGTATGGCGTGGTGTGGGCGAGCGGTTTGCTGATGCCAACATTGTGATCAGAGTGCCCCATGGTGGCAGTGGGGGGGTTAGGGTATGGCCAAGAATAAGCTACGGACAACTGACAAAATTGCATTTTATTGATAGCAATTTAAATGCACAGAGATACCGTTGAGATCCTGAGGCCCATTGTCGTGCCATTCATCTGCCGCCATCATCTCATGTTTCAGCATGATAATGCACGGTCCCATGTCGAGGATCTGTACACAATTCCTGGAAGCTGAAAATTGTAGCAGTTATTCCATTGCCTGCATACTCACCAGACATGTCAACCATAAAGTATATTTTGGATGCTATGGATTTACGTGTACGGCAGTGTGTTTCAGTTCCAGCCAACATGCGTATAGTAACTTCGCACAGCCATTGAAGAGGAGTGGGACAACATTGTGAAAGAGATGTCGTGCTGCACGAGGCAAATGGTCGTCTCTCCAGATACTGACTGGTTTTCTAATCCATGCCCCTACGTTTTTATTAAGGTATCGGTGACCAACAGATCTATATCCCCAGTCATGTGAAATCCATAGATTAGGACCGAATTTATTTATATTGACTGGTTTCCTCAGTAAAATCGTTTAAATTGTTGCATTTATTTTTGTTCAGTGTAGTTAGTCTGTTGTGCATCATTTTACCTGCTGCGCAAATGTCTCTCCCCTCTGGCAACGGCTCACTTGCACGCACAGGTAATGCACACACTGGTTTTTCCAGGATTTGCATTGCTTACCAAAAATGAACTATAACTGGGCAAATAACTCCTAGCAATCATTATAAACAAATTTGCCAATGCTCGTTTTGATCTCAAACGCCGCTCATGCCTGTCAATGCAGGCCTATAATAATTGTACTTTGATGCGCTGTGCAGAGATTGGGAGGACAGTGAGCAAAGCATCAGATCCGGAGGACACTTTGATCCAAATCTGATTCAATTATGAGGTGGTCCCCATAACAATCGGTATATTTTAGCTAATGATATCTAGGTCACAACAGTTTAGCCTTGGTCACCTTGTACATACAGTTCTATTGGTAATTTGTAGTGCCTTCCCTGTGGCTCAGTTGGTAGAGCATGGTGTTTACAATGCCATGGTTGTGGGTTCGATTCCCACGGGGGACCAGTACGAAAAAAAAAAAAATGTATGAAATGAAATGTATGCATTCACTACTGTGAGTCGCTCTGGATAAGAGCGTCTGCTAAATGACTAAAATGTTTAAAAAAATGTAAATGTAAAATGTAATTTCCTGTTATGGAGGTGTAAAGTGGTACTGACAGCCTTTTTAATTACTTTGCAGATTTGAAACCGACAATCATAATATCAGTCAAATATCAAATTCATAGTTTATGCTACAAAACCAACTTTATAAGAAGTTTTACTCAAAATGCCATGCATCGTTGGCAGATAAGAGGGATGCAGTTCAATGCATGATTTAATATAATTCTCCAATACATTTCTTGGTTGTCCCAAAAAATATTCCCATCACATTGTAAGTCACAGCTGGCCTGGTACATTGTCTGCTGCCTCCACCCAATCGGGATGCACTGTTTCAGTTTCAATGACTCACTATTTTGAACAAAAACAGATGACTGTAACTAAGGCTGGGAATGTCGATACAATGAAACTAGCAAGGGCAATGAGCACAAGTAAGTCATAACATGGCTAATTCGTTTTGTACATGGTCAAACCAAAGGCCCGCGGGCCGAATAAGACACACAAGCAAGTCAATAGTTGCGTGATCTACTTTATGAAATTACAGCCTGATTCGCTTGCGTCGGTGAATTCAACTTCAATTGCGCTGCTTTTGTTAACCAACAGTGAAGTTCAAGAAGAGTTAAGAAAATATTTACCAAATAAACTAAAGTAACACAATTAACAATAACGATGCTATATACAAGGAGTACCGGTACCGAGTCAGTGTGCGGGGGTACAGGTTAGTTGAGGTAATTTGTTCATGTAGGTAGTGGTGAAGTGACTATGCATAGATTAGAAATAGCCAGTTACCATATATTTATATTTACCATATCATATGGAGACAAACATAAACCTTTTACCTTATCATAAGTAGACATAATTGCAAATTATTAAATCCTTCCAATAGAAATAAAAATAACTATTTAGTAATGAATTGAACTTTAATTAAATGAGTTGACTCTTCACATGGGATGATTCCCTGAACAACAAAAGAAAGGGAATATTGAATGATCCCCAATGATCCATCGCATCTCCCAAAAACGTTTTCAACATACATCTGTAAAATGATAGTCTAGAAACTAAAGCTATGGTTGTCTTCCTCTCAGGCTTCCATGTCTTCTCCCTGGACCTCCTCAATGTCCCCCTCTTGAACATTAGACTGAGGCCTCATCTTCACTGTCACTTTCCAACCTGATTGAGGATGGCTTGTTGTCAGGCTCAAAAAGCCTCAGATTTGCCCGGATGGCCACCAATTTTTCAACCCTTGTATTGGTCAGCCTGTTGCGTGCTTTGGTGTGTGTGTGTGTGTTCCCAAACAAGGACCAGGCGGCTGATGTTGGTGGGATTTGGAGGATGATGGAGGCAACAGGGGAAAGAGCCTCAGATCTACAAATCCCGTCCACCTGGTGGTATGTTGGCATGACTGTCATGTTGCATCTCCGTCCCAAATTCCTTGCTTGGAAGTGTACTTCACAAGACTGCCAATAACCTTGCCCTCATCCAGGCCGAGGTGGTGAGACTCGGTAGTGATGACACCATAGGCCCTGTTGATTTCTGCACCAGACAGGATGCTCTTGCCAGCATACTTGGGGTCCAACATGTACACTGCGGCGTGTATGGGCTTCAGGCAGAAGTCTTCACGCTTTTTGATGTATTTCAGAACTGCAGTTTCCTCTGCTTGGAGCTACAGTGAAGTGGGCTGGGCAGTACGGATTTCTTTTCTCACATCTGCAAGCGGAGTCTGAACATCAGACAGAATGGCATTGTGTCCCTCAATCTGTGCAATGGCTACTGCTATAGGTTTCAGGCTGCTTACCACTCTCCCAAAATACATCATCCAGGAGGATCCTCTTGATGGGGCTGTCCATATCGGCAGACTGTGATATGGCCATTTCTTGGAGAGACTCTTTCCCCTCCAGGAGACTGTCAAACATCATGACAACACCACCCCAATGGATGTTGCTGGGCTGCTTCAATGTGGTGCTCTTATTCTTCTCACTTTGCTTGGTGAGGTAGATTTCTGCTGTAACTTGATGACCCTTCACATACCTAACCATTTCCTTGGCTCTCTTGTAGAGTGTGTCCATTGTTTTCAGTGCCATGATGTCCTTGAGGAGCAGATTCAATGCATGAGCAGCACAGCCAATGGGTGTGATGTGAGGGTAGGACTCCTCCACTTTAGACCAAGCAGCCTTCATGTTCGCAGCATTGTCTGTCACCAGTGCAAATACCTTCTGTGGTCCAAGGTCATTGACTGCCTTCAGCTCATCTCCAATGTGTGCTGTTGTAGAATACTGGTTGAGGGGTGGAGATTATATAGTTAATTATTCTTTGCCCACGAACATTCGACCACTCATCAGCGATGATTGCAATAGTCTCCTTTCTCTATGATTTGCTTGACCTTCACTTGAACTCTGTTGAACTCTGCATCCAGCAAATGAGTAGTTAACCTCTCTCGGGTATGTGGGACGATTTCGTCCTAGTCAACAGCCAGTGGAATCGAGTGGCGCGATATTCAAAAACCTTAAAAATGCTATAACTTCAATTTCTCAAACATATGACTATTTTACACCATTTTAAAGACAAGACTCTCGTTAATCTAACCACATTGTCCGATTTCAAAAAGGCTTTACAACGAAAGCAAAACGTTAGATTGTCAGGAGAGTACCCAGCCAGAAATAATCACACACCCATTTTTCAAGCTAGCATATAATGTCACAAAAACCAAAACCACAGCTAAATGCAGCACTAACCTTTGATCTTCATCAGATGACACTCCTAGGACATTATGTTATACAATACATGCATGTTTTGTTCAATCAAGTTCATATTTATATCAAAAACCAGCTTTTTACATTAGCATGTGACTTTCAGAACTAGCAAACTCACCTGTCCGTGAGTTCAGGTCCATATCTGAACGGTGACGCGCGGACGCATGTCGTGACAAATATTTCAAAATATTCCATTACCGTACTTCGAAGCATGTCAAACGCTGTTTAAAATCAATTTTAATGCGATTTTTTTTTCTCGTAAAATAGCGATAATATTCCGACCGGGAGACGTTGTTTTCGTTCAAACACTGAAAATAGAAAATGGTGTCTTCGCGCGCACCCGTGTCATTGTTCTCAGATCGACCACTATCCAAATGCGCTACTGTTTTTCAGCCAGGGACTGTAGAGTCATCATTCCCCGTTCTGGCGCCTTCTGAGAGCCTATGGGAGCCTTAGAAAATGTCACGTTACAGCAGAGATCCTCTGTTTTCGATAGAGGCTATAGAAGGCCAAGAAATGGTCAGAGAGGGCACTTCCTGTATAGAATCTTCTCAGGTTTTGGCCTGCCATATGAGTTCTGTTATACTCACAGACACCATTCAAACTGTTTTAGAAACTTTAGGGTGTTTTCTATCCAAATCAAACAATTATATGCATATTCTAGTTTCTAGGCAGTAGTAATAACCAGATTAAATCGGGTACGTTTTTTTATCCGGACGTAAAAATACTGCCCCCTACCCAAGAGAGGTTAAAGCATGTCTGGTTGGAGGGGTGTATGCTGGGCGAAGAACATTCAGAATTCTCTTCCAATACACATTGCCTGTGAGCATCAAAGGTGAACCAGTTGCATGCACAGCTCGAGCAAGAAATTAATCACTGTTTCTGACTACGTTCCTTCATTGAGTCTAAAAAACTTCTGATTCCAGGAGGACCATGAGCTGTTGCTATTGATATGGTGTTTGATTCATAATTTTCAGGTCGATTAGAAGTAGAGGGACTTTTGTCAGAGGTTGCTTGTTGTGAGCGCAGAGGGAACTTTATGCTCTTGGCCAGATGATTGTGCATCTTTGTTGCATTCTTCACATGTGATTTGTCACAGTATTTGCAAATGTACACAGCTTTTCCTTCTACATTAGCTGCAGTGAAATGTCTCCACACATCAGATAGTGCCTGTGGCATTTTCCTGTAAAGATTAGTAAAAATAAACAAATACAATTCCATGTACAGATAAATAGTTAAGCAGTTAGATTAAACAACTCATTTGTAAAAGAAATGTCTTAAAACGAAACATGTATGGAAACAGGTGAATTAACATTCTTCAGTTAGCAGGCTCAATCAAACTAAAACCCGCATGGAGCAAAAACTAACTAGCAGAAATTATTAACAAGTTAGAAAAGATTTTAACACACTTTGCTGTAGGCTACTATTTACAAGTTAACAAAAAATCATGAATGTCATATAAACTATATTCACCCCACCCATTATTCTAATCAAAGCTTACCAGAAAGCATGTAGTTCTTGGCTCAGACAGTGTAGTAGTGTGGGCTCAATAGCAAATAGCATCTCATTAGTGTGCAAGATCTTGAGAATCAGCTGTACATGTGATGGAAGAATGCACTGTGCATGCAGAGGGTTGCAATTCTGTTGAATTGAGGATAGTTTATCCAAAATATGCCACAAGAACTAGAATTGCATTGTGTATCCCACAATTTTTTTTTTTTTATGAATTTAAGCAAAATTCCCCAAATTCCCGGGCTTAACTTCCCATGGGAAATTTCCCGGAAAGTTTCCGACCCTTTGCAACCCTAGCTATGGCACACCGTTCTGCGTAGACACCGGTTCTGGACGAGACAGATGGTTTTATTTACAGCAGTGTTGATTTAATTGTCCGAACGCACAGCTGTTTTCGCACACTACATTGCATTCCCAAACATTCAATGAATTTATAAAAATTTGAAAATTACAATATCTCAGTGCCCGCTTGTCAGCAAAAGTAAAAAGAAAATTAAATAAATGTAATTCTTCCTGGGGGTGTATATGAACAGACTTGAATATTATTTCATGTTGGTAAAACTCTGTCAGTTCCACTTTAAGCAACATCATTTAGGACACACTCCCAGATACTGGCACAGCTGTTTGCAGTTAATCACTGTTGGTAACCTTCTTATCAAGATCTTTGGCCCTGTCTGCATTGTACGGTTTTATATTGAAGTCACTGAGTTCACCTGAGTGAAAGCTAACATCCGTGAGATGTTCCTCTTCCCTTGGGCAAGGCCAAAGATCGTTGCTCAAATTCATGCTCCATTGCCTGTCTCAAAGGAAATTTAAATTATAGATTGCAACCTCGGTATCTCCATTTCTTTCTGCCCTGCTGTACTGACTTATGTTGGTCCCCCTTCCCCTCGCTCTCTCCCCCTCTTGCTCTTGCTCGCTCCCCCTCTTGCTCTCGGCCCCCCCTATTTAGCTCTCGAGCGATTTATCGCTCTCGCCCTCTTTTTTGCTCTCCAGACCTTTCTCCCTGTTGTGGAAATGCATGCAACGTCCCTTTCTCCACTGTCCTTTTTTTTCCTCAGTAGTAATGGTGGAAATGCCCTGGCAACACAATCACAGTGAAGTGTATGTGTGGATGGTTAAGTGAGAGGTGGGAGCATTTTATGTTTTGTCTGGGTTAATGATTGGCAGTGACGAACGAAAGTAGACCTCACAACGGCCTGTTACTGTACATTGAAATCAGGACGCAGATTAAATTGCCTGGCTGGTCGCTGTGTTTATGGGCTAAAGTCGGCTGTCCGCTCAACAAAGCTAAAATCAACCATTTGTGTAAAGTTTTTATTGACTTGCCCTGTGTTGTCATTATGTCAGGGGGTTATCCGCAGACCCACGGGTAATGAATATTACTAACAACAGGTTAAAGACATTTTGGCCAAGGGATCCGTGGAATAAGTTTAGTGTGTAAAACAATAAAATGTAATGTTATTAATCTACGATTTATGTTGTTAACTCTGGGCAATATGGGTCTGGGAGGCTCACAGGGATATTGGTATCCACAGTAACCAATTATAAATGTTTCAACTGAATGCTTCTTGTATTTCCCTTTTTATTTTTTTCATTCATAAATGCACTGTGATGTAAGCTTTAAAACTGCAACGTTTTCTCTCTGCCACATGACAGAATGTGTAGTATTAAAGGAAATTGGCTTAAACTGTTAAATGTTCTCTCCGGTGCCTTTTAAAATGTTCCTTCCCAGGACCTGAGACTTGGTTCGTCCGGCCATGCACTGCCAAAGTCATAGTATAACTTTTTCTATGCATTTAAAAAAAAAAATGTTTTGTCTCACTCAAGTTGTGTTCTGATTATGTGGTGGTACCTGATGAATTTGCTATCACAAAAGGCATCCCTGGCCACAACAAGTTAAGATTCCCTGCATTATGTAACTGACAGAAAACAGATGGGTATTTTTAGGCTTCATTCAGATGGTTGTAGAAGTTCAACTGTGCTTCACATACAGTAGGCCTATGTGTCAAATAGGGCTGGCACAATTACAGTATAACCTTTGTAACCGACGGTTATGGTTGAAGACCGTCATGAAAATAAAATAACCGTCATAACCTCATTTTTGTGTGTGAAACGAACAGCTCACTGAAGATGTGACGGCCAGGCATTAGTGCGGTTGAGTCCATTGTGGCCGCAACATGGACTTAACAACATGATGAAACTTTGTTGCTCCTTGCTGGAACAAGCAAACCAGTCTTCGGTTGCCTAGGAAACTCCTCCCATAATGCAGCAGCAGCATACAGAAATAGAATGAATAGAACGGGCTTGGAACCTCTAACCCTGGCAATTTGGCTGTTAAACTCTTATGGGTGCACTCACAATGGCTTCCTGGCATTGTGATGCAATAATTTCCATGATAATGTACAATGTTCATTAAAATGATGTTAACTGATGTGGATCATGCAATGGAATGTTTAAGTGATAATGCCAGAGAAGCCTGTATTTGAAGGATATATTGGCACAGGTGTTAGGCCCGAGACTAAGTCAACCAACATATTTGAATAATCATTGACATACAGTACCTTCCGAAAGTATTCAGACCCTTTGACTTTTTCCGTATTATGTTACATTACAGCCTTATTCTAAAATGAATTAAACGTTTTTCCTCATCAATTTACACACAATACCCCAAAATGACAGAGAACAGGTTTTTAGAAATGTTTTTTCTTTTTTATACATTTCTTTGTATATATCCATAAAAAATATGCCAGCTGATGCATGATTTCAACTGGTTGAGAAAGCTGCCTGCCTGCTTGTCTGTCTCATAGATAGAATTTGAATATTGAAACAATGTTGCAAATGTCAGAGAGACAGACGGCATGGATTATATAAATCTCCTTTGTTGAAAACTAAATGTTAGTCTAAAAGAGATGTGAGAATGTCTAGATGCTTTTTAAAGTAGAGATCAACTTTTATATTGCCTGGCTGGGCTGATGACAGTGGATTGCGCAGTCAGATAGAACAGGGTAAATAGGCATTTTAACATCAGATTTAGCCGGTGGTCATTTGTGGAATAGACACCAGTTGGAATGCGGTTTTAACCGATTTAGGCCCACCCGTTGTATACATTTTTGTAATGTCAGTTGAATCAACAAGTCCCAGCACGGGTGATTTTATTTATTTGGCCCCCGCAAGAGCAATTAAAAAGAAAATCATTGTACTTAATTATTATACTGAACAAAAATGTAAAAGCAACATGCAACAATTTCAAATACTTTTTGGAGTTACAGTTCATATAAGGAAATCCGTCAATTTAAATACGTTCATTAGACCCAAATCTATGGATTTCATATGAATGGGAGTACAGATATGCATCGGTTGGTCACAGATGCCTTAAAAAAGGTAAGGGCGTGGATCAGAACCAGTCATGCCGGTTGGACATACTCTAAATTCTCTAAAACGACGTTGGTAGAGAAATGAATGAATTAATTCTCTGGCAACAGCTCTGGTGGACATTCCTGCAGTCAGCATGCCATGTACACGCTCCCTCAACTTGAAACATCTGTTGCATTGTGTTGTGGGGCAAAACTGCACTTTTTAATGGCCTTTTATTTTCTCCCAGCACAAGGTGCACCTGTGTAATGACCATGATGTTTAACTTCTGTTAAACCAGCCACATTTGTCAGGTGGATGGATTATCTTAGCAAAGGAGAAATGCTCACTAACACAGATATATACACATTTGTGCAGAACATTTGAAATAAATAAGCTTTTTGTGCGTATGGAACATTTATGGGATCTTCTATTTCAGCTAATGAAACATGGGAAACGTTGCGTTGATATATTTTTTTCAGTGTAAATCGAGCCCGTGGTTGGCCATTTGTAGAAAGCATTGCTGCTGTGTAGTGCATACGACTATTTAACTGTTTCGCCCACTCTGCCTGGCTGGCTGCATCGTCTGCAGCGTGACCTATTTTTCACTAGTTTCCATTCTGCCTTTTGACAGTGTCAGCAGAGCAAAGTTGAGTGGAATGCCATTCAGGGTGGTTTCAAGATGTACTTGATTGCTTTCATCTTTTTATCAGTTATTTCTTATGTGGACTTTTTTTGTATTTGGGCCAGCTATCTGTGGTTTACAATACTTTTAGAAAGCTCTGAGCTCCTATCGGAATTAGACTTAGAAAGACATGCCTGTTCATGACAGGTTCCATGCCTTTGGGCTTTAAAATGCGAGTCATTTTAGGACATGGATTTCCTCCCATTTATGCTACCACTCTCTTCCTTAGCAGTCTGCCAGGTGGCACCACTTGTGTTCCGCCAATGTTATCAGTAATGGCAATTGGGGAAGAGAATTTGTTAACACACTAATGAGCTAGGCATGTGTGTGTTATTCTCTGGAAACAACAATGTTTCCATATGCTTTGGCACATGAGATTATTTATACTCTACAAAGCTGGGTATTTTTGAAACCAGCGTAATGCAAATATAGGTGAGGCCTAACAAAGTTTATTTACTTTTAACGGATTCCCTGCTTCACATTTTTTTTTTAAATTACATAAAAGGATTCCCTTTGTCTTTGTGGTATTTGAGATTTGGCTCAATCGTTGTGAATCGAATCATCTGAATCAAAATAATAATTTCTGAATCATGAACAGTAGTTGGAGGAAAAAGATTAGCAGTAGCCTGCCTTTTGGATTATGTGGTTGCAAAACTTGTTTTGTAGATGCTTCAAGTTAATTTGGGCATTCAATTTATGGGACATTGCAACTCTATAGATGCTAGTCAGACTGCGAAGTAAGCACTTCTAAAGGTAAGATAAATATGACTAAACTAGAAAAAAGGTACTTCAGCTGCCTTAAAATATTTGTATGTTAGTGGGAGATGTTATGTAGAATTCAAGCTGAATATAAGCTTTAGCAGTTTGTTATATTAAGAAAAGTTAGGTCTGATTTACATAAGTAAACTTTAAAATACACTGAGTGTACAAAACATTAGGACCACCTGGTATTTCCATGACAGACTGACCAGGTGAATCCAGGTGAAAGCTATGATCCCTTATTGATGTCATTGGTTAAATCCATTTCAATCAGGGTAGATGAAGGGGAGGAGCCTGGTTAAACAGTAAATCAACTTAGTATGTCCTGAGAGACTTTTCTTTCACCACACATTTGACGAAGACCAGATTGACCATTTGTTTGTCAGACTCAAATGTCATATTGACCTATCCTCAACACCATGATAAGTAGCACAACCTTTGACTATCACATTTTGCCATTACTTACAGAGACTAGTGCTCTATGATTGGACTCTATGAAAAGGTGGGTGAGGTAACATCATGGTGTCAACACTATTACGTAGCTGTGCTTCTTAGATGAACCTCATATACTAAGTAGCAGACCCTGTAACACAGGTAGGATGGGCAAATTCTGGGAACAGTCAATATCCTGGTTGGAGGATTTCCTACTTATTCCCTATTGATTCTGGGAATCTTCTAACCGGGATTTCGGGAAAACCATGGTGTGCTTTATTTAACCATGGCGGAAATCCAAGAATTTGTAAATTGCAGCCTTTTTCTGTTCAGCATGCAATTGTTGCTGGGGTACCCATGCTTTTGGTTGTTTCCCAGAAAAGCTGCAGAAAAATTTTACCTGCTCACTGACTCTACAAGTACGTATGGTTTTTCTATAAATAATGGGGTCAATGTGTGACATTGGGATCAACATTTCAAAATGGTTTGAAACAAAAATAAAAATGTATGCAGTTCCACATGTGTACTTGGAGGAATATATGCAAATTGGCCCATAACTCTACCTATACACCAACAGGTCTAGGACTATACATCCTCTAAGCAGGGTTCATACAGACATTGGCAAGTCATTCAAGGACTTTCAGAGACTTTATCAAGCACTTAAATGTAATTTTCAAGGACGTCAATGTTATACAATTGCATAATTTATGTAATTGTACATATAGAGCCTAAAATAAAACCCCACCACGCCCCCACCAAAAAAGCATACATTTTTAGGGGGGCCACTATCACTTAAAGAATAATGCATTTTTTTAGGCCTTGCCAATGCATTGATATTCAAAATATGATTACATTCTGAAATATGTGATAATGTGGACTTGCTTAACTAAATAAATGACATGCCTGCATGGCAATTTTTCTGTGGCCTATGTGGCTGACGCAAGCACACAATAAATCCATGAATAGCGGTAGCATTAATCTCATCGCTGTTTTTAGAATCAAATCATATCAAATTGTATTGGTCACATGCAGATGTCAATGCTTGTGCTTTTAGTTCCGACAGTGCAGTAATATCTAACAAGTAATCTAACAAATTCACAACGAGTGCCTTATACACACAAATGTAAAGGGATGAATAAGAATATGTACATATACATATATGGATGAGCGATGGCCGTGCGGCATAGGCAAGATGCAGTAGATGGTATATAATACAATATATACATATAAGATGAGTAATGTAGGATATGTAAACATGATTAAAGTGGCGTTTATTTAAAGTGACTAGTGATACCTTTTATTAAGTCCATTTATTAGAGTGGCCAGAGATTTGAGTGTATGTTGGCAGCAGCCTTAATAGTCTGATGGCCTTGAGATAAAAGCTGTTTTTCAGTCTCTCGGTCCCAGCTTTGATGCACCTGTACTGACCTCGCCTTCGGGATGATAGCGCGGTGAACAGGCAGTGGCTCGGGTGGTTGTTGTCCTTGATCTTTTTGGCCTTCCTGTGGCATCGTGTGCTGTAGGTGTTCTAGAGGGCAGGTAGTTTGCCCCTGGTGATACGTTGTGCAGACCGCACCACCCTCTGGAGAGCCTTGCGATTGAGGGCGGTGCAGTTGCCGTACCAGGCGGTGACGCAGCCCTACAGGATGCTCTTGATAGGTGACAAGCCTACCACTGTAGTGTTGTCTGCAAACTTGTTGATTGAGTTGGAGGCGTGCATGGCTACGCAGTCATGGGTGAACAGGGAGTACAGGAGAGGGCTGAGAACGCACCCTTGTGGGGCCCCAGTGTTGAGGATCACTGGGGTGGAGATGTTTCCTATCTTCCCCACCTGGGGGCGGCCCGTCAGAATCCAGGACCCAGTGGCACAGGGCGGAGTCCAGACCCAGGGTCTCGAGCTTAATGACGAGTTTGGAGGGTTCTGTGGTGATAGATGGTGAGCTGTAGTCAATGAACAGCATTCTTACATAGGTATTCCTCTTGTCTAGATGGGATAGGGCAGTGTGATGGCGATTGCATCATCTGTGGACCTAATCGGGTGGTATGCAAATTGGAGTGGGTCTAGGGTAGAGGTGAACAAATGGCGGACCTCGGTCCGGACTGAGTGAAGGTTCTATCTGGACCTCAACACATTTCTCATAAATAATTGTTAAATTAAATACTGATGAAGCAACACTTTTTTTCAATGTACACATACAGCGCAGCTGGGAAGGTCCCAGACAGCACCCCGTACTGCTGTGTGTTGTCCAATCACGTGCATTATTTAACCTGTTTGGGCTAGGGGGCAGTATTGAGAATTTTGGAAAAAATATGTGCCCATTTTTAACTGCCTCCTACACCAACTCAGAAGCTAGAATATGCATATTATTGTTCAGGTTTGGATAGAAAACACCCTAAAGTTTCTAAAACTGTTTGAATGGTGTCTGTGAGTATAACAGAACTCCTATGGCAGGCAAAAACCTGACAAGGTTTCATGCAGGAAGTGGCCTGTCTGACAAGGAGTCGTGCGTCTTGCATCTGTTTATTGAAGAGTAAGGATCTTAGCTGTAACGTGACAATTCCCAGGGCTCCAATAGGCTCTCAGAACCCGGGAAAAACCTGAACGATGACGAGGCAGCCTCTGGCTGAAACAGATTATCGCCTTATCCAAGTGGCCGATCAGAGGACCATTGAATGAGGCGCATGCACGATTCGCCCCCGTGGAGAAATTTCATTCGGCTGTTTAGCTTATTGCAGATTCCCGGTCGGAATATGATCGCTTTTCTACGAGATAAATGGCATAAAAATTGGTTTTAAACAGCGGTTGACATGCTTCGAAGTACGGTAATGGAATATTTAAATTAATGGCAGGCTTCTACTTCTCTGTGGTTGGTCCATAGCCATCGCCGCCCGATGCGGCGACGACCGTTACGTGGTTACCATTCGTATAGTGTCTAGAACGCACGAACAATACAGAGGATATTTGGATATAACGATGGATTATTTGGGACCAAACCTACATTTGTTATTGAAGTAGAAGTCCTGGGAGTGCATTCTGACGAAGAACAGGAAAGGTAAGAACATTTTTCTTATAGGAAATAGGATTTTGGTGAAGGCTAATCTTGCCGGGTGTCTAAATAGCTAGCCGTGATGGCTGGGCTATGTACTTAGAATTTTGCAAAATGTGCTTCATCCGAAAAGCTATTTTAAAATCGGACATATCGAGTGCATAGAGGAGTAATGTATCTATAATTCTTAAAATAATTGTTATGCTTTTTGTGAACGTTTATCGTGAGTAATTTAGCAAACTGTTAGTAAATTCCCCGGAAGTTTGCGGGGGGTATGCTTTTTCTGAACGTCACATGCTAATGTAAAAAGCTGTTTTTTGATATAAATATTAACTTGATTGAACAGACATGCATGTATTGTATAACATAATGTCCTAGGTGTGTCATCTGATGAAGATCATAAAAGGTTAGTGCTGCATTTAGCTGTGGTTTGGGTTTTTGTGACATTATATGCTAGCTTGAAAAATGGGTGTGTGATTATTTCTGGCTGGGCACTCTCCTGACATAATCTAATGTTTTGCTTTCGTTGTAAAGCCTTTTTGAAATCGGACAGTGTGGTTAGATTAAGGAGAGTCTTGTCTTTAAATAGCTGTAAAATAGTCATATGTTTGAGAAATTGAAGTAATAGTATTCCAAACGATTCAAAAATCGCGCCACTGAATTCAGGTGGCTGTTACGTAGGTGGGACGAATTCGTCCCGCCTTGCCCATAGAGGTTAAATCACTTCATGAAACTCAGTCAATCAAAACGAATGTTTACAATGCATGTTAGGAGACTGATGTTGTCAGATTGAGAGACCGCGAGAGGAGAAATGATAATGTCGTGCGCAAAAGTCAGGAAAGTCGATACAGAAAATCAAGCTTTCAAAGAGGAGTGGACAGAGAAATATGCCTATATTATTCCCACAGCGAGTGTCAAACCACTCTGCCTGATATGTTCAGAGACCGTGGCTCTAATAAAAAGTGCCAATGTGAAGCGCCACTACGAGACAAAGCACAGATCTTTTGAGCAAACATATCCACATCAGTCAGGTGAGGGCACGCAAAATAAACTAACTCAAAGCCCAGTATGATCGATCCACCAGTCCTCTCCCTTGCATTCACTGCCCAACAACGTGCAAACGAATGTTCACTAAAAATAGCTTGGATTTTGGGTCAACACCAAATGCCATTTACTGACAGTGGAGTGGTGATGGAGTGCGTGAATGCTGTTGCTGAAACTTTACTTGACTGTAAACAAAAAGACGAGCTGTGTGAAAAGATCAAGCAAATCCCAATGTCACATACAACAACGGCAAGAAAGGGTGAAATACTAACAGGATGTATTAAAACAGCTTGATGAATCTAATCGGAGTGCACCATGCATAGCATTAGCTGTTGATGAATCTACTGATGTGAGTGATAATGACCAGCTTCTGGTTTATGTTATATTTTACCACACAGAGAAGGAATTCTGTGAAGACCTGTTATGTGTAACACCACTCGAGACACATATAAGAGGAAAGGACATACAGTTGAAGTCAGAAGTTTACATACACTTAGGTTGGAGTCATTAAAACTCGTTTTTCAACCACTCCACAAATTTCTTGTTAAGAAACTATAGTTTTGGCAAGTCGGTTAGGACATCTACTTTGTGCATGACACAAGTCATTTTTCCAACAATTGTTTACAGGCAGTGAATTATAAGTGAAATAATCTATCACAATTCCAGTGCAAATGATGTCATGGCTTTAGAAGCTTCTGATAGGCTAATTGACATACTTTGAGTCAATTGGAGGTGTACCTGTGGATGTATTTCAAGGCCTACCTTCAAACGCAGTGCCTCTTTGCTTGACATCATGGGAAAATCCAAAGAAATCAGCCAAGACCTCAGAAAAAAAAATGTAGATCAAGTCGGGTTCATCCTTGGGAGCAATTTCCAAACGCCTGAAGGTACCACGTTCATCTGTACAAACAATAGTATGCAAGTATAAACACCATGGGACCACGCAGCCGTCATATCGCTCAGGAAGGAGACTCGTTCTGTCTCCTAGAGAACGTACTTTGTTGCAAAAAGTGCAAATCAATCCCAGAACAACAGCAAAGGACCTTGTGAAGATGCTGGAGGAAACAGGTGCAAAAGTATCTATATCCACAGTAAAACGAGTCCTATTTCGACATAACCTGAAAGGCCGCTCAGCAAGGAAAAACCACTGCTCCAAAACCTCTATTAAAAAAGCCAGACTACGGTTTGCATTTGCACATGGGGACAAAGATCGTAATTTTTTGAGAATTGTCCTCTGGTCTGATGAAACAACAATAGAACTGTTTGGCCATAATGACCATCGTTATGTTTGGAGGAAAAAGTGGGAGGCTTGCAAGCCGAAGAACACCATCCCAACCGTGAAGCACGGGGGTGGCAGCATCATGTTGTGGGGGTGCTATGCTGCACTTCACAAAATAGATGGCGTCATGAGGGAGGAAAATGATGTGGATATATTGAAGCAACATCTCAAGACATCAGTCAGGAATTTAAAGCTTGGTCGCAAATGGGTCTTCCAAATGGACAATGACCCCAAGCATACTTCCAAAGTTGTGGCAAAATGGCTTAAGGATGACAAAGTCAACATATTCGAGTGGCCATCACAAAGCCCTGACCTCAATCCCAAGTTCAACAATTTAAAGGCAATGCTACCAAATACTAATTGAGTGTAAACTTGTAACCCACTGGGAATGTGACGAAAGAAATAAAAGCTGAAATAAATATTTCTCTCTACTATTATTCTGACATTTCACATTCTTAAAATAAAGTGGTGATTATAACTGACCTAAAGACAAGGAATTTGTACTAGGATTAAATGTCGGGAATTGTGAAAACTGAAATTTAGTTTTTATGTATTTGGCTAAGGTGTATGTAAACTTCCGACTTCAACTGTACATGGCCATAAAGGAGATGCTGAGAAAGAGGGGAATGCATCTAAAACAATTTGTCTCTATCACCTCAGACGGTGTCCCTGCCATGATAGGAAGAGAGGAGCTGTGGCACAGTTGAAAGAGGACAACCCTGATCTCACAGCTTACCACTGCATCATTCATCAGTCTGTGCTGTGCGCCAAGCTGTCAGAAGGGTATGCTGAAGTGATGTATACAATGATGAAACTCATCACCTTGCTCAGGGCATCCTCATCTCATCAACATTGCCTGCTGAGAGAATTCCTGAAATAAGTTGAGGCAAATGACATACGGCTGCACAACAACGTAAGATGGCTCAGAAAAGGCAGTGTGTTGGAACGGTTTTAGTCCATTCGAATGGAAATAACAGCTTTCCTAGTACAGCTCGAGAGTCAGATGGCAAGACGAGAGCAAAATGGATATTGTTGCTTTTTTTGGTAGACATCACACCTTATTAATTAATGAGCTCAATGTGATTTGATGACGTCTGTCCGCTTCCAGAGGAAACTGGAAGTGTTCAAGGAAGTTCTTCAAGAAGACTGTGCACACTTCCCAAAAGTGCAGGACTCTATTTTCTCTCTACTGGCGCTTAGCTTGTTTGATTGCCTTGCGGAGGGAATAACTACACTGTTTGTATTCGGTCATGTTTCCAGTCGCCGAGCCATGATTTAAAGCGGTGGTTTGCGCTTTCAGTTTTACGCGAATGCTGCCATCAATCCACGGTTTCTGGTTAGGGAAGGTTTTAATAGTCAGTGGGTACAACATCTCCGATGCACTTGCTAATAAACTTGCTCACCGAGTCAGCGTATACGTCAATGTTATTGTCTGAGGCTACCCGGAACATATCCCAGTCCACGTGATCGAAGCAATCTTGAAGTGTGGAATCTAATTGGTCAGACCAGCGTAGGATGGGAGAAACAAAATGGTGTCTTGGTCAGATTTGCTGAAGGGAGGGCTTTGTATGCATCGTGAAAGTTAGAGTAGCAATGGTCCAGAATGCTACCTGCTCGTGTCGAGCATTCGATATGCTGATAGCTTTGTTAAAATCCGGGGCTACAATAAATGCAGCTTTAGGATATAAGGTTTCCAGTCCAATGAAGTTCTTTCAGGGCCGTCGAGGTATCTGCTTGGGGGGGATATACACGGCTGTGACTAATCGAAGAGAATTCTCTTGGTAGATAATGCGGTCGGCATTTGATTGTAAGGGATTCTAAGTCAGGTGAACAAAAGGACTTGAGTTCATGTATTTTGTTATGATTACACCATGAGTCGTTAATCATAAGGCATACACCCCCGCCCTTCTTCTTACCAGAGAGATGTTTGTTTCTGTCGGAGCGATGCGTGAAGAAACCAGGTGGCTGTACCGACTCTGACAACATATACCGAGTGAGCCATGTTTCCGTGAAACACTGAATGTTACATTCTCTGATGTCTCTCTGGAAGGCAACTCATGCCTTAATTTCATCCACCTTGTTGTCTAGAGATTGGACATCAGCGAGTAATATGCTCGGAAGCGGTAGATGGTGTATGTGTGTAAAATACTTAATTTTCTGGGCTAACAATGTAAGAAATAATACATAAACAAATTACTGCAGAGTTTAAGGACCTGAGGCGAGGTGACCATCTCTGTCGGCGACCAAAATCCAGGTTCCTTTTGTAATGGAAGGATTTGTATGGAAAGCCAAGTTGATGCAAGAATTAGATGTTGTCGTCCTCATAATCACTGCATGTGTTTTACCGCAACAGAGTCGCGCAACACCCTTCAATTCAAGCATCGGGAAACAAACGGAAGTGGCTACATCTCTCACAAAAACAGATCAAAAATGAAATCATGGATAATTATCAGGGAACAAGAGAATTTATAAATTGGCAACAATAATTAAACACTTTTCTAGCACCAAATTCAGGAAATGTCTCATTTAAGGTAGGCCTGTTTTAGTGCTTCCAGAGCTCCAAATTCAAGTAGGCTACTTTCCAGCCCCTTATATTGTTTAAAATTGCATGTGATAAAAATCCCAAAGTATCCCTTCAATAGGAATAGCGCTGGGTGTTGCGCAATAGGTTATCCTACACAATTGCACACATTATACGAAGTGTCCAATCCGAGGCACAAAAAAATATGAAAACATTAACCCATTACTGTGACGCTTTCTGTTTAACCTAACGAGACCCTGCTGTAAATCAACAGAACAACATCAATTCTCTAGGGATATTAGATCCAACGTGGATCCAGGCACAACTGTCTTCACCGGCATAACGAATGAAACACCAAAATATTCTGGACATTCCTCGTGAACACTTTTTTCCCCAGTAAAATTGCATGTGCTATCACAACAGCTGTTGTCACTTGACTGTCATTCAGAAAATTCCTTCCTGGATCAGATGATGATGTGAATAATATCACAATGTAATTAAGCAGCTCAACACCAAATGCGCATCCAACAAGTATTATGCATAATTATTGAAGAACCACAATGACAGTATTGATTTAGGTTTTAAGTATCAAGGTAAGGTGACCGTTTGCAAAATCGGATGCTTCTAACCGAAATCTCATGCATTTTTAGAGCTAGTTCGGCAAAAAAAAATTGAACCCAGGGGGCCTGGCCTTCTACTTTTTCTATTTGGCTGGCTACTCTATGTACTTGGCAAAAACACTGGGAGCATGAAGAAACACGTTTTGCAACCATGTGCTTTTAGATTTGGGCCACTCTCAAAGCTGATTTGTTATTGGAAAAACATAATCATACAGTATTGCGGTATTATTGTTGGTTTTTGGTAAGTTTTGCATTGCAAGCTATTGTGCTTATGCAATTTGTTTTTGTTTTAAACAGAGGGATGTTTATATCATGAGATGTATGTTTACTTTTTATGTAAATATTTACATTGCACTGTTTTCTTCTCTCCTATATGTCTTAAAATGAGTAATAGGCACAAATTCTGGCCTGTGGTGTTTTCTGTTTCCAGTCGCATACAATAAAGCTGACGTTTCCATTGGCCATGGCTGAAGCATTAATGTGCTAAATGAAAGGTAATCTCATAAGGGCAACAGGGAAATTGTGCTTTGTGCTCTGGAGGCAGTGTCATCCATCTGCTTTAGCACCAAAGAGGTGTCAGGAGCAAATTGAATCAGGGGGTGCAAATCAAGGTCCCCAGCAATGGAGACATGAGACATCTTTTATCACTGGACCCCGGCAATAAACGGCTCCATTATAGGATACCCTCACCTAGGCTAGGGATGCATCCCAAATGGAACCCAATTCCCTATGTAGTGGACTACTTTTGACCATGGCCCATAGGAATCTGGTCAAAAGTAGTGCACTACATAGGGAAGGGAATAGGGTGCCATTTGGGATACAGCCTAGAACTATGTTTCCTAACAGTCTCTGACTGAGGAAGCCCAGACACCCCTCACGTTAGTATTTTCTGCAGAGGATGGGAGTGTGCTTGAAAAGGAGACTACTGTTGATCTATACTGCAGGGGGCAGGAGTGACAGATTGTGACGGGCCGGTCTGCTTCGGACAGTGCCCTTTGGCATATCTCCACAGGCTGCATGCCTTCCTGGAGATATTTGTCCTCATGTTGATTCTCCAAAATGGGAGCAGGAGCCATTTTGTATCAAATCTAATTTTATTGGTCACATACACGTGTTTAGCAGATGTTATTGCGGGTTTAGCGAAATGCTTGTGCTTCTAGTTCCAGCAATGCAGCAATTTCTAATAAGTAATATCTAAAAATTTCACAACATATACCCAATACACACACATCTAAGTCAGGAATATAATTAAGAATGTATACCTATATGGATGAGCAATGTCAGAGCAGCATAGACTAAGATGCAGTAGGGCAGATTCTCCTGGTTCTGAATCTTGGCCTGCCCTCGTATGTCTTAGTGTTTCCCCAGTCCGTCTGTCTGTGGCTGTGTGTCCTAGTCTTGCACGTTGCCCTTCCTCACTTTACTACTGTAAAACAGTTTGGGGAATGAACTGTAGCGCTTGGTATCAGTGTCACAGACCTTCAGTTTTAGAATTGAGACCCCGCTTAGCATTCTGGTACAAATCTAATTTAGGACATTGAAATACAGCATTTAACACCCATACCCCCCCCCCCCCGGTGAAAAGGCCAATGATTCTAAGAGAATAGAGCTGAAACATTTTAGTTTCTGAATGAAAGTGCTGTCTTTCATTGGCAGCGTCAATGGAAATTGTTGGTAATGAGAAACATGGAATGGATGCTTTCATACTCACCCTTTATTAATCAGAAAGAGCGAAGTCTTACACACACACATCCAACCTTGGAAGAAGTTGATGATTTTAAGTCTTATTGTTAGTCACTTCTTTACCAGGTTTCGTTTCTGCTTCTCAACAGTAACTGTTGGGTTGTTCCATGTAATTTCAGCAAGCCATGACTAGAGGTCGACCGATAATGATTTTTCAACGCCGCTACCGATACCGATTATTGGAGGACAAAAAAAAAAGCCGATACCGATTAATCGGCCGAGTTTAAAAAAAAATGTATTTGTAATAATGACGACTACAACAATACTGAATGAACACTTTTTTAATTTAATATAATACATCAAAATCAATTTAGCCTCAAATAAATAATGAAAGGTGTTCAATTTGGTTTAAATAATGCAAAAACAAAGTGTTGGAGAAGAAAGTAAAAGTGCAATATGTGCCATGTAAGAAAGCTAACGTTTAAGTGCTTTGCTCAGAACATGGGAACATATGAAAGCTGGTGGTTCCTTTTTAACATGAGTCTTCAATATTCCCAGGTAAGAAGTTTTAGGTTGTAGTTATTATAGGACTATTTCTCTCTCTACCATTTGTATTTCATATACCTTTGACTATTGGATGTTCTTATAGGCACTTTAGTATTGCCAGTGTAACAGTAAAGCTTCCGTCCCTCTCCTCGCTCCTACCTGGGCTCGAACCAGGAACACATCGACAACAGCCACCCTCGAAGCAGCGTTACCCATGTAGAGCAAGGGGAACAACTACTCCAAGTCTCAGAGCGAGTGATGTTTGAAACGCTATAAGCGCGCACCCGCTAACTAGCTAGCCATTTCACATCGGTTACACCAGCCTAATCTTGGGAGTTGACAGGCTTGAAGTCATAAACAGCGCAATGCATTGCGAGGAGCTGCTGGCAAAACGCACGAAAGTGCTGTTTGAATGAATGCTTATGAGCCTGCTGGTGCCTACCACCGCTCAGACTGCTCTATCAAATCATAGACTTAATTCTAATATAATAAACACACAGAAATACGAGCCTTTGGTCATTAATATGGTAGAATCCGGAAACTATCGTCTCGAAAACATTTTTTTTTTCTTTCAGTGAAATACGGAACCGGTCCGTATTTTATCTAACGGGCGGCATCCCTAAGTCTAAATATTCCTATTATATTGCACAACCTTCAATGTTATGTCATAATTACGTAAAATTCTGGCAAATTAGTTCGCAACGAGCCAGGCAATGAACGCAAGAGCAGTGACACAATTTCATGTTAGCAGGCAATATTAACTAAATATGCAGGTTTAAATAGATATACTTGTGTATTGATTTTAAAGAAAGGCATTGATTTTTATGGTTAGGTACATTGGTGCAACGACAGTGCTGTTTTGCAAATGCGCTTGTTAAATCATCACCCGTTTGTCGAAGTAGGCTGTGATTCGATGAGAAATTAACAGAATCCGCATCGATTATATGCAAGGCAGGACACGTTAAATAAACTAGTAATATCATCAACCATGTGTAGTTAACTAGTGATTATGTTAAGATTGATAGTTTTTTATAAGATAAGTTTAATGCTAGCTAGCAACTTACCTTGGCTTCTTGCAGCCCTCGCGTAACAGGTAGTCAGCCTGCCATGCAGGCTCCTCGTGGAGTGCAATGTAAGGCAGGTGGTTAGAGCGTTGGACTAGTAACCAGAAGGTTGCAAAAACGAATCCCCGAATCCCCCTGAACAAGGCAGTTAACCCCCGTTCCTAGGCCGTCATTGAAAATAAGAATGTGTTCTTAATCTGACTTGCCTAGTTAAATAAATGTGTAAAAAAAAAAATCGGTGGCCAAAAATACCAATTACCGATTGTTATGAAAACTTGAAATCGGCCCTAATTAATCGGCCATTCCGATTAATCGGTCGACCTCTAGCCATGACACCTACCCTCTCAGATTGTTCTGAAATCGTGTCTGTAGTTAGAAACAAAACACACAAGCATTCCTGCAACATTATTTTGTTGAAAGACGATTTGATCTCTGAGAAATTTAAGCTAATTGATTGCACCTAAATTGGCCATTTCAATTTATAGGATTCATACAATATTTAATAAATATAGTACCCAACATCCGATTT
This sequence comes from Salmo salar, assembly GCF_965601325.2. Lineage (NCBI taxonomy): Eukaryota > Metazoa > Chordata > Actinopteri > Salmoniformes > Salmonidae > Salmo > Salmo salar. Next base: position 82,608,758 of record NC_138294.1, on the reverse strand, counting down.
GCACAAACACTGGTCCAAATACCAAGACAGTCGTCAAGAGGGCACAACAAAGCCTATTCCCCCTCAGGAGACTGAAAAGATTTGGCATGGGTCCTCAGATCCTCAAAATGTTGTAAAGCTGCACCATCGAGAGCATCCTGACTAGTTGCATCACTGCCTGGTACGGCAACTGCTCGGCCTCCGACCGCAAGGCACTAGAGAGGGTAGTGCGTACGGCCCAGTACATCACTGAGGCCAAGCTTTCTGATATCCAGGACCTCTATACCAGACAGTGTCAGAGGAAGACCCCAAAAATGTCAGACTCCAGCCACCCTAGTCATAGTCTGTTCTCTCTGCTACCGCACGGCAAGTGGTACCGGAGCGCCAAGTCTAGGTCCAAGAGGCTTCTTAACAGCTTCTACCCTCATCCTTAAGACTTCTGAACATCTAATCAAATGGCTACTCAGACTATTTGCATTGCCCCTCCCCCCCATCTTTAACTCTGCTGCTACACTGTTTATTATCTATGCATAGTCATTTAACTCTACCTACATGTACATATTACCTCAATTACCTCGACTAACCTGTGCCCCCACACATTGACTCTGTACCGGTACCCCCTGTAAACAGCCTTGCTATTGTTTTTACTGCTGCTCTTTAATTATTAAAATTTATTTTTTCAACAATGCAGTTAAGAAAAAATAAGTGTTAAGGGCTTGTACGTAAGCATTTCACTGTAAGGTCTACACCTGTTCGGTGCATGTGACAAATACAATTTGATTTAATTAAGATGTGAGGAATCCAAATAAATTGTCAAACGCCAGCCACCCCAGTATACATTATCAGTTCTCTGTTTTGACAAGTTGTATGAAACTGCGACTTGGAGTGTTGTTTATTCATATTATGTAATGCAGGGATCATCAACTAGGTTCAGGCGCGGGCATATATTTTTTTTTTATTGAGCAGATGGTCAGTGGGCCAGAACATAATTGCAAAATAATTGTAGACTGCAAATTGACTGCAAGAAGCCCCAACAGAAATAAAATGTCACTAAAACATAATTTCAAACCTTGCTTACATTTGTATACTGTCATGTCTCTCTATTATGCTCTGGAATACTTAGGAACAGATTTCTAAAACTAAAATCACTTGGAGCTGATTTCCTGGTGTTTTTAGTCTTTTGTCCAAAAATGAAAGTTCCCAAAAATGTAAATACCCCCCAAAAATTCTCATAACTTGGGAGGCCAAATAAAACCACAGGCCGCCAGTTGGGCAATCCTGATGTAATGTATTCTCAGTGAATCTGGGGGTTCCTCACACTTAATCATTGCTAAGAAGAGGTTTTTGTGCAAATCGGATGTTGGGTACTATATTTATTGAATACTATGTGAATCCTATACATTTGAAATGGATAGTTTGCACCCAATCAATTAGCTTCATTTCTCAGAGATCAAAGTATATTTCAACAAATTGTTACAGAAATGCTTATCCAACTACAGAAACAATTCCAGAACAATCTGAGATGGTTGGTGTCAATCCTCTTGTGTTTTTTGAGGTGGAACAACTCTGTTGTTTACTATCTCCTCAGCCACACATTGGCAGAAAAAAAAAAAGTGAAATGGGTCGATGTGGTGATTCGGTAGACTAGATTAGTTTTTGTTGTTGCTATCTTTACAACAGTAATCCAATGGCCATCAGTATTATGTGTCAAAATCCCCACTCACTCAGCCCAGCGTGGCTTCATGAATGCACCGCATGAGTTAGGAAACAAGGGAAGCGTTATAATGGTCATAAGGTTCCTTTCCAGTGGCCAAAGGGCCACTTTAATTCACAGGGCAGTGCAACACAGAGAGATGCCATGTGTGTCTGGATGTCTCTGGGTTGATGAATTTGATAATCCCATGATTTGCATTGCTTTTATACTCTCACTGCTTGTAGTGGGATGGGATTGGCTGGGAAGTGCTATGTTGGCAAGCCCAGATGAACCTGTAATAGAAAAAGATGGGTGATGGGCAGAGTAGCTAGAGGGAGTTATGTACCTAATGCGGTCTCACTCACAATGAGAATGACTTTTTAGAAGGCATTTCAAATTAACATTGAGCTAAATTTCTCCACTAGCCCCTTAGGTGATAAGTCACCCGCCTCCACTGTCAGTTACAGCCGCCTCCCCTGTCAGTTACAGCCGCCTCCCCTGTCTGTTACAGACAGACGCCTCCCCTGTCTGTTACAGACAGACGCCTCCCCTGTCTGTTACAGACAGACGCCTCCCCTGTCTGTTACAGACAGACGCCTCCCCTGTCTGTTACAGACAGACGCCTCCCCTGTCTGTTACAGACAGACGCCTCCCCTGTCTGTTACAGACAGACGCCTCCCCTGTCTGTTACAGACAGACGCCTCCCCTGTCTGTTACAGACAGACGCCTCCCCTGTCTGTTACAGACAGACGCCTCCCCTGTTGCATTGCCTAGTTAAAGGTTTAAAAAAAGTACATAAACATTACAACTTGCTCTTCTTTTTCCTGGTCTTTTTTTGTTTGCCTTTCAGGATATTTTTCCCAGACCCCTGGGTCAGTGAAATAGACTGAAACGCAATCTAGGTGTGAAAGAACAGAAGCTCTTTTGGGTTTTCTCCTCAATTGTGATTTGTGTTAATTGATTTGACATTGGAGGATGCAGCGGTTCCCCTATATTCATCCTAGGGGGAAACACTGGGAAGGATGAAAGTTCCCACCAGGTGCACTTTCACGACCTCCCTGTCAATGCTTGCTCAACGTCATCGTGACTGGCACGATCTCATTTGACATGCTCAAACCAGATACAATGTGACGCCACTCCCCATGTTTTTAGATACATACGCCCTTACACTCTGGATAGCCTTTTAGACTACTTTAATACAGAAAATAATTTTGTTTGTTGAATTGGACATTGCCTTATTTTGCCATTTTCTCTACAGTAATATTTGATGAGATGGCATATTTTATTTAAGTTTGGTTGATTTTTACAACATGCCGATGTTTCTAAACTGCAGTATATTTCTCTTATCACACTACTCTCTTGAGAAATCATTATTTATTCCTTGTTCTGACAGTTTCAATTTACATAATATGTACATACACTTTTTATTTCACATTAGCATCGGGTATGTCATGAGCCAAGAGTGGTTTTGGTTGACGTTCTTGCTTCGCAGCGTAAAAATACCGTAAGTGTCACAGTAGCCACTAGCCAGGAGGCTAAGCATTGCAGACTATATTAGTCCTGCACTCTTTTAATTATTGCAACAAAACCATATTACACTCTTGAATAACACAACAATTCAGAAGCATGTGCAGACAATTGAAGGTTTTATTTTCTTGTCTGTAATATCGCTACATTTTTGCTTCAAGACAAAATCACAGTTACTGCTAATTTAAGCAAACAATATGTCTATCAAGTAACGCTAGCCTATCACCAGAGGATTTTAGCTCAACGGCTAAATTAGTATACAGTATTAGTGATTTTAAATACTTGGATGGCTTACAACTTCCTTGAGCTAAATCAAGACAAGACCCATGTACTAATTGTTGGAGCCAAAGCACAGCGAGAGAATCTGGCCGCACATTCTAATTCACGGGCAAAAAAGATAAAACACCAGGTAAAAACCCTAGGTGTTATTTTATATTCTGAACTCTATTTCGAATCACACATTAGGAATGTGACCAAAATAGCTTAAAACAACTGAGGAACATTGCCAAGGTGGGGCTGTTTCTCTCAGGCTGAGCGACTCATCCATGAGTTTATTACAAGCAGGCTTGACTACTGTATTGCTCTCCTGTCTGTTCTACCCAAGAAAGCCATTGGTCAGCTGCAAAACATACAGAATGCTGCAGCACGGGTACTGACCAAGACCATATGGAGAGCACACATTACACAGGTTTTAAGGTCTCTGCACGGGCTGCCTGTGAGTTTTAGAATTCATTTTAAGATTTTTATTTTTAAATCAATCCATGATTGTGCATGTGCTCCCCAATACATGTCAGATGTGCTTTTAATTATGTACCCAGTAGGTCCTCTCACTGGCCTTTTTAACTATCCCAAAGCCTAGGACCAAGAGGCATGGAGAGGCAGCCTTTAGTTACCATGCCCCCAGCCTCTGGAATAGCCTGCCAGAGAATCTGGGGGGGCGAAACTGGACATTTTTAAAAGAGATCTTAAAACATCTTTTTAGCTTTGCTTTTCCTCAGGGTGCCTTTTTGTTGTTTCAATTTTATAATTATTTAGTTTTTTATCCTCTGTTGTGTGGTAAATATTAAATATTGTTTCTATTTTCATTGTTTTTATTAGTTTTTTTCCCTGTGAGGCACATTGTTTCATTCCATGTCTGAAATATCAGAAATGAATGCTTCTAATACTAATATAAAAGTACAGTAGGCCTACCTTACATCATTACAACAAGCCATGCTTCATTTTTATCAATGTCATGCAAATCATTAGGCTACATGTGGTAAAAGCAAATTGCGACTAAAAACATAGGTATAATTCACCAGGGAGTTGAGCTATTGAGCTGGCCATTCCCAACACCCCAAAATAAAATGCATATAGATCATACATTATAGGTTTTTTTCATTTATAACATTGTGTGGCGATTTCCTTCTATCCTTTTTGAAGAGATGAGCACAGCAAGGCCGCCGGCAAACGT